>NW_025767349.1:0-630592 GCF_003918875.1 Haliotis rubra | reverse complement strand
AATCAGATCCACTGTCCATGTTTTCGTCTCGAACAAAAGAACCGCGTAAATAGAAAGTTTAAGAAAAAGCTGTTGTGATTGGCTATAGCCAGAAGGGATGTCCAATCGCTGCGCTCGTTTCATATGTAAGTCACGGAATAAGCCGAATCATTCGCATGAACATCGTTTTAGTACTTCGTTCATTCAGGCGTTCTTTCAATGTTCAATTTTACGCAAAAACGAACGAAAATGCGTATTAATTTTGAAATTAGTTTTGCTACCAGATATGCGTGAGATTATTATTTGAGGCGTGAGAGTTGACAGGTAGATAATCTATAACGTTGAGCATACATGCTCCAATCTTACTAAACTGACTTAACGGACACTTTTGAAGGGGAACTATTTATGTAATAACTATTCTACCATGAATCAAGAAAATCCTCGATTCTGATTGGTTGTTCTGAAAGATCTGAAGGCATCAATGTGTGGACTTACGCATGTCTGATTTTAGGAGCGCTTGACTGCGTTAACCCTCTATCATATATGATAATTGTACTTCCTGGTATCTAGTGTGCCCCATAGAGTAATTGGAGTTATCTCCCTTATAGGGCCTTGATCCATGCAATTTTGCAAGTCATTCAGTAGTTTCGAACAGATATTAGCTCTGCATGCTTAGTGCAGAAAGGTCATCCAAGACAGCGGCCTCCATCAAAAACACATGTCTGTGTGCACTCAGACATTGATCGGATATTATACGCTGGTACAGGTGAAATTAAGTTTTATTTTTAATATTTTCCGTGTTCATGAATTACCATGCATCTGTATATTATGTTATTTACACATAAACCACTCTAGTTTAATATTTACATGTGTGACAAGTGATGTGTATCATATTATACAACGGGAAAGACGTGAATTGTAAGGGGAGATCACTCTAATATTTTTCTCTGATGATGTCTTTCTAATCTTCATTTTGTGTGCTATAAATGCTAGATTTGTTACTGAATATTGAAATTTAAGACAATAATTATTTTCTGGTTAAACATCAGTTGAAAAAAAGCGTGATTTTTCTTTTACTAAATTATTTTGTACTTGATATTATGAGGATGAAGAAATCTACATAATTTTATGTGACCGCGTCTGACAAAATAGGGTGAAATGACCAAATTAAATATTTGAGACTTTTGGTGATTTGAAATCAGCATCATCTTAATGACACACACACAAAACTTTATAGAGGTACCTCACTTCCTGTTGAAGTTACAGCATGTTTTTCTGGGGTTTTGTGAAAGGCGAATGACGTTATAAATTACTCAAAATTGCTTGTGCCCCATCTGGCCCTATTTCGTCAGACGCGGTCACATATTCATCTTTATATACCTCAAATTATCGCCTTCCGCTGAGATATCTCCCTGTTCGTCATGGTCGTCAGCGTCGTCGTCGTATGGGTTGGTCAGTTGTTCAAACTCCCTGGGGATCATACTGATTATTCTATGCGATACATTAGACACGTCCTTGGGTTGCCCCCCTCCAGTTTTTTAAAGTTCCTTTTCGTAGTTCCGTAGTTCTCTTTTGGCAGGAAACTTTAGTCGTTTCCATGATTACTTCAATTTATCGGTTTCAATGTAGATGCCAAAACGACCTTGAAAAGATAACTTGATTCTTCGCCATGCTGTCGATTTGTTTTTTAACGCATGGGCGTCACACCTCTTGTCTTCAATGATTGAAATATTATCCTCAATACACTGGAGAATGTACAGCTTGTGTTCCTCAGTAAAGTTTTGTATTCTAGATGCCATATTGTATTACCTTGACGTTTGAAACGCTACCGTCATGTACCGCGATGCAACGTATAAAAACGCTGAGTCAAAAACGGAAATAGGACACTGATTATGCGCAAAAACGGTCTAATATAATATTTGAAACATTTTTAAAGCGGAAAAAACATTAAACCCCTAGTCTAGCTTTAAACCAAGGGTTTTGCCAGACCTGCTTTCTATAATACCGTTTATTTCAGACCCGGGGTCTGGATTTACCAAAACCCAGACTAGCCTTAAACCTGGTCTAAGTTAAACTTCTTTCCATAATTCGTCTCAGAGTGTTCTGGTATTATTAAAAAGAACACTAACGTCACAATTTAATTTGTTCTCGTATTTTCACAAAGAAACAGCAGGAAAGAGAGGGAATAACAGCGTGACTAATATCGTGAGCACGAAAGTTACATGTTTAGTGTCAATACCGCGTCACGTGATCAGAGATGTAAAAAATAGTATCAAAACATAAACAAAATACACAGATGAGATACCTCGTTCAGATCACAATTTTGTCGATATCCTCTTCAAGATCCGTAGTTTTCCAGGGGTGGGACGCACTCTTCCGATATTGAAGTGTGATGTCCAGTCCTCGCTCCTGGATGAACTTTCAGCGTTTGTCTCATGGTGTAGGCTCTTGCTGCAAGTTTTCCTCGGAGCTTCTTCAGAGGCACAGGTAAATCTGTCCTGATGGAGATATTTTTCACTCACAAGCGCACCTTGTCTGAAGCTTGCGTTCAGGGTCTGTTGTCAGTCGTTCATCTCGACGAATTTGATCACTATGGGTTTTGGGGAGTTCGCTGTTCGAGGGTTCGTACTCTGCCGTGGGAGTCTGTGAATGTTAACAAACTTCATGTCCTTGCTGTGTGGCACACCTAGCGACTTTAATAGCTCTCGACACGCCGGCTCCGGATCAAGGGAATCCTGAATACCATAAAAGAGCAGGTTGTTCTTACGGTGGTAGAGTTCCTGTGATAGAAGTTTGTCTTCGGTTTCTTGTCGAAGCTGTTTCAACTCGAATCTCAACTTCTCGATCTCGGACGTATTTTCTTCAATTTGTGAAGCGTTAAATTCAACTGAATTCATAATTTCGTCCGTTTTCTTCTGAAGTGTAGTAAGTTCAGTATTAATATTGTCTATTTTGCTACCCAACTCGAGCGTTTGGTCCCGGAGAGATTTTTCAATGAAAGCTTTCATTTCTTCAAAGTGGCTTACCGACATGGCCGCTGTCTTTGATGCAGTTTTACTTCTTGTAACAATAAAGTTGTCTAAATTGTATCCCTGTTCCTTGTTTTTACCTTTATTTTCATGTGTGGTCTTCTTTGAGACCATTTGTGGCCATTTAAGACGGATTCAGATGGATTTGGCGGATAGGTCTCTTACACACGCCCTGTGGACATGAGCGTTACCGGAAGTACTTGTTCATTTCATATAAAACTATACAGTCATTTGGGAAATGATCTCAAATGACACAATTCAAGGAGAAAAACCTATTGCAATAGTATTGCATTAGTTGGTCGCAATAGACTATCGCTATCGCAATAGTATGTTGCAATAGACTATGGCTATCGCAAAAGTATGTTGCAATAGACTATGGCTTTCGCAGTAGTATGTTGCAATAGACTATGGCTATCGCAATAGTATGTTGCAATAGACTATGGCTATCGCAGTAGTATGTTGCAATAGACTATGGCTATCGCAGTAGTATGTTGCAATAGACTATGGCTATCGCAGTAGTATGTTGCAATAGACTATGGCTATCGCAGTAGTATGTTGCAATAGACTATGGCTATCGCAGTAGTATGTTGCAATAGACTATGGCTATCGCAATAGTATGTTGCAATAGATTATAGCTATCGCAGTAGTATGTTGCAATAGACTATAGCTATCGCAGTAGATTGTTGCAATAGACTATGGCTATCGCAGTAGTATGTTGCAATAGACTATAGCTATCGCAGTAGTATGTTGCAATAGACTATGGCTATCAGAGTAGTATGTTGCAATAGACTATAGCTATCGCAGTAGTATGTTGCAATAGACTGGCTATCGCAGTAGTACATGTATGTTGCAATAGACTATAGCTATCGCAGTAGTATGCTGTAATAGACTATGGCTATCGCAGTAGTATGTTGCAATAGACTATAGCTATCGCAGTAGTATGTTGCAATAGACTGGCTATCGCAGTAGTACATGTATGTTGCAATAGACTATAGCTATCGCAGTAGTATGTTCGCAGTAGACTATGGCTATCGCAGTAGTACGTTGCAATAGACTATGGCTATCAGGAGTAGTATGTTGCAATAGACTATAGCTATCGCAGTAGCATGTTGCAATAGACTATGGCTATCGCAGTAGTATGTTGCAATAGACTATAGCTATCGCAGTAGTATGTTGCAATAGACTGGCTATCGCAGTAGTTACATGTATGTTGCAATAGACTATAGCTATCGCAGGTATGTATGCAATAGACTATGTAGCCATCGCAGTGCAGTATGTTGCAGTAGACCATGGCTATCAGAGTAGTATGTTGCAATAGACTATAGCTATCGCAGTAGTATGTTGCAATAGACCGGCTATCGCAGTATATGCTGCAATGAGTACGTATGCTTGCAATAGACTATAGCTATCGCAGTAGTATGCTTGCAATAGACTATGGCTATCGCAGCAGATTGCTGCAATAGACTATAGCTATCGCAGTATTGTTGCAATAGACCATGGCTATCGCAGTAGTACATGTATGTTGCAATAGACTATAGCTATCGCAGTAGTATGTTGCAATAGACTATGGCTATCGCAGTAGTATGTTGCAATAGACTATAGCCATCGCAGTGGTATGTTGCAGTAGACTATCGCTATCGCAGTAGTATGTTGCAATAGACTATGGCTATCGCAGTAGTATGTTGCAATAGATTATAGCTATCGCAGTAGTATGTTGCAATAGACTATAGCTATCGCAGTAGATTGCTGCAATAGACTATGGCTATCGCAGTAGTATGTTGCAATAGACTATGGCTATCGCAGTAATATGTTGCAATAGACTGGCTATCGCAGTAGATTGTTGCAATAGACTATAGCTATCGCAGTAGATTGTTGCAATAGACTATGGCTATCGCAGTAGTACATGTATGTTGCAATAGACTATAGCTATCGCAGTAGTATGTTGCAATAGACTATGGCTATCGCAGTAGTATGTTGCAATAGACTATAGCTATCGCAGTAGTATGTTGCAATAGACTATCGCTATCGCAGTAGTATGTTGCAATAGACTATAGCTATCGCAGTAGTATGTTGCAATAGATTATAGCTATCGCAATAGTATGTTGCAATAGACTATAGCCATCGCAGTAGATTGTTGCAATAGACTATGGCTATCGCAGTAGTATGTTGCAATAGACTATAGCTATCGCAGTAGTATGTTGCAATAGACTATAGCTATCGCAGTAGATTGTTGCAATAGACTATAGCTATCGCAGTAGATTGTTGCAATAGACTATGGCTATAGCAGTAGTATGTTGCAATAGACTATAGCTATCGCAGTAGTATGTTGCAATAGACTGGCTATCGCTGTAGATTGTTGCAATAGACTATAGCTATCGCAGTAGTATGTAATGCAATAGACTATAGCTATCGCAGTAGATTGTTGCAATAGACTATAGCTATCGCAGTAGATTGTTGCAATAGACTATAGCTATCGCAGTAGTATGTTGCAATAGACTATCGCTATCGCAGTAGTATGTTGCAATAGACTATGGCTATCGCAGCAGTATGTTGCAATAGATTATAGCTATCGCAGTAGTATGTTGCAATAGACTATAGCTATCGCAGTAGATTGCAATAGCAATAGACTATGGCTATCGCTAGTAATATGTTGCAATAGACTATAGACCCGGCTATCGCAATGACGGTTGCAATATGTTGCAATAGACTATGGCTATCGCAGACAGATTGTTGCAATAGACTATAGCTATCGCAGAGTAGCTGCATAGACTATGGCCATCGCAGTATAGACGTAACATATCGCAGTATACAATTACAGCCATGCAATAGACTATAGCCATCGCAGTAGTATGTTGCAATAGACTATGGCTATCGCAGCAGTATGTTGCAATAGACTATAGCCATCGCAGTAGTATGTTGCAATAGACTATCGCCATCGCAGTAGATTGCCGTAATAGACTATAGCTATCGCAGTAGATTGCTGCAATAGACTATAGCCATCGCAGTAGTATGTTGCAATAGACTATAGCTATCGCAGTAGATTGCCGTAATAGACTATGGCTATCGCAGCAGTATGTCAGCAATAGACTATAGCTATCGCAGTAGCATGTTGCAATAGACTATAGCTATCGCAGATTGCTGCAATAGACTATAGCTATCGCAGCCAGATATGTTGCAATAGACTATGGCTATCGCAGTAGTATGTTGCAATAGACTATAGCTATCGCAGTAGTATGTTGCAATAGACTATGGCTATCGCAGTAGATTGTTGCAATAGACTATAGCTATCGCAGCTATCGCAATAGACTATAGCCATCGTAGATTGTTGCAATAGACTATGGCCATCGCAGTAGATTGTTGCAATAGACCATAGCTATCGCAGTAGTATTTCGCAATAGACTATCGCCAGTAGCATGCTGCAATAGACTATGGCTATCGCAGTAGTATGTTGCAATAGAATAGACTATAGCTATCGCTGCAATAGACCAGTAGCTATAGTATGTTGCATGCAGACTATAGCTATCGCTATCGTAGTATGTTGCAATAGACTATGGCTATCGCAGTAGTATGTTGCAATAGACTATGGCTATCGCAGTAGTATGTTGCAATAGACTATGGCTATCGCAGTAGTATGCTGCAATAGATTTGGCTATCGCAGTAGACTGCAATCGCCATCGCTATCGCAGTAGATTGTTGCAATAGACTATGGCTATCGCAGTAGATTGTTGTACAGTAGACTATGGCTATGTAGTACATGTATGCAATAGACTATAGCTATCGCAATAGTATGTTGCAATAGACTATGGCTATCGCAATAGTATGTTGCAATAGACTATGGCTATCGCAGTAGTATGTTGCAATAGACTGGCTATCGCAGTAGTATGTTGCAATAGACTATGGCTTTCGCAATAGTATGTTGCAATAGACTATCGCTATCGCAGTAGTCACCCCTACTGTCAGTGGACTTGGACCATTGAAGGTCTATTTGTGTCCAACACATCGAACGATCTCAAGCAAAAGCAAAATGATTAATGGAAGTGAGATAATTAACAAACGTGCTTCATGATATAGTTTAATTCTTAAAACCGCAAGCAATCCCTGCTTCATTTCTGAAAAGTAAGAACTCATTCCATATAAAATGTTGATCATTGTCACAAACAGGATTACTAGAAGAATGTACTTAAAACCCTACCTGTCACAACAATCACACATGCGCGCACGCACACACACACACACAACTACAACAAATTAACTTCAGCTATTAATCAGTAACAGGAATATCAGTCCAACTGTCTGCACTTTCCCGCTCAGTCCATCCAACTGACCACCACCTTCACCACTTCAGTCCACCCGACTGACCACTGTCCTGCTTCAGTCCATCCGACAGACCACTGTCCTGCTTCAGTCCATCCGACAGACCACTGTCCTGCTTCAGTCCATCCGACTGACCCTCTTTCACTTCAATCCATCCGTCCATCCGACAGACCACTGTCCTGCTTCAGTCCACCCTGACTGACCACCACCTTCACCACTTCCAGTCCATCCGACAGACCACTGTCCTGCTTCAGTCCACCGGACTGACCACTGTCCTGCTTTCAGTCCATCCGACTGACCACCACCTTCACCACTTCAGTCCATCCGACAGACCACTGTCCTGCTTCAGTCCACCCGACAGACCACTGTCCTGCTTCAGTCCACCCGACAGACCACTGTCCTGCTTCAGTCCACCCGACAGACCACTGCCCTGCTTCAGTCCATCCGACAGACCACTGTCCTGCTTCAGTCCATCCGACTGACCCTTCTTACTTCAATCCATCAGTCCATCCGACAGACCACTGTGTCCTGCTTCAGTCCACCCGACTGGCCACCCTCTTACTTCAATCCATCCGTCCATCCGACAGACCACTGTCCTGCTTCCAGTCCACCCGACTGACCACCACCTTCACCACTTCAGTCCATCCGACTGACCACTGTCCTGCTTCAGTCCACCCGACAGACCACTGTCCTGCTTCAGTCCACCCGACAGACCACTGCCCTGCTTCAGTCCACCCGACTGACCACCACCTTCACCACTTCAGTCCATCCGACAGACCACTGTCCTGCTTCTCCAGTCCACCCGACTGACCGACCCACTGTCCTCTTACTTCAATGCATCAGTCAATCCGACAAACCACTGCCCTGCTTCAGTCCATCCGACTGACCCTCTTACTTCAATGCATCAGTCCATCCGACAAACCACTGCCCTGCTTCAGTCCACCCGACTGACCCCTCTTACTTCAATCCATCAGTCCATCCGACAAACCACTGCCCTGCTTCAGCCAAACTGATCATTGTACTGCGTCAGTTCATCCGGCTGACCACCACCAAGGCATGTAGAGAAATTCTAAATTTTAAAAATATTCTTAAAAGGGACTTATCATTAAGAACACTGACATATTTTTCAGGTCCGAACATCGATTTACTTTGTGAGTAATGACTAAGAAAACTGGATGAATTTACTGATGGATAAATATATTTATTCGTTGTTTAAATGTTGAACAAATATTTGTATATCACCAACATCTTGCTTGACAAAACATAAGAAAACCCGCTTGAAAATAACATATTTCTCACATCTGAAGCCCATGAATGTTTTCCACAATTATCTAGTGATAACAATAGTTGATAGCCTTGGTGGGGGTAGCGATAACCAGGCACTCTTATAAGTTTAATCAAGTATCTAATAACTCTCATTTAACTCTCAATATGCATGTTATAACGACCTGTTTGGCCAAGTATGGCTTTATTGGAAGCAAATTTACCTACTGTAATAAATCTTTTATAATATGATGCATGGACATTTTCAATGGCTTCGAAATAGTTTGCTCCCCAAATTTCTGATCCGTATAACAAAATTGGTGCTATTTTAGTGTCAAAAAGTAAGCAAGCAGAATCAAATGAAATAAACTTATTAACTTTAAAAAGTTTTAAAATAGAAAATAATGCCTTCTTAGCTTGTGCTGCGAGGGTTTTACATGTCATGGACCAATTTAATCGACTGCAAAATAAAAGACCCAAATATTTATAATATGAAACAACATTCATATTTTTGCCACGGAATGATTTTTCAGAATGTGCCACTATACCCCCGTTTCTAAAAGCAACTATACTAGATTTTTCCAAATTCAACTCTAATCTCCATGTGTCACAAAATGTTTGAAGAATATTCAGCTGTCTCTGCAAACCGTTTACCATAAATGAAAATGTAATAATGTCGTCTGCAAACAGAAGTAAAAGTAAATCCTTGATTTGGGGAGTAACAAATATTGCATTATTTCATGATTTATACATATTATCTACAAGTTCATTAATAAAAAAGATGAACAGTAAGGGGCTTACGACACAGCCTTGTCTCACACCAGCGGAAGTATTAAACGTTTCAGTGTTGCCAGAATTAGTTCTAACACAGGCTGCAACAGAGTCATACATGCGTCTTAAAATATTATACATTTTGCTGTGGCATCCCTTGGTATGTAACATAAATAACAATTTCTTACGGTCAACAAAATCAAAGGCCTTCTTAAAATCGATGAAAGCGCAATAGAATCTCCCTTTGGGCCTGCATAGTTTTTTGTACATAATGCTTGTAATATAAATAAGTTATCAGATGTGCTATAATCGGGTCTAAAACCAGCTGGAGCTTCGTCCAGTAGCTCGTTTAGATCAACCTAGTCACGTAAACGCATTTCTAAAATATTAGCAAATACTTTTCCAGAAATATATCCACACAATGAAATGCATGTCACAGCAACAAAACTACACAGTATATTTTATAGGCTGCACTCACAAAAATATATGTAGATACAGTATACACAGCACCAAAATTTCAACACGAATAACCTATCTATGACAAAGTTAAGGTATTAACTATATTTAAACATAGCTCACGCTTACCAGCTCACTCCAATCACCCGTCATATCAACTCGACATCACATGCACTCCGTGACCCCGGTGGAGTTTTGTCGATCCGATACATGTTCAGAAACGATAATAACAACAATCTACTGATCTTGACAATAATATAAACAGGATATATTCCAGCTATATGGCGGCGGTCTGTAAACAATCGAGTGTGGACCAGATAACCCAGTGATCAACAGCATGAGCATCGATCTGCCCAACTGGGAACCGATGACATGTGTCAACCAAGACAGCGCGCCAGACCACCCGATCCCGTTAGTCGCCTCTTACGACAAACATGAGTTACTGAAGATCAATATTCTAACCCGGATCTTCACGGGTAGAGACAAGCATGAGTTAATGAAGATCAAAATTCTAACCCAGACCTTCACGGGTAACAAACTACCTTTAACATACCCAACTTTACCGTACAATCAATACATAAGTGATTCTCCAACAAGTCAAAACGAAATTACACAAGAAATAAAGCGTTTGTCATAATTTCCTCCAAGAACTACATGTTCATTCATCCTGATTCTAAGGCATCAGAGTTTGCTGTCTGTGTCTTCAGTTTCTTTTCCAGATCGTCGACCCCTTCTTGGGCTTTGTTTTAAGGTCAGGATCGTCAGTGTATATCTTGCAATGTTTGCCATCCAGGGAGAAGTAATGGCACTTCAATATGGCACAGTCCTTGGCGCATGATCGGAGGGAGGTTCGTGGTGCAACATATGTCGGATCTCTGGTAAATTCCTCCTCTTGGTGCCATCTTTTGGATGCGAAGACCTTTACTTTGTATGCATCTGTTAAAAGTACACTTCATAATTATATTTTATGAAATGGATATATCAATATAATCAATAACTTAATCGGATTTTAACATTTTCCCTTTAAAATCATCAGAAAAGACATAAGCAATATTGTATCATAGTAAGGGAACAATTTAAGACTGTTAGACTATAATTCAGCACCAAACTGTAACAGCAGTTTTTTAAAGACATTCTAACTGACTGGCAAGGAATGATAATTTGCTTGAGTCTAAGGCCATATATAAAAACTCTTGTTTCTCATTACCGCCCGACCCCGAAATTCGACCCAACCCTAAGATTTTCTATATGTTGTACACAAGAGAATTTTTACCCTCAAAACTTTTCACACTACTAAGTTTTGAATTTCTATCGGAGAAAATGTGTATATAATATGATATAAAAAAAAAATCCGCCCACCCGACCCTATTTCTTTTACGAGAAACAGGAATATTTTTATATGTGGCCTTAGCTCAACCATATTTGAAAATTTCAGTAAGTATAACATTACCAGCAGACTGGTATGGCCCACATAGCGATGCATATCGTTCTTCACAATGTCGAGTTTTCCACATGAAGTCTTGATTCTTTAGGACAACACAATGATCCGTGTCGAGGTGATTCGGTTCCCCGGGGTACCAAACTGGATGTTCATACCGCAACGCTGTCCCGTCAGAGTAGCCATGGCGCTCCCCGTTGTAATGCACCCCCAGCCAAGCAACTTCAGATCTGTGGCAGTGTACATTGTATGCTTATTTTCAAAATGAATGCCATCTGTATTCTCAATTACTGACTGTGTAGAGCATACACTCCCTTACACAAATTCTCAAGAAATTGCCCAAAATGCTCATTGAAACACTATACCCTGAAACAGAAAGGCATATACCCCTAGCTACCTTAATGACAAAGTTATGAGTCAAAATGCTATATGAGACATGTCGCAGACGGGTAAATATACTCATGCCAATAATGGTTGTCACCCCCTTCAATTTTTTTATTGGAGAGGGGGTTGGGTTGGGAAGGGGGGTGACAACCATTATTGGCATGAGTATATGTAGAGGATATTATATGAGTGCCGATGTCATACTATGTTTACGACACGAGTGCCTAAATGGTATTTCCCAAACGAGAGCGACTGATATACCGATATTTAGGCACGAGTGTCGTAAACATAGTATGATATGGGAACGAATATAATATTCTATTTATTACCGAAGTCGTCAAATTGAGGAAAATAAACCCAAATCTACCCGCCGTCGCCGCATGTAGAACGCAACGTCATAGAAGGAATTTGACGTCATAGCATTGTTTATGACGTCACGTCACCATGACAAAGTCATATTTTGCCCCTGGGCATCGTATGAAAAATATGAACCCCGATATTTTCGCGCTCGTAGGTAATTATGTACATTAAGGAAAGGGTGGGGATGCTTCTTTGAAAACACCATATAGTTATTCCCGAAAACGAAAACAACATGAACGGCAGCTGTTGTTCACATGAAGATAACAAAAGAGGTGATTGAGACTCGTTCTTGACAACGTCATCAACAAATTATTGTTACTAAGTGTTCCTTTGGTGTACACATTCCACAACGTTTGAGGTACAATCGATCGTGTTCTTTTCATCAGGAGTTTAAAGAGCGTCAGACTTGCTCAAAAGTTGGTTGATCAAGGTTACAACATCCCAGGTCTCAGCAAAGCTTTCAAGAAGTTTTTGGTAGACATGTGGAGGAAATTTCCAAATTTGATACATTAGTGGCAAAAATGATGTCCAATGCAAATCCCTATTTTGACTTATACCATACGTTCCCCAATTATTTCAGATGAAGAAATGACTAGACTTAGCATGTGTTTATGACTGGTGCCACCGATGGGGCAGGATACGCTCCCCTTTTTGTGAACATCACTATTTCATAGCGATTCATAAACACATGCTCTGTCATCGTATCGCATGGTGACAATCACTGGATTGTCTGGTTCAGACCAGATTGTTAACAAACAACGTGATACAGCTGTAATCCAGTTGATACAATTATCTGCTCATGATACAGTCACAATTGTACAACCGACTCTCCTTTTGGTAGAGATTTCATATGAATGTGGAAAGGGTTTTGTCAATTCTAGTATGATGATCGTTCTGGCTGAAGTATATTTCGGAGTGTTTCTGAAACAAGATGGCATGATGTTTCAACTCACTCTTCGTTTCTGTAAAAGTCGTTAAGGTCCTGTTGATCGTCTTTAGAAGTCACTTTTACAAGGTCACAGCCAAGTTTTTGACAGAGACGGCGAGCATCGTCGTAGGAGGCTTCCTCAGCTATGTAGAGGTACTTGGTAGCTGAAAGAAGAAAAGTCTTTTCAATATATACACACACGCGCGCGCCCGGACGCACACACACATATATATGTATATACATACAGATAGATAGATATAATACGCGGTAGGAAACTTGCATATTTTATGGTTTCGGTAGGGTTCTCGTAGGATGACTGTGTAAAAGTCTAGAAAAGATGATTATATTTACACAATTTTCGTCGAGGTGAAGTGGCCTCAGTGAGAAGGTCCCTGACCTGCATCAATACAACAGGTGGAAAGTCACCTTCTTCTAAATTGACATTTAATTGTGATACATTGAGTACTCTGTGTAGTATTCCGTATCCGGAACTCACAAAACACACACACACTCACTCACTCTCACACACACGCACGCACGCGCGCGCGCGCACTTACATATGCATATATACTCACGTATATACATAGTTAATACACATGCATACATACATGCTTACATACATGCATACATACATACATACATATTATCAACGTTTCTTGTATATATGTAATCATAATTTTCATCTAACATAGGAAGACGGATAAGTGTACCTCGTAAAGAACAACTACCTACGTCATGAATGTCTTCACTGCTGATTCGTTCTGACTTTAGAAATGCCATCACAAGGGATCAATATTTTAGATTATCATCAATGAACGAACTTTTTAGAAGTATCAGTTCTCTTATAAGTATTGACTTTGTAAAGGGAATTGATCTATATGAATAAAGTTAGATGTATATAGCTAAATATTTTATAAATTTAAGGATATGACTCGACGTGGGTTGAAATAAAATTATCGTCCCCCCGAAAGGATATGCAGATCCATATCACCCCAATATTTATATATTTACTAGTTTTTAATCGTAGTATATATATTAGTTTAATTTATGGTTAGATTGGTGTAAAATTGCCAGTCTCTGAAGGGATGGTGTAAATCCAGCTTGGGTCCATGCAGGACACGATCATGCATTCCACAGAGTATGAGTATGAAGTGCCTGTGGCCTTCATCAACCGGCTAATTCATTCCATGTACAGACGATGCAACGCCGTCATCGATGCCCATGGAGGCTACTGACGATATTGACTTTGAGGCATCCTAATGGTACCATTTTTAGTGATTTTGTTTGTGTGAACTCTAAATGTGATTCCCGAAAATGTGTTGTCAAGTTTGAACCTCCGTTTTGATTGTTGATTACAGCGAATTAAAGTGTGTGCTTTAAGAAACCTCTATCGGTGTGGCGTTTCTTTGCGGTTCAGTATATATGTTTGGATTTTATTGTAGACCATATTTCCAAGTTAAATCGAAATAAATAAATGTGGGTTTTGTGTGAATTGTGAAGTAAAACAAAAGGGATAAATATTCGTGTTGCCATGATTTGGTTTTAAGTATGTTTATATTCAGAACCAGTTGTATAATATGCTTACTTGAACAGTAAGAGCTGACTAATGGGATCGGGTGGTCAGACTCGCTGACTTGGTTGACACATGTCATCGGTTCCCAATTGCGCAGATCGATGCTCATGCTGTTGATCACTGGATTGTCTGGTCCAGACTCGAGTATTTACAGACCGCCGCCATGTGGCTGGAATATTGCTGAGTGCGGCGTAAAACTAAACTCACTCACTCACTCACTCACTTCAACAAATGTGGAAGTTGCGGTATCGCATCAAGTGGCTCTAAAATACCCGTGACGCGTAGCCATTTGTAATCGTTGATGATATTTTAACTTTATCTTAATGGATAATTAATTCATAAGAATACGGAGAAGATAACACTCGTTGCATCATGCATCACGCATCTTTGAGAAATAATCCAGATAAAACTGAAAGTAATCTTTGAACTTACAAAGATGTTCAAAACCCATTCAATATTCATAGAAAATCTGTTACAATCTGCTAAAACATTTGTTATTATTATCGAAGAACAAGGGGTATGATTTATGCACCATGCTTTTGAACAAAGAAAATAACGCTGCAAACATTGTGATTGTATGCCATTATTGTTTTATATTTTACTATAGGCCTGTGGCCTCTTTCAGTAATGGAATAAAGAGATTTGAGATTTATGCACAACGCTAGTGGTTCACACGATACTCAGAGTGAAATAGAACAATGCTGACTCCAGAAAACACCAGGTGTCGTATTTATAAATAGAAGTGGCGTGTGAATTATGTTGTCAACATTTCTATATCTGCAGAGGTAAAGGTGTGGATTTTGTCGTCGGCACCAAGGTCCGAGTTTCCCACGTTATGACAAAGCTTATCATTGTGTCCGCGGGCGGCAGGGTAGCTTTGTGGTTAAGGTGTTTGATCGTTTGTTACCCACATGGGTACCAATGTGTGAAGCCCATTTCTGGTGTCCCCATTTCTGGTACTGGAATATTGCTAAAAGCGGCGTAAAACAAAACTCACTCACTCACTCACTTCAACAAATGTGGAAGTTGCGGTATCGCATCAAGTGGCTCTAAAATACCTGTGACGCGTAGCCATTTGTAATCGTTGATGATATTTTAACTTTATCTTAATGGATAATTAATTCATAAGAATACGGAGAAGATAACACTCGTTGCATCATGCATCACGCATCTTTGAGAAATAATCCAGATAAAACTGAAAGTAATCTTTGAACTTACAAAGATGTTCAAAACCCATTCAATATTCATAGAAAATCTGTTACAATCTGCTAAAACATTTGTTATTATTATCGAAGAACAAGGGGTATGATTTATGCACCATGCTTTTGAACAAAGAAAATAACGTTTGCAAACATTGTGATTGTATGCCATTATTGTTTTTATATTTTTACTATAGGCCTGTGGCCTCTTCAGTAATGGAATAAAGAGATTTGAGATTTATGCACAACGCTAGTGGTTCACGTGATACTCAGAGTGAAATAGAACAATGCTGACTCCAGGAAACACCAGGTGTCGTGTTTATAGATAGAAGTGGCGTGTGAATTATGTTGTTAACATTTCTATATCTGCAGAGGTAAAAGTGTGGATTCTGTCGTCGGCACCAAGGTCCGAGTTTCCAACGTTATGACAGAGCTTATCATTGTGTCCGCGGGCGGCAGGGTAGCTTAGTGGTTAAGGTGTTCGCTCGTCACGTCGAAGACCCGGGGTTCGATTCCCCACATGGGTACAATGTGTGAAGCCCATTTCTGGTGTCCCCCATTTCTGGTACTGGAATATTGTTAAAAGCAGCGTAAAACAAAACTCACTCACTCACTTAAAAAATAAGAACAAGAAAGAAACGCATAGGTGATTTTGAGAACATTGGACTCATGTAGCTGCGGCAAAAACAATACAAACATACTATTTCTTTCCTACACGTCATCTTTGTTTGATTGTAAACAGCTTCAGCGCCAAAACGCGGCAATTTTAACTTTTCCCTTTGTTTAGAAGCGTTTGAAGAAATATTCGCCAAACGTAACCAAGAAAAACAAAGCGAAGCAAAATGCACGTGCAATTAAGCGGAACAGCATGAAAAGGCAAACGTTGTGCTTAATTTTGTATTTCGTATTTGCCTGGAGAAGAGGAAATCATCATGCCACGACTGAGTGCCGCCAATCGAAACATAGGCCGCCTTGATGCTAGGGAGTCTCAGTCCTCAGTTGCCCGACATTTCAACGTTCATCAGAACACCATATCTCGCCTTTGGGATCGTTTCCTGCAGACCAATTCCGCCCCAAATCGCCCGAGAAGTGGCCGTCCAAGAGTCACTACCCAAGCCTAGGAACGCTACATCCGGGCTGCTCACTTCTGTGGAGACTGCACAACGCATCCCTGGTTTGAGAAGAATTTCCGACCAAACTGTCACGAATCGATTGCGTGAAGTGGGGATTCGACCAAGAATGCCAGTTGTCGCCCCTGTTTTGAGAGACATCGGAGCAATCGCTTGCGGTGATGTCGTAGAGTCCAGAACTGGAACCATAAAAAACTCGAGGCGAGTCTGGTTCAGTGATGAATCACGATTTCTACTTCACCGGCGAGATGGAAGACAGCGTGTTTACCGTTGGAGAAATGAACGTTTTGCCCCTAAAATTGCATTCGACACGTCGACAGATTCGGTGACGGGATCGAGCCCACCTCTGACCGGGTGTAAAAACCTTAGAGTCAACTTTGTGTGCAGACTCTTTCAGTGTTGTCACAACCCCTAGTGTACAGTACACAACCCTGTGAATCCGTCGATAAATGACCAGATGGTGGCCACATGAATACATGCAAACACCTATGGTCTGTTTGCAGTGAAAACGTACCGATGAATTTCACTTTAAACAAAAAAGTAAATCGAATGAAGTGAAAATACGATTGCGAATCCTCATAATTGTACCTTGCCAATTGAACATTTAAATCTCTGAATTTTATTCAACTTAGGATAAAAGTTGTTTAACAAACGATCATGGTTTCAAACCGCTACTATTGGTTTGTATCACAAGGGGTTATGCACATTAGATGAAACACCTAGAACAAGTATGGTTGGTCTAAGTTAACGCTCATCACGTACCGCACGGGCATTTGTTTCACTGTTCCAACTACTACGCTTACTCCCTTGCAATACAAACCAATAATAGCGATTTGAATCTATGATCGTTTGTTAAACAACTTTTATCCTAAGCTGAATAAAATTCTGAGATTTAAATGTTCAATTGGCAAGGTAAAATTCCGAGGATTCGCAATCTTAATTTCACTTTATTTGATTTACTTTTTTGTTTAAAGCGAAATTCATCGGTACGTTTTCACTGCAAACAGACTATAGTTGCGGGTACAGCAACGTGCAGTAAACTTGGACAAAGTACTGTGACCATGTGACCCAGTCCACCCAGCTGTGAATGGGTACTTCGTAAGGATGGGAAAGTCACTTTAACTCGGTGCGCCTAGTGGCTGCAAGAATTGTATGTTGTGATTGATAATACGACGTGCCGTTGAGATTGACATCCAGTGATCAAGGGAAAACCAAAGTGCCTTTGAGCAGGTGAGCTGGATATTAGCACTATACAAATGTTAGTATGATGATGATAAGTTGGTCCAGCATGACAACGCTACTTCACATACAGCACTCGCCACGGTCCGCTACCTTGTCAATTCTAACGTCAAAGTCTTGCCATCGGCCTTCCCGATCACCAGATCTTAACTCAGGTTTAGATACTTCCACAACTTTCCATCGCATTGTAAGACTGACTGACTGACTGACTGAGTTTGGTTTTACGCCTATTTTAGCAATATTCCAGCAACATCACGGCGGTGGACACCAGAAATGGGCTTCACACATTGTGCCCATGTGGGGATTCGAACCCGGGTCTTCGGCGTGACGAGCCAACGCTTTAGTCATTAGGCTACCCCACCGCCCCTGCATTGTAAGAAGAGAGGGGAAGAATTCCGCAAGAGTGACTTGACGGTGCCGACCATTAATTGCAGCCAATGGTGGCCATACAAAGTACTGACTTTGACGCCATAGACATAGTATAAATATATAAATACTCTTACAATTCTTTAGCAATTATTTCATTGAAATTACATGGTATAATTGTAAGTATTTCTTCAAATGTAACATTATTTCATTAATTTCAATGGTAAATGAAGGAGAATTATTCAATTCTTCTGATGACATTCGAAAGGAAGCATATCATTGATATGAGAATATCGTTTCCAGATTCCGAAACATGCTAGCCTTACCTTGAATGATACAAAGGAGTTGCAGAGTGGACAGACATAGCATGAGCATGCTGGCTGACTGCACGAAATCTCCCCGTCCACCGTCGCCAGGGATGAAGTACTCTACCAACAGATGCTTTGGTATATACTGCACTGATGACGTCGCAAGGCAGGTTTATCTTAAATGCAGCTTCGATAGAGCCCACCCATTCGAATGACCACAGACGAGCTCACATACGTCTTCAGTTACAAAAGGAAGATTTCTTGGATTGTACAAGTGACTACTTGTAGTAGAGATTTCTTCTACAGATGGAAAGGTCATTATTTTTGTTAAAAAACTCAGAGAAAGTCAGGCTTGTTAACCAGGCTCCGATTTCTCGAAACAAACTTAAGTTTTTACTCAAATTTCAAACTGATTTTGACAATTTGAAACACCTGAATTTTAAACTCAACTGCATTTTTATAATAAAAAAGCCCAAAGAACTTAAGTAATCTATCCACCAACCTCAAATTGTTTACTATGTTTGAGTTTAATATCTCTTTCAGTTTATTCTGGGAAATGCATTTTCTCAAATTTGAGTAAAAACTCTAACTTAAGTCAAAACTCAGACTTAAGTTTGTTTCGGGAAATCGGGGCCTGGAGTCTTCTGAGACTACAAACGGGCATATTCTTGAGACAGTTATGTTTAAGTTGTCCATTTATTGTGTTGTGTGACAAGATGGCGTAGTTCCGGCAAAGTGATATTTTTACTGCAGCCAACATATCCAATTTATGTTACTATAGTGAACATGTCACTTTTCCCAAACTGCGAAATCTCAGTCTTTCACACGCAGCTACATAAATGTTTTTCGATGATGCACCCCACATATTCTGGATGGCACCGTCGATGAACCTTAATTGGTATTACACACAATAAAATCAATATATGCAGCAAAGGGGATTCGGGTTATCCTGGCTCAATCAAACTGGTGAGGTTCATCACAGGGATATATAAAATGTCAAGCAAGTGGTTTTGTAGCTCTGATAAATGATAACACACATTCTGGCGCCTTACTGCAGTGAGCAATAAAAACACCCAGTCTGTTAAAATGTATATGCTTGGCTTTTCTTCTGGAGCTTCAAGTTACGTAGAAGAACATATTTACCAAGCTGGTAAAACCAAAGTGATAAATAATCGTGTTGCCATGGTTTAGGTTTAAGTATGTATCTTCAGAACCAGTTGTATGATTATAATCTGGTTTCAGAGCCTTTCATGTTCCATAATGCTTACTTCACCGTCATAAATGTGGAAGTTCACTGCATGAAGCATCTAATGTCCCTTTGAGAAATATTCGAGATAAAACTCAAAGTCGTACACAACTCATGTTCATCTTCCAATATTCATAGAAAATCTCTGTTACAATCAGCTCAAACACTTGTTATTGTTATCGAGGAACAAGAGTATTGAAGTGGACACAATATTAATGGTTAACATCGTTTAATGAAGAGTGCTGACTCGACAAAACACAATGTGTTATGTTTAAAAAAAATGCTGTGACATTTCTATATCTGCAGTGGTAAAGTTATCGATATTTTAATAATTAATCATTTCAATGTTATGCATTGATTTTTTTACTTATAATGAACGACGTCACTGGAAACATTTAAAATTGTTACCAACAACGTTGTCAGCACCTGGGTCCACATTTACTGCATATCCCAATGATAAAGCTTTATTATTTTCTCCGAATACAACATAGTGGATAGTGTAATAAATTACAGGAAATAATTGAAAATATTTTCATAATGTTTCATATGTTTCGTACGCTAACATATTATTATGCATGTGTGTGACTAGATGCGGTTTCTTTTAAATACTGTTCACATATACTACCCATCAAAAGTTTAGACTCACTAGTGTAAATGTAGCAACTTACTTGTCCACTGTTCTAAACTAGCTTTTTGCAAAATATTCCATACTGTTTAAAGGTACTGTTTAGTTATGAACTGGTGTATTGTAAAACATATTCGTAACATTGAAAAGATTATTGTCATGAGTTCAGTAAATGATTAAAATCTGTGAAAATTGGCGAATTCTTAACAAAACTTTACACCAAAACGCATCTGTTCACATGCACGACATTTGCTCATGCCTTTCGCAATTTGAAGCATCATCCTTGTGCAATTCATCTGCATAAGGTTTTCAGTTGGTTCCCCCAAGTTGGTGGAGAAATTCATCTTCGATGTAACCACATACATATACATAACATATAGTGAGTGCTTTAAGTGAGTCTAAACTTTTGATGGGTAGTATATAATGGCGGTCTGTAAACAGTTGAGTCTGAACCAGTCTAGGAAACAGCTGAGAAGCCACTTTCAGTCAGTGGTATTTCACTTGTCTTTGAAGAACATCATAGTTTTTCAGAACAGTGTCCTCACAGTCAATTGTGTAGGACAAAGTGAGTGAGTGAGTTTAAGCAACAATGCAGCAATATCACGGCGGGGAAACCAGAAATGTGCGCATGCGGGGACTCGAACCCGGGTCTTCGGCGTGACGAACGAACACTTTAACCACTTGGCTACCCCTCCGCTCGTAGCACAAAGTAGCGTTTGACCATGTGCCTTGTATGTACTTTCAAAACCAATTTCTTCTCGCGTCTCTTTTGCAGGAGCTTTTTAGAAATTTAAAAAGTGGTTTTATCACTTTGTGGAATTTTTGATTACTATTGTGTAATCTCCACTGTTACATGAGGAGCATCCCTCAAAGGGTTGTTCCCCTTGCTTCTTGAAGTGCAAGGTTAAGGCAATGGATGTGTAATGCCTTTGGTTCATCACGTTGGTGTTGGGCAGCAATTTCACATATATGCCCAGTGCAGTTCCAGGTTCCATAATGACCTTGTAATCGACAGTATGAGAGAGTTAATCCACCAGCTTTTGTCCTTTATTTTCTTTAATGCCAGGTTGTCCTTTATTATCTTTAATGCCAGGTTGTCCTTTATTATCTTTAATGCCAGGTTGTCCTGTATTACCTTTAATGCCAGGTTGTCCTTTATTATCTTTAATGCCAGGTTGTCCTTTATTATCTTTAATGCCAGGTTGTCCTTTATTATCTTTAATGCCAGGTTGTCCTTTATGACCTTTAATGCCAGGTTGTGCTTTATGACCTTGAATGCCAGGTTGTCCTTTATTACCTTTAATGCCAGGTTGTCCTTTATTATCTTTAATGACACGTTGTCCTTTTGTTATCTTTAATGCCAGGTTGTCCTTTATTATCTTTAATGCCAGGTTGTCCTTTATTATCTTTAATGCCAGGTTGTCCTTTATTACCTTTAATGCCAGGTTGTCCTTTATTATCATTTATGCCAGGTTGTCCTCTATTATCTTTAATGCCAGGTTGTCCTTTATTACCTTTAATGCCAGGTTGTCCTTTATTATCTTTAATGCCAGGTTGTCCTTTACTATATTTAATGCCACGTTGTCCTTTATTACCTTTAATGCCAGGTTGTCCTCTATTATCTTTAATGCCAGATTGTCCTTTATTACCTTTAATGCCAGGTTGTCCTGTATTACCTTTAATGCCAGGTTGTCCTTTATTATCTTTAATGCCACGTTGTCCTTTATTATCTTTAATGCCAGGTTGTCCTTTCTTATCTTTAATGCCAGGTTGTCCTTTATTACCTTTAATGCCAGGTTGTCCTCTATTATCTTTAATGCCAGGTTGTCCTGTATTACCTTTGATGCCAGGTTGTCCTTTATTATCTTTAAAGCCAGGTTGTCCTTTATTACCTTTAATGCCAGGTTGTCCTCTATTATCTTTAATGCCAGGTTGTCCTTTATTACCTTAATGCCAGGTTGTCCTTTATTATCTTTAATGCCAGGTTGTCCTCTATTATCTTTAATGCCAGGTTGTCCTTTATTACCTTAATGCCAGGTTGTCCTTTATTATCTTTAATGCCAGGTTGTCCTCTATTATCTTTAATGCCAGGCTGTCTTTTATTACCTTAATGCCACGTTGTCCTCTATTATCTTTAATGCCAGGTTGTCCTTTATTACCTTTAATGGCAGGTTGTCCTCTATTATCTTTAATGCCAGGTTGTCCTTTATTATCTTTAATGCCAGGTTGTCCTCTATTATCTTTAATGCCAGGTTGTGCTTTATTATCTTTAATGCCAGGTTGTCCTTTATTACCTTTAATACCAGGTTGTCCTCTATTATCATTTATACCAGGTTGTCCTCTATTATCTTTAATGCCAGGTTGTCCTTTATTATCTTTAATGCCAGGTTGTCCTTTATTACCTTTAATACCAGGTTGTCCTCTATTATCATTTATGCCAGGTTGTCCTCTATTATCTTTAATGCCAGGTTGTCCTTTATTATCTTTCATGCCAGGTTGTCCTTTATTATCTTTAATGCCAGGTTGTCCTTTATTACCTTTGTCAGTGTTACTGACGTGGTACAGGGAACTTGGCTTAGACGATAGCATCTTCAATTACTGTAAAATCATTTATGCAAATTACCAGTTGTTCTCTGTGTGACACGTCATTTGCCAAAATGACAAAGTACTTTGTAGTGTGATTCCCGTGCAAGATATTCAATTAAACACCTCTGCTCAAATGTCATCTGCTCATTAACTGGATACATATAGTTCTTGTCTCTGACATGCTTGAAATGTCATAAGCTGAAGAAGGTTTGATTCCTCACCAGTTTGTCCACGGATCGCCAGTCCTTGTCTACTCAAATATAAGAGACAGGGCAGATGTACAAGCAGCAGTTTCCTGAGTATTGGCCAGCTTCGACAAGTTTTTTACGACTTTTTATAGTGTCTTGTCAATGAGGGTTATTCTCCTGCTTTCTGGACCTTGCTTCCAAGTGTAATATCACTCAGATGAGAGTGCTGAAGGTGTAGTTATGGTATATTCCAACTGTTACAGTACCACTCATGAACGCTCCAGAAACACACACAAGTTCTGCAGTATTTAGATACTTCTGTTCACTGACTAACGGGATCGGGTGGTCAGGTTCTCTGACTTGGTTCCCACATGTCATCGTATCTCAACTGCGTGGATCGATGCTCATGTTGCTGATCGCTGGATTGTCTGGTCTAGACTCGATTATTTATAGGCCGCCGTCATATAGCTGGAATATTGCTGAGTGCGGCGTAAAGCTACATTCACTCACTGTTCACTGAAGACAAGGTCTGCAACAGCTCTTAGTCCGAACTCGGCGAAAATGTGTTCAAATCCATACCTGATTTGTGACAATGCACACCTAACACAGTTACCGTCTCTTCACTGGGGTCAGAAAAAATGGGGGGATCACTTGGATAGGATTCTATTGAAACAGTGTCAACCTCTGCAGTATGTTTGTGCGGTAAATATGTAGAAAGTTGGTATTTGTTTAAATCTGAACAAGTACATTTAAGCAAACGTGCATCCCAACCATTTTAGTTTTCAATAAAAATATATATAATTTGTATACTGATAGTCTATTCTCCCTTTCTTCTGGACAAGGCATTTACTGCTCAAATATATGCAATGATGCCACTCACTTCACAAGATTGGGGCTATTGTCCACCCCCACCCCCGACCACCGACATTTCAAAATAAGGTTGTTTTCGGACAGTGTCCAAGCATCAAGACGAGAAGTCACTAACAATATAGAGATCGTTTCTTTTTACCCTTTTTGCCTAGGCCTCTTTTGACCTTCAAGATCCTGAGTGATCCATTATCATTGCTTTTATGTCACATTGTCATTGTATGTGCACTGCCACTCTATTTGGAACTGTCATTGCAGTCTCCTTGCAGAAGCGTTATTGATTTATAAACCTAGGGATCCTGAGTGATCCATTATCATTGCTTTTATGTCACATTGTCATTGTATGTGCACTGCCACTCTATTTGGAACTGTCATTGCAGTCTCCTTGCAGAAGCGTTATTGATTTATAAACCTCGTTGATATTTAGAATTCAGTTGTTAATTTATAGCATATATTCTTTGTTTGGTTTCACATGAGATTCTGTTAGGTACAGATATTGGGTTGTTTCAACTTGGAAACCGACATATAACAATGGACTTGGCCATTAGCTGTAATGGTACACAATAGAATTCCTGAACAAAAACCATAACAAAATACAAGAAAGCCTACTACAATTTCACAATCTATAATCCCATGCTCTTCCTATATTACCATAGATGTATAAATAGAAGTCTCACAGACGAGGTCAAACTGAATTCTACCATGGCTACGTGAAATGATCGAATTTGATTGGTCAAGCCATAAAATAGGACGATAATCAATTTGGATTGAAAATGCGTCTGATTTCACGGCACTTCACTGCGCACGTATACAACACTGCCGCACTACTTCAGCTTAGCCACCAACATGACTAATATCAAGACAACAGACGTGATGGAAATGCTGATGAAACATTTATGAAAACTCAAAAAATACAATTATACGATGTCTCCTTCACAATTATTAGGGAACCTCACTATCATAATTATTACCTTCTATTATAAAAATATTCAAACTCAAGTACAATACACAGCCCCAAACATAAACAAACAATATCTAACATATAAATCAGAAAACCTTGTAAAAAATACAAAATACATCCCTATCTATCCCTAGTTGTGCGGCAATCACGGTGAGGTTTCAAATGATTAATTTAGAGACTATCAATTCGGTCTAACGTTCATCTAATTTCCAAATTAAATAAAAAAAATCCGTTTCCTTACTGATTAGAGTGAATAAGGTTTTACGACGTTTTTAGCAACATTCCAGCAAATTCCCAGCGGGGACACCAAAAATTGGCTTCAAACATTGTACCCATGTGGGGAATCGAACCCGGGTCTTCAGCGTAACGCTTTAACCACTTGGCTACCCCACCCCCCCCATGAAGAGTAAAAGTTTATATTCTCTGTGATTAAAACATACCTGTAGTGCATTTTAACAACGTTATTCGATCAAAGACATGCAAATCATTTTCATACTTTATACTTTTTATATTTTTGCCAGTTCATTTTAAAGAATATAAAAGAGATAACATTTTGGGTATCTGAGGTAAATCATGATCCCTGATTCAAATAGTTGGTCACCAACCATTGCTTTCCGCAACCAGCAAGAAGAGTTTGGTTGTAAATATGTAATGAATAACCCCTAATGTCCACTTTCACCACAGAGAGCAACTAGTGACACTTATCCTTGCAGAGATATGCTGCCTGGTTGTGTATATGGTTCCAATGCGGCCTTAAAACATTGAAAGTATTTTAATTAATACTTGCAAACTGTTATGGGTTCAGTATACAGACTTTTATGAGCCATCCGTAGCTGTGATATTCATCGGCATATTACGTATTGTGTTGCATCTGTGATAAGGTCGTCACGATCTATATTCATGAATTATTTGATGAATTGCATGCCAACAGTGATAATGTGTATTGGTAACGCTGTACAATACCCGATAACTCAGGACACTGTGTTGATTATCTGGTGTAAGCCGTTTGTCTCTATGTCAGCATGGTGGAGTGAGTATGGTTTTACGCCGCTGTTATAAATGACAAGCATGTGTCAAACTGCTAAAGTATTCCGCAAGTGTATAAGTGGGTTTTGTGTTTGTTTAGGTTTTATAAAAAATAATAAGCGAAAATTTAATTCAAATTATTTCATGGTGAGTTAGTGTTGTAGGAAACCATTATCACTAAAACCATTGCAATACTGTATTTGGGAGAATACAACTTGATAGTTGAAGTTGTTAAATACAAGGATGTATAACAATTACTGTGTAGGTCTTTTGTACTTTCTTATTCATTGGCGTGCTATACAACATTTAAATTTTGTGATAATGTCCTCTACTGTAAATGTACCCAAACTGATTATCGAAAAATAAATGTAATATATTTTGCTAGTTATTGAACCGACTTTAATATGTTGTTTTTTGAGTGAGTTGGTATGGCTTTACGACGCTTTTAGCAATGTTCCAGCAACAACACGGCAGGGGATACCAGAATTAGGCTTTTATTAAATATAAGCTATTAATGTGTAACATGTTCTTGTCACAATATGCCTGAAATACTGGAGACTCTCTGTTCTAAATCACTCGCAACTGCATTTTGACAATTCGTTACAATATTTTACTCTCATTAACACATCTGAAACGAAAACATTCCCTAAGTAACAAGTTTTCATGACAGCTGTTGTCGTGTAATCACTCCCAATCTGATACCCCTGCCATGCGTTGGCCTCACAAGACCGCAGTTGCGCTGATATGACTAACTGTAGCAGTATCCATAAATCATCGCCCAGTACTTATTGTAAAGTTTTCATGTTTCATTCGAAATTCATGGTTTCAGTGTAGATGGGTTTCAGGTAGCGTGACCTTTTCGCCAGGTGTTAAAGACATCAGATTTATCATTCCGTAGTTAGACTTTGGTTGGTACTTACAATGCACATATTTCTTGGGTATAAGGAGTTTGGAATCGACCCGTAGAGCTGACATTCAGCTTCTTGACAAGATGGTTGTGGAGTTTAATCGGTTATAGGCTACAGTGAATTGATGTGATTTAAACGGCATGAGGTGAGGTGAGGTGAAATTGGGTTTAACGTCGTACTTGAGAATATTTCGCTCATATGACGACGAGCATGCTTGTGTATGAGTATGTGCGGCTGCTTGTACTAGCCAAGACTTCAGCTGGTTTTATAGTGCTAGCCCACTGAGATACCATGCCGCAGTGAAGAATTAATACCCCACTCAGACACATTATACTGACTCCGAGCCGACCAGTCCTTGTTGTACCCATTAATGCCGAGCGCCAGGCGGGGACCAGCAAGTACCATATTTTAACGTCTTTTGGTATGAGGCGGTCGGGGATCGAACCCGCGACCTTCCGCTCTCCGGGCGGACGCTAAACGGCATGAATTGTTATGATGTATATGTTAACTATGTATATACGTGTGTATAGATATATATGTATACGTACGTGCGTGCATATATATATATATATATGTGTGTGTGTGTGTGTGTGTGTGTGTGTGTGTGTGTGTTTACTCGCGTATGTATATGTCATGTTAACACGTTTTCTGATGTTATGAGTCCAGATATTTCTTCTTGTCAAATCTCCTTTATATCTGCAGAAGATATTTCGCCGTTCAACGATTCTTCAGATGGACTCATATTTTATATATGTATTGCTTATACACCTGCAGAAATCACTGTGTGTATATTTATGAGAACACCCTCACATAACTGGAACATCGCTGTGTGCAGTGTCAGGCAACAAACAATGATCTACTGTTGAAGACATGAAAGCGTTCTTAATTGTACACATTTTCGTAAAAATAATGTTAAATAATTAAAACAGAAATAAGAAGATAGTATGTATTTGTTTATTTTCTAACACATATAATTAACACTAACATCCACATTGGGAACAACTATCCTTCGATATTCGGATATCGGGGTGCTGTTTGGTTATGTTGCAGACGGGAAGTTTGTCAAAGCTCCCAAACCCGCAATTGTTTTGTTAAATAGTAAATAGTACGCCAGTGAATTCATTACAAATGACGTCAAAGCAAAGCATTGCTTTCAATGTCATTTGTATGTAAACGTAAACGTCCACTTCTGGTACTGGTTCTTTTCATCACACTTCTGTAATTGTACGACTTCCTTCTCTGTGTGGAACGGAAACCTTGATGTTGTTTGAGTAGCACAAAGGTGCGTTGACTTCTGGACGATGACCAGCTTGTTATTGTCATATTTCCAGATAATAATTCCTTTCTCGTCATATTCAAATTGACACGGGTTGATCACCAGAAGATTCCACTCATCATATCCAACACATCTGCCTTCATACTTCAGTCTCCCATGCCTATCCAGAGCAAACGTATTGTCTGGAACAAGAACACCAGCTTCAGTGGTTGTTGCGCCTATGTAACCGTCAGCAAAAACGAAAAATGAGTCTCTGGTCTTTTCGTTTATTATTTCGCCCGAATGTAGATACTCCCTCCATGGTATCTTTTGTTCAGGCATGACTGCCTTCAAGAACCAAGCAAACGGCTGACTGTTGTGCTCCTTTCGTAAATATTGCCTCTCCCGTAAGGATGTTTTCTCCGCTTCGGTAAACACTGGAATGTATGACTTCAATTCAGCTTCGTTCAGCCCTGGAAAACGGTTTTGTAAATGCCCAAAGACTGCTGATTGGACGACATGTTTGTATTCGTCCATCCATATCTCTGCCACTCGGAGAACATTCTTGGTAATAGTATACATCTTGTCTCTTGAACCAAAACTGTAAGTATTGTTTATATATATGTGACCAACTTTTGAACATGGCACTGTCTCAATTCTTCCACCTGTCATCCAGACATTGAAGGATAGATCAAAGTGTTCACCTCCCGAGATCTCTAGGCCTGGATCGAATTGTCCGATGACATTAAAGTAGTCTTTTCTGACAGCGATACAGGAACCTTGTAGTACCGGGGTGCTGAATGGTTTCCAGTCGGAGTCTCGAAACTGCCTCAAATATGGGGGTAGGGGAAACCACATGTACCTGTTGGCAAAATATATGGATGAGTGAGTGAGTGAGTTTAGTTTTACGCCGCACTCAGCAATATTCCAGCTATATGGCGGCGGCCTGTAAATAATCGAGTCTGGACCAGACAATCCAGTGATCAACAGCATGAGCATCGATCTGCTCAATTGGGAACCGATGACATGTGCCTACCAAGTCAGCGAACCTGACAACCCGAGTGGTTAAGGCGTTCGCTCGTCACGCCGAAGACCCGGGTTCGAGTGGGTACAATGTGTGAAGCCCATTTCTGGTGTCCCCCACCGTGATATTGCTGGAATATTGCTAACAGTGGCGTAAAACTAAATTCACTCACTCACTCACTTTACAATACGTAAAATATATGTAAAGGTTTCTGAAACGGTGCTGTTGTAATTTTTTTACCTCATATCCCATCCAAAACCTCCTCTGTACTCCGCGCTGTCATCCGTTTTCAGATCCAGAGTATTTTCATCAATTTGAGTTATGTCTGCTTGGACCACAATGTCTGGCTGACTGTTAATCTTCTCCAGTAGTGGTTCTGCCCAACCCTCACAAACCTCCATGTGAGCATCCAGGAACACTACCACTTCTCCACGTGCTACTTCTGCCCCTTGGAGTCTGGAAAGTATCAAACCTTTTCGCTCTTTGTTACGTATTATTCGAATTCTGGAGTCCAGGATTCTGAAATATTCCTGTAGGTCTTCGCCTAGATATGAAAAGGTGCTGTTATCATCCACCAGAATTACATCCATTAGGAGCTGTGGCGGTGTTCGAGACACAATGGCATGAACATGGCGTAGAAATGGCGTCAGAGCCTCGTTGTGGAATGGGGTGACGATTGATAATGTAGGCAGAGAATAGTATTCGAAATACTTGTTTTTACATTCATATGGCCTCTCGTCCATCACGTGTCGTGTGACAGAGATCTCGTCACTTCTCGTCACATTGAAACCGTAGTAGTCATCACCTGGCCTTTCGTGTTTTTTCAAAAGCTTTTGTAACTGTGCGTCAAGTGTGTGTAGTTTTCCAACGCTATACAAGAGCGACTGGTAGCGATAGAGGTTTGAAATATCATTTTCTTGTCTTGGTCTGGATTGCCTGAAATGATACAAATATGCATTAGAAATTGACACAGAACCTTGTCGGGATTGTGACACCGGTAACGATTAAATTAATTACAGTTCGACTGGGCAGCGCTTCCAGGAAAAAGCCCCATTCTCTATGCTGCGTGCAGAGGGGGCAAGGGTATCTGAACTGATGCTGATCCTTACCAGACTGACTGGGCCAGGACCCACCGACCTCCCTCTGCTGCATACTGTTTTTAATCTGTAAAAATATTAAAAACTGCCTATTTGGACAGTGCTATAGACAGTGTGTATTCGAACAGTTGCATTATTGTTGCTGAAGATTCATTCTCAGCTCCCTGGCGAGTATACAACTCAAGCTGCCTGTCAGACGCTGGAAGGTTAATAGTCACACTACCGTCACATTCTGATGGGTTAGACCCGTGAAGTTCCGGGTTAGAATTGATCTTCAGCAACCCTTTTTTGTCGTAAGAGACGACTAACGGGATTGGGAGGTCAGACTCACTGACTTGGTTGACACACGTCATCGTATCTCCAAATGCAGTACACACTCACTAAATGATACTAAGGGCGATAAACTACCTTTCATCTCCGGGGTATCTGTTCTACCTTGATACAAGTGCATTCAAATGAAGAACTTGCAAATAAAGACACGTATACTTACATGTCTGATGTCATTTTCCTTCTCCTGCGAGGGGGTATGTACATTTGTTCTGGAAATATCACAGCCGCCAATATTTCCAGAAGGAATAGTGTAGTAACAAGATGGAAAAACACTGAAATAGCCACTTCTCTGCAAGAGTTCCGTCCGGTCATATTCCTGAGTAAAACGTGAATGAATGATATGGCTATTAGCAACGGCTAACTTCCGCCACCTGTCACACACACGTGACTGATCATTGGATCACCGTGAGCTCAAAGGGAACGACTCGAAGTACATTGTGATTGTTGTTTTAACTATTTTAGGATAAGATGTGAAAATGGACAATGTTCGTGTATTTGCAAGCGTATGTTTGGTGTGGTTCACATTTCCGTTGTAAATATTTTCACTAGTAACTTGATTAAAAAATCAAGTCTGACCACTGTTCTCAATATACCGGCGGTGGGATTGCTATGTGGTTAAATGTTTGCTTGTAACATCGAAAGTCCAAGATTCCGTTCCACAAAGGGATCGTAGTCATTAAAACAGCTGTAAGTCTATGTTACATTATGGGAGTTACGATCACCTTAATGATATGACAGTCGTTAGTCTATGTTAAAGTATGGGAGTTACGATCACCTTAGTGCTATGACAGTTGTAGTTACGATCACCTTAGGGCTACGATCGCTTATGGTACGGGCCACTGGTTCCGTTCGGTTGGTACAATGTGTGAAGCCCATTTCAGGTGTCCCCCGCCGTGATATTGCTGGAATATTGCTAAAAGCGGCGTAAAACCACACTCACTCACGGTTCGGTTGGTACAATGTGTAAAGCACATTTCTGGTGTCTTCGCCGTGATGCTGTTGGTGTATTGCCGATGACGGCGAAAGACTAAAACGACTCACTCAGTACACCAGTGACCAACTGTACCATGAACATTTGTCACATTTGCAATATATAGTGGCGTCATGGCCCAGGGGTAAAATATATCTTCCAGGGGCGGTGGGGTAGCCTAATGGTTAAAGCGTTTGCTCGTCATGCCGAAGACCCGGGTTCGAATCCCCACATTGACACAATGTGTGAAGCCCATTTCTGGTGTCCCCCGCCGTGACATTGCTGGAATATTGCTAAAAGCAGCGTAAAACTAAACTCACTCACTCACTCAAAAGTGATTCCTACTGTTAACTCTGCTCTAAATATTTCTATGGTTTTGGAAAGCCTTTTGTAAGTTATATTTACCATGTAAACCATTCAAACCATTCCGGTACACTTCACAGTGAACCCGAGTGGTATGACGGGTGTCTTGGGTGCTAATGGGAGGGCAGGACGGGTTGACCCTCCTGCCAACACCAGGTGACATTAATGCGGTTTCAGCTATCCTCTCCTATCATTTTCCCATCAATTTTGTCTTCATTTCTAATGACATCTGTTTCGACGGAAAATCGATCCTTGGTTTGTTGGGTGCTACTGTTAGGGCAGAACACCTGCTGGTGTCCTTAATGATGTTCAGCGATCCTCTCCTATAGTGTTCCTTTCTCTTTTACGTCTTATGACGATTTACGTCCGATAATCGATACTGGTTTTGCTCGTGCGTTTACGATTTAAACTTTTGGGTCGGCTAGGGCATGGCGATGATTTACAGTAACGAGCGTACACTTGACAGTGACAAGGGGGGAGGTTAATGCAAGAGCAAAGATGACTTCAGTACTTGGAAAGTAGAGGAACATATGTGTTACAGCTGACGTGTTTTGCATAAGATAGTGAAATGGAATAGATAAATCACCCACGATACGCGATTTCTATTCGATTTCCTAGCTTAGGACTTCATCAAAGGTGTACCATGTGCAGTGAATTAAGCCTAAAGTGTGAGTCACGTTAGAAGGCTATTACTGATGACTACTCAACACTGACACATCATATACGTATGAATTCCCTTTTGTCACAAAAGAAATGGACAAATCAACAAGAAGTATGGTCAACACCAATGTATCTATGGATTATTTGAACATTTGTCAGTGTAAATTATATTGTGAAAAGGACAGGTGCAAAGTATGTGATATGAACCCTGAGCCAGACCGTTTCGTGTCTGACTCACTGACGCTAGATATATTTTCTCCAGGTGTGTAAAAAACACCAAGGGGTGGTGGGGTAGTCTAGTGGTTAAAGCGTTCGCTCGTCACGCTGTAAAGACCCATACGAATCCCCACATGGGTACAATGTGTGAAACCCATTTCTGGTGTCCCCGCCGTGATATTACTGGAATATTGCTAATAGTGGCGTAAAACTAAAACTCACTCACTCACTCAAAATATCGACATCGGTGACGTTCTATTGCATCATAGAAACAAAGATTCAAGCGTTTTAATAATTTCCTAGTACTAATATTAAAAGAATCTCTGAGACATAGCTCATACAGTGACGCATTATCATCCCACTATTCTAGGTTATTCTAGATTTGTTCCGGACGCTCTTTGGAGGCATTAAACTTCGTTTATCGTAGCTGATGCAGACATGACAGTTTCATTTTACACTCAAACAGTCGAAGGCACCTGCCTAAATACTTCGAGTTATCCAAGTTTGTCCCAACCGGAAATTAGATGAAATGAAAGGATGCCAAGGGACCATGATTTTACTGTAATTTCAACACATGAAAGGTTCGAGATAACGATGTTTGACTGTATAGCATTTCATGATTATAAGCAGCAAGGGGCGGCGGAGTAGCCAAGTGGTTAAAACGTTCGCTCGTCACACCGAGGACCCGGGTTCGATTCCCCACATTGGTTAAATGTGTGAAGCCAATTTCTGGTGTACTCCGCTGGAATATTGCTCAAAGCGGTGTAAAACTATACTCACTCACTCACTCACTCAAAGTGATTCATGCTATTGACACTGTTCTAAGTCTTCCTATGGTTATGGAAAGTGCTTTATCGGTTTTATTTACCAAGTATTCCATTCAAACCATTCCATACACTTCACAGTGAACCCTCCGAAATTATATTGCTGGAATATTGCTAAAATCGGCATAAAACCATACTTACTCACTCACTCTAAGCGACAAGACCGTTTCCACGTCTATGACAACTCTCAGACCCTGTAGACAGCAGACATAATTCAAAATTTCCATATCGTGTTTAGTTTCAAGAAAAATCAGTAAATGCGTCTTATTTTGTCCATCACTTGATTGTCTGGTGTCGACTCAATAGCTTGCAGGTCGCTTGCAGGCCATGTGACATACGAGCTTATTTCCTTATTAACCTTTTGTGGGCGGTGGATTCTACCAGGAGAGCATGACATGCTGACCCTTTTCTCGAACACCTGGTGTCAATAATGATGTTCCCTGACATAATTTGGAATCTGGTCCCATGGCAAATCGATGCCGGGTATTCATTGCGGTTGGTGTTCTATATTGGGCAGATTGACTGAGTGAGAGAGTTGAGTTTTACGCCGCACTCAGCAATATTCCAGCTATACTCCTCACAAAAAATTAAGCAACAAGTGTATTTTTGGTCAGTACATATGCCTTTACTCATGATCATTACAACTGAATCAAACATAACAAAGATAAAGCATATCCACACACTTTTCCAACAAAGAAATCAAAATTCATTGAACAATAACTGACTTGCAAATCATCAAAAACAGTGTCACTGAAAAAGCCGTGCAAAATGTGTTGCATCAGGGTATGAAAATGTCTGAAAACACTTTTACTGTCAGTTTTGAGCACTGATCCAAAGTTTAATAACGTGTATGGCCACCATTGACCTGAATACACGCTTCAAGACGTCTAGGCATTGACCAGATGAGTCTGTCTAGAGTCTGTTGTGGAATGTTCTGCCATTCTCTCCGCAATGCCTGTTCAAGCTGATCCAGAGTCTGAGGACGAACGTGGAGGCCGTACACACGCCTTCCGAGGATGTCCCAAGCATGTTCAATAGGATTCAGGTCAGGAGACCTTGCAGGCCAGTCCATATGGGTGATGTTGTTGGTCTGAAGAACATCAGTGACAACTCTTGCTCGATGTGGACGGGCATTGTCATCCATGAAGATGAAGTTAGGACCTGCTTGCTGAGCCCACGGAATGATCACAGGTGTGACAATTTCGTCTCGGTACCTCACACCTGTCATGGTACCTCGTCTGATGACCACAAGATCAGTTCGTCGTCCAACTTGGATTCCTGCCCAGATCATCAAACTCCCACCTCCATACTGATCATGTTCAGCAATCGTACAGTTGGCGTATCGTTCGTTACGGTTTCTCCACACACGAGCCCTACCATCATTGAAGTCCAGACAGAATCTTGACTCATCTGTGAAGAGAACATTACGCCAGCGATTGACTCTCCAGTTACGTCGTTGGTTAGCCCAATTCAGTCTCTGTTGACGATGGTGTGCAGGCAGTGGGATACGTTGCACTGGTCTTCGGGACCTGAGACCTTCAGCATGGAGTCTGTTCCTCACTGTCTGTGTGGAGATTCTGTTCCCAGCAACTCTCTGGAGGTCATTCTGGAGAGATCTGGCTGTGGTGAACCTGTTCCGCCGGGCTAGGGTGGCCAAGTATCGGTCCTCTCTGGGAGTTGTCACCCTTGGACGACCTGAGCGTGGTCTCTCAGTCATCAATCCGGTCTGTTGGTGACGAGTGATCGCTCTGGAGATGACGCTTCGATGAACATTGAAATGGTTGGCAACAGCACTCTGGGTCTGACCCCCCTGCACCATTCCAACAATTTGAGCAACTTCAATTGGTGTCAAGTGACGCCTAGCCATTTCTCAAATGTTACTGTCAACAATTTGTCGTTGCTGGCAGTTTTAACGCAATCAGAACGCATGTGCGACGTGTATAGCACATGTTTTCCATGCATTTTGCATGTGAGTTTTGAGGGTGGTTGCGTTCAGGCGGTGCTAACAATGTTATCAGAAAAACAATATGGGAAATGCTTTAAGTTCATCAATCGTAAAGGGTTCTCCTGCATGGCTTATATGCCAAGTAATAACTTCATATACCCATGAAGAAAATATGTGGAAAAAAATACTTGTTGCTTAACTTTTTTGTGAGGAGTATATATGGCGGCGGTCTGTAAATAATCGAGTCTGGACTAGACAATCCAGTGATCAACAGCATGAGCATCGATCTGTGCAATTGGGAACCGATGACATGTGTTAACCAGGTCAGCGAGCCTGACCACCCGATCCCGTTTGTCGCCTCTTACGACAAGCGTGGGTTACTGAAGGCCAATATTCTAACCCGGACCTTCACGGGGTTGGACAGAATGTGATAGATGTGATTACGTTTCGCTAAACTTCAGATATATTTTCATTCTCCTTATTGATAAAATGTAGGAAGCCTTTTGAAGGGATGTCCACCCGTCCCCATATCATTTAACAACTACGCGAATATGAGTTTCTCTGGCAAGTGCGGTTGTCATGAATTGTTTTGGAATTTCCTGTTTGTATAACACTATGACGTCATAGTAGCGGTATGTACACGAGTAAGGGATGCTCACGCCGAAGACCCGGGTTCGATTCCCGACATGGGCACAATGTTTGAAGCCCATTTCTGGTGTCCCCCGCCGTGATATTGCAGGAATATTGCCAAAAGCGGCGTAAAACTAAACTCAGTCAGTCAGTCAGTCAGTAAGGGATGCGTCATTTTGTCCTCGCAGTTTGTAGTTTGTTTACAGAATATCTGAACCAGGGGGTTATATTGTGTGTAATTGATGTCAAATTTGAAACCCCGTCCTCGATTTTGAATGAAATCGTCAGGTAGGTAGAAACAGTAGGTTCATACCACTGCATTTCAGTACTGAGAGACCATTTATATGACCACTTGACCATATTGTTCGGGGGTTGGTGGAGTAGCCTAGTGGTTACAGCGTTCGCTCGTCACGCGGAAGACCCGGGTTCGATCCCCACATGTATACTATGTGTGAAGCCCATTTCTGGTGATATTGCTGGACTATTGCTAAAAGCGGCGTAAACCCACTCACTCATTCATACTGTTCATATACATGTACATATATTTCACAAAAGGAGTATGGATAAACAAGGTAAGGTAAGACACGACTTTATTAACATACGTATAGGTGTGCGCGCGTTTGCGTGTGTGCGTGTGTGTCTTGAATATAAGTTGTCTTGATAAAATCTATCATGTTGTCCAGATAAAATCTATCATCATTTCCTTTGTCGTTTCAACATTTAGAGTGTGGAATTAAACCTTACTCCATTCGCAAAAGTTTCAAATTTTATAGCGATATCAATTTCAGACTGCTTTATAAATGTCTGCAAACTTTAACTGTTAAAATTATTGATACAGTAATTTATCGCTCTTGGTCACCCAAAATCCCTTTGCCATTAAAATTCAAACGTGAACGTTCATCTTTGATACTGGTTTTGTTTGTCACACGTCTGTAATTGCACCACTTCCTGTCCTGTGTGGATCGGAAATCTGGATCTAACTCGAGTAGCACAGTATATTCTGAACGGAAGGCCGTCATCAAGTTGTAATCCGCATGTACCCATGTCATCAATATTTTTGACTCAAGACTCGGATGGACAATCCTTGATCATCTAAAGAAACGTTGTAAAACCTCCTCTTATGCCTATGGGTTCCCCAATGTCTAAACGAATGGTCTGGTCATTGATCGGAGAGACGTCTGCTTGGACCACAATGGCTGGCTGACTGTTAATCTTCTCCAGTAGTGGTTCTGCCCAACCCTCACAAACCTCCATGTGAGCATCCAGGAACACTACCACGTCTCCACGTGCTTCTCCTGCCCCATGGAGTCTGGAAAGTATCAGACCTTTTCGCTCTTTGTTTCGTATTATTCGAATTCTAGAGTCCAGGATTCTGAAATATTCCTGTAGGTCTTCGCCTAGATATGAAAAGGTGCTGTTATCATCCACCAGAATTACATCCATTAGGAACTGAACATGGCGTAGAAATGGCGTCAGAGCCTCGTTGAGTAGTTGAAAATTCGGATTTTGCATTCCTTGGGCCTTGCATCAGGCACCTCTCTCGTCACTTCTCGTGATATTAAATCCAAAATAATCATCTGTAGGTCTTTCGTGAATTTTCAATATTTTCCGTAATAGAGATGCAGATACCGGTGAGTTGTTATTACCAAGTGTTTCTTGAATATGAGTTGGGTTTTGCTTCAGTGATTCTGTTTTCCTTAGAAAGAAACAAAATAATAATGCATTGTATTTCGAATCAAATTATTGTTTATGTAAGCGTGAATTGAATATAGTCTCAATTTTGTCAAAACATTATTTTTCAAACACTAATCCACAAAACAAACTACGAAGACAAACATATTCTGTATCAAGAGGACATTTATCACTTAACATTGCGAGATACATCACTATCATCGCTGTACAATGGTTGGACGACCCTTTACAAAATAGTGATAACACTGAAACGAACCATCAAAATGCCCCTCTAAAGGTCGACACACATTCACATTCAAAATGGTGAAATATTTTTTACCTAAGTTTCAATAGAAAATGCTTGGGAAAAGTTGTAAATGAGACGATACACTACAAACAGAAACAATGCCCTCCTAGTTCAAACTCGTACGCAACATATTAACTCCCGCATAGCTCAATCTTCTTCCAATCCGAAGGCTCTGTTCAAAGAGTTGAATAATCTGTTACATAAAAAAGACAGACATTCTGCCTAATCATACCAGTGAACTGGATCTTGCGAATCGTTTTGCTGATTTCTTCACTACCAAGATTGAGAACATCCGTGTCGACCTACAACAGAACCAACCGAACATAATAACTCCAGATAAAAAGTTCAATGGACAGTGCCTTAGTACCATCAGACCAACATCAGAAAGTGAGATAGCACGCATAATAAAGAAGAGTCCATCAAAGTCATGTGAATTAGATCCGATCCCAACATGGATCTTACAATCTGCATTGGACTCTATCTCACCTACGTTAGTGGCCATGTTCAATACATCGCTGGCTGCATCTGAAGTACCAAGCACTTTCAAAATGGCTCTTATTCGTCCACTTATCAAGAAAACTTCACTTGATCCAAATGACATTAGAAATTATAGGCCGGTGTCTAACCTACCATTTCTATCAAAGGTACTTGAGAAGATTGTAGCAATCCAAATCAAAGAACATCTGGAAAAAAAACAACCTGATGGAAGAGTTCCAGTCTGCCTATAGAGAACACCACAGTACAGAAACAGCACTCCTTCGTGCGCAAAATGACATCCTTTCTCATCTCGCCAATCAGAGAGTAGTACTTCTTGTTCTACTAGACCTGTCAGCAGCCTTCGATACAATAGACCACAGTATCCTTCTGTCTCGACTTGAGAAGACTGTTGGTATCACCGGACCAGCATTGATGTGGCTTGAGTCATATCTAAAAAACAGAACTCAGTCAGTGAAAGTGGGTGAGGCCGTGTCAGAAGAAAGGTGGTTATCATATGGCGTTCCACAGGGTTCAGTCCTTGGACCACTCTTGTTTACCATCTATATGTTGCCACTAGGTGATGTTTTCCGGAACCACTGCATTGACTTTCAGTGCTTTGCAGATGACACCCAGAGCTGTATCGCCTCCAGGATTGTATCACTTCAGGACAAGATAACGAAGCTGGAAAGCTGCATCAGTGACATCAGAACTTGGATGAGAATTAACTTTCTCAAACTAAATGACAACAAAACGGAAGTATTCATTGCTGGGCCAAAGCACTTACAGGAACGTATGACAGAATTCTCAGTCAATATTGGACCTGTGAATGTGCCTGCCTCTTCCCAAGTGAAGAATCTAGGAGTTGTTTTTGACTCCCACATGACCATGAACAAGCAGGTCACCCAAATGTGCCAGTCTTCTCACTATCATCTTCATCAGATTGGTAAACTAAGACGATATCTTTCAGATGAAACCGCCAAAACTCTCACTCAAGCAACAGTCATATCTCGCCTTGACTATGCCAATTCACTTTTGTTTGGGATAACAGCTTCCCCTGGTTCATCGACTCCAGGTTATACAAAACACAGCCGCCAGGATAATAACTCGTTGTCCTCGAAGAGACCACATCACCCCAAGTTAAGAGAACTGCATTGGCTACCCGTTGCCAGACGCATAAAATTCAAGGTGCTTACCATTATCTACAAGTGCCTGAAGACCAACACTGCTCCATCTTACTTGTCATCTCTTCTAAACAACCATAGATCAACAAGAACTCTTACATCACAAGATAAAGATCTGCTTATCACCAGACCATCCAGGACCAAATACGGGGACCGCTGCTTTGAATGTGCAGCTCCCATGCTATGGAACAACCTCCCTATGTCGCTAAAATCCGCCCCAAGTCTACCAACTTTTCGAAAACATTTAAAGACACATCTATTTGAAATGAAATAGACTGATCTGCACAAGCGCCTGTGAGCAGCCTAGCTGGAACTCTGCGCTATAGAAGTAGATTATTATTATTATTATTATTATTATTATTATTATGTTTTACAGATTAAAAATTGTATGCAGCAGAGAGGGTTCGGGTGATCCTGGCACAGTCAGGCTTGTAAGGCTCATCATCAGCTCAGGGCCCTTGCCCCCTCTACACGCAGCCCAGACAGCGAATGGGACTTCTCCCAGGAAACGCTGCCTAGTCGAACCCACCAAGAACTTTCCGGAGAATATGAAGGCTCCCCAACACTGCAGCCTTCTGCATTACCCAGAGTGTCAGAAGGGCTGTACTCCCGGTGGAGAACCCAGGCACCCTCCTGATCTGCGCCAAGAGATCAGGAGGTACCAAACCAAGGGCACCGAGAACAATGGGGAGCCTGACGACAGTGTACTTGGGATGCAAGCGAGAGACATTTCAAAGGCGAGGTCCGCATATTTATCATGCTTTTCCTTAATCTTGCCAATCACATTGGTGTCAAAAGGGACAGAAAATTCAAGGATATAAATAAATTCATTGGCTTTATCAAAAAGGACAAGATCAGGTTTGTTAGCTGGAATTCTTCTGAGGCTGTATATGGGCCTATTCCACAGAAGTTTGAAAGCATCATTTTCCATGACGCCCTGGACATGTTCAGGGTTGTACCATGGATGGACCTCGGAGTCAAAGCCACAGGCATGTCGGAGACGGTAGTAAAAGCAACGAGCCATGCCATCATGTCGTTTAAGATATGCTGTTTGTGCCAAGGAAGGGCATCCACTGACAAGGTGTTGGACAGTCTCTGTAAATTCATTGCAAAGTCGACATTTCATATTAATATTCTCTTTAAGAATCACATTTAGGCGATTGCGAGTGGGAAGTGACTGGTCCTGAGCAGCAAAAAGGAAGCCCTCAGTTTCACATTTAAGACCAGCCGACTTCATCCAGGCGAAGGAGTCGGTGGGATTGCTATTCTGTTCAACACACTGCATGTACACACGATGCAATGGCTTCTCAGAAAGCTTCTCCACAAAGGACCGACTCTGGGCAGACTTGGTGAAGGACTTCACCTGGTTTACTCCCATCGCTGTACCGTCCAGCAGTAAATCGCCATCAACAAAATCTACCTGAAATCTCAGATTCTGTCCAACAACTTTGGCACGCTTAAAATAGCTGTGGAATTCCTTGCTTTCATCATGAGTCTTCACATGCATCACCAGAGGATCATCCGATAAATAAATATGTGCAAAAGTACACAATAAAATTCTGTCATGAAGAGCCTCCACATTAATCAAACCCCGACCTCCAGAATTGATTGGCATGTATAAACGGTTAAGAGAGGAACGAGGGTGGTGGGCTCTGTTGTCAGACATGATCCTTCTGGTCAGACGGTCAAGACTCTGGATGTCTTGTTTTGTCCAATCAACTACTCCAAAGGAATAGGAAAGGACTGGCACAGCAAAAGTATTGGTGGCTTTGACCTTGTTTCGAGCATTTAGCTCTGAACTCCAGATTTTCTTTAAACGAGATTTGTACTCGGCCCGAAGTTTGTCTTGAATCTGGGCATTCTGGAGCTTGTCTCGAACTTGCATTCCAAGATAAGTGTAGGCCTGATCTTCCACAAGATGCTCAATAACTCCTCCCCCTTGTAACTTGACCGATCCATCATTAACTACCTTGCCACGTTTCAAATGAAGAGTATTACATTTGTCGAGTCCAAATGTCATACCAATATCATTAGAAAAGGACTCGACAAGGAGAACCTGTTCTTTCAAATTGAATTCTCCTTTGGCAAGGAGCTCGATGTCATCCATGTAAAGGAGATGAGTAACAGGTGTTGGGGATCTGTGCTGAGGAGGTCCGGGATGGTAACCCTCCTCTCTGTTGAGCAGAAAGCTCAAAGGATTTAGAGACAAACAAAAAAGCAAAGGACTAAAGGAGTCCCCTTGGAAAATTCCCCTTCTGATTGGAATAGATTCCGAAGTCTGCACCTGCCCTTGCGAGTACATCTCAAGTTGAGTCGACCAGCAACTCATTAAAGACTTGAGTAAATCAAGTAGTCGCTCCGGGAGGTCAATACAATGAAGAGACTTCAGAATCCATTCGTGAGGAACAGAGTCATATGCTTTTTTGTAATCAATCCAGCACATGGAGAGGTTGCGGTGATAAGTTTTAGCCTCTTCCAAAATCATTTTCTGTACAAGAAGTTGATCCTTGCACCCCCAACATTCCTTTCTCGCCCCCTTCTGCTCTCTGTAAATTATATCATTGGAAGAGCAGTAAGATGACACGAGGTTTGTCAAACACCCTGTGAATATTTTATACTGAGTATTCAAACATGTGATAGGGCGGAAGTTTTTGGGATCAGTCAAGTCTCCTTTCTTGGGGAGAAGTATTGTGCGACCTTTGCAGAACCATGGAGGAACATCACCTGTGTCCACAAGAGAATTGAAACAGTGAAGTAATGGTGTTTGGACACAGGGGAACAGTTTCCAATACCGATTTCGAATGCCATCAGGCCCTGGAGCTGTATTCGATTTGGACTTTTTAATGACACTTTTCAGGCAATCTGGGGAGATGTAACAGACAAACGACCTATTTACTTTCTCATGCATTGCATGGTCATAATCACGGACCCATGGTGCCTCAAGGTTACAGTCGCCGGGTATAGACCACAACTGTTTCCAGAACCTTTCATTGGCATCCATGGAAGGCCGTTTATCATGCTCACCATCACCCTTTGTTTTCAGTTGCCTGTAGAAGTGCTTTTCATTATTTCTAAACAGTTTATTTTGTTTGATAAATTTATTTTTCTTTTCCCATTTTTTCTTTCTTTCAGTCCAAACTTTTATTTTTGCCTTAAGGGAATCGACAATTTGGAGAAGTACCTTTTCTTTTGTTGTCTTGTACTGCAATTTCAATTTTCTCCAAATTGACTTTTGCCGTTTTGACATTGGACTCCCTGATGATCTTAGTTTCAGGCACAGCTCTATCCAGGAAACGTATTTTCTAGTTTCTGTTAGTTTTACTTGAAACCGGTTTTTCTTTGGTGTAGTCTTCTTAGTATTAGATGTTTTTTCTTTGGAAACTGTGTGAAGTTCCTCCAAGGTTCGAGCAGCAGCGTAGACACAACAATTAACTTCATGTAATGAACAGTCCGTAGAAAGTTTCATAGAAATAATATCATTTAATAAATCAATTTCATGTTTTGGAAAAGATAAATTCGTTTGTTGAATTGGCCTCCGTTTTTCTAAAGGTATAGCAGAAATTTCATCATAAATAGAATGAAACAAAATATACACAGGATTTTCTGAAAGTTCTGCAACTGAAGAAGAGGAAGAGTGAGGGTCCGACATTTCGGGGCCAATTGGCTCTATGCCAGAAGAGTTTCCATCAGAAAGAGGAAAGAGGTTGACACGGACATCCATTACAAGTTTTGGGTCTGCTGCCACTTGAGCATTCTGCTCATGCAAAGGGTCCTGACGGGCACCAGTTGTGGGTTGAACTGGCTCACGGCGTATGAGATTTTTAAGACGCCGGAATTGGTCGCGGAGATTTTGTTCCGTCAGGTAAGCATACATGGGCATGGCATTGTCCCAATGCAGCTTAAGCGACTTGCCATTAATGCGTGGATTATCAGGCCACCCTGTCGCTTTCGCACACTCAAGTAGTGTGGATTTGAGATGGTTTGACCAAGATATTCTTGGTCGGGTTCTGTGCCTTCCCCTGGGGCAAGTCCCATCTCCAGTATGGTTTGTTTCTTTACCGGAGGAAGGCTGACTGGGCTGCGGAAGTGAAAGATTGAATTCTTCTTGGTTTTCTGTAACCCAGTAATTTCCCAGCTTCGGGGGGTCAGCCCTAACTGGGTGATGTACGTTCAGTTCACGGAATATAATTCCCCTATCTAGGCCCACCACGGAGAGGCGTACATCATCAGGCCCTTATTATTATTATTATTATTATTATTATTATTATTATTATTAACTTGTAATATGAATGCTTGTTTTCAGTCAGCCTGCGAATTGACTCCATTGCAGAATGCAAATGTAATTCCCTGGTTAATGGAGTATGACCTTGACCTTCATTAGCTCTCCTTGTTTATAGTGAGTGAATAATTTGTAGTGATGGGTATGGGTCGGTGCCGTCGTGGAACAACCAACCCACTCATGGCCTGATGCTGGCCATATCGGTCCAAATACATTGGTTCAAATTAACACTCTGTTTTGGGTTTCCCTGGTCAATACTCAGTTAACAAGAGATCAACTAAAACGTCATATATTTAGTTCCTAAACAATTATATATTCAGACTGAATAAGGGTTGTAGGGTATCGTACAGATTAAGTGTTCGTTCCACATGCCTGGGGCCCTAGTTCGCTTCCAAACATGGGAACAATGTGTGATGCCCTAACTTGATCCTTCCTATTGCTAAAAGCGGCATGAAACTCAACTCACTCACTCACACTGAGATCAGGGCATATTGAAAAAGATCTGTGTTTTACATCAAGTATCTTACACAAGACATGTTGTGTGTCCTAACGTTAATGTGTTTTGAGTAAATAATAGTGACTAGACCCTTTCAATTATTACAAATAAAAAAAAGAAGTGTATGTCCTTAAGAGCTGATTTAAACAACAACCTGTCTAAAATTAACACCCAAATCCATAACATCAATCATTGGAACAGACTCGATTGTTTACAGCCAACCTCTGTATAGCTTGAGTATTGCGACGTAAAACAATGTGCATTCTTAAGAGTTTGATCTTATCCTCAATCACTCTAATTAAAACTGCAAGTACTCACGGTTCAGAATACAAAACGTTCGTAGCCTTGAAATGATGATAAGTATTGCTGGCATAAGGACCCTCTTTTGACAGTCTTCCAAGAAGAATTACCATTGTGAGTTGGAAACAAATGATAGTCACCGCACTCAATACCCATAGCACTCGACGTCTCATCTCGGTTTGACAAGCCAGTTGACTGCAATTTCCGATAATGATGTATTAAAAACACCTGGTGCACAATGACATGGTCACACAGGTAAAATAAAATCCATTTTGAATTAATTATTTTGTTCGGATACATCAACAGATGTTAAAGTACAGGGGGCTGGTTTTAAATTTTATATTCCGGTAAAATTGAATAGCCTGGGTCGTTGCTAATTATACCATTCATTTATTATATACATTTATTGCAATATGTCAATTATAATAGGACATTTTAATATGTCCAGATATCATGCAAGTGTCCAAACATCTTTGTTTTCTTTCTTTTTTATTGTACACAATTCAAATATATATAGTTTACAGTAAAGCACATACAATATGTACGCATTATCTTTTGTATCCTCTAGGAATTGTGGGTTTGAATTACTTCAAAGTGGCTTGAACAGATCAGGTCTTTAGGCTCGGTGAGGTTTCGGTGTAATGCATTCAACATTTCTTTCAGACAACTTCAAAAATAATTGTTAGAGTGAACTCATTGACCATTAAGAATATATCTGGCATTTTTCTAAAGTTCACTCAAAAGGTCACGAAGAAGACGATTACCTATCCACATTTATTCAAACATTTAACAAAGAGTCATTCAAAGACATTTTGCCATTGAAAATTATGCATGAACGTCAATCTTTGAAACTGGTTTTGTTTGTCACACGTCTGCAATTGCACCACTTCCTGTCCTGTGTGGATAGGAAATCTGGATCTAACTCGAGTAGCACAAATATATTCTGAACGCAAGGCCGTCATCAAGTTGTAATCCGCATGTACCCATATTATCGACTCAGACTTGAATGGACAATCCTTGATCATCAGAAGAAACGTTGATTCATCATATCCAACACACCTGTCCAGATATTTCAGTCTCCCATACTTATCTAAAGAAAAGGTTGTTTCTTTAAGTATGAAGCCGCAACGTCCATCTGAGCCTATGTAATCGTCCTCAAATACAAACCAGCACTGCCCACTCTCGGTGTTCTTTATTTCTCCAAAAGACACATCTTCCTTCGATGGAACTATCTGTTCAGTATGGACACTCTCCAAGAACCAAGCAAATGACTTACTACTGCGCTCTTGTCGTTGCCTTTTCCTTTCCTGTAAAGAACTCCATTCGGCTTCCGTAAACACTGGAAGTGGACTACGTATGTGAGAGATTGCAGCACGAACAAAATATTTATATTCGTCCATCCACACCTCTGCTACACGTAGATTATTTTTCAGAATTGTACTTGCAGCAGAACTTGAACCAAAAGTGTACTTGTTTTGTTTGTAGACGTGACCAATTCTTGAACAAGGCACTGTTTCAATTCTTCCTCCAGTCATCCAGACATTGAAGGATAGATCAATCTGCTCACCTCCCCAGATCTCTAGGCCTGGATCGAATTGTCCGATAGCATTAAAGTAGGACTTTCTGACAGCAATACAGGACCCTTGTAGTACCGGGGTAGGAAATGGTTCCCAGTCGGAGTTCCGAAACTGGTCGAGATATTTGGGTACAGGATGCCAGATGTAACTGTAAAAATAAACATGACAGGTGTACATGCATTCTATTGCTTTGTAACAAAAGGTATCAGTCGAAACCCAGGACGGTTTCCAAACACAAGAAGCACTGTCTTTATTCATAAACTTTGTGGTCACAAATCAAATTCAATAGTACACATGAACATTAATTAAGCCCTGCTTGAATCCTAGGGCAGTTTTAATGTTCTAGGGTCCAAACAGGCGATTACACCATTGCATACTGGAATTCACATGAAAAAAATTGTGCTTTACTCAATATCTCAATATCTCATATCGATTCCCCACATGGGCGGAGGCGCCAGCACATTTGGGTATACAGTTCATAACTGCAGCGTGTGCACTATAGTTTCATGAACCAATTTAGAGCATAACAGTAATAAAAACTAACTTGACATGAGACAGGCTCTGAAAAAAACCAGAACTTGTGGACATGGTGTAAGGTTCATTGGTCTGCTGAAACACAATCTTCTACACGTTACCGAGACGTCGTGGATGGTAAACGTTGTCACCGGGTACTACTGGCTGCTGCCGTCATACCTCATTTTGATAACCATCTTTGTGTCAGTTGTCCGGTATGACTTCCTCATGATGACAACGCCAGATCCCATCGTTGTCAAGCACTTTTTCGACAATTTGCATTACCTTGCCATCGGAACCTTACCATTAACCGCAAGGAGCACCGATATTAACCTGATCGAACATCTTTAGGACTATCTGGCACGCCAAGTTCGCGCTAGTACTCCTCCTGTTCAAAATCTGCAGGAATTGTTCCAGACATTCTCCATGAACGAGTGAGTGTGTGAGTGAGTTGAGTATTACGCCGCACTCAGCAATATTCCGGCTATATGGCCGCGGGCTGTAAATAATCGAGTCTGGATCAGACAATCCAGTGATCAACAGCATAAGCATCGATCTACGCAACTGGGATATGATAACATGTGTCAGCCAAGTCAGCGGGCGTTCCCACCCGATCCCGTTAGTCGCCTCCTACGATAAGCGTGGGTTACTGAAGATCAATTCTAACCCGGATCTTCACGGGTCGACAATCCATGAAGAATGATGCTGAAAAGTCCATGCGTGTGTGACATTAAGACACTGGTAAATGCGAGGTATGTACTGATGTGGCGGCTAGTGGTGATTCATACGATCACAACAATCATGAATTGAGAGCTATCAGATCGGTGACATAGTCATGGTGGCCATAAATACCGTCATTCTTGATATTGGCGTTTTTGTGTTTTCTTCTGAGATTGCAAGTAGATTGTTACCATATTTCAATTTCAGTTTTGCTTTGGTTTTAATCAGAGCAAACTGTGTTACCATCTTAATACGTTGAATTTGGTTTTAATCAGAGCAAACTGTGTTACCATCTTAATACGTTGAATTTGGTTTTAATCAGAGCAAACTGTGTTACCATCTTAATACGTTGAATTTGGTTTTAATCAGAGCAAACTGTGTTACCATCTTAATACGCTGAAGTTGGTTTTAATCAGAGCAAACTGTGTTACCATCTTAATACGCTGAAGTTGGTTTTAATCAGAGCAAACTGTATTACCATCTTAATACGCTGAATTTGGTTTTAATCAGACCAAACTGTGTTACCATCTTAATACGCTGAAGTTGGTTTTAATCAGAGCAAACTGTGTTACCATCTTAATACGCTGAAGTTGGTTTTAATCAGAGCAAACTGTGTTACCATCTTAATACGTTGAATTTGGTTTTAATCAGAGCAAACTGTGTTACCATCTTAATTCGCTGAATTTGGTTTTAATCAGAGCAAACTGTGTTACCATCTTAATACGTTGAATTTGGTTTTAATCAGAGCAAACTGTGTTACCATCTTAATACGTTGAATTTGGCTTTAATCAGAGCAAACTGTGTTACCATCTTAATACGTTGAATTTGGTTTTAATCAGAGCAAACTGTGTTACCATCTTAATACGCTGAAGTTGGTTTTAATCAGAGCAAACTGTGTTACCATCTTAATACGCTGAAGTTGGTTTTAATCAGAGCAAACTGTATTACCATCTTAATACGCTGAATTTGGTTTTAATCAGAGCAAACTGTGTTACCATCTTAATACGCTGAAGTTGGTTTTAATCAGAGCAAACTGTGTTACCATCTTAATACGCTGAAGTTGGTTTTAATCAGAGCAAACTGTGTTACCATCTTAATACGCTGAATTTGGTTTTAATCAGAGCAAACTGTGTTACCATCTTAATTCGCTGAAGTTGGTTTTAATCAGAGCAAACTGTGTTACCATCTTAATACGTTGAATTTGGTTTTAATCAGAGCAAACTGTGTTACCATCTTAATACGTTGAATTTGGTTTTAATCAGAGCAAACTGTGTTATCATCTTAATACGCTGAAGTTGGTTTTAATCAGAGCAAACTGTGTTATCATCTTAATACGCTGAATTTGGTTTTAATCAGAGCAAACTGTGTTACCATCTTAATACGTTGAATTTGGTTTTAATCAGAGCAAACTGTGTTATCATCTTAACACGCTGAAGTTGGTTTTAATCAGAGCAAACTGTGTTATCATCTTAATACGCTGAATTTGCTTTTCAATGCACATACACCAACGTGTAGTGTGTTCGTACTTAATATGTATATGGTGATGCTTGAATAATGATCATGTGTACACATCCCTCAGAACATAATAGGCTGATAACAGTTTTAAATCCCCTGATTGACTCTTATTAGGAATTGTTAACAATACCACATTCAACTATAAAGATTTTCATCATTGAGGAACATATCTTTGAAATGCATTGCTATTTTCCTTCTTTCCAAATTTACTTGACACAACATTATGTAACGTAAATACTCATTTACTTGCCTCAGCATGACGATACTATTAAAGCAGATCGGTTGCAGTAACATTATTACTCATCACATTGACAAGGTATATTACTGAGTGAGTGAGTGGGGTTTTACGCCGCTTTTAGCAATATTCCAGCAATATCACGGCGGGGGACTCCAGAAATGGGCTTCACACAATGTACCCATGTGGGGAATCGAACCCGGGTATTCGGCGTGACGAGCGAACGCTTTTAGTGGACAAGGCAAGGATACTGATTACATACGAATTTGTTTCTCCAAAAATGACATCCCAATCTTACCTCAAATCCCATGTAAAACCTCCTCTTATACCTATGGGTTCCCCAGTGTCTAAACGAATGGTCTGGTCATTGATCGGAGAGACGTCTGCTTGAAGCACAATGGCTGGCTGACTGTTAATCTTCTCCAGTAGTGGTTCTGCCCAACCCTCACAAACCTCCATGTGAGCATCCAGGAACACTACCACGTCTCCACGTGCTTCTTCTGCCCCTTGCAGTCTGGAAAGTATCAAACCTTTTCGCTCTTTGTTACGTATTATTCGAATTCTAGAGTCCAGGATTCTGAAATATTCCTGTAGGTCTTCGCCTAGATATGAAAAGGTGCTGTTATCATCCACCAGAATTACATCCATTAGGAGCTGTGGCGGTGTTCGGGACACAATGGCATGAACATGGCGTAGAAATGGCGTCAGAGCCTCGTTGTGGAATGGAGTGACGATTGACAATGTAGGCAGAGAAGAGTAGTTGAAAATTCGGTTTTTGCATTCAATGGACCTTGCATCAGGCACCTCTCTCGTCACCGAGATCTCGTCACTTCTCGTGACATTATATCCGAAATAATCATCTGATGGTCTTTCATGAGTTTTCAACATTGTTTGTAGTAGATGTTGAAGTCTCTGTGATTTTTTAATGTCAAGTGTTTCTTGCATGTGATCGGGGTTTTGCGTCACTGGTTCTTTTTGCCTTCACAAAGAAACAAACATTACAGTAATTAATTTCGCAAATAATTGCTGTAAAAAAGTGGTTCGTTTTAACTACAAAAATATGATATATATGTAACCACAACCTGTATTACCCAGTGCATATAGTCTTCTGAATAATAATAACAGACTCGTGAAGATCCGGGTTCACAATGTCATTTAGAAAGTGCAACATATCTTATATTTGGGATTACACTTCTCATTAACGTACATATTCTAGTACTCTTGTTAGGTCACAGTGAAGACCCGTGGAGGTCCGGGTTAGAATGTACCTTCAGTAACCCATGCTTGTCATAATTGGCGACTAACGGGATCGGGTGGTCAGGCTCGCTGACCTGGTTGATACATGTCATCGTATCCCAGTTGCGTAGATCGACGTTCATACTGTTGATCACTGGATTATCTGGTCCAGACTCGATTTTTTTTACAGACCGCCGCCATAAAAATGGAATATCAGCGAGCCTGACCACCCGATCCCGTTACTCGCCTCTTACGGCAAGCATGGGTTGCTGAAGATCAGTTCTAACCCGGATCTTCACGGGTACATTGCTGAATGGAAATGTAATACATAACAGTGAATGAATTAATCGAGTCCTCCTTTCGATATGCTAATTTATCTATTCAAATAGAAAGGTTTAGTTAAATAAAGTGATTAAGTGTGGATCAAATCGTAATAATTGTGTTTAAAGGTCAGGCTCGGTGGAAACTGCTCAGCTGGAAAACATTATGCATTTAATTAGTTACTAAAGAATTCTGTGCCCATTATTAATTCAGATACATTAAGAAGGGGTGGTTGGGTGTCTCGCTGGTTACAGTATTTCCTCTAATTGCCAAAATCCCTGGTTCTATTCCAATGTGTGAATCCCATTTCTTGTATCTAAACATTGCTGGAATATTGCTGAAAGAGGCATAAAATACAAGTCACTCACTCACACTGAGATGTGAACCGTCCATGCAATCATTTATAAAATGAGAATAAACCTTCTTGAAAAACTTCGAAAAAGCATCGTGCTTTGTATAAATGATGATTATGTAATTGTCTGTTTGTTTGTTCAAGTCCGCACTCTTCAATATTCAAGTTATATGGCGTCGGTCTGTAAATATTCGAGGAGCAATTGGGATACGATGACATGTATGAACCAAGTCAGAGAGTCGGACCCGTTGTTGCCTCTTACTACAAGCATGGGTTGCAGAGGACCAATACTAACCCGGATCTCCATGGGTATTGTATAAATGAATAGTCGTTCTGTATGTCCTCACGTTAATGTGTTTTGAGTAAACAATAGTAACTACAGTCCGTTTAGCTCAAAAGCGGACCGATGAATTGCAATCTAACTCGAAAACTAATAAACATAACATACTCAATGAAACGCTGATCATAATCAAAACATCATACCCACTCTGTGAGGTTTTTGCAGAATTTTTGTCATAAAAATAATAAAGTTGTTTAACAAACTATCATTAAAATATTGATACAGTTCACTGTTTGTTACGAGGGAGGAGTGCAGAGAAAGGGACAGCCAGGTGTTCGCGAAGCACGTTCACAGACAAAGTTATTTATTCATTAACCTGTGCTGTGCCGTCTCCATCCGTTCTCGAACACCTGGCTGTCCCTTTCTCTGCACTCCTCCCTCGTAACAAATAGTGAACTGTGTCAATATTTTAATGATAAACCCCTTTAAACACCTTTTTTTTAGGACAGAAATTCTGCAAAAACCTCACAGAGTGGGTATGATGTTTTGATTATGATCAGCGTTTCATTGAGTATTATATGTTTATTAGTTTTCGAGTTAGATTGCAATTCATCGGTCCGCTTTTGAGCCAAACGGACTATACGTTCTTTCACTCATTAAAAGTAAAAACGGGAAGTGAAGAGATAAATAAAACTACAGTCTGTCGAAAAAAATAGCATCCAAGTGTATAATATCAATCATTGGACCAGACTTGATTGTTTACAGGCAACCTCTGTACAGCAGAGTTATTGATGAACGCGTATAACAACACGCATTCTTAAAAGCTTCCTTAATTATATTTAATCCGTTAAAAGTCTGGATACTTACGGCTCAGAATAAGCAGCGTTCCTAACGTTCAGACGATGATCATTATTACTGACATGAGGGCCCATTGTTGACAGAGTTCCAAGCAGCACCACTATAGTGAATAAAAAACAAAGTATTGTCAACACACTCCATATCAACAGTACTCGAGTCCGCATCTTGGCTGATATGACAGACCAACACAAATGATACGGACAATGATGAAGCACTGAAACCATCTGTGACGGATGTACAAAAAACGTCAATATTGAAAGAAATCCTTTAGTTCTGATAGTTATCATATATAAATGGACTAGTCGAAATATATTCTGGTAGTTGGGCTGGTGATACATGAATATACATGTATATAAATTATATAAGAATTATAATATATCCTTTGCGGAATTATGTTCATGTGCCATTCGAATAAAAATCATCATTGGACTTTTTCATCTTTGTTGTACATATTTCATTTACAGTTTATAGTAAACTGTTATAACTCTTTGCTATTTATTTATTTTTATTTCATTTATTTTTTGAGTGGGGGTGGGGGGATTGTGGGTAAATAATAACCAAAATTGAATCTGGTGGTTAGGCTCGATAACGTTCAATGGGATGCTGTTGATATTTCTTCTAGAATTCATTGTTGGATGGATGGATGTGTGCCTAGGTAGGTAGGCACGCACGCACGTACGAACGAACGAACGCACGCACAGACGGATGGATCTATTACCAAGTGCATAATATACACGTATATCTTATACATATCCCCCACCAATTACACATCGTTCTGTGACTAAAGGGGCATTTGTCATTTCCGCCCGATGAAATCTTTTTCGTCGGATAATCGAAGCTGGTCACAGTTTTATATCGTGTTTTGGGATTTATTTTCCTAGTTTTGTTCCAAATGGCGCCCCATGATCCCATGTTGCGACAAATACAGGGCAGGGCAGGGCAGGGCAGGGCAGGGCAGGGCAGGGCGAGAAAGTATTCACACCAATATAGGTTCAAAGTGCCTTTTGGAGTTCAGGAATATTTAGATTTCCAAGTCAGCATATCTGACTCTGAAATCATGGTTGACTCCATTTCTGGAAATAGTAGAAATAAAATGCTTAATATTCGTGAAACTGTGAACACGTGTCGGAAGAGCTAAACTTTGGTATTAATTTTGCAGTTCACATTTTTACATTTTCAAAGAAAGGTATCGGTCTAATGTTGAATTGAGTGTAGAGTATCGGTCTAATGTTGAATTGAATGTAGAGTATCGGTCTAATGTTGAATTGAGTGTAGAGTATCGGTCTAATGTTGAATTGAGTGTAGAGTATCGGTCTAATGTTGAATCGGTCTAATGTTGAATTGAGTGTAGGGTATCGGTCTAATGTTGAATTGAGTGTAGAGTATCGGTCTAATGTTGAATTGAGTGTAGAGTATCGGTCTAATGTTGAATTGAGTGTAGAATATCGGTCTAATGTTGAATTGAGTGTAGAGTATCGGTGTAATGTTGAATTGAGTGTAGAGTATCGGTCTAATGTTGAATTGAGTGTAGAGTATCGGTCTAATGTTGAATTGAGTATCGGTCTAATGTTGAATTGAGTGTAGAGTATCGGTCTAATGTTGAATTGAGTGTAGGGTTGGTTTCCGGAACTTGGTTCACAAGCTGTTCAATACAAAATCTATTCTGAAATTCCGCATAAAGGAATGAACTGGTACCTCTTGCTATAAAACCTTTTGAAATCTTTACTGGTGCCTTGAAAATTGTAGTCTTGGCCTATATTTAGCCAGAGACGTATGAAGCTCTTTTTATCATCGTAAAATGTGTGATTGTGCCTCGAAACTTGTAAAATGAACGTTCTGGAACTGCTGGAATGCTACCAGAAGGGATAGATGGCTATTGTAAAGTAACACACGCACGCACGCACGCACGCACGCACGCACATGCACACGTACATTTCGAGAAGAGATATCAACAGCGTCTAACCACCGGATTCATTTTGGTTGTTTACCCACAATCCCTAGAAAACGTAATATAAATAGCAAAGAATTATAATAGTTTACTATTAAGTGTAAATGAAATGTGTACGAGTTAGATGAAAAAACACCAATGTTGTGACTTTTGTTCAAATGGTATCTGAATATATTTCTGCAAAGATTATATAACATTTCATAATATAAAATGATCCAAAGGGATTCTTGGTTCCCGGTGGGCTTTTCAAGCATGAAACATTTCATTTCGTTGAGTGTCCTCCCACTATATGGTCTATATACACATACTCATGGAGACACTGACCACTGCCAAGCTATGCAACATACACCCAGTTCGACCCGTAACTAGTCAATGTGTTGAACACAGTGTCCAGAATGAAATATGCAGGAACGATGTTTACTGTTCGTGGCCCCATCTGTGGACATCAAGGTGTTTAATTAATGTTATCTAGAACAGTTTCAGCTGTGTCGTTAGTGGTTTGATTAATAGTACCGAGAGTTGGTATACCCGATTCGACACGCGAACAAGTTATCAGCAATAGACCAGCTGTATGGCGACTGTCTGTAATCGAGCCTGGGCCAGATAATACGGTGATTGTTTGATTGTAAGAGCATTGATCACGCTATTGGTATACGATGACATGCATCAACCAAGTCGGCGAGTCACTGGTCTGTCTTATGCCTGTCTTGTGACAGGCATAGGTTCCAGAATATCAATTCTAACTTGGATATCAGCAGGTATCAGATCTCTTACCCTTGGCACCCGTCATAAACATATGGGGGAGGTGGGGTAGCCTGATGGGTAAAGCGTTGGCTCGTCACGCTGAAGACCCGGGTTCGATTCCCCACATGGGCCCAATGTGTGAAACCCATTTCTGGTGTCCCCCACCGTGATATTGCTGGAATATTGCTAAAAGCGGCGTAAAACCATACTCACTCACTCATAAACATATGCTAAGTCTAGTCAATTGTTCACCTAAAATAATTCGGGAACGTATGGTACAAGTCAAAATAAGGAATTGCATTGGACATCATTTTTGTCACTGATGCATCAGATTAGGAAATGTCCACTGTATGTCTACCATAAAACCTTTTGAAAGCTATATGGGACGGAGATCTGATATGCATCAACATCCAAATCATATTAGTCATGTGAAGGTGTGGGTGAGTATGGCTTTACCTCGCTTTAGCAATATTCCACATCACTGGGGAGACACCAGAAATGGGCGAATCACACAGTGTACCCATGTGGGGAATCGAACCTGCCCTATAACATCTTCGGCGTGACGAGCAAACCACCTAATGCTACATCACTGCCCTCAGTGGGCTGACATCTAAGGGCCGCACATACGCATACACACGCATGTGAATATGAGCATATTTCTCAAGCCCTCAAGGTAACTGTTGAGAATTTCTTGCCATTTTGTTCAATCATGGCTCTTACTTTGTTCAATAAATTTATTTAAAATCCGATAAGTGATTAATCAATTTTAAATGTTAACATTTTCTTCCTTCTTCACTTGAGTTGACATTGTATCTTTACTAATGCATGATTTCTTGTTAACAATCGGATTTCTCGTTCAGATCTCTTCATGAATTCAAAACTCAAGAATGCCAATATGGATTTCTGAATTAGATTACCTCAGGAGATTTTATTTGACGTAGATCACCAAAGCAAAGTTGGTTGCTGAGACAACCTCAGTGTAATAACTTTTTAAAGCATCACTATTTTCACGCCATGACTATGACCGTCAGGTATTTTATGTCAGCTTCAAAATCTCACTACATAAATATGACCAGGTTCTCAAACAGTACTTGCGAATTTGCACAGGTGCCTTTGCAACTACCCCAGTTTCGGCTCTCTAGGTTGCATAGTACCGTTTTTATTTTATTATTCGCCTAATTTGCTTTTAATGAATGAGTTGTTTCGTTTCAGAAATGACATAGTGATTCCCTGTAGTTTTAAAATATATATTAGATCACGATTTGGTAATCGTAACAATTCTATTGCTCACTCTGCAGTCGTTTTCAGAACACAGCAAATACCAATGAATTAATTACATATATTTAACAAACGTTTAGTAACAAACGTTGGTTTATATAGGCATTTGTGTTCATTTAACGGTAGTACAATCTAATTGTATTTTACGTTACAGCAACTGTATTTTACGTTAAGAAACCACGTTGTAATTTCAGTATGTTTTTCATTACCCAGCATGATTATACATGATACTTCTCATTAGAATATCTTCATTACACGCATTGATGAACGTTGAACAGTTTGACTTGTACACATATACAGGAATCATAAGGTTGAAAGTTCAGTACTTACATACCGATGGTTTAACCCGTCAGAGCTTCAGATGAGCAGTACTCACGTCAGCATGCATGACAGCAACTACATGTTTTCATGGCGTCATCAAATTTGTTAGTGACGTATGCACATTATGTGCTGTTAGATAACCATACATGGAACTTTAACGTAAAATATCCTTACGTAGAATACGTAACGTAAAATACTTCAGTCATTATTATGAGCCACGCAAGTTAAACAAATGATATAGTGCGAATATAGGAGACGGGAAAAGGATCTAGGTTGCATACTCCTTACATGGGCGGATCCAGAAATTTTGAAAAGGGTCGGGGGTGGTCTGAACCTCCCCCCCTGAATCCGCCACTGCCTTACCAGGTGATCATATAGATGCGCTCAGGTTATGTATAAGGTCTTATATCGTCGTAACGTAAATTACACCCTTATCTATACTGTATATGTATTGTATCTTCCCAACATATTTATAGTTTAACAAGTTATTACAACAAAAGGTCTTGATGTTCAGTGTCTTCAATAAAGCATGAGCGATTACCTTCCTAAAGTTACTGGGTGTACCTTTTCTCTTTTGATGTTGTTTTCTTTCCTTTGAACCATAACGTAAAATACCAAGGAATTGGCGACAATGGAATTTCATTAAAATTTGACTAATTTCCGCAAATATTAGGTTAAATGACTACCTCACAGTAAAATTCAGCATGATACTTTCCACATGATGCAAGAGATAACATGTACTGTCAATAGTGTTATTTTTGATGCAACAAATATTTATAGCGTTGCTGGCGACATGCAATATTTAACTAAAATGTGATGTTTTACATATCGTAAGAATATTTTTTTTATGTATTATAGAAATAATAATGGTAAATTAACACAGAATACCCATTGTATCTTTAGTTCCAAACTACATTTTGTGAAGAAGTTCAATATTTTTGCACTTACAACCATGCGACAACGCAATAGAACAGAATGAGTGTTAATTGCAGATCACCATCATTGGTGTCAGCCCGGGAATATTCCATATTCCCGGTAAAGCGAAAACCAAAGTTGTGCTAGAAGTGTTGCGAAAGCGAATTGCTATGAGAACATCGGATTACCGTACTTCAGATTAGCGCGCGACCCCAATACTCGATCTGTGAGCCTCCTAACTGACCCTACTTAACTATAGTTTTATTAATTCATGTAATGAATTATGATCATTGTTCAAAGAATCTTTTTGTTCCTGGGCGAATTTGTCAAAGTTCCGACAACTTTTATCAAGTAAAATATCTACTCTGAAAATGTATCAAAGTTCTTTTTAAGATTGTTTGTAAACACTTGAATTGATGTATCATTTAGTCATTTTGTTGTACAGTTTGTATGTAGTATGTACTCCTTTGTTATTTATTTATTTATTTATTTATTTATTTATTTATTTATTTATTTATTTATTTATTTATTGTTTTATTGTTTTATTGTTTTATTTATTGTTTTATTTATTGTTTTATTTATTGTTTTATTGTTTTATTTATTGTTTTATTTATTTATTGTTTATTTTTATTTTATTTTTTCTACCATGACTACGGTATCAGACGACGACCCATATTTCTTTGTTTTTCTTGTGTATTTGAGAGTCCCGGGAACGCTAAATTCAGTGTTCACTGTAGCTTGACCGTTCCCGCGAAAGCGACACCTAAATTGAGGAGGTTTGGTCCAGATTTCACTTTCCCAGGCCATAACCTCATCATTTATCTGGGAAATTGCCGAGCGAGGCCTTAAACAATGTTCCAGAAAAAAAACAGTGACATGATATCGCAAGTACACATCGTTGCATGTTGTACATCACATATTACTGCTTTTGATCAAAACAAGACACCGTTCACCCATACAATGGGCTATAAATATGTCAGAGATCAAGATATGCTCATAAACTCGACATAATGTAAAACCTAATCTCAATCGGGTGCTACCTGTCAGATTCGACCATCTTAAGCCTTTCCGCGAAGTTTATGCCATTCATATGGTTTTCATCGGAGTTTTGCCTTTTGTCCCTTGTTGAATGTGTATCAGCGGAGGGCCAGGGCTAACACTGTGTTCAAAACACTGTGGGAAAGGTAGACAATATGTAACCGCTTTTTAGCTGTCATCTGGTCGCGTGTCCGGTAGTTGTCGCAAAACGGGTGGGTCTCGCATCAGATAATGCCGGAAACTGATTTCAGCTTTTATTGACCAATCAGAGAACTAGTACTATTAATCAGGCTGCTATTCTGTAGGATACAGTCTAAAATGTCGTTGATAAAATTAATTAAACACCTTCATAGTCACAGGTGGAATTACATAAAACCGGGAGCTCGACACTGTGAAAGTGAAACTCCCCGTGGACAGTCCATATGTGTAATTGAACAGCTGAACCATGGCTCGTCAGGGGGCAATATTTTTGTGGACGAGTTTTGTTGTGTTTTGGTTTGCCTTCTATATCTTCTGTTTATTTCTGTTTCTGACGACTGGCTCGAACAGAGGAAAGGAAAACATCACCGGGAAACAAAAAATGTTCGTGCTGATCAACCACACCAAATAAGGTAAGAGTGAGATACTAAAACTGATGATGCCAAACAGAACTGATGATAGTGAAGCTTGGAATTTAGTATCTTGCTATTAACATCTAAGTGCTTTAGTGTTTTCAATTCCCTGTATTTGGTTGGTTGGGGTCGGTGTTATATGTGTGTGTTGGGGTGTTACATTTGCTGAACCCAGCAATGTATCTCTCTTTGCATGGACTTTAAATGGAGCTTTGGGATTCAGTACAAAAGATGAATGGACAGAACGTTTTAGACTTCAGTCAAAATTTGACTGAACTGATGAAAGGTTTCGGCAGATTGCTTCCGCAGTTCACATTCTGGCCTCATTTGTGGCTTTACTTTATATGTCACTTGTACCAAGATCTTGTGAGTGAGTGGGTTTAGTTTTACGCCAATTTTAGCAGTATTCCAGCAATATCACGGCGGGTGACACCAGAAATGGGCTTCACACATTGTACCCATGTGGAATCGAACCCGGGTCCTCAGCGTGACGAGCGAACGCTTTAACCACTAGGCTACCCCACCGACCCTCCAAGATCTTGAATCAGACCAGTCATGTAGTGATGCTTATGTATAACGGCAGTGTTGAGCCCTTGTCAGTGGAACCACCACATAACATTCATCATGGGCAGCCAAACTTTCAGAGTTTTGATGGGAGGTGGCTGGGACGGAATGGTTTCCTTCCCAAATCTGATTCCTCGTTTTCTGTTCGTACATTCTACCAATGACAGCATCACACACCGACCCATCCGCACTGAAAGACCTTCAACAGGTTCTTCTCATCTGTTCCATATCTGGGTATATGCTTCGACATCATTCATAATGGTATAAATTGGCATTCTTTTAGTAGGAGGCTGCTCACCGTGTTTGGGTCAATATTTGAATAAATGACGACGACTTTTACAGTCAGTGATATAGCAGTCACCTGTGATTACATGACCTACCGGTTGGTGACAGTTGGATGAATCTTGGCAGTCATAAGTAGTGGAATGTACGTCATGGCCTACGTTACATATGGCGTTCTACAGTGTTTACCTCCACTCACAAACATGGTGGTCCCGGGGATCCCAAATTATTAGTTCTAAGGGTCCTTACAGGCAATATGGGGATCCTGTGAAGTGTAGGGAACTGTACGTTTGGATAATGTCTTTAGAGCCTGGATGAACCATTGATCATGAGGACTAATGAATGAAATGATGCACGCAACTGCTCTGAAAGGAATAACCAAACATTTAGCAAAGTGATAGATGTGTTGTGGGTACAAGGAATAATACTGTGTGCTCCTCTGCGTCCATTCTCAGAGTCTAGATTTGCGCGTACTGGACGCACATTTGCGCGTCGTGTACAACCCTGGTTCTGATAATTGAACTGCTTGGATACTCATTCTGTGGCACAACCGTTTCATTGTCGGATAACAGTTCATTCATCAAACATCTGAAATCAACTGCTATTTTAATCTTTTGTGCTGGTTGTCTTTGTGTTTGAGTTAATGATAGCTGACGCTTTTTTATCTTGTTCACAGTGGTGCCGCTTCTACCACTCAGGGCAAGAATAACGGCAATGCCCAAATGCACTACAGGGCACTGCTGGATTCCAACCCAAGCCACAAGGAAGAGTTATTGCGGCGAACACGACACTACCTCTTAAAGACTAACAACTTATCATCTTCTGACAGTTTTGGCTTTAACGTTGATGTAAGCGACAGTATACCCGTTTTGCGACAACTACCGGACACGCGACCAGATGACTGCAAGAAAAGCGGATACAACTTGTCTACCTTTCCGACAGTATCAATTGTGTCTCCGATGTATAACGAAGGTCTTTCGACATTATTACGCCACGTCCACTCCTTCTTGCTCGGACGCCAAATGAACTACTGAAAGAAATCATTATTGTAGATGACAAAAGTGAACACGCCTATCTCGACAAACGTCTGGACGATTATTTCAGGATTCTCGATTCCAGAGTTAACATAATTAGAAATACTCAACGGCAGGGTCTGTCATGGTCGAGGATGAAAGGAGCTTCAGTTGCGACAGGGGAAGTAATCATATTTCTAGACAGCCACATGGAGGTGAACGTTGGGTGGCTTGAGCCCTTGTTAGAAGAACTGCTGAAAGGTGGACCAACCACAGTAGTACAGCCTGATGTCGTTTCTGTAGATTCCAAAACATTTGACTTCTCAGAAGCAAAGGAGGCCACCTTTGTAGGAGGATTTGGATGGGATTTACGGTAAGACGAATTTCAGTACAGTACATTAAAAGATTACACTTTTGTATGACCGAATGTTTTATTTTTACAAAATAATAATTATTTTCTGCACTCATGACACGAAACCGTCCATCATGAGACTCGCATTGCTTCGGGATTTCCTCCTCCCCGACACGGTGTAATATAACTGAAAACGGCATCAAACCAAACTGACCCAAAAAGCCGTTCGATGACATACTACTAACTAGTTAATTAAGATCGTCCTTTGGATTGCCTCATAATACACAATGTCATTTAGAAAGTGTAACATATCTTATATTTGGGATAACACTTCTCATTAACGTACAGATTCTACTACTCTTGTTAGGTTGAGTCCCATCACTCTCAGAGTGAAGACCGTGAAGGTCCGGGTTAGAATTGATCTTCAGTAACCCATGCTTATCGTAAGAGGCTACTAACAGGATCGGGTGGTCAGGCTCCCTGACTTTGTTGACACATGTCATCGGTTCCCAATTGCGCAGATGGATGTTCATGCTGTTGATCACTGGATTGTCTGGTCCAGACTTGATTATTTACAGGCCGCCGCCGTATAGCTGGAATATTGCTGCGTGTGGCGTAAAACTAAACTCACTCACTCGCTCAGAGTGAAGCTCCTCATCACCAGCACTGCGGTCTAAATGGCTTTGTGTACTCATAGCTTTCGGCTGCGGGAGCCATGGTCATTACACTGTCAGAACGGTACACAAAGTACTCAACTTAACAAAATATAACATATGTTATCTCATAATTGCTAAAAGGGTGGTGGGGTTGCCTAATGGCGAAGATCTGTCACGCTGAAGACCATGTTCGATTCCGCACACGGGTACAATGTGTGAAGCATATGTCTGATGTCCCCCGCCGTAATATTGCTGGAATATTCCTCAAATCGGCGTAAAACCATATTCACATGTTCATAATTGCTGCAATAGCATGGCCGTCTGCATCATCACCTTCTTTAAAGAATGTACAATAGTTCCTCATACATTTCCAGTGAGCAGTATGATCTGTGATATTGCACCTACCTTTGTGGGGGCGGTGGGGTAGCCTAGTGGGTAAAGCGTTCGCTCGTCACGCCGAAGGCCCGGGTTCGATTCTGACATTGGCACAATGTGTGAAGCCCATTTCTGGTGTCCCCCGCCGTGATGTTGCTGGAATATTGCTAAAAGCGGCGTAAAACCACTCACCACCTTTGTGACTGGATACAGATATACCTTGTCGTGATAAGCAAACTTCATTCCTAGACTCTTATTATGAGTTTAATGGTTACACGCGATGTAATGTTTATCCAAAAGTAACAATAACCTTTTGTTTACTTTTTTCTTCAGTACCGAGTTTTAATGATAACTAGCTCAATAGTTTAAGTAGGTCTTAACGCTCTTATTATTACCGTTTGCGAACTTAAAACAATTCATGTTTACACTCTACAGATACTCCTGGTTTTTCAAGCCCGACTATTTAAAGCAAGTGTTGAGGACCATGGCAGATCCAATCCCCACACCTGTTTTGGTTGGATGTGCAGTTGCGGTCTGGAGGGAACATTTTATGTCCACTGGTGGATTCGACACTGAACTGCAGATCTGGGGTGGCGAGCACCTGGAACTGTCCTTCAAGACGTGGATGACAGGAGGGAGAATACTCACAGTTCCCTGCTCGAAGGTCGGACATGTTTTCAAATCAGGAACGTTTCACTTCGATTCTGATTTTCAAGACATATTACGTAAAAATTTGATGCGAGTTGCCGAGGTTTGGATGGATGAGTACAGGGAAATATTCCTGGCAACTCAGCGACATGGAACGACATTGCCAAATTTCACCGTATCCGATCTAGAATCTATCGAAGGAGAAAGCGTTTACGACAGCGTTTAAGGTCAAAACCTTTCCGATGGTTTCTGAAAGTCATAACACCTAATATGAAAATCCCAACTAAAGATGCTGTTAATTATGGTGAGATTGAAAACGCTTTAACCGGTACATGTGTAACAGCGACACCTAGCGGCGTGTTGACTCTCACCTCCAGATGCTTTCGCCATAGAATCCTTCCAGAGAATCAGTTCACCATTGACAAGCACGGCCAGTTTCTACATGACGGAAAGTGCATTGTGCCAGCGACTGAGAGGTTCATCTTGAGGGAAACTGTGTGTTCTTGTAACGGAAGTAGAAATTTGTGGATGCTGAATCCGGGTCCTGCAGGGGGGCATATAGAATTTAGGATTGGCCACAAGTTGGTGTATTGTGTGGTGCCGAGACAAATGAACGGTATGATGGTGCTGACGCTGGAACGGTGCTCCCACGTGGGCGACAGGGAAGACAGCTACTGGGTGTTTCAGTACCACCTGCAATATAGTGAGGACGTGAGACACCTTGGTTTTCTTACGACATGACATCGTATTAACTATAGCTACAATTATCAAATGAAAGCATACAATAAAATTGAAATAAGATTATTGCGATTGTGGTGAAAGTTATGACACACTTGCTCGAGTGTAATAATTGCTTTATTATCTATTGTATTCATGTGAGTGAGTGAGTTTAGTTCTACGCCGCACTCAGCAATATTCCAGCTAATTGGCGGCGGTCTGTAAATAATCGAGTCCGGACCAGACAATCCAGTGATCAACAGCATGAACATCGATCTGATTTTATTCACGTACATTTGTGCAGTAAAACACGGTAAGCAAATGTGACGGCCCTCATCATAGACGTCACGTTCAATTGTTTAATGACGTCACAGACGACGAAATACAGAAACAATGGTTGCTCGGCAAAAGTGATATGTGCAGATGTGCACATATGATATATATGACACTGGCTATGTTTCACCGTATGGTTAATAAATAGAGAATACTACACTCGGTCTCATTACATACGAATTATACGAAACGAGTGTCCTTCCTATGGTATCTGACCGAGCGAAAGCGAGGTCAGATAGCATAGGAAGGTCACGAGTTTCGTATAATTCGTATGTAATGAGACCGAGTGTGGTATTTTATTTATTACCCACGTCTTACATGCATTTAAATTGACAAAATAGCGTATTTTTGTTATGTTTTTGGTTTCAAACCGAAACCGGTTTCATAAAGAGGCTGCGGAAGAGTTTTGTACTGTAGTACAATATTTGCATGACGTCACACTAATGACGTCACTGCCATGGTAATCGACGTCACGATGCATGTCAGTCGTCATCGCCTCGTACAGCCTCCTACAGTAAACTACTCCGTTGCACCTCGTTTCTTGGTTTCCAGTTGCTTCATTCGGCTGACATCACTGGTGGAAACATTGCGTTTATGTTTTTCGACAGATATAATGTCTCAGTTCGACTCACAATTAAACAGCGACACGGCAACGTTCGCAATGTTTACATTCCCACAATGCATGTAAGTTGTAGAATGAATGAATTCACGTGTTTGTTATGAATGAAAAAATACTTACGTCAGAATGTGACCTAATTGAGAGGTCATCAGTTATCCAATCAAATCGTTAGAATTTCAGGTCAAGTCGTTACGACACAGGTCAACGCGATACGACACTCGTGTGACGTACGAGATTAATATGCAACTACCCATACGTTGACCACGTGGGTAATAAATATGTTTAATACCCCCATTTCACTAAAGCCGATATTTATCCACCCCGATTTCCTCCTCCCGACCGAATTGATGTAAATTGGGTATACGACGTATCTGCAAATCTGGTGATTTCAATCCTTGGATTGCACGCACCACATTGTGGCGTGGGTTGAATGTTGGGGTTGAATGTTGGGGTAAACCACTCTTTAGGCTTTCTTCCCTCACTGAATGATACATCATTACGTCTTTCACTGACACACTGGGAGTTAACGTCGACTGTGATGGCATAACATAATAACGCGTATATATGTACCACATGTAAATGTGTGTCTGTGGGTACCTGAACTCGCCCATAGCCCACTCAAACACATCATGCGGTATCTTCCCATAAGACAGACCTCCCAAAAGACAGACCGCTTAAAACAACACATTTTATGGTTGGCTGCATAAGGCTTAATTAAGCTGTACCCTTGATAATAATGGTATGTGCCCAGATAAAAGACAACATTAGGTATTAACTATAGTTTTATCAATTGATGTAATGAATTATGATTTTTAAATTAAGACATATTGCATCAACACATATGTACATCAACATCTATTTGCCAGATCACATTTACTGGTGAATATTATCAAGAACAATAATTTATATTAATGTACCTATCAAACATATGAGACCAAGCACCATATTATTTTACATCACATGTCAGATAAGAGCACAGATAACACTTATTAGAAAGTCACTTGAACATCATCATTTTCTCCTTTCACCTTGCTCTTGGCATACAGGTAGCCATCTAGAAGGGTGATCGGAAAAAAGTCACGGAAATAAAGTCATGGGGAAATTAACTATTATAAAACATGTTTATACTGAATTTTATAAATACTATTTCACTTTCATCTTCAGTAATAAAAACATCCTGTTCTCCAGTTATTTGCAAAAACTAATTCAACAACATGTAAATAAGCCTATTGAGGACCACCCCACCTCCCCACCCATACCCCCACACACTCACACCTCACACCCCACAACCCCTCTCTCAATTAAAAAAATTGAAGGGGGTGACAACCATTATTGGCATGAGTATATTACTTTACGCTGACGATACTGTCATATCAGCTGAAACAAGTAATGTATTACAAAAAAGTTTGAATGTGTTTGACCAGTATTGTAAAGAATGGAACATAGTGTAAATTTAGATGTCTGTGATGAACTTCACTTTTTGTTACACTGTCCAGCACTAAATGCCCTCAGAAATCAATTTCTGCCCCAATATTTCTGCAAACATCGTACGGATGTAACGACGAAACCACCCTCTCTTCAATCAAGGTTTCACCACGTAAAATACTTTTAAGGCCCCGTCGTGGCCTACGGATCGAAAGCTAGATGATTTCCCTACAAAATGAGCTATCAATGGTCACAGTCGGATCATTATTTCAAACGTTATACGCCACGACTTGCCGAAAACAGCTACCTCCACAATTCCAAGCCCAAATCATGGATCACCCAAGACAGCGAAAACTCGTTTATGAATTCCAGGCACGTTGACAGCACCTATGTAGGACTAAATTCGATCGGCAGCCACATTCTACGGGTCTAAAAACTTGTTGCAACATCTACATATCTACGCTCCTTCACTGCCACACCCTTAGATATAATATTTTAATGTTTTAGAACATTACTGAAATCTCTTCTATATGAGGTAACGGTACATATTTGCGATATTGGTTGCTCCATTTTGCGTTCTGATCACATTTTATGTCTGAGGGAAAATATTAGAAAAAGAACGCATTGCAATGATATAAAACTGCTACTTTAGGTACACAAATACACTGATTTATTATAGTGACTCCTTTACGGATATCAAACAATGTGTCTCATCACAGTGGTATGTTGGCTTTTCATAATCGTCTAGTGTTACGGCTTTAACCCACATGGCTATCTATCTATCAGTCTGTCTGTCTGTCTGTCTATCTATCTATTATATCCCTCTCTGAAATCACCCATATACCGAGCATTAAAAATGAAATTTTCACGTGTAGTGTGGAAAGAATATACTTCAATAAACCAATAACACCGCGTAAGATTGCTTAATATATTCGCATTTGTCACCACTCGCTCCTTTCCGTAACCGGGGCGGTGGGGTAGCCTAATGGTTAAAGCGTTGGCTCGTCACGCCGAAGACCCAAGTTCGAATCCCCACATGGGCACAATGTGTGAAGCCCATTTCTGGTGTCCCCCGCCGTGATGTTGCTGGAATATTGCTAAAAGCGGCGTAAAACCAAACTCAGTCAGTCAGTCCTTTCCGTAACACTCGCCACGAATAGCGACTCTTGCCCCGTTGGAAGGATTTTCATTGGAAGAACTACTTCAAACAACAACGACAGCTCTATTTCTGTCAGTGAGTGAGTGAGTTTAGTTTTACGCCGCGCTCAGCAATATTCAGCTATATGGCGGTGGTCTGTAAATAATCGTGTCTGGACCAGACAATCCAGTGATCAACCTCTATTTCAGCACTATTACATATTATTGAAGCACTAGCATATTGCAGATTTCTATAGAGTTTAACCTGTTTTATCCACTGATGAGGACCATTTATTTGAACATATTCTAATGTAATTATTACCAGCAGTTCACTTTATATTTGCAAATGGGGAGGTGGGGTAGCCTCGTGGTTAAAGCGATCGCTCGGGTTCGATTCCTAACATGGGTACAGTGTGAGAAGCCCATTTCTGGTGTCCCCCGTCGTGATATTGCTGGAATATTGCTAAAAGCGGCGTAAAACCCAACTCACTCACTCCGATAACAAGTTTTAACATCTTCCCCGATACACAAATATTCTGGGTCACAAATCAGTGTTGGCCACCGTGGTGCAATAAAGCTGACCTACTTCCACTGTGTATATAAGGCTTGTAGCCGGCTGTCACCTCGTGATGAGATAACGTTCAAGTCTCGTTCAACAACCATGGACGTCTCAACACTGCTACTAATCGCAGCTGGGGCTGTCCTGTGTGTCATCGTGTTGGGCTATATGTGAGTATTTCGACCATATTGATTACTCACAAACTGCTTGATATCACAGTAGGTAATATAGCACAACATCCACTGCACTGTGCACAAGCGACTGCTCGGTCCACTGTGGGTGACATGGCGTAGCTCAGCGGAAATAGCCGAGGATACTAGTACTCGAGGGAGATTATTCACCGTGTCACTGTGACCTGAAGGTTTTATAATCTATGATTTTTATGACTGGCATTTTAGAATAAAAGCAAAATAGTTGCTTGACAATGGTGTAGGAATGTATGCCGTAACGTCGCACCATAATATAATAATGAAGATGTCATGCATAAAGTAATTACCTTAATTACCTCTATTCTTGTAAGCCGGTGGCCCCCGTCACAAACACCTGCAAAGGCAAGTCAATTGTGCATCTGAAATGCAGTGAAATGGCAGTATAGCAATCAAAGGAAAAACTCCCTGTTTTGAAAGCACCATCTTTATCATAGAATCATTGAGGCATTGGACAAGTGTCCAACTGAATTTGACAATCTTTGGTACCTGGAATAACTGTAGCATTGAATCCATGAAACCTTGCCATTGAAACAATAAATCTTTCAGTCCTATACATTTTGACACACTGTAACTTTGAAATATTGAATCATCGAGTCATTGGAACGTTAAATTCTTGAATCTTTCTTTTCATGAAACGTGTTCGCTCGTCACGCCGAAGAACCAGGTTAAGTTCCCCATTGGCAGCCCAAATCCCCTCCCATTATACCGCCCTCTCCCCACACATATATATACACGCGCGCTTAATATTGCTGCATTATTGCTACAACTCACTTGCACATTGACTCCTTGAATCTTGTAATCCTTGTAGGAAGCGTGTTGTTTGTTCCCAGATACGCCACATGGACACACGACATGTTCAAGCTGATGGGAATCCCCGCGCCGGAACCAGGCTTGCTGGGGATAGTGACTCGCTACAAGACTGAGGTATACACATTTCCACTAAACGGCAACAACAAGGGCCGGGTATTAAACCCTATAATATAAACTAGATATACAATACTTGGTTAATTTACTGTGTATTGTATTTCTTCTCACATCTGTACTAAATGTGAGCGAGTGAATGCTCTATAACGCCACAGCCACGGTATCTACCTATTTCGAGTTGGTCGGTGGATATTCCAGTGACACCGAGGGAAACCAGTCACTACAACATGTGCACGGTTGGTTGGTTGGTTGGTTGGTTAATTGGTTAATGCCGCACTCAGCAATATTCCAGCTATATGGCGGCGGTCTGTAAATAATCGAGTCTGGACCAGACAATCCAGTGATCAACATCATGAGCATCGATCTACGCAATTGGGATACGATGACATGTGTCAACAAAGTCAGCGGGCCTGACCACCCGGTCCCGTTAGTTGCCTCTTACGACAAGCATGGGTTACTGAAGATCAATTCTAACTCGGATCTTCAGGGATCACATATGCAAGGATACATGCCATTTAAATATGAACGCAATCGGGAGAGAAGCTGGCCAACCGATCCACAACTGAGTGAATTTACCACAAGATATGTTAGAAAGTTTTGATTGTTGTTGTTGTTTAACGCCCCACTCAGCAATACTCCAGCTATAAATGATCGAGACCAGACAATCAAGTGATCCACTTGAGCATCGATCTTCGAAATTGTAATACGATAAGATATAATGTTTAAAAAAATTCGTATTAATACGAATCACACACGACCGATTCAAATATAACATTTTTCATTGATACGGTGTACCGAGATATAATGTCATTATGACAACCACGAGTACTAAACTTCTATAGACTAGGCCTGTTTTGCCGAGAAACCCTGGTAATCCAGACAGTACTTTAGAACTGAATAATTAAGCGCCCAGTTAAAGATCCATCTACTTGCCGGAGACCCGGTGGGGATCCCCACATGGGTACAATGTGTGAAGCCCATTTCTGGTGTCCGACGCCTTGATATTGCTGGAATATTGCTAAAAGCGGCGTAAAACCATAGTCACTCATTCCATGCTACGCAAGGAACTCTCCTTTGCTACATTCAATAAATAGCGAGGATGTTAGGGAGGCGTGGGATCTTTAACTGCACACATACAATAACTAACGAAACTCAATAGGGGGTTCATCAGGGCCTAGCTGGCTGTGACCAGCGTCTTATAAAGCACATGGCCGGGTTGTAGGGTAAGTATATCACACGCAAATTGATTAAACTTATAATAGGAACTAAAGTTTCGTGTGTATTTTGGTAGGCCATCCCTAAAATGTATGCAAAAGAAGTGACCTGCGTCTTATAAAGGAGCTCTCTTAGCGCCAAGATGTCGGGTTAATGTTATTTATGGCACTTACGAAATTTCTCTCTCTCTCTCTCTCTCACCTCTCTCTATTATAGGAAATGTACCCCTCTCCTAAAATGAATAACCCGAGATGAAACATTGTGTCCTTTAGGATGCCATTAAACCTGATGGTCTGTTTGAGTCCAGTTTCATTAAATATAATGAAATTATCAGCTCTAGATATGTCTTTACTGGTTTCAGTGGACATGGCAGTAGTCTACTTCCTGCATCACTGAAACTTCCTCCAAATGAAGGAACGTGTGATATAATAAAGGATGCGCTAAACCAAACGTTAACGCCAAACTGATTCCTATTTCAGCGTCTTTCACGGTCGTATCCCTTCTTTGCTCGTGTCAGATCCCGCGATGATCAAACAGATTTGTGTGAAGGACTTCTCTAACTTCGTCAACAGATCGGTGAGTGTTGTAGATCTTGATTGTGAATGAATGTTGTTTTACGCCACTGACAGAATTAAAACAGTCTAAACGACGCCAGCATGTAAATAATCGTGTCAGGTCCTAATAAACCAATGCTTTACAGAGTTGTCATAGCGACTCCTCAGAGGGTGCCACAGAGGGAATTAATAGCACTGTGTCTTGACAACGTGTTAACTGTTATTATATAGCTTTTGAACTATTTCACAAAATGGCGAAAGATATCGTTCAGGGCCTAGATTTTCGAAGCTTTCTTAGCGCTAAGATAGTCGTAAGTGCCATACATTAACATTAACTTACGACTATCTTAGCGCTAAGAGAGCTTCGAAAATCTAGGTCCTGGAAATCTAGTCTGTTTCACATGCTGTAATCCATGCATAACAGCCGTCAACTGTGCAATTTATTTAACACATCAATTCATATTATGACATTTATAGCTTTAATTGATTATTACCCAAGCCGTGTCGGCCATCATTCGCCTCATTTTGTTTCATTCTGAAACTCTACTCAATGCTATTCTTGTGATTTCTGAGCCTGTTTTCCGCTCATTGTGTATTTAAGAAAGGTAGGATACATCACGGATGGACCTGTTTATATCCCTTATATTTTACCTTACATTACATTGCGTTTCATTATGTTACATTGCATTACATTATATAATTTATTAGGTTTTATTGCGTTACGTGACATATTACATTACGTATCGTTACGTTATGTTACATTACATTATGTTTCATTACATTATGTTAAATAACATAACATTATGTTACATTATGTTACATTACATTATGTTACATTACATTACATTATGTTACATTACGTTACATTATGGTACATTACATTACATTATGTTACATTACATTACATTATGTTACATTACATTACATTATGTTACATTACATTACATTACATAATAATAATAATAATAAAATGTTACATTACATTACATTACATTATGTTACATTACATTACATTATGTTACATTACATTACATTATGTTACATTACATTATGTTACATTACATTACATTACATTATGTTACATTACATTACATTATGTTACATTACATTACATTATGTTACATTACGTTACATTATGTTACATTACATTATGTTACATTATGTTACATTACATTACGTTACATTATGTTACATTACATTACATTATGTTACATTACATTACGTTACATTACATTACATTATGTTACATTACATTACATTATGTTACATTACGTTACATTATGTTACATTACATTACACTATGTTACGTTACATTATGTTACATTACATTACATTATGTTACATTACATTACATTATGTTACATTACGTTACATTATGTTACATTACATAACATTATGTTACATTACATTACGTTACATTATGTTACATTACATTACGTTACATTATGTTACATTACGTTACATTATGTTACATTACATTATGTTACATTACATTACATTATATTACATTACATAACATTATGTTACATTACATTACATTACGTTACATTATGTTACATTACATTACATTATGTTACATTACATAACATTATGTTACATTACATTACATGATATTACATTACATTTCATTATGTTACTTTACGTTACATTATGTTACATTACATTACATTATGTTACATTACATAACATTATGTTACATTACATTACGTTACATTATGTTACATTACATTATGTTACATTACATTATGTTACATTACGTTACATTATGTTACATTACATTATGTTACATTACATTACATTATGTTACATTACATTACGTTACATTATGTTACATTACATTATGTTACATTACATTATGTTACATTACGTTACATTATGTTACATTACATTATGTTACATTACGTTACATTATGTTACATTACATTATGTTACATTACATTATTTTACATTACATAACATCATGTTACATTACATTACATTATATAACATTATGTTACATTACATTACATTACGTTACGTTATGTTACATTACATTATGTTACATTTCATTATGTTACATTACATTACATTATGTTACATTACATTACATTATGTTACATTACGTTACATTATGGTACATTACATTACGTCACATTCAATTATATTATATTATATTACATTTCATTACATTACATTACGTTACATTATAAGATGCAACATGACTTGTAAGTCACAATCAAACACAATGTTTATGTCGTTTTAGGGGAACTAATTCCCAAACACCAGGTGTGTACTTTGTTTTGTACGTCAGTTTAGTTGTTTATTTGTATGTTGTTCCCAGACATTCGGCCCAGTGCCAAAGATAGTGATGGACTGCATCGCAGAGATCTATGACGAACACTGGAAGTTCATGCGGTGTGTCCTCAGTCCTACTTTCAGTACAGGTAAACTCAAACAGGTAAATAGTAATCTCTGATTTCAAAATTATGAGTTTAGTTTACTACTGGAATATTGCTAAACGAGGCGTAAAACCATTTTGATCGATATTGTAATCGTAATATTTACCACTGTACGAACGAACTGGATCCGTATAACGTTAGTTATATACCTCTCTATATAACATAAGTTATATATAAGTGTATATAAGTTCAAATGTACATCGTATTTTTCTGTTTAAGATTACCAGTGTAATTTCTAGATTGGTTTACATGTAACATTAACCCGCTCAAAATCATTTGTTCATGGGGCGTTGGTGTAGCCTAATGGTTAAAGCGTTCGCTCGTCACACCGAACCTAGGTTCGATTCCAAACATGGGCACAGTGTGTGAAGCCTATTTCTGTTGTCCCCCAGCGTGATGTTGATGGAATATTTCTAAAAGCGACGTAAAACTAATATCACTCTCTCACTCACTCACTCACTCACTCTGATAACCCTGAAGGGCTGCTGGCCCTGGGTACAATGTAGTAGTCTTGACCTAAGGTGAATTTCGAAGGTTGTATCTAAATGCGAGAATGAGGACTTCAAACTCATGAAAAGCTCCTGTAGCTATCAAGGGGCGTAACTGTGTTTGATTTAATTTCGCTTTAAGACAACCTTTGTTTCAATGTTTATGAGTGCTGTGCACTGACTGTGAGTGGTGTCCAATTGAATGTTTCTTATTTTGTTTGCGCAGATGATGGTTCTGATCGAAAGATGTACACATTTGTTAGTCAGGAACGTGGATAAACTCGCAGAAGAGAAGAAAAACATTGAACTGAAACAGTAAGACCCTATCAGGGCGGACGCTTGGAATCATGTGATAAAGTGTTTACACTGGAAACAACAGTGAAATCATCAAAACCGGACTTCTCAATTAATCTCTAAGTATTTTTATGGTTATTCTGGATATTAAAAAAATGCAAACAGGCACGTAAAAGCCGACTTAATGATTAAGTAGTGAGGGTCAAGGATGAGATTAGGTTTCAACGTGGGCGTGAGGGCTGCTCCTAATATCAAACACCGGTATAGCTGGTTGTTAATCACGGACGTCGTCATGTAACAGAAATACTGCTAGGGGCATCCTTAAACAACAACAATACGTAAACAAACCAAAACAAAACGCCAATTCCTGGTGATTCTTGTTACAGTCTGATGGGCTGCTACACCATGGACGTGATCGCCAACACCGGCTTCAGCATCGACCTCGACAGCCAGTCCAACTCCGACAACGTCTTCGTCACCTACTGCCGGAAGGCCATGAAGCTCACCTTCCCATTTATCTTCCTTGTTACACGTGAGTCACAGCTCGTTACATCACGCAATCACGCGAGATCTCGTAAGCACCTTGTGTAGATTGGGGCAGGTGTCATAGGATATGGATCATTTCCGCCTATTTCCAGACTAAACGTATTTTTAACCGAGATGCAATATTTGGCCGTTCTTCATCATAAACGGACATAGTTTGCCATCAGCTTCGCCATATGCGGCCGTATTTCAACAAGTTAGGGACTGGGACCGTTGTTCAAAGAAGAACCCAATATCATTTAACGAGGAGGAAAGCGGGGTTTTGTTTCGACAAAGTTATGCAGTTAAATATTATTAGCTGATTCATTAGCTGCAGCTTCTCCAACCATCATTAAACGGCTCTGTTACCAAATTCTTACTGTTGACACGATCTTTGTAGAGGACGCTCGTATAAGAAACCGTATTTCCTAATATTTAAGGGGTATACCGTATCGAATATTAAATCTAAAAATAACCACCAATAATTTTGTACATACACGCTTACCCTTTTCGCGAACACCCAGTGTCATTAATTTTCAGCGGTCCATTAAAATAATGTTCCCAGATTTTTGTCCTTAACACAAATCGGAATCTGTTATGTAGATTGTCAAGATTTCTACTTTTGCACTGACGTTTTACATTAATGGTTGTTGTTGTAACCTTCAGTGCTGTTTCCATTCACCAAGTCCGTGTTTGAGAAGGTGGACTTCCAGATTCTGGACACGGACAAAGACAAGGCGAAGTTCCGTTCTATGATCAAACAGGTGATCGAGGACAGGAAGAATAATCCCGACTCGGTAAGTAGTCCATCAAATCGTCATTGGGTCGAGGTTGTCTTTATAATCATCATAGTTCTCGCTACCGATAAACAAAGACCACGTCCCTGATCCAAAAAGCGTTCATAGCTCTACGACATTCGTAAGCCTAAGGTAAACTATAGAGTTATGCTTCATTGATAGGGACCGAGAAGAATTCCCATTACGGGTCAGGTCGGAACGACACTTGTAGAAAGCGATCTGAACAGTACGACGAAATCTATGCTATTCAATAATATATTGAATAAAAAATGAGCAAGGTTACAATGAATGACGATACAGATTTCTAATACTATACTATTGAGTCTCAAATCTTAAATATTGGTTCACAAATCTAACATATCAACTAAAATCTGTAGTTACTACAGTCTTGATTCTTGTCGATGAAGGTTGTAGACGGCATTTGAGACGAGGAGAGCGGATTATGTTAGCAGACAGATGAGCGTAAATCCAAAGAAGTCCTCAAAGTCGTGTCGAACATGTCAGCAACCAATCCTTATATACCTATCACACAGTTCTCCGGAATTCTAGCAGTAGCTACGCCTCACTACGGCATTTAGATCACACTACCATCATGTAGAACTCACTCGAATGAATGCCATAGTAAGCAGCAAACCGGGAGTATAACACCGAGGAGGTAACTCCCGAGCGCAGCTTCTCAGCCCACTCTCAACAGGCTGAATTACATAGCCTAAGCAGAGACCATATAATAGATGGTCTCTGGCCTAAGCAAGATGCGAGTTCAAGACAAAAACACACCCTCATAACACAAGTGACCAGTTCACACTTACTACGACGTCGAAATGTTTGCGGCTTATTAAGTCACACACTCCAAATATGAGGTAATTTTATAATATGAAGCTTCACTTATTGTTTGGCATATTGGGCCCCCTCAGTGATATTGCTGGAATATTTTCCTGAAAGCAGCATAAAATTGAAATCTCTCACTCGTTGGAGTAAGTCTTCTTCATTGTCCAATCCCTGAGTGGCAGTAATCAGCATTTCTACACTTGTTGAAATGTGAACAAAATTATTCTTAGAGGGGGGATACTTAAGGACCAACAAAATATCTTTATGTGACACCTGTGATATGATGCCATATGGTCATTGGTTTAATAAGATATGAAAGCAGCACTTTTTCTGGACACAATATTGCGGAAATAATGCCGACGAAACATCAATGTTTAAGTGAGTGAGTGAGTTCAGTTTTACGCTGCACTCAGCAATATTCCAGCTATATGGCGTCGGTCTGTAAATAATCGAGTCTGGACCAGACAATCCAGTGATCAACAGCATGAGCATCGATCCACGCAATTGGGAACCTATGACATGTGTCAACCAAGTCAGGGAGCTTGACCACCCGATCCTGTTAGTCGCCTCTTACGACAAGTTTGGGTTACTGAAGATCAATATTCTTTCTAACTCGGATCTTCACGGGTCTCAATGTCACTGAGATGCTTATATGACACTTTATAATATGAAACACGGCTGATTACAAACAGAAGAACTATATATCACGTATATATCACAGAATGGTTCACCAGTAGTCATGAATCTTACACCCTGGCTCATATACCTAATGGGAGCGGTGGGATGGCCTAGTGGTAAAGCGTCCGCTCACTATGCTGATGACCCAGGTTCGATTCCCCACATGTTCACAATGTGTTAAGGCCATGTCTGATGTGCCCAGCCGTGATATTGCTGGAATATTGTTAAAAGTGGCGTAAAACCTTACTGAATGACTCACGCACTCACTCATTTACACTTCCGCACAGGATCACAGTGACATCCTGCAGGCGATGTTGGACACCCACAAGGAGGAGTCTTCACAAGACCCGGATGATGATTCTGATGACGACACGGAGACCAAGCTTGACTTCAAGTACTTCAAGAAGCGAGGTAGTCACCGTATACAGAACGTACACACTATAAGCCATATTCTTTAAACGTGCAGAAAACACGGTAAAAACGTATCGAAATATCCAGCATCAGGGACCTTTTCCGGCAATGGTTGTCATTGGCATCATAGCGTACTGTTTGAATACAAAGGCCAGATATCAGAGATACATCGTGTAGACCCCTGTGCCAAAGTGTCCACGGAGCACACAAAGCCACCACCTTCAAGTGCCAGTACTAGGACAAGCCGTGTTAGTGAGTGGATTTAGCCGGACGTGCAGGAGTATCGTCTATATATTTCAGGTCTGACAAACTATGAGATCTTCTGCAACTCCCACATCTTCCTCCTTGCCGGCTACGACACCACCTCCAACGCCTTGACCTTCACCGCCTATCTCTTAGCAAAACACCCAGAGATCCAGGAGAAGTTGTACCAGTCGATAAGGACACACATTGGCGATGTAAGTACCCAGAATGAGACTGGGAAGAGGGTATACCAGTCGATAAGGACACACTTTAGTGATGTAAATAAACACACTTCAGTGTGTATTCAGGCTGACCCGTAGCTAATCACAAATAATATGGAAGTGTCCCAGTCGGCTCGTCAAATAGGACTGTCAGAAATTGATGATGATGATGATTTGGAGATTTAACGTACGCTCTCCGACATGAGGCGTATTTTGCACACGCTGAGGATTTTGTCCGAAATCCTGCACCATGCCAAGACACAACCGGGGGGCACCTGTCGGTCGCATTACATACACTTGCTTTCCGTTTTGTCTTCCTATCAAAATTTATTCAAAAAGGTCCTCCCTGTTAAAAGAGTAAACGGATTTGGCGTTACACGGTTTAGAGATACTTCATGCAGTATCACTACACCATTGCTACCCGAGGTATTATGTAAGCAACGGTAAAGACGAGTGGATACGACTGACTGATATCAGCTGAAGATACGTTGAAGAGCTTGTAGAATTGCTTCCGAGTATTTCCGAGGATAATATGGGCATGGAAATATCCACATACATTTCAACAACGATGTCCACACCCTCGTAGACCAGATCTATATGAGAAAAAACAAAGATCTGTATTTACATCAAGTAATGTTTTTCATCATCGTGTGTGTTGTGTTTGTGTAGAAGAAGCCCACGTACGCCGACGTGACGAAGCTTCAGTACTTGGAGAACGTGTTCCTGGAAACTCTGAGACTCTATCCCCCGGCAACCAGGTCGGTGGAGCTCCAGCCAGACCCTCACTAAACCTACGTATACATAGTTCATGTACACGCAATGGTAGTACCTCTAGTAACTAGAACTCGATAGAAATACAAAAAACGCCTTTTTGATAAAGAACCTTCTTGATCATTATGGCGTATCTCTTGAGGTGAGGTGAGGTGAAATTGGGTTTAACGTCGTGCTTGAGAATATTTCGCTTATATGACGACGTGCATGCGTGTGTATGTGTATGTGCGGCTGCTTGTACTAGCCCAGACTTAAGCTGGTTTTATAGTGCTAGCCCACTGAGATACCATGCCGCAGTGAAGCATGAATACCCCACTCAGACACATTATACTGACTCCGCGCCGACCAGTCCTTGTTGTACCCATTAATGCCGAGCGCCAGGCAGGGACCAACAAGTACCACATTTTAACGTCTTTTGGTATGACGCGGTCAGGGATCGAACCCGCGACCTTCCGCTCTCTGGGCGGACGCTCTAACCACTACACCACGGAGGCGGTCCGTATCTCTTGAAGCTTTGGGTGAGTGAATGAATGATATTATGGCGGGGGGAACCAGAAATTTGCTTCACATATTTTACCAATGTGGGGAATCGAACCCGGGTCTTCAGTGTAACGGGCGAACGCTTTAACAACTTTTCTACCCAACCGCCCCTATGGATGAAGTGGGAAGGATAGCATTCATATATGTCAGCCCGTTTACAAACCCTGTCTCTTCCAGGATCACACGAGTTCCCGCCAAGAGCACCAACATCAACGGCTACCACATCCCCGCCGGCCTGCCCATCATCATACCCGTGTACGCCATACAGCATGATCCAGAATTCTGGTCCGACCCGGAAAAATTCGACCCTGACAGGTAATATGACATTCATAATTCATATATAGGAGTCTCTTCCAGCTACATGGTCTTTTACACGAATATTCCTGCACACGTGTCGAATTTCTACCACTCACTCTTGTTAGTTATTTCATTGTCGGCTGTGTTGGGTTGTTATTTGTTGTTGTAATATTAGGTCTAAAGAAGAACCAAGTTTCACATTGTACCAAAGTTCGGAATCGAACCCGGGTCTTCGGCGTGACGAGCGAACGCTTTAACAACTAGACTACCCCACCGCCCCCGGGGACATGCGGGAATTCACTATGCTGAGTAGCGTGCAGTAGGCATTCAAGAAACCAAGATCGTGGGTTCGAATCCCAGTTTTCCCCGATTATTGTCTAGTTTTGTCAGCACCATGCCTGTGCGCGTGGGTTTTAGTTCCAGCTTTCTGCCAATTCAAGATGACAGACAGTCATATAACTTACATTTTTGGTTCCAAAATTATATTTTTCAACATCAAGGTTTCTTCCTGAGAATAAGCATGAGCTACACAACTACATGTGGATGCCGTTTGGCGTCGGGCCGCGGAACTGTCTGGGGATGAGGCTCGCCTTGCTGGAAGCCAAGATGGCGATAGTAGCGTTAGTGCAGAACTTCCGGTTTGTTGTGAGCCCGGAGACAGAGGTCAGTTGCTTTACCTCTGTAGTCAGTTCTTTCTTTAGCTCACCTGACTAGAACACCTGTCATCTGTCTTACCAGTCATCCGTTATGGTAACCTGTAAACATTTTCCCTCTGACGACAGTAAATCTTTGTTTTACAATTCAGTTGGTTCCAAATCAAGTTTATAGTGCCCTTCTTATGAAATACAGCGCTGTCCTGTCTGTCCCAGACTTTTTATATACAGGTATATACACGCTTTTGTGAGTGGGGTTTGAGTTTTACACCGATTTTAATGATATTAAAGCAAAATGACGGCGGGGTCACCAGAAATGGGCTTCACACATTGTACCCATCTGGGGAATCGACCCGGGTCTTCGGCGTGACAAGCGAACACTTTAACCACCAGGCTACCCCACCGCCCCCAGGCTCTTGTAGATGACATCCTCCAGCGTCCAATTCAAACATTCATTCGCTCAGTTATGGTCGTGGAATCGCTTCACCTTAACCACGGTATGGGTTTGACAAACAGTGACGTATATTCTGTGGTGAGTGTTGTTGGTAACTTTTCCTGAAAGGTATTTCTGGTTTCAGGCGTCTGTCAAACTGGAAAAGGGAGGTTTCGTTAGACCAGAGAACAATCTTTATATCGGCGTTGAAAGACGCCAGCAGGCTACATAATAGTCATACTAGACGCAGCCACCAACTGATCACATTTCACAAGACAAAGATTGAAGAAGAATTTGCAGCAATGTCGTTTGTGCAAGACGCCTGTGTATGGTGTAACCAGAAAGATCAAGAAACGGAAGGTGACCCTTGTTGGGGTGAACATCAAAGGCGATTTAGATCGCCTCGTGTGTGCTTGGTGTTGAACTTGACCATCTGGCTTTTAATTCAGACCTTGATCTTTATCCTACATACAATCAAACCACCCTGCCATGGCTTCTAGGCACGGAATTCTATCAGCTTTTACCAGTCATACCTTCTTCTTCCCGAGACAAAAGTATCCACTAGCCTATATCAAGAGTAGTTTCAGACCTTGCCATTTCAAGCCTGCGTTTTGGGGTTTGAGCATGGTGCCTTCCGTTTAGAGGAACAGTTGCCTCCCTTGTGATGAAAACAGGATATCCAGTCTCTGTTCGTTTTTTAATGGCCTCACAAAGATCACTACCATAGAAAACGACCTGATCGATAAGATGACGAAACGATTTTAGATTTCATCACTGAAGTAATTCAAAATATTACTGGCGTATTCTGCTCTTGTGGTCACAGGATCCAACAGGCAAGTACATTATACGAGTATATATATATATAAGTATCCTTATATTGTAGTCAGATTTCATTTCAATACATCCACATGTATCCCAGTAATATATCTTTTCTCCCATCAATACATTCCTTCACAAATCAGACAACACACTGTGCATGTAACTTTATTATACATCAAAATACAGCTTTGAATCCACTACAATATACATGTTGCAATGCAGTGATGTTAAACAGGGCCCCGCTTGTCGGGAACCTTTGTGATGAGACAGTGTCATTATATGGTGAAGCAAGTGACTACGCTTGACGAGGCGTTCATGCTTTGTGTGTTTTCGTTTACTTCGACGACTCTGGAAACAGTTTCAGTTCAGGGAGGATTTGAATTTGTGAATCTATTGTTGTAATAAACATATGTTAATAAAGTATGGTCATTGTCGTGAGTTTTAAACATTCTTTCCAAATTGTTCAATGTTCAAAACCCCGAAGATCCGGGTCAGAACTCGAGTTTAGTCACACACGATTTATAATATCTACACAGGATTGTGTACATATGGGTAACGTTTGTCGAAAAACGATCCTAGTGAAGGCTGAGTCTTTACGAAGATATGAAATTATCTAGAATGTCAGTACATCACACGAGACAGGTACAATATCAATATCGATAAAATCGTTTCAAGCTAACTGGAATGACTGATGGCCGAGCTCGTGTTTGGAATCGACATGACTCTCGACATTTTGGGCAACCACACGTGACAAATAGTGAGGAGGGTAAAGCCTTTATCAGAATCACAAGGCTTCATCCACTCGTGTCAAAGGCGCCCTCATAGTCGTTTGTCCCACAGTACGGTCCGCAATACTCTAAAATCGGCCGGGTTTTGAGCCAGATGTCCATTGTTATCCCCAGGACACAACGCAACACGACTGACTTGATGTCAAGATCGACGTCACTGGGATTTGACGTCAAGAGAAGGGTCCACTGGTCGGACGAAAGTCGATTTCGTTTGTATAAGACTGATTGCCGAGCCTGTGTTTGACACAGAAACAATGCATATGCACAACGGAATATCATGGACCACACACCGTTTAACGGGGATTCATCGATTGTGTCGGAGTGTCCCTAACATGACTGTAAAGTTGACGTTGTGACGCTCAGGCATAATCTGAATGGACAACGTTACGTCACTGACATTCCAGACGGGGTTGTTTTCAACCATACTTTCTAAATCTATGTCAAAATGAATACCTAAAAGTGTAAATTCAGTATGAGGCCAGTCGAAATTCCAGTCTTTGCATAATTTTAGTCTTGATCTCTTTTTGTATCCTATCCAAATTAGCTTTTTTTTCAATATTAATTTTTAGCCCAGAGAATCTTGCAAAGAATTGTAATGTATTTAAAGCAGCATAAAGACATCTTTCAGAACCATCCAGTGTCATCGTCGTATCATCAGCAAATTGTGACATAATGTATTCAATATTATCAATTTTTATTCCTCTTATATACTTATTATTTTTTATCATTAAGGCCAAAATGTCTACACAAACCAAAGAAATATATGGCTATAGAGGATCCCCTTGACGACAGCCCCGGGTTATTTTAAAGAAGGGTGATGCAAAGTCATTAACCAATACACTGGATTCAATATCATGATAGAAAAGGTTTACCCATTGAATCAAATCTGGTCCAAAGTGATAGAAATTGAGAATATATTTCAAGTCAACCGAGTCAAAAGCTTTCTCAAAGTCAATCAATAGGAGTAGTCCAGGATTTGATATGTTTCGGTATGTTGCATCAGGTCATAAATTAGTCTAGTTACTTCTCCTTTGTATCTTCCAATGATAAAGCCCTTTTGGTCTTCACTGATGATACTTGGAAGAATAGGCTTAATTCTGTTGGCAATGGCTGCAGGCTGCAGCAGCAATTTTATATGAGATATTTAGAAGCGAAATGGGTCGCCACTTCTTTAAAAACCTTTTGGGCTTATTTCCTTTAGGAATACATGTTATAAGTCCCTGTTTCTGGGAGACAGATATATTCCCAGTTCGAAAAGAAAAATTCGGAGATTTAATCAAGAATTCGCCAAGATCATTCCCCCCAAAAATTTAAATTTCGGCTGTAAAACCGTCAGGAACTGGGCTTTTATCATTTTTCATATTTTTTAAGGCTGTCAAGACTTCACCTCTTGTTAATTCGCCTTCCATACTAGTTGTTTGTTCGTGACTTAGTTTTTGTATGGTAATATCTTTTAAAAGTTCACCTAGATCTATAGGACTTACATCTTGTTGTGTATATAGTTTTTCATAAAAAGATTTCACCTCTTTTGATAAAGTGCCAAGGTCATTTAGCACTGTTCCATCACCTTTTTCTAATTCTACAAAGGATTTATTTTTAAAAATTCTGGCTTCAAGCTTCAAAAAGTATTTTGTTGGTTTTTCGCCCTGTTCTATCAATTTAGCCTTTGATCTGACTAGCATATTCAGCATATTCAACATCTGATACAGTCAGGGAAGACGAGGGTCGGGGATATCATTGCAGTTGTCCTAGGTTTCACCATATATTAACACTGTGCTCGGCTATTGATAGTTATGTGATGTTTGTGAGGATTGTATGCCAGAATCTTAATAAACATGACCGCACTCATTAACATCATACAACCATAGTTATCAGCACTATAAAATGAGACAATATTTTCCCATGTTTGCTTCTCCGAATAAAGTTTTTTCGTTTTTGTTTTCTAAGCAATTTTCCAGGCACATGACCGCGGTCTTTTGGAAATCGATTCTTGACCAGACAATCCAGTTAACATCTCCACAACTGGGATTATATGGCGTGCATCAAGTCAGCGAGCCTGACCACCTGATCTCGTTCGTCAACTCTTACAAGCATAGGTTGCTGAAGACGGATTCTAACAGGTTCGAGAAATACAAAAGGGAAGAGACTAATGCCTAGGTTTCCAATGCTGCCCACACCTGTAATGGGTCTCTGTTCTTAGGTATGCTACTCCAAAATAAGACGTCGGGAACATTAAGCATCAAGACGTTGTCACTATCACCCATATTGACATGGGCGACGCCATGTTCGTAAACACTGAAAGTAGTTCCCACCCATTTTTATTGAATTTACTTGATGGGTGTACAGATGGTTAGACAGAAGATACCGCCCTTTAGATGAGTTCATGCAGAATGAATGTAGTTTAATCAATTCAAAAGAAAATATGTAAATATATATTGGCAGGTTATGTTTCAATGCCATGAGCTCAATAACTGTTATAAAAAAAGAAAAAAAGAGTAGACTGCCAACTATTTAAATTAGATATATAATATTTGCTGAAAATAGAAGCTACGAGACCCTTACTGAAAATTCAAAATTCAATGCAGAATGCATGAGGGCGGCAGGTGAGAAAGAGAACTAAATGGCTCCTCAAATGACAGATAGCATCTTAGAAGTGAATTAATAAATATTTCTTTACATTGCATCATCAACTTCCCTGCTATTCGCAGGTAGAACCAGTTACCATAAATTCATAATATGTACATGAAAAGCAATCGTAAAAGTATAACATCAAATATCATACAACATATCAGTTATTGTATAGTAAATTTAAAAAATGACAATTTTGCTCAAATCTATAGTTGTCATAAAGATCAATTTCTTTAAATAAAACCGATAGCATTTTTTATCCGTGAACTTAGTAACATGTTTTATAGTAGAAACATATGATATATTCAACACACCAATTCAGTATAGTAGAAACATATGATATATTCAACGCACCAATTCAGTATCCACAGTCTAAAAGTATGTTTCATGGTAAACTGGGATTGACATGGAATACACATCTTCATATTAAAGGAAAGAATAGGCTATATCTAACGTTTCCTGAATGTTTGGCAAGTAAAACATATGTAATTTCAAGACTGACAACTAAGCACTAAGACTGTCGTTAGTCCATGTCACATAGTAACAGATGCAATAGTAGTAGCCTGACGACAACTTTGTGAAATGGACCCAAGGACCATAGCCAATGCATGGGCAGTCTGGACCTTTTCCTCACTTGAACATGTTTAGGGCATAAAGCGAAATTGGCTGAACTTGGTCGAGTGCTGCAAGAGGAGCAAGATAGAGTGCCTGTAATAGCCTATGGGATACTCACTTGCAATATGTCTCATTGACAGATTAATCTTTGGCAAATCGTTGCAATATTGTGCATTTTCGATCTAAAACATCAACTGTGAAATTTCGACTTTTATCCCTACCAACCTTCAAGATCATTGGCGTCATAATATCTATCCACATACCACTTGTCATTTGTTCCCAGTTAGTTATCCCATTATTACAATACAACTATTACTGAAGTAATTAAATTTTGGAAAAATTGCAAGTCATTTTCTAGTATCCACTTAGACCTAAATATACCACAGACTAGAAGCAATTCTGCTATTCATCTAAGTGGCTTAAACGGTTTCATATTTGATACTCTCATCAATTGAATCTGCAATCGAAGCCAGACGACAAGCATGTAGTGCGTTTTTCAAGCTGGCAATTGTTGCATTTCTAGAATTTCTTTTTTTCCACAGTATGAGTGCCTGCAATGCTTGCTCACGTAGTTGACCACTGTGTCTGTATTCTACATCCACAATGTCGCTGTTTTCCAGTCCCAGCATCAGGGCAACTTGTTTCCAGTCATTGCCAAGTTCTTTTGCAACTGCAAGTAGTACAGTGTCCCGAATTGCTGCAAAAAGAATACACCTTATATATTATCAATTATTGAAACACTACTTTATCAGGGGAAACATCAGTCAAAAACATCTGTTTAGGATTTGGGACAATGTGGACACAACCTTAGTGAAGTTAACACATTTCAGTATGAATTTCAACTAAGACTTGCAGATGACCTTTTGCAGGGCTGGCACAAATCAAAATCTCAATTTTCAACAACATACAGTTGAGGCACTTGAACTTTCTCAAATATTTTCAGAATTAATGTATTGATGGAGATCTTAATCAGAGGCCCTCATGTTTTTGCGAGGATTAAATATTTAAAAAACATATAATAAAATTGAAATGACTCCAACTGGAAATGCTTCACAGTACAATAAATCATGACACTTCGCTACCATCGCATGCAATCGATTAAAACTTAGTAATGTTTTACCTCAGTAAGATATATTTTGATACTTTAGTCACGAGTGACCTCCCTTTCCATTATCACGCTAGTTTTATTAGAGTTACCTCCCTTTCGCATTTCAGTCACGTTGGTTTCGCGCTCGCATGGTGTTTGTCGTCCAGCGTTTGCTATTTTGTCAATTGTTTGTTTACGGTCACCAAGTGGTTTGTGATTGCCGATGTGAAGCCAAAACGCAGGAATGCAGGACTTAAACATGATGGAAACCGAGCAGATGAAACTCGGAAGGGAGGTGGGGCGCCTTAAAAAGGAGTTAGTGGTTGGTCAATCTAGCCCACGTGTTGAAGATGGTAAAAATGGCGCCTCGGAGTAGGATGTGCTTGACGGTGCTCGCGGTGTGTGACAAATGATGTGAGTAAGAAGTCAGGGAAACTAAGAAAACTTGCCAATTATACGTGGGAAGATACTTTAGACGTTCAGGGGAAAACAATAGATCTTGGCGAGGGTATTACTTTGAATATAGGGAAGATGACACAAGAAATGTGGACACATGCGAGCATTGGTGTGTTGAAGGACATGATTCAGAAGAAGGAGGCTGATCTCGCAGGGGGTTAGACTATTTGAGATACATGCAGGATGCGGTACGTTTACCGTCCAGGTATGTGTGGGGCAGCGTGCTATTGTATGACAATGAATATCGTCAGAGGCAGCACGAGGAGGGGTTCCATGCGGAAAACCCTACCAGGAAATCAGAGACTTTCAACCTGTACCCAGGCCTAATTCTACCACCGCGAAAGCACTGCGTCATATGGAACAGGACGGTAACTCAAAGCGTCAAAGGTCACGTGGTCCGTTCATAGGTGATGGGAGAGAAATCTGTTGCTGCTTCAACTATGTCAGCTGCAGCCGGCCTGAGTTATGTAGACTTGCTCTTTTTTTCTGGTGTGTCGCCAGGAAGGACACTCGACCCATCAACACAACCCCCAGGTTCCAGTCAACAGGAGTGCTGGACCTGGCAGTCTACCCGAGCCCCATGACACAAAATCACTAAAGAAAGGGGCTTGGCATAAATGGTTACCAAGGGGGGACCCAGACAGAGAATAAAGGAATAAAGCATGGATTCAAATTAGTGGAACATGATAACGTTACTTTATTGGATGTGTTTATTAAAAATCATAACTCCTACCATGGTAAAAAACTGAGAAACAAATTTGTGAGGAACCAGATCTGTGTAAGTATGTGATAACCTGTTCCAAACTTGCAGTTGCGTAGTTTTTACGAAGGGTTATTGATCTAAATAATTCTATCCAATCAACACAGGGACGATGCAAACTTGATGAAAGTTTCAGTGTGGATATCCAGTGGTGGCTGTGTTTTTTTTTTAACGTTATAACTGTATTTAAATATTAATGATACTTTGGCCATTATACTGACCGCCTGTAGGTGGTGTCATCTGTGGAAAAAACAGAGAAAAGTTGTAAGAACTGACAATCAGGTAGCAATGGGTTTTATTAACAAAAGGTCATGTTGGATTCCATTAGTTATGGAGTGGTTGATGTACCTCTGGTGGTTAAAAGCTTGTTTTAACTTTGCTCTTAGAGCTGAATACATTCCCTGGCGCGAGAATAGACTACCTGATTGTATTTCTAGATTATATGAACCAGGAAGCTGGTGCAGTGCATATGATATGCTACACCATTGTAATTTGAAGTAAGAGGTTTCATGCTTTCACATGTCACTTGCGTTCATCAATTCCAGGTGGAGGCAATGTCCAGTCAGCAGACTGTAACCAGAATTTTGTCTCAAGGGTGGTCGGAGTCAACGAAGCGCACATATAAGTCCCAGGTGAAATGTCTCGTGGACTTTTGTGACTTAACTGGAGGGAATCTGGTACCAATGTCCTCTGATACAATTGCTCTATACGTTGCATACCTAGTTGACTTCAAGAAGATGAAATATTCATCCAATATTTGAATGCTGTTAGTAATGTACACAAGGCTAATGGTTTTGATGATCCATTAAAGGCCAATTGGCATTTAAACGATCTCTTGAAGGGAGTCAAGCGTGAACTTCTCAGTCTTACGCTACTCCGATCACCCCTGAAAACCTACTTCTCTTGAAAGGAAGTCTGGACTTCAAATCTTTGTTTAGCTCATCTATATTAGTGGAATGTTGCCTTGGATTCTACGGAAACTTGCGTCCGGGAAATATTTTGTACGGGTCAAAATTCGATCCAAATAAGCATATAACTGGGTTTGATGTTTGCCCTATGCACACAGGTTAACGTGTTTCTTTGAAATAGACAAAACCATTGCAATTCCGAGAGACATTACTTGATGTTTTCCTGCCGGACACTGGCAGTCATCCTCTCAACCCAGCTGCAGCCATGAGATGTCTCTTGCAGCACCACAGGCACGTCACTGCTACACAGCCGCTGTTGTGTAATAATGACAGGACGCCTTTGTCCTTCTATGTCTTTCTTAAAACACTGCGCGAAATACTACATTCACATGGTGTCACTGTGAACAAAACTGGACACTCATTCAGGCGCGGTGGTGCCAGTTGGCCATTTAATGTTGGAATATATGCCAGGAGAACCTATTCAGGACATAGGCTTTTGGAAAAGCTCAGCATACTTCAGGTACCTAGAGTTTAGTTCTCAGCGTTAGATGAAAGCACTAAACGTTTTTGGCAATGGCTTACCATGTTAACATTCCTATCTTTGAATAGATTATTAATGACTCACCCAGATATTTTACTTTTTCTTCATACTTCCTTTTCCCCTTTCCAACTTTAATATACTGGGGTTGGGGAATCAATTAAGTGTCTTGCTATGCCCTGCATGTTGGCACCTTTTCATGACACTTATTTGCTTATTCGTTGTTATCAACGAGTTGACGTTCAGATTGTTAAAATTTAGATTTAATCATGGATGATTGGCCTATCGATCACCACTCATGTCCGCACAAAACGATGCTTGTTCAGGATACATTTACAACTGATGCTTTGTTTTGAGAAGCCTTGCTGGAAAAAAATTCTTACATTTCCAAGTCAAGCAATCGATGAAAGTACAAATTCCCGCGAATTTATTTAGAATGTGCACATTTACAAGCGTTGACCAATCAGAGGGCTTGCTTCGACCACACACACCCGTTTTGTGCGGACATATTGTCATCCATTTGTGACTAGATCGTTTAGTTAATGGTCAAAATTGGGTTTAAATCTACTTGCAGAAATAACAATAGAGAACTGATAGGTGTCATAAGTGATCGATAGGTCAATCATCCATGATTATGTTCACATAAAGTTTTAATCGATTGCATGCGATGGTAGCGTAGCGATCGGCAAAGCAGGCCGGTGGGGTACACCGAAGTGTCCGGCCTTGTCGTGATGTATTGTACTGTGTAGCATTTGTATTGGGGGGACATCTAAAAACATGTTTTAATCTTTAATCCTAACAAAGGCAAGAGGGCCTGTGATCTTAATCCGTTGTCAGCTACCTCCCCTATCTACACTCTACAACGGTTCATTGAAAAATGGTGAGATTGAATGAAATTAGAGGCAAAATTAAGAAAACATATTACAAACATCCGTATGAATATTATTTTCTAATCAGTATGTGCTATAACAGGTTGAACTGGATCCCCAATCACATTATACCAGTCCTTCTGATGTTGGGTGCCACGTGATGAATTGCAAACCAAACACCGTCAAGTGCTATTCCATTAAGGATATAGCTGAAACATCAAGTGTGTTATTACTTAAGACAATTCGCCAACTTTTGAGCAGAGTTTTGGAGATATTTCAACGTTCCCCGTCATGAAAACTGTCACTGAAAATTATGTCATGAAAACAATAACAACGTAAAAATGAACACCACTCCATTACGATAACAATATTTAAATCATACTACATTGACATTCGTGCAAAACTTCTGAAAAATATGTGCAAATCGTCATGACACATGAAATCTGCTATACGTTGGTGTATTCATCCAGTAAAACAATATGCCATAGTATGAGATTGTTCTATGCTGTATGTAATGTATATATTATTATGACCCTTCATACTGAACGTGAGGTGGTGGGGTAGCCCAGTGGTTAAAGTTTCGCTTGTCATGCCGAGGGCCAAGTTTGATTCCCCACATGGGTACAAAGTGTGAGGCCCATTTCTGGTGTCCCCCGCCGTGATATTGCTGGAATATTGCTAAAAGTGGCATATAAGAAGTCACTCCCTCACCGAATGCGTCAGTCTCAGTGTCTACGTTCAGGAAGGTTTCTATTCACAAGTACATGCTCACTTGACATCCACGAAACGACTTCATTGAATATAATCTTTCAATGTATGCCTTGTCTTTATTAATATGTTTCTGTATCTTCTTAAACCCTTCATTTCACAAAACTAGAATGTTAATGGGTTCGATATACAGCAGGCAGTGGTGTAAGGGAGATAACTTTCATTCCCGGAAGTAATTATTCCAACGTTACAGGTGAATCAGATAAATAGTTTATACATCAGCTTCAACTATGGTGTTGTTAATTATAGTAGCTATGTGTTATGGCAATGTTTGAAAGCAGCCAGAATGATGTGTATTAGTTATATTAATAGATGCTCACAACCAACTTTAACTTGTCGTAGCAAGCCCTGTTCCCGGTGAACAGCAATAAAGGCGATATGGTGAGGTGAAATTGGGTTTAACGTCGTGCTTGAGAATATTTCGCTCATATGACGACGTGCATGCGTGTGTATGTGTAGGTGCGGCTGTTTGTACTAGCCCAGACTGGAGCTGGTTTTATAGTGCTAGCCCACTGAGATACCATGCCGCAGTGAAGCATGAATACCCCACTCAGACACATTATACTGACTCCGAGCCGACTAGTCCTTGCTGTACCCATTAATGCCGAGCAGCAGGCAGGGACCAACAAGTACCATATTTTAACGTCTTTTGGTATGACGCGGTCGGGGATCGAACCCGCGACCTTCCGCTCTCCGGACAGCAATAAAGAGAAGGGGTAAGTTGTTTTCCACTGCAAAATCCATTAACTCCAACTGCAGCACACACAAAAAAATAATCGAGCCACCAGCATGATGAACAACCAGCCCCAGAGATCAGGACACACATGAATTGACAATTTTACCCCCAAATACCCAAGGGATAGGAGATTTATAGACTTGAACTTACCTTCAACAGGACTCTGTAGACTTGGCAACCTGTGAAACGCATGTTCCGGGGAACCAGACATGACTGGAGACATGACACTTGGAGTATGAGCAAATACTTCATCAGCATTAGACTTGGAAACAGCTAATGTTGACTCTTCTCGTAGAAAGTAACGTCCACTGTGCTCGCTCAGCTCTTTACAGTAGGTGAATCTCTTCAATGGAAGTGATTCTGGGTTAGAATGGTAACCAGTTATGTCTGGATGTACACGTACACGTGGACTTTGATCAGTACATGAGCTTATCCTTTTTGCAAGAGAATCAAATGTTGATGTTAATGGTCCAGAACCATGCTGATGAAGCAGTTCACTCTTGTGAATGGGCTTGGGATTATAAGACTCGGAGTGGATGCCTTCACACAACCTCCGTAACATGATGCCCCGTCGATAATCTTCATCTTGAGCAACGCTCTTCATGGCATGTTTCTCAAATCTGTCAGAATGGACGGACCCTGGAGCTAAATGCATAAGAAACACATACACAGTATTGATATTATGATATCAGTCCTTCCTACATTAAGTTGAGATTCCCAATAAACATGACAAATATTCTCATTCAGCTCATAACAAAAACTGCAAACAGTATTGTCAACAAGTTTCATTTTTAGCATAGATAATACCATGTATAAACTTGTATTGGAAATCAAGTAGTTTGATATCTTTCAAACCATTTCTATAAGTCGTAAAAATCTTATTCCAATCAAAAGTAACATTAGCGAAAGATTCTTGCCTTTTAAGACACATTTTAGGTAAATCTTCATCGGAAATCATGGCGTCATAAAATATTCTAGAGCCTTTGCATGATTCAATAAAGTCAAATGACACTCAGTTATGAGTAAATAAAAAACTGGGATGTTCTAGAGTGTCTAATAGTATATTTCCAAGAATAAGGTAGTATATTCAAAACATGCAAATAGTCCACTTATGTGCCTTTAATGCCATACATTTCCTTTAATTTGTCAAAAGATAAAGAGACCTTAATTGTAAGAATGCCTTTACTTGCCCAGTGTTTATTGTAATGTGTTGGGTTTTTATAATTATGGTTAAACCATAGTGGTTGGGCTAGGATTTCATAAATATTACCAGAATTCAAATGACTTTTTTTGCAATATTTGTTCCAAGCTTTCAAAACATCCTCCCAATAAGGGTTATCGATGTGAGTTACTTGATCAACATTTGCACCAGATTTTAAAATGACATCAAAACGATATATTACAGGTATTTTCAACTGTTGTTTTTCTACAATGTGATCTCAGGTTAGCTAGTTTCAAAGCTTCACAAATAGTTACAGTGTCAACCAAATCTCTTCAAATTGTTCCTTTTGATTTTATCAGGTTTGTCATTCCATATGAATTTGAAAAAGCTATTTTTAATGAAGTAATGAAGTCTTTAGGTGGATTAGGCAGAGTATTGAATATATGAACAAGTTTTGACAAAGCCAAAGTTTTTATGACAGTTATTTTACCAGTCAGTGTCTTTTCCTCCACTGTGAAAGCAATCTGTTTATCTCATCTAGTCTTTTTCTTGTATTGATTACCCATAAGCTGTTAAGATCTGTGTGGAATTTAATTCCCAAGACTTCAAACACACCCTTTTGCCATTCTATTTTAATGTCTTTACATAGTATATCCATACTATTTCTCTTTGAGCCAATCCATATTGCTTTTGTCTTATCGATGTTTATTTTAAGTCCTGACAGTTTATAAAATGTATTAATTTCATCAATAGCAATCTTTAAGTTTGTTCATTTCAATCAAAAAAATAGTTCCGTATCATCTGCATATTGGTTTAATTTATAGTCATTATTGTCAATAACAATACCTTTTATGTTTTCATTACTTCTAATCATACAACCAAGTATTTCAGCGACAAAAATAAAGAGGTACGGTGGCAGAGGGTCCCCTTGCTTGCATTTACGTTCATTTACGAAACAATCAGAGAGTTTACCATGTTGGATGGCACTTGATGTTGTTTCATATGTGAGTATATTTATCCAACTTTTTTTAAGGCCCAAAACCAATTTTAGCTAAAACAATATTCAAGAACTCTTTGGACACTGTATCGAAAGCTTTCTCAAAATCTATTAGGAGAATTAGCCCTGACATATTTCTTTTATTAGTTTCAAACATTATATCATATAGTAATCTTGTGTTTTCACTAAGAGTTCTACCTGGGATAAAGCCTGTTTGGTTAGCATGTACTAGGGAATCTAGGGTTTTCTTCAAACGGTTAGTCATACAAGTGCTAATAATTTCATAGAGTGCATTCTATAAAGTAATAGGTCTCCAATTTTTCAAAAGTGTTTTATCTCTGTTAGCTTTAAGTATGCAAGTTATAACTCCTCTTTTCAAAGTTATAGACATTTGATTTTTTTTCTGAAATATTTTTGACAAATCTTAAGATCCAAATTTTGAGTTCCTTCCAAAAGAATTTAAAAAAATTAATTGGGAATCCATTAATTCCCGGGGCTTTTGTTATTATTCATACTCTTAACTGCATAGGAAATTTCATTCATATCAATTTCTTTTTCCAAATTGTTTCTTAATTCATCATTGAGGGTTGGTGTTACAATGATCTAGGGCGGTAAAGTATTTTTCGTCTTGTTTATCAGCAGAATAAAGTTTTTTATGGAAGGATTTTACTTCATTAAGTATAGAATCACTATCTGTTAACTCCTCATTGTTGCTTGACCGAAGTTTATTAATAGAATTATTAACATAGTTTCTGTTTTCCAAGTGACAAAAATATTTTGTTGGTTTTTCACCTTCCTCATACCAGAGCAGTCTATTTCTCTTTGATATTCCTCTCATTTCTTCTTCTCTTATTTGTTCAAGTTCAGTTTTGTGTTTTAAAAGTTCACCTAGCAAATTTTCACTGATGCTTTGAAAATCTGTTCTTATATCTTGCTCAAGAGCCTTTATTGTAGATTCTAGTTCATCAGTTCTATATTCTTTTTTAATTTTTTTAAGATATGTAGAATAAGATATACTCTTACCCCTTATTTTCATTAGCAGGGTTTCTAGAAATAAGCTATCATCAATCTTAAGCTGTAATTCCTTTGATTATCATAATTGACTGGTTCGGATATTGTGTTTTCATCAATGGTTTCTTTTATTATATTTCTAACTAAGTTTCCATAATCTGGGTTTAGAAGCAAGGAATTATTAAATTTCCAATAACCTCTCCCTCTTTCTTGATTAATAGAGTTTGAAACAAAATAGGGAAATTGTAGTAGAATGATCACATTTATAACCTGGTAAAATATTGGACTCCAGTCACATATGTCTTGTGAAATAATGAAAAGATCTAATCTACTTTAGTATCTGGATTTTATTTCCACCACGTATATTTCTTTTCACTTTGATTTAATTCTCTCCAAATATCGAAAAGGTTGTTATATTCCAGAGAGTTCAATACCTCTTATCTAGATTTGGGGTTATTTATGTGTCTGTAATTCTCTAAGTCTATTGATGGGTCTAGGACTAAGTTCCAATCACCCACAATGACAACTGATTCATTTCCAAAATCATGAATATTTTCAAATATGTCTTTATAGAAATTTGGGTTATCGTTATTAGGTGCATAGAGATTGGTAAGTGTAATTCTTTTATCTTCTACAGTTAGATCTGCAATGATATAATTTCCATTTTCATCGATAATTGTTCTATGGATAGTGTAGTCAATATCATTATTAGAAAGTATTGCGACGCCTCTTGCGTTAGATTTATAGGAAGCAATTATACATTGCAGACCCCACTCACTTTTCATAGTATTCACATTTTCGGGTGAAATATGAATGTCTTGTAGACAAATAATTTAGTATTTTTTTTCTTGACAAGTTCAAAACTTCATTTCTCTTGTTTTTATCAGCTAAACCTCTGCAATTTGATGAATGGTAAATGTAGTGTGTAACAAGCGTAACAGATGGGAACATTTTTGCTTTACAAAAAAACCAAAAAAAAAAAAAGAAAAGAGTGTGAAAAACAAGGAAATAGATGTAGTTATACCTAAAGTTCCGGTTAGTCGCCTCTTACGACAAGCATATATTACTGAAGACCAATTCATACCCGACCTTCTCGGATTTTCAAAGGAATGATGTATGAATCTTTCAGCAATATAACCTGTCCTAGTGTGTGTGTGCGTGCGTGTGCGCGTGTGTATGAAGAATAAAAAAAATATAATAATGATGATTATATTGCAAGATTAACAAGGAATAGAACAACTTACCATAAAACAAAATTCCTGCTGCTTCTTTGGCGAATGCTTTTTGGAAAGTGCCATCTGCTTGCGAAATAAACACTTCAAGTATTCTTTCATTTGTTGACTGATCTTGTTTGGCAAGTCTTGGGATCAGTACAGTGCTTCCAGATACAAGTCCACAGTGTTCTAAAGTGTCATCATCCGGAAGACATCTACCTCTGTGAATCATGTTTATCATGACATAACTGCATCCCAGTACATGTGCAAGGTATTGCTTTAGTCTCCCAATGGTATATTGTAATCCATCAATGGTGAGGTGAAGAGGTTCCCTCCCAGGCTGTCGCACCAGGATAAATTCTGGCTTTGAAAATACACATGCAGAAATGATGTCATCTTCCCTTATGCGGTAATCTTGCATCAACCTTTCATTTTCAAGTTCATTTTGATTGAAGAACAACTGTAACTGTGAGACTGTTGCATATGCATGCTCCTGTAGTATCTCCTTTAGTCGCAGTACAGAGTCAAGCTTGAACAGTTGAAGAGCAATTTTCTGTGTTGATCCATCAGAATTCAATGAGACCAAGACCTGTATTTTCTTTGCAACCTTTACCAACACTACACCCATAGGATGGATACCAACAGATTCCGTTAACAACATTTCTTTCAGTTTCTTTTTTTGTGTGTACAGATGCAGGGCATTAGGTGGCTGTTTGATCAATAGCGAAACTTCTTGTCGGAGTTCAGCTGTCGTGACGGGAGCTGAGATCAGCATGATCTGAGATGAATGTTCATGGGAATTCATTTTCAATGTAAGCGGAAATGAACTTGCTTGTTTAACATGCAAAACTAGCCGTCCCATCTGTAACACTAGCCTTCTTCTCTGATGATTAAGGGAGAAATACTCTTCGTCTTTCAACAGTTGTTTGCCAACAGAAAACCAGACATCATCAATGCCAGTAGCAAGGCCTGGAAACTCACTGCAGAAAGATTTTTTGAATGCTTGTTTCATCTCCCCAACATTATCTGTATTGAAACATGCAAACTCATACTTGTGTTCCACATTTAACCTTGGCATATGGAAACATTGTATCATCACATCTGATTTGGCATAACATGCAACAACATCTCCATTTGTAAAGTGTGAACCGACCATTGATGACTCTTCATCACACCGTTTTCCTTTAAGAAACAGACATGGGAATTTGTCTTTATTAAACAGTTTATCATCACGTATGACTGTTTTCAGTGTACCGATGGAGGTGTTTGGAACAAGACCAATACATCCTACAGAGTGTCTTGATTGCGGAACTGGAGGAAACTGACCAAGTGGAAATGCAAAATCCTCTTCCTGATTCATGTGGAAATTTATAAAAAATATCAGTAAGTCTGTGTTGTCATGTAGGACTAAACAATCCTTATTCGGGGAAGAATAGACAAATTCTTCATTCAGGCCATAACGTGCAGCCAGATCTAATTTGTTTTTGTCTGGAATACCAGTGGTAGGATCAATAGCAATGTCCACATATTCTTCTTTGCTTTGAACAACTGCATTCTTTTCTCTGATGTCATAAACACTAATAGCCATTTGAAGGACCGAGTTGTTTCTCATCCTGATTCTAGGTGGCAATGCCCCTTAGGAAAAACAAAAAACGAAGTTTCATTCAACACGAAGACAGGTGGAATATAGTAACTGAACCGAGATCCACTTCATATCACTGAATACAAACAGTTTTCACATTTACACTCGAAATTTGATATCAGAAGAAGCAACTGCATCCAATCAAAGATGGATTCAATTTGAATATCTAAAAGTACAAAGGAATTACTTGGAAGCGTGAAAAATATGAAAATAAATGTAATTTCTTTTGCAAACTCTAATGGTAAAATCTAAATTCGGGTTTACGGCTACCTTTAAATTGTCACTTCTAAGGTGCCAACAGTACCTTAGGGGCCGTTCATATTTATGGCTAGTGGGGGTGATGATGATTTTAATGGAAAAGCATGTACAATGTGAATGACCCCCCTAAAATGTATGTGGAAGGTAAGTGACAACACACACCCTCCCCCTCACCGCATGTAAGGTACAAAATTCATTTAACAAAAAAAACCCACCCCACCCCCTAAAATCATTACACCACATCATTGACACACTGATAAAATATCAATCATAAAAATACCAATAACTTATTTTGTCCAGTATATATACAACTGAATGATTTACAAAAAACACATCAGGCCGTTGAAACGTCATTATTGCGTTCTTTAACGTCCGATCCATTCTGTTACAAATGACACATTTATTCCAAATTGTTAATATGAAATCCACCTGCCACTTAATGTCAAGGATTTGCACGTGCAAGTCGCTCTAGTAGAGGAATGGAATGTGTTTCCGCAAGCTTTCTTTATGACCTTGACAAGGAGCATGAGAACAAGGTGCACCTGTGTCTTGGAGGGTACACAAGATATTGAATGACCGAGTGCTTCACTCTTTGTCATTTTCATTTTTTGGGGGGTAGGGGTTCTATACAACTGATGTTTGCTAGTGCTGTTTAAACTTTTTGTCTGTATGTCACGATGTTTCACCTTGTCAATACATTAAACATTATGATGACACTCTTAGTTCTATTATTTCTGAGAAATATTTCTTTACATGTGCTATATATCATTTGGCCCGTTATTAATGACGCCTAGTATATATGGGGGTAGAGTGAGCTGTATTTCTGAAACAATTAATCAATCAGCATCAAGGAATACCTCATGAGACAGCTGTCATGATCATGCAGATAAACAGAACAGCGGATGAGTGGATGTCTGCCAACACTGACAGAATATGTGTCGAACAAGCTCCCTCATGGAGTTCCTGCATCAAGAGAGTTTCTAATTCGAACTTGTTGTTTGATGGGGTTCATATCAGGACACTTTTGGGCCATGGTAATGTTTTGATGACTTTGTTCTGCCAGTGAAGTCTTGCATTGTCATTCATGAACATCGGACAGCTGGCAAGGGGTGGTTATAAGAGCGTGACATGATGGCATAATGTTGACCACTGCGTGCCATAGGTACTGTGATGAGATCCAAACTGCAGTCATACGAAACACAACGCCACACCATCATTCGGGGGTCCAGTTGCATGGATCATCTCCTGATGATAGGCCTCATTACGACGTGTCTATTTGCCACAACGGAAGATAGCAACTTTCAGCAAACCAATAAACACATGTTCTGAGGTTGCTGTTTTCTCGGAGCCTGCACGACGTTGGTAGACGTTCCTGCATTACTATGTCTTCCAGGTCTTGTACAATCCTTTATTTCACCATTGTCCACGTGCTTCCTCACAAGTGGACAAATAGCCGTGTGGCTAATGATAAAGTGAGGACGGATGTTGCAACAGGACAGCCGTGCACCATACATGCCAATAAATTGTGTGTTATCTGAAAGTCCATTTTTACTGCTGTTGTATTTTGAATCAGTTAAAAAAACCTGTAGGATACCACAATTAAGAAATGTATACCCCAATGTGCTTTGTGGCCTCATGAACATGCCACCAATAGCGTTTGAGATGTTTTGCATGTGCATGCCTGTATGCTATGGTAAGATCACCTGTTTGGACCAATCTAAAATAAATTGCCCTTTGATTCAGGGTTGTGCTTAATTAATGGTCACATGAATGTGTTAGCACTTAGCAGGCATTTCGAAGTTCACACAATGCATGGAGTGAGTGAGTATGGTTTTACGCCGTTTTAAGCACTATTCCAGCAATATCACGGCGGGGGACACCAGAAATGGGCTTCACACATTGTGCCCATGTGGGGAATCGAATGCATGCATTGTGAATTGCTTCACAATGCATGGAAACAATCAGGACGATAATGCTCAGTTGTGGTGGATGGGGGTGGGGTGCGTTTTCAACATACAGCCAGCAATTTTGGCACAGAATGTCAAATGACCCTACATGCCACTTGGATAACATGGACAGTTAGCTGTGGCTGAAGTATACTGAACAAACAAAGAATCTTAACACTTGGGGAAATGAAACATATTGAATATGTGTAGTACAAGGTGGTCAATATAGGCGCATGCCATGATGGCCAGGTCTAACCTGACGAATTTGACCAGTTCAACTGTGGTGAACCACGCGGGGTGCATGCAGCAAGCTACTTTGTAAAAACACGACCACGCAAATGTGCGGGTCACGTGACCTTTCATGTGTTTAACCACCACCGTGCGCAGAATGTGCTGGTGATTATCAAAACATATTTACAATCCTTGATAATCAATCCTTATGCCACGCCTTAAAAATGTTGAATGTGAATGTGCAATTGGCATGCTCCAGGTTGGCCAGTCTGTTGTGGCTGTGTCATGTCATGAGATGTTTGATTGCCCAGGTCAAGACAGACATGTGTGGTGCCACATGCCGAGGACAATCAAATTTGGCTACTACATTAGCGGAATTGTTTAGTAAATTTGGTCACGCAACTGGTAAGGCACCAAGAGTCGGGCGGACAGGGCACAGTGATCAGGGAACTGGTTGTAGCAAGCACAACTATAAGAACCCTCCGACAAATGCAGTATGCCAGGGAATCAGTCAAACAAACTCCATATGAACTCAAAGTATCCTTCCGGGACAGGAAACCAGTTGGGAGGTAATTTCAATGGCTCCTTCCTCCATTGAACATAATGAAATGGTATCCTGGCGATATCCAATCTATCAAAGTAAATAATGTGTTAGGAAGTGTTAGTACAGGTTTCAAAATCTGTAGTCAGTAATGCATCAAGAAACAGCAGGTTCAGCAGAAAACAGTGTATAAAAGAAAGGTGTCCCTAGCCGGGACCCTGGACTACCTTCAGGTATCTCCATAAATGCACTCCCTTCAGCTGTTCCATATCTTTGAACAATTTAGTACCTTCTTGCAATGATGCATGCAATCCCACATCGATGCGTCAAGTTCATTACCTTGACTACTTTCTAACAGAAGAGAGCAGAGCAGGCATCAGTCAATGCTTGAACAGGTGCATTTGCACAATGTGTTGCCAGTGACAAGACCACCAAAACTCAACTTACATTCTTAGGGCTGGACATTGACATTAATGCAATGCAGATCAGGATGCCAGAGTCCAAGAGCAAGGAGGTGGCAGCAGAAATGGCCAAGACATCTTGTTAATTGGTAACACAAAGGTGACAAAAGTGCATCTCAGTCCCCATGGACAAGTTGAACTTTACGTGCAAGCCTTTACTAACGGCAAATTTAAGTCGCTGGCTAATCAACCTGCTCAGCAAAGGTAAGCAACAATTTCACCAGGGCAAATAGTTTAACAGCTGTTGGTCTAACGAATGGTTGAGGCAACAATACGTGACATGACTCTTGGATCTGTTCTCCATTACACTGGCCATCCAACACAAGGACCAGCAACTTGCAAACAAGAATCTCCTCTTCCACTGCGACAATCAAGCAGTGGTTGCAATAATAAACAGTCTACCAAAGCCCCCAGAGTGATGAAGTTTCATCAGAACTGCTTTCAGGCTGCAGCATCAGACGCGGAACGGTACCAAAATCTTTCCGATTCAACGCATGGCTGATCTGAGGCAGGAACATAGTAGACTACTGTAACAATACCTCCAAACAAATGGGGCACAGGAAACCTATCTAATCTGCTGCAGGTAGTAACCAAGAAACTTGAAGGCGTATGTCTTTTTCACGACCACATTATATGGCTTAACTTTCTTTAGGTTCTTTAAGGTAGGTCCACACTGGTCCCTCCAACCAGATTCCTCCATCCATAATGTCAGTATTTCTCGTAACCAACAGCAGCTCCAACTACTCTCCAAGGGCAATCAGTGCCATCTGAACCACACCTGCAGCGATGTCCTGGGTAGCAGAGCACCTCATACAACAATGGGGCCGGTTGAAGTCAGATTGCTGCAATTCCAGCTACCAATGAATTTAATGTGTTGGCAAAGCTGCCCGAGCGCTAGTTGCACGATGTTATGGATCCAATCAAGATCAAGTGGATGCAACCATACGAAAAAGTTTGTGCCACATCCCTATATCATGGTATTGGCGAGGTGTCCATCACAGAGAACAAGCATTGTCACTAAGGTGACATAATCCCCCGCCGCATATTATTAAATCAAACGTAAAAAGTAATGAACGTGAAGGTCTTTATTTAAGATGAAGTTAAATGTCAACAAAAATATAACCAGTCAACCGCTCTTGATATCTTACTCTTTAGTTTTTCAAACGCACAAATATTTTCAAGACTCACTTTGACCTTGACATGAATGTCTTAGTGTATGAAATATGCAAAAATAGTAATAAAGAAATTGCTTATTGAAAAACATTCAAGGAAAGTCTTAAAAGTCTATGAAGAAAATCCAGTGAACTGTTCTTGAAATATCTTGCTGACAATTCTTACATGCAGGTTAACATGCTGAAATCTTTAAAGTGTCACTGAGACCTTGAACATTATTTGAAGGTCAGCAAAATCGACTGGGCCTTGCACCTTCCCCAGATGAAGCTTGATGTCAAATAAGAAGAAAGTCCAGTGAATGGTTCTTGAGATATCTCGCTGACAATCTTGAATGCAGGTTAACATGCTGAAATCTTTAAAGTGCCACTGAGACCTTGAACATTATGTGAAGGTCAGCAAAATCGACTGGCCCTGGGCCATTCCTCAATATAGCGTGATGTCCAATATGAACAAAATCCAGTGAACGGTTCTTGATTATCTCGCTGACAAGCTTAACATGCTGTTTAACGTGCTGAAATCTTCAAAGTGTTGCCGTGACCTTGAAAATTAAGTGAAGGTCACCAAAATCGACTGGGCCCTGCGCCTTCCCTAGATAAAGCTTGGTCTTGAATATGAAGAAAATCCAGTGAACGGTTGTTGAGATATCTCGCTGACAATGGTAAAACATTAAAGTCCCCTTGTGACCTTGAAATGAAGGTCAAGGTCACCAAACCTGACTGGGACCTTTCTTTTACTGTGATAAACCTAGGTACCAAATATGAAAAGAATCCAGTGAACGGTTCTTAAGATATTCCAATTCGTACGTACGTACGGATGGACGCTAAACACGCGTTGGGGGATAAAAAAAAAAACACTATGTACTTTTACAGACAATGGATGCTGCAGGTTAGCATCTTTCCCTTATTCTAGCTGGGCTCCTATACTATCTCTGCGTCCTATGAGGCTGTGGGTTAGGGTAGCGTTGCTTGTGACAAATTACTTACTTTCAAATTAATACTCACATGTAAGGTTACCTGCATTGGAAAACTGGTCTTTCACGACTTTTCAGTCGTGGAATAATAACATAAACATAACCTAACATAAAATAGTTTACATTGGCAACCAATTGCCACATATATTGCCAGCGGTTATTGACATTTAGGTCCACAGAAGTAGTTGTCACAATAGGGGTCCGCAGCGATCGTAGGCACCTTTGCTATCTGTGTTGGGCAGTGGTAGTTCCATCAGGGCAGAAGTGGTGGCAGCGAAATGCCTATGGCAGAGCGGTAGTCGCCAAATAACGGTAGCTTTGCTTGTAATTATGTGTTCTGTCAGGGCCGTACTGCAATAGCTATTTATCGCAATGGCAACGGGTAGTTGCCAGTAGCATTTTCGTGAATTAAGTAGCAGCTCAGTATCCGCTGCATATTGCAAACCCAAGGACATTTTAATCCACTCTCATAGGGCGTTATTCATAAAATCACAGGCATTCAAGGTTTGGTATATCATGCGATAATTCACATGGTGGAAATATATTTTACTTATACCAGTACCATGAGCATATGAAAACATATACCCTTGTTTTTATATATGATACATAATTTTCAAAAGGATGTAAATGTTTGAAAAATTTACAAATTTAGAATGCTTCCATAAGCATTTCTCACTGAACATTGAATATGTGTTCATTACACCTTATGGTACCCTGTGGCATGCATCCATATGCATGTACGCACAGACGCACGCACGCACGCACGCGCGCGAGCACACACACACACTACATACGGGATATATAGCCACAAATGTGAAGAAATTACCTCTTGCAAAAACCTCAGGAGGGGGTATCTCGTCATCGTCACTATCCACGTTGCCCGTTATTGAAGGCATTCCTGCTTTAAGTGACAGGAAAGACATTTTCTGCAAGAAAATATTTATTTCGTATTTGATGGTTTACACAAAATCATGGAAGCATGGTCGTCAGGGCAGCTTCACCAAGAACATATGAGTCTTTCAGTGGCATTTAGAAGTTGTACATTGATGTCCAAGTAATTTTAAGGATTTAACTTCTTTATAATATACGTCGTGAGGGAAATTATATAGACGTTTAATCCATAAAAATATCTTGGACAAGATATAGTCTATCTTAATTTTGTAGGTTTAACTTATAATTAATGTTCTTTAACTGATAATCAAAGTATCTAGTGGTGGGAATGTGACTAACTAGATGTAACAATAGGATACAGTGACGTATTCACTGATATTTTGGGGGGACAGCTTGTATGAACATTTGCTACACTACATTTTCACGCTTATGGTAATTCCGGTAAGTACTTTGGTTGATCTTTACTCATGTTATCTCTGGATTGTCTGGTCCAGACTCCATTTAATTCAGCACACTGATCAGTGCAGCATTAAACAACGAACACAATCATTCAACATTACCTCACCATTTCGGGTATATTTGTTGGAGATTAACAGACATTCTTTACAATGAGTGAGTTTAGTTTTAAGCCGCTTTTAGCAATATTCCAGCAATATCACGGCGGGGCCACCAGAAATGGGCTTCATACATTGTACCCATGGTAGGAATCGAACCCGTGTCTTTGACGTGCTCAGCTAACGCTATAACAACTAGGTTACCTCACCGCCCCTTCTTTACACAAAAGCAAGTGAGTAAATAATACTTGCACAAGACTCTATTTTCTGGAGTTATAATTAACTTAAAGGTACACTTACAATTAACTTAAAGGTACCCTGTATATGTAAACTAAACTGTATAAGTCAATAAGTGATTACGTATAGACTTGCACTTCAGGTTTACATCGAATTAAAGATACTATATACCCGTACACATACTACGAGGTCGGGTATATCTGACACACTGAATAGGCTTAGTCAAACGTAGATGGCTTAACACAAACACTCATAGAACATATACTTGGTACTTCTGTATTTAAATAGCATCTGTTCTTCCATATATAATTATGATAAGCAAAAGCATAAACATATGTGGTAAAACTATTTGTTCAATCAGGTAACCATGAAGCCTAAATAATAAACTGCATAAACTGTATCACCACATTGATGCTGATCAGTTCTTGTCAATGAAAACTGTTCATCAAATGCTGAGCCCAAACTGAATGAATACAATGTTATACGGTAATAGGTAGGGCTGGATCGAAGAAAGATCGATAATCGGAGATATCGTCAAGAGGAAATGAAAATAGAGTTATCAATAATATCATACATGAACTTTAGTGAGAGAATAAAGTTTAAATTTACTCACACAATACACAAAGCTAGGTTTTTATTCATGGGTTGCTTCTAAATCATGTTCAGGACGCTGTTTTGTTAGTAATCCACGCATAAACATGTGAGTAGTGTGAAATATATTCATTTCTTTCAGACATATCTTGCTCAAAGTTACTTCTCCGATATTTATCGATAATCGATCAATATTTAGTTAACGAAAATCGATCTCTATGATATAAATCGATGGTCAGTCCTAATAAAAGGCCCATGCATGCACATCCGTATCTGATTAAAGTATAATCATAGATGATTACTTACAAAAGGCAGTGAGGTGTTATATTACTGAACTTAACAATATAAAACTCTGAAAGAGAAATAAATCAGAATTTTCAGGGTTTGGCCCTCCCATAGGCCCCAACTGCGGGTCAGAAAATCGATTAACTTAACCCCGGTTTACTGGGGGGCTGGGTTAAGTTAATCGATTTTCTTACCCGCAGTGGGGGCCTATGGTTTGGCCATGTCACGGACGATAAAGGTCGCATTGAAAAACTGCTGTCAGAGTTTAAAACATTTATAAGGACCATGATATTTATCTTTAAATCACCTACTGACCAAAGATTCCTTCAACAGTTGCTAGTTATTAGAATAAATTATGATAACAACATATTGTTAGATTGACAATATTATTGTGACACGTTCCGAACAGCTCATATTTGTACCTCATAATCATTACACGTAATAAGATTATTCTCTGTATATTATGACGTTATAACATCAGTGCAAGGATTGACGGAATGAAGAAAACAATGTCTGCTTACCAATAAACTTGAAAAGAGCGATGGCTGGAAAAGAAGATTCTGGCAGAGCAGGAAAGAGAAAGTAGGAATGTCCTAATCAGGGGAAGTAACTCCTTGTCACTTCTTACGTCATCATGTCCCGGACAGCGTGAATGACACACGAGGCCGTAAAACATATTTATCATAAGGTCTCTGATGATACTAAACCTCCTGACAGATTGAGAGAAGCTTAAATGCAGGCTAAGTAGGACTACCTTTAATGTGATGGGTATGTTCCTTGTGTGTAGTCAATCAGTGTAACTAATTGTTCTTTGAAAAGATAATACTCTTGCAAATAGCACTCTTACCATAGAGCTGGTTTTGAAATAATAATGTTATGTTAATCTTATGTCACATTTCTTTTGGTGCAGTTAGAAAGATATGAGGAACATTGATTAATAAAATGTTGACTAACTTATGCATTGCAAAAAGTAATGATACAATTACTGACGGTGGTTACCATAAGGTGCGCGTGGTTGGATAAAGAACCCTTCTCTGTCCACTAAATATTTAATACTTTGATACTTGCATGACTATTTTCTTATACAGAATATGATGAAAATGCAGCAGAGAGGGTTCGGGTGATCCTAGCACAGTCAGGCTGGTAAGGCTCATCATCAGATCAGGGCCCTTGCCCCCTCTACACGCAGCCCAGACAGCGAATGGGACTTCTCCCAGGAAACGCTGCCTAGTCGAACCCACCAAGAACTTTTCGGAGAATATGTAGACTCCTCAACACTGCAGCCTTTTGCATTACCCAGAGTGTCAGAAGGGCTGTACTCCCGGTGGAGAACCCGGGCACTTTCCTGATCTGCGCCAAGAGATCACGAGGTAGCAAACCTAGGGCTCCGAGAAAAATGGGGAGCCTGACGACAGTATACTTGGGATCCAAGCGAGACATTTCAAAGGCGAGTTCCGCATGTTTATCATGCTTTTCCTTAATCTTTCCAATCACATTGCTGTCAAATGATATAAATATTTATCATTATGAATATTATTATCCTTATTTTCGTTGCTTTATTCATTTCTACTCCATCGACCGTACCAAACTGAGAAAGACAGGTTTTATTGACTAACCTAGCCTTGCTCCAAGGCTGCACTGAATGGTGAGCCCATGGATGTACAGTAATTATATTCCTCGAAGAGGCAAGTCTAGATAGGATAGTCTGTTGTTATCATTTGTTGGAAATTATCATTTAAACTATTGAATTTCACCATAGAGACTTGTGCAAATCTAAGACTAACCGTGCTGCATTAGGACTTTCCCGATGTAATGGTAGTGCCATTCTGTAGATCATATCTTAAATTGGTTTTACTTTTACATAACTGAAAATGCTGTTAGGGAACCGAAGGACAGCATCCTTCAGTTGTTTATCTTTGAAAAAAGGCTTCGTTGGTTGCTGTTTAAAGCCACACTCAGCAATATTCCAGCTATATGGCGGTAAAGAAGGAAACAGGGGACAAGAAACACCCCAGAGATCAAATATTCATACTTACAATATAGAGTGAGTGAGTTGGGTTTTACGCCTCTTTTAGCAATATTCCAGCAATATCACGGCGGGGGGACACCAGAAATGGGCTTCACACATTGTGACCATGTGGGGAATCGAACCCGAGTGTTCGGCGTGACGAGCGAACACTTTAACCACTAGGCTACCCCACTGCTCCTTTTCAATACATAACGTCTGTGCAAAAGAATACCCACTCTTGACAATCCTCAGAAACAAATTCCGCTTGGTGTTAAGTGAAAATTAGCTATGAAAAATATTTGAATGGATCTCTAAAAATCAGTGATAACACCAGGTGTTCGCGAAAGGGGTAAGCATGTTCTGCCCGACTGGTAGCACCCGTCAAAAAATATGCCTAAAAATGGAATGAGCCGGAATATGCAGTTTAATAATTCTAAAGTACGAATACTGTGTAGAAGGACAGATATTCCGACGAGATTCCCTATAGAAAAAACCTTTGGGAAATAAATTTGTTTTACAACACAAAGCAATGCATACCATATTTAACTCAGAAGTAAAATATCGAGTCAAGTAACGAGTGAGTGAGTGAGATTAGTTTTACGCCGCATCCAGCAATATTCCAGCTATATGGCGGCGGTTTGTAAATAATCGAGTCTGGACTAGACAATCCAGTGATCAACAGCAGGAGCATCGATCTGCGCAATTGGGAACCGATGACATGTGGCAACCAAGTCAGCGAGCCTGACCACCCTATCCCGTTAGTCGCCTCTTACGACAAGCATGGGTTACTGAAGATCAATATTCTAACCCGGACCTTCACGTACCGAGTCAAGTAACGAGACGCTGTATCAATCGTCTTTTATGTTATGTACAGTGTACATTTGACATTCCGATATACGGCTGAACGTAATTGAACAATGTGAAAATGCACAGGATAAACTGTGCAATTACGATAAGCAATTAGCGTGTTCTCATTTCGCTTGACAGCAGCAGCGATACAGTAGCTGTGCATACCTCCCTACACTCCTGTGATATTTGTACATTCGTGATAAATTCGCTCCGTCTAGGCGTTATAAGCTGGTGTGAAGGTGGCAGACATGATCTGCTTCCCCGACAGCGACGACAGTGACGATGATCCGTGGAACTCACTGCAGTCAGTGCAACAAAGTAAGTAGGTGTTTTGTCATATTTACAGGCAAACGATGAAACAGGAAGTGTACATACAGTATCTCCTCTAATAAGCGCCCGGTCTCTGATAACCGTCGGCCTCCCATATAAGCGGCCAGTCTAAGTAAACTTAGTCTCAGTACTATTCGTTACACTCCTCTACCGCTTTCTCGCCTCCGAATTTTAAGCCGAGAAAGCGATGGCCCTAATCAGCCACCATACTCTACTGAGTCTAACAAACCCTAGTAGGAGGTCGCGTCAGGTAACATTTGAGATTGACCAATCAGAACACAGCTTACCAAATCGCGAAGGTGGACATTCGCACATACCTTTTGAATTTTTACTTACCCCGAAAAGGTTTGTACCCGAACGATTCCGAATGCTGTTTTCCGTACGATCGCATCCGGACGCACATGGAGCACGCTACAACACTGTCAACAGTGAGTAAACAGTCGCTGAAAATAGCGTTTTTGTCAATATTCAAGGATGTCAGCTTGCGGAAATATTAGCTAATGGTAACCATGTCATCAGAAAACCCTAAGCATATATACTGCAGGTCAACTATCTGTGTTTTATGCGGATTATCGTTTGTTGAGAGATCAGTGTCAGTGACTGGGGAATTTTGTAAGTCCCGCCGAACCCTAAACAGTAGTCGTCGTCTGACTGGTTAAATCCGTTCGGCCTTCTCTCGTTTGATTGGACTGTCATAGGTCGCCCAAAGATTACCTGACGCGACCTCCTACTAGGGTTTGTTAGACTCAGTGTAGGAGTGTAACGAATAATACTGAGACTTAGACTGATAAGCGGCTGGGGTAAAGCAACTATTCAAGAAATAAGCGACGAGTCTGCAATAAGCGCCGTGTCTCTAATAAGCGCCGGATGTGCCACATGTTTACAGTGGAGTTTTCAAATATATACCAATGGAGGATCTATATTTATTCCCGTTGAAATTTTAAGGGGCGGGTCTCCAATATGCGCCGGGCCTCTAGTAAGCACCAGGTATGGAAGTCCGATGAAAAAACTAAGCCCCAGGGCGCTTATTAGAGGAAATACGGTATGTGCTTGCGTATCTCACCAAGGGCACAGGGCACCAGCACAATGAGACTAAGAAATGAGTGAGCGGATGTTGATTTAGGAAGAAGTTGCAGAATGCTGTGATGTTGTTTGTTTGTTTGTTTGTTGTTTGACGCCCCACTCAGCAATGTTCCAGCTACATGGCGGCGGTCTGTAAATAATCAAGTCTGAACAACTTGAGCATTACGTTTGGGATACGATGACATGTGTCAACCAAGTCAGCGAGCCCAACCACCCGATCCCGTAAGTCGCCTCTTACGACAAGCATGGGTTTTGTATGCAAATGCCTTGACCATGGGTAGAGACGAAAGTATGTGAGCGTGTGGGGGACTTTGGGACTTTGCCTGGTTTGGATATACGTAGAGTGAACCACACGCCATTTTGGAAGGTGTTCTGCGATGCGAACTGCGGCGCCTTAGATCGCCTGACCTGCCCTGACATAGCTGTAATCAGTGTATGAAATAAGCCAAAAACATAGCCAGACATCAGGGCCGGTAACTTTAAAATGTTACCAGCCCAAAATGGATTTAACCAGACCAAATATGGTGAATTTACTCAGATGTATGGAACATCTAAAAATTTACCTGACCATCGGGATGGCTAGCTGTAAATTTAGACCGTCCGTCAGAAATCTAGACCGTCTCGGGCGGCCGGACGGGCCTTATTTCATACACTGCTGTAATACTGATGCATGCGGCGCAAAGCAACAAGAGAATTTAAATAAATAGTGGAATCGATGGTATTTGAATATTTAATGATATTAAACATCCATAGAATATACACCGTGGTGACACAATGTGAAACCTTGTCCACACAGGGCAGTTACTGGGGCGCCACTACCGACCCGGAGCAGAACCAGACCAGATCTTCACCGTCCAGGTGTACGACATCAGGAACACCAGCCAGATCGTCCCGGCAAAGTACGAGTCTTTCCCCGTCGACAGGAGCTCCTGCTGCAGCACATCACGCACCCAGGCCATAGCAGACAGGTATGGAGTACCACTGGGCTCCGTCTACACTGACCGGAAGGAGAAAGAGGCTGTGATTTATAACGACCTTGACCTTCATGTTGTGTTCATTGATGTCAGATCTCAGAACTACCGGGCTCCTTCATCCAACTACACAGAACAAGGCTGTGTGGGCATTGATCCCAAAATGAGCGTTGCCTTTTTGAAGGAACTGATCTGTCAAAGTGAAAATTTTCAAATTGGTGAAAACGTTGGTTTGTTTTATAGGAAAATACGTCTAGATGACGAAGCAGCTATTGGGGCTTGTGTGAAATTTGGGGATCATTTGCTTTGTGTTGATGAAGTAAAATTACAGGTTTCTTGCTTCCATCGTCCGAGACGGAAAATTGAGAATCAATACAGACTGGACTGTCTAAATACTTTAAATGTAAGGGAGATGAAGAACAGATTCAGGGACACATTCCAGGAGGACTTTCCCGGACTTCAAAATGGAGCTGAGGACATCTGGTTCACACAGGGTAAGAATGTCCTAAAAGACGAGGACTTCCTGTTCATCACAACTTCACTTCGGCAAGGGCTGAACGATAGGGGGAGGATGATGGTTCACGTAAAGCCACCAACGTGTTTCCCCGTTGTGATCAAATTCCTTGGTTCGAACTCAAAAGAGGCTGTCTACCATGTCCTGATTGTGCCTCCTAATATAACATCCTCCCAGTTTAGGTCCGAGGCTTCCGTTCTGGTTGAACATCCTCCAAACGCTCTTCGTTTGCTCATGAACAATAAAAAACTAAGAAAGCCAGCGATGATAGAAGAAAATGGGTTTGTTCCAAATTGCGCTGTAAGTGTTAGAGTTGCGGAGAAAATTGTTGTTAACATATGCGTAAATATGGGCATGTCAAGTCTTCAGAACGTACAGGTGAACTTGTACAAACTTGACACAGTCTCTGATCTGAAGAGGCTTGTCTCAAGGCAAACACATGTTGATCCGGCAGATCTCCAGATGTTCTTTGAGGACAAGGAAGTCATCAATGACAGACAGTTGATGGACTATCGCATAAGAGATGGCGACACACTGTTTGCTGTGCACTTCAAGGATTCCATCCATCTCATGATTCGCCAACCTGGTATGCCGCCATCTTGTTTGACTGTGGAGAAGTTCAGACAGTGCAAAGTTAAAAAAGTTAAGATGTTTCTTGCACAGGTCCTGCAGACAAACCGCGAGAATGTGAATATCATTCACAGGGGAAAATGCTTAATTGAGGACATTAGCCTTGCGGACGCTGGGTTGTGTTCGGGGGACACGCTGTTGATTCCAAGAGTCATCAAAGACGATTACAGGGTAGAGGGGATGAAAAGAGTCTTCGTTTCAACGTGTGATGGAACAGTCCGAGTCACGATGGCAGTCCTCAAAGGAGGCATAACGTTTTATGGTAAGAGAAATACTGAACTGAAATACGATAAGAAACGTTTTGGGAACACTGAACATTTTAATAGTTGCCTCATCAACTTTATACCGGAATTCTCACGGTTATACCGAAGTTCCGAGGAACATAATGATATAAGCATGGTGTGTTTTATGTGTGTGCATATACACACGCACACACACACACACATGGAACATAATCAATATATTATCAATTTATATACACACACATAATTTTACGCGACACTTATACAAGAAGAGTGCTTTTCTGCCCTGTATCACAACCGTATTGTAAAGGTAATAACTTCTTCTAATTCAACTTTTAAACTTGATATTTCAGCACCTGAGAGCATCCCACTCCCCGATATTGAAGAGTTATCTACCTTGAGATGCAACAGGAACTGGTCACAAGGACTGATGCTAGGATCCATAGAGTTGTCACGGTCATCACCAAGAGAGTCTTCCTCCAGCATCCAGTCCCTACAGCAGAGCTTCAGAACATTTGTTGAGGCTTCAACCGAGTCTGAATCAAGTCTCACCGAGTCATTACGTTGCAAACAAAACCACAGTAGTCCTGACACGTCCACGAGGATCCTGAATCGTCCTTCCCTGAAACTCATCCTCCCTGGCCAACATTCAGAACCTGACAGCAGAGTCAAAAAACGGTTCACCTTGTGTAAAGAGCTTGCACAGGAAGGGGATAAGGTCATGTTCCGCGAGTCGTCCTTGTACGAGGAAGATGTGTCTCAAGGTGGCTCCCAAAAACGATTCCCTTCTTCGGAGCAAATGGTCGACCCCACGTCCCCAGACGTGTCCGACACTGCTTCTCCCAAGGTGTTCCGATCGCCGAGTCTTCTGTTTCCGCCACAAGGTATGCCACAGTACCAATCCCTATATAATGTATGTATATTACTCAAAAGTAGGTATGAAATGAATTTGTCATAACTAGAGTTGGTCAGTTGTGCCATGATAAGAATTATTGTCATGTGAAAAGATCAGTGTTTCATTAAACTTCTTTTGGGCAGTACATATACTATATGACGACTGCCACTTTGACGGTGTAACCAATATTACACAGTAGTCGGATCGAGACTGTTGTAATTGTTAAACCAATATTTCAATTGTTGTCTGAGATTCCCATATTTCCCTAATCATGTCTACATCAAACACAGTGCCAAACACAACAAGATTCAGGAATTATCAGAATCTAGATTACCAGATTCAGGTTTAAAGAGCTATCTCGTTGAAATACTACGCCACCATTTCAACATGACTACCCCGGTCAGACTCTGTCGTAGCCCAGTTAGCAGGAAATATGCCTAGATATGAGCGCCATATAAGCGGACTATCACTCGGGGCCGACCACTCCTTCTTTCTTTGGCTTAATTTGTTTTATTCGCAGGAAAGGGAAATAACAAATTCCACCTTTAAACGTCTTTCGTTTATTCATCTTTATTTATCATGAATGCCTGCATGTCGTTTGTTTGTTTCTTTGTTGTTTTACACCGCACTCAGCAGTATTCCAGCTATATGGCAGCGGTCTGTAAATAATCGAGTCTGGCATGAGCATCGATCTACACAATTGAGATAGGATGACATGTGTCAACCAAGTCATCGAGCCTGACCACCCGATCCCATTTGTCGCCTCTTACGACAAGCATAGGTTGCTGAAGATCAATTCTAACCCGGATTGGGTGAGCTGCATGTCGATACTTTGAACAATAACCGATTATCTCACCTTCCCTTCCAGCTATACAAAACTCTATTCTAGAAGGCGTCTCTCTTGAACTGGGTCATTCCTGGAAGAGGGTAGCACTGATACTCGGCCTGACTCACTCAGACCTGGAAAACCTGGAATACCGTCACCATGGCAACCTTCATGAGCAGGCCCTACAGGCACTTATGCTATGGAAAAAACGTGAATCAAAGAAGGCGACCATAACCAAACTGAAAGAAGCCTTGAAAGAATGTGGTCTAACGCTAGTTGCAGACGCCATCAACGAAAACATCAAATATGAAACAACATGAATTTTGTAAACAAGACAGTATCCCTTCCAGGATTCATTCTATGGGAATGCCCTCCATAAAATTGTGATCGAAATACAGCCCCTACACCCCAGGTTAAACATGCACACACTCACATTGCTTCAACTCTTCAATGAATCAGTCAGCACTCGATTCTCATTCTCACCTCCCTTCAGGAACAAACGTAGTGCTACTGAGTGAGTGAGTGAGGGCATGAGTGCATGCGTTCGTGTGGTTTTAGCATATTATTTCGGTTATACCGTGTCGTGTTACATTAATGTGGAAGAAAGTTCTGAAGTCTTAGAGGCCGTTTAGCACTGTGGGATCACAATCGGATATGGACACGACAAAGGGAGGTAACTCTCAATTTTCAACAGTATGGACAACTGGGCCATTTAAGTTGTTTTAAACAATAGTCTTGGTGACCTTGGCCAGGAGAGTTGAGATGGTGAGTCGAGAGGCCTTCCGAGGCTAAAGTGGCGTCATCATTCCCATACTATGTATGAAGAGGATACAAATACCCGTTCACACTATCATTCCCACAGGCGTTGTTTCCTGCTGTTATATGTGGTGTGTGGAGTCAGTTGGTTTATCAGTTGAAAGATGACAAAGATGGATGATCAACTTCTTTATTTCCACAATAGGGACGTTTCCGTTTTCAAGTGAGTGAGTTTAGTTTTAGGCCGCACTCAGCAATATTCCAGCTATATGGCGGTGGTCCGTAAATAATCCAGTCTGGACCAGACAATCCAGTAATCAACAGCATGAGCATCGATCTGCGCAACTGGGAACCGATGACTTGTCAACCAAGTCAGCGAGCCTGACCATCCAATCACGTTAGTCGCCTCTTACAAGCATGGGTTTCTGAAGATGAATATTCTAACCCGGACCTTCATGGGTATTTCCGTTTTCAAGCATTGACAGCCTTGACACCCCTCTCCATTCATTCAGCTCATTTCTAACTCCATCACCTCCACCTACTTTACCAGGGGGTGATGACCTTTATGAACAAATCCATGGTTTACCTATGGGCACCCCTGTTTTTGATCATCCATAAAGTCTTGTCATCTCTATACCACCAACTTCTAGAATGCCACTCAAACAAATTATATCAGCTGAAAGTTCTCATGGTGCTAAAATCAGGGATCATAATGGGACGGGGTACACAAGCAGATCCTGCCAGCCAAGGGACGTAACTCTGCACAGCACCTATAATTTCCTCTACGAAACCGTAAGAATATTTAAGAAGGGTATATTGCTTTATGGATAACAACTTCTCTATTATATTGTGATGGACGTTTGGGTACAGATTCCTATACTGTTGTCAAGCAACAGTGTTATCCATAACGTTTCATACCTTTCTTATTCATCAACTTCTAAAATGCCAATCAAACAGGTAAGAATATTTATTAATATACTCTTCAAATATATTTTCACTTACAAAGGTATTTTGAGTGAGTAAAAAATGCAAACTTTAAGTACATAGCACATATGTAAGTTTTCATGTTACATTATAAATAAAACTTTACTCACCAGAGCAGTGTACAAACCAAATTTCCTTGGCGTATCTGCCAGTTTTGTTTGAGAATTCTCCTTGATGGATGCTAATAAATTGGATATATATTTGCCTATACCGGCATCTGTCACTCTCACATATACCAAACATTCCCATTGCCATGTGCTGGGTACCAGGTAGTGGAGCTGGCAGGTGGTTTTAGCAAGGACTCATCTGACATGAGAACCTGTACAATTCCCCACAAGGATAGTGAGTCAACCTTACCTACTTGTTGGCCACAGCTGGGGTTCACACTTCATCAAACCCATGTTGGGAATCGACCCCGGGTCTTCGGCGTGACGAGCAACGCTATAATTGACTAGGATACCCCACCTTAAAATTTGGAAAATACATTTTTAAAGGTCACATAAACCCTAGGGGTAAAAATACATAAATCACTAACTGGCATCGCTATAAATGAAACCCCGCCATTAAAACTACTCATTTCGACCTTTAATTGACTTAAATCGACCTTTTGACAACAGTGCACAATTCTCACCCGCGAACTAAATTTCAACCAATCAGAGCTGCCGATAAATGAAACCTCTGTGACGCCATATGAGGAATAGCTTTGAGGGCCGATGCAGAATTCATCTACATTTTAGGGGGTAAATTATCTTGTTTACAGGCTTGTATAAACCTGAAATCGCGACAATTGTTGTGGAAAATGAAAGCTATATGTTCTCACAATCTACTGGCATTTAATTTTGTCTCCTGCTTTGCCTAGTTTCCGAAGTTACAACTTGTTTTCATAGACGCTTCTGTCACAATTGATTGGTGTCGTTAGGCCCTATTTGTATAATGACTGATCCAAATTGATCCCATTTCTGTGTTTTTTTTTACCTCGATATTTAATCATGTCATGTAAAAATCTGTTTGTATTCTCAAAACAGTGTCGGCCCATAAGTTTTCACATGCAATACAGCAATTAATACTCCCTTGTTGTAACCCGTGTTAGGTGGTATAAACCTACACATGTTATTTGTCATCATTCACTTGATGGTCAGTTAATGAATTTATAACAGGTATAATTAGTGGTAACACACTTAGATTACCCGGCAAAGGTTCCCATTTGGCATTTCTTGTGTCTGGAGTAAATATTCAACATTATAAACATCGATCAAAGGATTAACCGATAACACGCTGATTGATTAATTACTTTTATCTTACACAGCCGGATTTGTCAAAAGGTAGTGTTTATGTATGTAGATTTACTAATCTATACTGAATACACTCTGCCGTGTCGGTGTTCATGTAAAAACAACGCCCTTCTTTCAAAGGATTAACCGCAATACATTGATTGATTGCCCATTATTGGCTAACTAAATTACTGTTTTTAATGAAAGGCGGACATTATGCAATTAGTTGCCAGGTGTGCTATCTTGGGTGACCAATGAGACTATACACCAATACCTGAAAAGATTTATCACTTTTTCAGATATATTAAACTGTTAAAAGACACATCATTTGGAACAGTTTTGTGGATATTGATGGATACATTCCTCAAACAAGGTAATGGCCTGATATTGTTCCTATAACTTTAATCTGTTTTAATTTTAATATTTGCATTTTGTTTTTATTCATTTGTCGTAGCATTCAACAGAATCATTGTTTTCACCCAGTGAAGTGTAATGAGACAGACAACATACACTAGGTGTGTGTGCGAATTATGATTCACATTGGCAAACTATAAAATGTCTAGATATTACAGTTCTGTTATAAATTCACTATAAGTATCAGCAGATCGCCAGCTTTTATTTAGTTTCAAAATGCATAAAAGTATGATAATAAACTAATTAGGATTATAAGACCAAATATAAAGACGCATTACTGACTAGTATCTACATACTGGTGAGTGGACATTAACCATGTGAATGTAGCAAGAAATTTATCGCTAAGAGTATTGTGACTTCGACTTCCACCTCGCCTCCGTGGAAGAAATCGCTATGTTATAAGTTGTGTCATGCAAAATCCTTTTGGTTATGATTCCAATACATATTTAACTATTTAGTAGAAAGTAGTTTTGATTTTCTAACTTGATGAAAACAAACTATAATCTCATTAATTCTAACAGACTTTACGATTTTCAAAATGGCGGCTACTCTGTCGGGAACATCCGCCAGTCTGTGGATAAATGCTATTTAGGTTTGTTTTCACCGAAGTTACAAAATCAAAACTACTTTCTACTGGTAGTAAAATATGTATTTTATTGATGGCCAATAGGATTTTGCATGACATAGCCGATAACATAACAATTTCTCTGGAAGCAGCTTAGGTGGGTGTCAATATAATACTACTTACAATATTATTGTTACTTCGACCACAACCTCACTTCCGAGGAAGAAATCGCTATGTTACAAGTTGTGTTATGGAAAATCTTTATGGTCATCAATCATATACATATTTTACTATAACTAGTAAGTAGTTTTGATTCTTTAACTTCCGTGAAGCCGATCTGAACACAAGTAAGATATCGCTTCAGGCTTCCACAACGCCGCCAAGACTCACAAACATAACCCATTTAGCACAAACTGCGGGGTCCTGTGGAAATCTGTGCATGGTGACACCATCACCCGACCCCTAGGAGCAATTGACGACAAAGCAACGATTCGCATGTCGTCGTTCATGTCGAGAAATCATCAAATGATGAGCGCATACACACTTTCTATACAACTAACTGAAAATCGCTCCTCATATGACGCCACTGCAGTGCTCTGGCGACAGAGTTACGTAACCTGTCTGTGGTTTCGCATGGCGGGCGAGAGGAAGCAGGCTTACTTTTTGGCCACTTTTAATCGCCGGTATTAATTAACCACAAGTTTTTAAAGAATAAATTTGGTGTTCCGCATAAGACTAACCACAAATCTTCATATGTAATGGTTAAAAGAGTAACAAAAACAAAGTTTAGTGGTTCTTTAACCTACAGTATATCACAGTCAAGACACGGTCAGTATCAGGTGTTGATATCAACCTTTCCCAGCATCAAACATGATATCATTTGGATATGTCACATCCATTCAAAGTCTGAGAGATGGTGATGTAACCATGGTAACAAGCATTAGTTCAGTACTGCTTCATAGATCCAGGCCCTTCATGCAGGGTCTGAGATGGTGATGTAACCATGGTAACAAGCATTACTTTAATCCTGCTTCATGGATCCAGGCCCTTCCTGCAAGGTCTGTGAGATGGTGATGTAACCATGGTAACAAGCATTAGTTTAGTCGTGCTTCATATATCCAGGCCCTTCCTGCAAAGTCTGAGAGATGGTGATGTAACCATGGTAACAAGTACTAGTTTAGTTGTGCTTCATAGATCCAGGCCTTTTCATGCTGTGTCTGACAGATGGTGATGTAACCATGGTAACAAGCATTAGTTCAGTAGTGCTTCAACAGATACAGGCCCATCATGCAGGGCCTGAGAGATGGTGATGTAACTATGGTCACAGTGGATTAGTGGTGCTTGATATATCTAGGCCCATTAAAGAGGGTCTCAGAGATGTATAACCATGGAAACAAAACCTCAGTTTAGCTGTGCCACATAGATCCTGCCCATCATGCAGATATGGTGAGATAACCATGGCAATTATGGATCAGCAGTGGTACATACATCCAAGCCCATCATGCCAAGTCTCAGATGGCAATGTAACCATGGCAACAAGCAGGATGTGGGTTGCCTGAAATCTACACGTCATGGTCGATTCTTGTAGAATTCTTCATATTGCTTTTCCCTTCTTGCAAATGTTTCAGCCACCATCAATGGGAACACAAGACTGGCCTCACCACACACCTGGGGAATAAACAACGTTATTCTATATCACTCTCTGTGGGACCACTACACTTGCCTCACCACACACCTGGGGAATAAACAACTATTCTATATCACTCTCAGTGGGACCACTACACTTGCCTCGCCACACACCTGGGGAATAAACAACATTATTCTATATCACTCTCAGTGGGACCACTACACTTGCCTCACCACACACCTGGGGAATAAACAACTATTCTATATCACTCTCAGTGGGACCACTACACTCAACTCATCACACACCTGGGGAATAAACAACATTATTCTATATCACTCTCAGTGGGACCACTACACTTGCCTCACCACACACCTGGGAATAAACAACATTATTCTATATCACTCAGTGGGACCACTACACTTGCCTCACCACACACACCTGGGAATAAACAACTATTCTATATCACTCTCAGTGGGACCACTACACTCAACTCATCACACACCTGGGGAATAAACAACATTATTCTATATCACTCTCAGTGGGACCACTACACTTGCCTCACCACACACCTGGGGAATAAACAACATTATTCTATATCACTCAGTGGGACCACTACACTTGCCTCACCACACACCTGGGGAATAAACAACTATTCTATATCACTCTCAGTGGGACCACTACACTCAACTCATCACACACCTGGGGAATAAACAACATTATTCTATATCACTCTCAGTGGGACCACTACACTTGCCTCACCACACACCTGGGGAATAAACAACATTATTCTATATCACTCTCAGTGGGACCACTACACTCAACTCATCACACACCTGGGGAATAAACAACATTATTCTATATCACTCTCAGTGGGACCACTACCAATGCTTGTCGTACAATGTTGACTAACAGGATCAGGTGGTCAGGCTCTCTTACTTGGTTGGCACGTCATTGCATCCCAATTGCATAGATGAATGCTCATGCTGTTGATCACTGGATTGTCTGGTCCAGATTTGCTAATTTACAGACCACCACCATATAGCTGGAATATTGCTGAGTGCGGCGTTAAACAACAAGCTACCTATGTACTGAAGTAGTTAACCTCACCTTGACAGGGTTGGCTGTCTTCCTGATCTTGCCCCACGATATAGCCTCATCAGGGCTGGCTCCAGAATCACTTCCATCGAACTCAGATGCTGTGTTGAGGTACACAGAGAAATCAGCACCATTACGCTGAAATCATTACAGAAATATCTCAAGCATTCTGGTCAAATGTTGATTATGAGGTCAAATGAAATTTCATTATGAAGAATAGGAACATACAATAGATCATACACTCAATAGAACATACAAACCTCATCCATTAGGACTTCTTGTGGGCTATTTACCTGGTTCCCATAACCATAAGTCTTGAGAGGAGAACACCTTACCTAGTTACATCTACGTACACAGGTGTTGTCAAATGAACAGAAACCTCGCTACTGAGCTAACATATATCATAATTTTAAAGTTTCATCATTTTTTTATTTTTCAAGCTTCGTATCTGCATTCTGAAGAGTGGAAAAGAGGTTATAGTCAAAATGTGGTGCAAATCTGCTGTTAGTATAGCTCTCACCATGAGGTTGGCGTTGGCGGTGTGGTGTTTGACGACGCCTCCACCAAGGATGATCATGCCAGTGTTGACAGAGTACACCGCCTGGCTGTTGACCCGTCGAATGTCTGAAACACACAGCGTCATTAATCCCCACTTACAGAAACCAACGGAAATTTGAGCTAACTGATGATGAAAAAGTTCCTAGAGTGTTACCTTCCATCATCCATGGAGACAAGATTGCATCATGGTAAGGTGAGCTAACGGCTGCTATGACTACATAATGATGATGCAATCCAGGGAGAGTATCCATCCATCATGGTAAGGTGAGCTAACGGCTGCTTTGACTACATAATGATGATGCAATCCAGGGACAGTATCCATCCATCATGCTATGGTGAGCTAACGGCTGCTATGACTACATAATGATGATGCAATCCAGGGAGAGTATCTATCCATCATGCTATGGTGAGCTAACAATTGATATTGCTACTTAATTATGTGAATTTTCCAAGTATTCCTCCCTTCCTCCAAGGTAAGGTGAGCTAACAGCCTTGGCAATATGATGTGATAATTCCAAGTATTCTTACCTCCCACCATGCTAGGATGCGCTACTTAATGATGTGATGGTTATGTGAACTCGTCCTTCCACGAAGGTAAGGTGAGCTAACAGCTCTGGCTATACAACGTGATGTTTCAAAGTATCCCTGCCTCCCACCATGCTAAGATAAACTAACAGACACTACTGCTACTTAATGAAGTGATGGTTATGTGGAACCCTCCCATCCACCTAGGGGCGGTGGGCTAGCCTCATCATGCCGAGGGCCCGGGTTCGATTCCCCACATTGATACAATGTGTAAAGCCCATGTCTGGTGTTCCCAACCATGATATTGCTGGAATATTGACAAAAGCGGTGTAAAACTAAACCCACTCACTCACTCACCTTCCACCAAGGTAAGGTGAGCTAACAGCACTGGCTATGTGATGTGATAATTCAACCATGCTTCCACCTTGCTAAGTGAGTTAACCAGTCTGGAGAGCTAATAGACACTTAATAAAGTGATATTAGATGTTGCCCTACCTTCAACAAGGTCCAGGACAAGCCCAGGGTTCTTGAAGGAGTGGAAGTAGATCATGTCCCCCAGAGAGCCGTCGGTCAGCGCTGGACAGAAGACTGGAATGTTGTTCTAGACAGATGGAAACACGAGTTACAGTAACAGGAAAAACACCATCAGAACATACCTAAAATTCAATTTCAAACTTAAAGCACTTGAGTCCTTTAAAGAGTCAAGACAGTGACTGTCCTCATGTCTCATCAGGTAGTTTTATAAGGGTGCCTGCTAAAGTGAGTGAGTTAAGATTTAAGTCACATCGGCAGTATTTCAGCCATATCAAAATCAAGTTGTAGATTTATAATAAGTAAAGGTAAATTATAAAAAACCTGTCAACGATGGACAGTAAAGCAACTAGATTATCACAGATATAAACTTAAAACTAGTAATTAAATTTAACTATGGATGACAATACAATTTATTAACAGGCTATAGATCGCGAACATGCCTGATAAAGATATTTAACAAAAATATAGAAGTCAAGAAACACCAGAGAAGATACTCTTGCAAGTTTTTGCTAATGCAGAAAACAATCATTCAAAACAGATGCCATCAGCCCTTGTCAACAAGAACCCCATGGAGATTGAGATTGGGTGATCAGACTCGTTGACTAGGCGGACACATGTCACGGTTCCAAACAGCATAGATCAATACTCTTGATAACTCTTTCTGGATTATCTGATGTGAAAGAGATTATTCACTGCTTTTGTATCACTTGAAAATTGCAGTGTGTTAAATAACAAACACAAGACTATGCCAAGTTCAGATCCTCAATAGTCTCCAGGGTATACGTTCCAATAAATCTCCACTAGTACCCTGGATGCATCCACGGCCCTTTGCTGGCTCAGCCTCCTCACAGTAGCCAATCAGATAAGCTGTTACAATCAAGCTTGCCAGTGTTAACAAAGATGGCGGCCACTGCCGCGAAGGTTTGCTCACTGTTCAACTCAGATAAAGGCAAAAAATCATACAGACCAATTGACAGGTCTGAAACCGTAAAAATATATGCAAGAACTCCTTCTACCTCTTTCAGGGTAACAATTGCCAGATTGTGTTGCCAGATTTAATAGCTTAGAAAGTGAGTTATGATAGAAGCCTTGTGATTGGTACGCTCAACTTCCCAGCGTAGGCACCTGATTGGATAAAAAGCCAGCAAAGGGAGGTAATACATTTATCGAGCTGAGCAGTAGATGCATCCAGGGTACTTGTGGAGATTTTTTCAGAACGTATAACCTGGAGATTATCGAGGATAGCCAAGTTCAGTAAGTGTGGTGTATGGACAAAGTGTATGGCTGGAACATTTCACTGACCTTGTAGGCCCAGTAGTAGATTGAGTCAGTGTTGTTGATCTCCTTCCCCAAACGTGCGATCATCTTGGAAGGACTCCATATGATTCCCTACAACAGTCAAACAGGAATCACTATAAACACTGAGCTCTTAAAGCAACATGCATTGTCACTCGTGAAGATCAGGGTTAGAATTGGTGTTCAGCAACCAGGCTGGTCGTTATAGGCAACTAAGGGATCGGGTGGTCAGGCTCGCTCACTTGGGTGACACATGTCATCGTATCCCAATTGTGTAGATCGATTGATCGATCACTGGTTTGTCTGGTCCAGACGTAATTATTTTCAAACCGCCACCAGCTGGAATATTGCTGAGTGTGGCATTAAACAACAACAGAAAGAAACAACATAAACACTGAACTGTTAAACTAAACAACAAAAGTCTTTCATGTTGAAATTTAATGAAAAAGCATGAACACAGAATACTGGAAATATTGCCAAACTTTGATCAATAAGGGAATTTTGAAGCAATTAATAGAAACATCGTAACACTGTATTCTCAGAAACTCACTTCTTCTTTCTGTTCTGCCACCATCTTGTCAAGGATGGGCATGACCCAGTCCTCGAAGAAGCAGTAGTTCTCATTTGGCACCAGCAGATTGCCGATACGGTTGATGCCTTTGTCCCTCAGGTCTCTACCGCTCAGCGCGAAGTCGCCAAGGAATGTGGGGGCCATACACTTGATGAAGTCTTCCTCTATCCCTCCTGCTGTTGTCACCACCACATCAACCTATGGTCAAGGTCAATAGTTAGCACTCAGGGTCAACTGAATCACTTAGTGCTGTAAACTTGTATCTACCAGCACTAACTCGTTACTTGACATCATTTTCAGCAGATCTTTGTGCTTTCTTTCATTTAGAACCTTTACTAGACTAATGTAGTATTTATTAGACTTAGCATGGGATGAGAACTATAGATAGGATACCATTGGACCTGAACCACAAGGTTGACAGTACCAAGAATGCATTTGTTTGTCATTTAACGCCACACTCAGCAACATACAAAACAACTCAAATCTTGCTCGCACTATCGACCTTCTGGTTCTGGGCCAGCAAGAATTGATGACCTTAGGTTCTATAAATACTGGACATACTGTCTGTGGCTCTTTTCAATGTACCACTTAAATTCAAATTTAAATAAACAAATCTAACGAATTTTTTCGAATCTGCAAATAATTTGCGTGTGGTATAAAATTTCTAAAACAAATCCCTCTTCTCAATGTCTGATCAGGCCTCTTTATGAAGTAAATGGATCCTTGCTGAAGTGACGGTACGCTAGGAACTCACCATGTTGTGTTGCACGAGATAGCGGATCACTTCTCGGACACCAGAGGAGACGAGGTTGGATGTGTAACTGAGGAAGATTGTGCAGTTTGACCTCTCTCTTCCACAGGGGTTGAGGTTAGTGTGGTATTGATCTTCAGGCGACATCGGCTGCAGCTTACAGTCAATCTGTGAGTGAGTGAGTTTAGTTTTATGCCACTTTTAGAAATATTCCAGCAATATCACGACAGGGGACACCAGAAAAGAGCTTCATACATTGTACATTGGGAATCGAACCCAGGTCTTTGGCGTGACCAGCAAACGCTTTAACCACTAGACTACCCAACAGTCAGTCTGTATACACTGCACCACAGTTACCATAAACTCTGTAGTCAGTGAAGGATGTAACAAATGTGGGATGAGTAGACTCATGCCTAGTCTCGGAATACAGTGGCGGATACAGCTTTTTGAGAAAGGGGGATGCACAGTTCTGATCTGTTGTCAAATGACGTCAGAACAGGTGACGTCATGCTCCATAATGACGTCACAAATCTTGTTTCATGATGTAAGAGTGTTGGGTCAACAGCCTGAGGTGAATAAGTTGTTTTGTCTTTTTTAACACAAATTCCATCCATTTTAGCAGGATAGGGGAGGTAACTGACCGAGGGCTTCTGCAAATGACAATGCCCTGAAAAACAGCTATACCCCAATGGTGTAGGGATACATTCAAAGGTTTGGGTGAATCGGTTTTCAAAATGCGACCGTATATGCTGATTATATGGTCTGAAATTTATAGCATTGACCAATCAGAACTCATGTTACATACTAAGTTGAATTGGAATGTTGCGTTTATAATTTGTGTGTTGTTCGATGTGCAGGGGTAATTGAGTTGATGTTCAGATATCTAAACATTGAAACCTCAAGATTATGACATATGACCTAGGAACCCTTAAAGTTTTACTTTAAAAGCATGAAAACATAAGTTAAATGCAGACTCTTCTCAGACGATATAGGAGGTTGTTTTTTGTGTGTTAATTTCAGCAAAATCTGTCTTGAGGACAAGGACCAGAAATCTTAAGATACATTATGATTGGGGCCATGTGTAAAACAGATGCATTATCACCCTGTTATTAGCTGATAGGGTAACAGTTAACCATTTGGAAATGGGCGCGCCATAGCTTGGAGCATAGTCCCTCCATAGCACTGTTCATTGTTGGTGCCAATCTTACCATTCTATTTATTTCTTCCACTGCCTTGCCAAAATTAGTTGCCTGGAAACCACTTCTCCTGTAGGATTCCATCAGCTTGTGGTAGTTGATGCCTTCATTGAAATCATATCCCTTGACAGTGGGGGTGCCATCTGGCATGGGGGAGCTCTTCACCAGAACAGCCTCAGTGGCCACAGATGGGGGAAGATTATCCATTTTGAGGTGCTTGAATTGTCTGTCGTACAACTGTAAATGGATGTTTTACAGAGTTCAAAATTAACATCATTCCACAAACCCAAGAATAGTAAAATTTAGGAATGACGTATTTGAGAGGCACTTGGAAGTACTAAAGATGGACAAGAATGATATGGATAAACAACTTCCAATATTACAATTGCCGAGTGAATTGGATGTTTGGTGTAGGTTCTCACGCCGTTAATAAACAAGTTATCGTCACAGCTCCCCTAAGTATCTTAAAAGGTTGTTTGATTCAAAAGACATGCCAGTGAGCACTTCTTGAGGCAGGCAGCGATATAACGAGACAGTCGGCGCGCTATAGTGCGATAACTGCTCCGCCAGCGGGCTTCGCCGGCTTAGAGCCAGATTAACTGCATTCTAGTCTTTTATTTTGTTCGAGCATACATGTAGTACTTACACTGAACGGTGATCCCGAACTGTTATGAAGTAAATCAGTGAAAAGAAGCGATGAACTCTAAACCTTGCAATGTTGTTGATCTCCGTTGATTTCACCACAATCCGCACATGCTTCCGGTCACACTAGACATGCGTATTCACCTGTAGTCTCTAATTAATAATCACGACAAACCTATTGTTAATTATTGACAATTTCGCAAATAATTATTTTTATTCGGAAACTATACTTTTGGCAATGGTAAAAAATCCCACTCAAGTAAATATAACATAAATAGAGTAGAGAGTATGGCAACCACAAAAACAAATATGGCGGACGAAGTACCGACCATGGATGAAAACGAGAGAAAAGTCGTCAACGAATTCTGCCACCTGTTGGAAAAATCGAAACAGCTCTTTAATGGCCTTAGGTGCATATTTTATTATTCTACTCCATCTTCCAGTTTTGAACGATTGTGTTGTAATATTACGATTTCTTCACACATTAATAATTCGTAATTCCTGCATAAACATGCCGGTGGTAAATGCCATTGGTGATTGGTATTGGTAAATGTAATATTTGTTTACTGAACGAAAGCAGGAGGGTCTTATGTTTCTGTACTGGTTATGTTATATGATAATCCCTCGTATGTAATCTTGCTATCTCAGAATCAACTTGTACTATGAATCTTTGAAAAATACGTTATATTTTACAGTTCTTTCGCGTTAAACTTTACGTGAGGACGATCAGAGAGTGAATGACCACAGGTTCACATTGTAGTCCTTCTTATACAAACTGGGGCCTGTTGGTCAGAGTTTAGATTCATGTGTGATCATGGGTTTTTTGTGTGATCTAGATTCAATATATTGCTTTCGTATGTGAAGACTAAAACTGCCCTTAGCCAAATCACTGAAGAAAACGTTCCCAGTTTGACAAAAATGACTCCACTCTTCACTGGTGAAAACAGACTTATTACTTAAGATATTAATATATATATATTACTTAATATAAAAATTATTTTCAAAATATTCATATCTGTCGTTTTTGTAATCTTAAGTCTTAACAGGCTTAACAATGGGACAAATACGAGGATTAATCTAGAAATAGCTTTCAATTTATTCCAATAATTTCAGATCTTTTTGAGAGTGTCGAACATCTATTAATCGAATGCTGCCATTTCATTTCAATTCTTATTATGAATGTTAAATAATCTACACCTTGCTAAGGATGCTTTTGTCTGGGGCTATTTAAGCCACAACCTTCTATCATGGGTTATCTGTTCAGTCAGTGTCATTTCTGACAGATGGTCTAAATGTACAGCTAGCCAGTCCGCTAGTCTGGTAATTTTTTTAGATGTTCCATACATCTGAGTGAATTCACAATATCTTGATATCTTGTCTGGTTAAATCCATTTCAGGCTGGTAACATTTTGAAGTTACCACACCTGATGTCTGGCTGGGTTTTGGCTTATTTCATACATTGGTTCAGTACTGGATACATTAGTGAGATTGCACTAAATAAGTGAAATCATAATAATATAGTATTGTTGATGTCACATTGTGCAGTTTTGTGCTTTATGCATTAATGTGTACCACAGGGCTCAAATCAGCTTTGAGGTAGAGACAATAGACATGTTATCAGGAAAATTGTTTATAAACAGACAAGCTTGTTCCTTTGCATTTAGAAATTGTAATCACATGAAAATGGCAGCTGTCAAAAACACGGAAAATGGTGTTACCCTCACCCTCTGTCTTATGATATGTTCAGCAAGATAAATTACAGATATATACCTGTCTGATCAAAAGCTGAATCGTGTTAATTCAGTGATGTTTGCTGGCTATTTGTTTTTCATTCCATGGTAAAGGGCTATTGTGTAATAAGTGTACATTCTTGCATATCACACATGAAAATCCTTGCAAGATCTCAATTTCAGAATTACTGTTGTTTTTTCTTCTGCTCTCCATTTCTTGCTGAATTAATTTGTAAGGCAGTTCATGTTTACATATCTGATCATTCCTTGTACCATGTTTGCTGTTATTCATTACACCAAAGATGTCTTAAACGTTACCATATGTCTCTCCCCCAGACAGAAGGGGAAGGGAGACATTATTTTTGGTTAGGTCCCTGCTGGCCATGACACGGGCATCGACTCAGATGTTTTTGTTCCCATCTATTCTGAGCTACCCCTTCAGAAACATCAAATTTGTATGTGCTTTTCTTATTAGCTAAACTAGTGCCTTTGGCTCTTTTGCAATTGGTACTGTATTTCCTTCCAAACAGTTATGACTTAATTTTTACCAACTCTGGACTCTAGGATTTGGTGGGATTGTACAAGAAACACTATTAAGCCTTATTATATACAAAATGTTCTGCAACTCTTGAGACATGAAATTTCTCTATGGGCATGCTGTACGAAAAACGTTTCAGTTAGAAACCCAGACATTGTCTGTCAGTGCCATGATCACTGTCTTTTGGAATCATTTTAGTCTATTTTGTCATGTTTATGATTACAGACTGATTTATTTTTCACTTGACTCCAAGCTTATGTTGAGGTTAATTGTCAAGGCTTGGCATGAGGTAGTTGATTTGACTTGCTACCCACAGTTTGATGTCGAGCCACTTATCATGCTTGATATATCATACATAACACAGTTATTATTGATTAGTATGATCAATATATCTTAAAGGTATTGAATGTGTTCAAAGATCAATATTTTGTGGACATGTAAGGTTAGACACAAATCTGGAAGACTTTTCTGCATCTAAACAAATATTACGTTGTATCTTTTTATAATAGGTTCAACTGGTGCTTGTTTTGTATATATTGTTATGTATATAGACTTTAGGCAGAACATCAACATAGTCAGCTTCAGAATTATCCGTGAACAAGGCCTTCTGGTTGACAGGTACAGGCTGTGCGACATGTTCTGTCAATGTAGTTTTTAGTAATAGGACAACATGTGAACAGAGGACTTACCTGAGCCCATGGGAACAACTGCCATACAATCAGGCGATCTAGCAGACATTCCAGAATTTTCTTTTGTTCAGTTTTCAAACTTTTAAATAACTGATCAAGAGCTTTGTAAAAATATTTTCAAAGTGTAATTTCTAAAGGAAGTTGCCTGTTTGGACTGACTGACAGTTGTTTTTTTTTACGCTGCTTTTAGCAATATTCCAGCAACATCACGGGGGAGGACACCAGAAATGGGCTTCACACATTGTGCCCATGTGGGGATTTGAACCTGGCGTGACGAGCCAACGCTTTAACCATTAGGCTACCCCACCGCCCCATCCTATTTGGAACCAGAGCTGTAAAGATTATAGATCATGTAGACTATCAGTGTAAAATGAGGATAATGTACAGTATAACTTCAAATGTCACAGTTTGCGTCAAATGTCATTGATTAGATGATTAGATTAGAGATCATGTAGACTATCAGTGTAAAATGAGGATAGTATACAGTGTAACTTCATTATTATTGGAAACTATTGCAAAAACATTCAGGTTAGCTAATTAGCCACATAACTGTTTGTGTGAGGTGTGTGTGTGTGTGTGTGGATAATGTTGCAAACATCCAAAATTGAAGGTGAGCTATGGATTGTTTTTTATCTCGGAACTCATTTTTGATATTTCCATTGCCGTTATATTTTAATTCTGATGATGGCAAAATGTAGACTTTAGGTAGGTCTCAGAGGCCTCTAATATTTTCCCAAACATATGATTCTGTACCATTGTGCTCTTATCACACCTAGCAAGTTCAAGTTTAAATTCTTTATTCACAGGCCAATGGCCAAAACAAAACAAAGCATAATATTACAATTCACAATCATGGGTGGTTGGTGGATTCACCAAATAATTTACTGCCATGAAACAGCCATATTTCAATAGCCTAAGCACATAATAGTTGAATCAAGAAGTTACATTTTGTTTATATACACTCGTGATGTGGTAAATACACTTAGATGAACTTATATAACATTTGAGCATGGATTATTCATAGACTGGACATACTTAACCATACTAGGAGGTGAATTATATATTATAGATTGACAAATAACGTACACGGTATTTGACAAAGAGCAGGCATACTAATAACATGGTATTCGTCTTCAACATCATTATCACAGTAATGACAAAGTTGCCTATCAAGGGGAAGTTTCATATTGCTTCATCGTCTTCTTTCTATCATAAATATGTGTGAACTTAAACTGAAGTGGGACAGTGCAAGTCTATATTTAGAAATATTAGCAACAGTTAGATATTTTTCAAAATACAAAGACTCCTTAATATAGAGATAACTTCTAGTTTCACTAAGACTGAAGAGATTTGATTTCAACAGTTTATGAATATCAGTTATTCTTTGGATAAATTCAGATATAAATCTAGATAAATTCCGATACATATTGTGAGAGCCACACATGGCCAATTCCGTATTAATCAAAAAAAATATTTTTAACTAAAAGAGCCCAATGTTCAAATGTAGGTTGTGCATCTGAGATTTTTAATAACAATCTGTAAATAATAGATATATATCTGTCTTTGCAAGATTTTACCTACAGCCAGTATTTTACAATTCATATTAATCTTCGAATAACAATGGTAATAATACACCCAACTCTCCATAGACATATGCAGATGGGGTTGTTTATTTCACACCTAAGATCAGGAATCAGAGATGAACTCTTTGATTGCTTTCGCTTCTATGAATCCCCAAACTTCACAGCCAAAACTCAGAACTAGGTACTATAGAAGATTTAAATAACTGATACTTATCAGAAACTTGGATATGTTTGTTATTAAGAACCTGACATAAGAGACAAGAGCTTTCATACTTTGTTCAGCCAATGCTTCTGAAAAGCTACCTGTTGATGAAAGTACAATACCAAGGTACTTAAAATGAGAGACAACTTCAACTTTCTCTCTATCCCTTGCAAAACCAAACTTCTTTTATTCCTAATCTACCACCTTTTCTAAAAAACAACAATATTGTTTTTGTGACATTAACAAATAGTCCATTTGTCACAATAACTTGGGGGGATGTCTTTGCAAATTTTGCACTCTGCATGCAATACATGTAATCAAGATGATCTATGGTTGGGGATAATTGCAAACATCCAAATTTGAAGGTGAGCTACGGATAATTTTTTTATCTCAGAGCTTATGTTTGAAATTTCCGATAGATCGGTGGTAAGGGTCTGTTGAAACTGATCTTTGAGTGAAGTTATATTATAATTCTGATTATAGCAAATGTAGATTTTGAAATTTAGAGGCCTCTAATATTTTCACAAATGTATAATTCTGTACCATTTTGCTCTTATCACAATTAACAGCTGTGAAATACTAGACCTGTTTATTGCAAGTAGAAGTGAACTGTCATAAGATCATTCGTGTTTATCCCACTGGAAGAGTCAGCCCAGCTAATGGAGTTAAATAATCAATGCTTGATATTAGCCATGTTTGTCTGTAGTCTATGAATTATTAATCTGTTGTGCGGTTGGTTGTCACCCAGCTGGCTGGTTCAACAATGTGGCCAGGCAGCATGACTGAGTACTCACCAAGAAGGCTGTCTGTATCACTGAATATAGACGGAAAAGTCAGTCACTGATTTTAGATCAACATTATATTGTGAGTTTCAATATCTTCACCCTGAAAATCTGGGGTAGAACTGGTCTTTGCTTGTCATGAGGCACAACTGAAGACATGTGGCAGTCCGACTTGTTGACTTGGTTGATACATGTCATCATATACCACCTGTGAAGATCAATGCTCATGATGTCAATCACTGGATTGTCTGGTCCATATTCAATTTCACCTTGTGAACATCGGAGGTAGAACTGGTCTTCAGCAGCCAATGATTGTCTAAGAGGCGACTAAAGGGATCTGATAGTCAGACTTGCTGACTTGGTTGATGCATGTCATCAATGTTCATGATGTCAATCACTGGATTGTCTGGTCCATGTTAAATGTCACCTTGTGAACATCTGTGGTCTCTGGTCTTCAGCAGCCAATGATTGTCTAAGAGGTGACTAAAGGGATCTGATGGTCAGACTTGCTGACTTGGTTGATGCATGTCATCAATGTTGATGATGTCAATCACTAGATTGTCTGGTCCATGTTCAACTTAGCCTTGTGAACATCGGAGGTAGAACTGGTCTTCAGCAACCAATGATCGTCTAAGAAGCGACTAAAGGGATCTGATGGTCAGACATGCTGACTTGGTTGATGCATGTAATCGATGCTCATGATGTCAATCACTAGATTGTCTGGTCCATAATTAGGGTATAAAATTGAATGTGGGATGCATAGAATGACATACACAGAGATGCTGCTGCTGCCAACAGCATGTATATGGTTAAAACTAAAGCAATCGAAATTTTTTATACACTTGAGGATTTCTTTTTCAAACCCCATCTATGTTCCCATACAAGAAAAGCGATTTGATCATGTTGATACAGAAGCCTGATCAGGACAGCCTTTTGGGTGGTGCGGTAGCCAGGTGGTTAAGAGTTTGCTATTCACACCGCGTCAATTCCCAAAAGGGGTTCCACATGTGAAGTCAAATCTTGATGTCCCCTGTATTGATATATTGGAATATTGCAAAATGCAGAGTGAAAAACAGCTCACACTGATCAACAGTTCTTTTGAAATTGGCCTTTTGTGAAATTGTGTCTCTTTCAGTAGTGCTGTGGGTGCCAATGTGTGAGGATGTGTTCCCAGAATGTATTGATTCTCTTAATGATCATGATGTAATATGAAGTACAGTTGCTATGGTTACCTAACAGGTTAATCACCTGGGACATCAAATGAATTCATTTTGATGTTTGTAAATACCAAGGGACTGAATCAGGATATTTCAACTGAACAGGTTGTCATGGTGATGTGGGATGGAACAGACCTAGGTTTGATAATCTTGTACTCGTTCAATAACCTGTACAAAATTTTTAGTGGTTCATTAGTATGGCAAATAGAGTCATATTTTTTCAACTGAAAAATATACAATGAGAAGTATATGTCCTAAAATAATATCAGCTGTTTTATATAAATCTTCTCATTGGCTGATATAGCAGCATTAACAATGCTAAATTATTCTTAACTGTGTTAAGTAAAATAAAAGAAACAATGTGCTAAAAAAGTATTTTTCCCAACTTACTTGCCAGGAATACTTGGTTTGGGATCACAGATGCATAATTTATTTAGGAAAATGATTATGATTTTAGAAAATGCCAACATTTAATATTCTTTTCTAGGGTTGATTGCAAAAACGATTGAAGATAATAGATTGAAAGAAATATTAACAATTTTTTATATACTGAAACAAATTAGTTTTTAGGAATTGATGAAGATGGAAAGCAACCTTTTTTGTTTAATAGAGAAATGTCCACAGAATAATGCATGAATCATTGTGTCACGGCTCACCATTAATGTGAAATATGCTTTTGGTGTATTTGCTCGAAGTTACTTCCCCTTTATTCATCTGTAATTTGATCACTGAGATCTTTATGCTCAATATCAATAGCCTACACTACTATTTTCCCAAGTTTTCTGTTACCCACTATGTTTTTGATCCCAGATAACTCCCTGAATGTTCCATCCACATGCTGTAATAAGAATGTTTGCCATGTTACTGATGAAATGTTGTCCTCTTGCAGAGACTTACCCCAATATGGTCACAAACAATGGCAGTCCTACTTTGGCCGCACATTCGATGTGTACACAAAACTCTGGAAGTTTCAGCAGCAACACAGGTATTACTGTCATCAGTGCTGGATGTGATAACCAAGACTGATTAAGCCAGTTGATTAAGCTAGTTATCCCTGTGAATGTGTATTGGTACTGTTATGTTTCAGTACATTAAACTGAAACATTTTATTGTCTATTTATCAAAAGTGAAAATAACCTGTCACTGCTTCAAAACATGAAGAAAGTTGTCTGCAAAATGATGATGATCTTTTCCACAAAACTACCTGTCATGTTCAGTGAACAATTATTTATTTCCAGTTTATTTGTAGAATGACATGCGCACACATGCATGCAAGCACAGACACACACTCACACGGAGACATACATGTAAGGAGGCACACACATGCACACACACACACTCACTCACACAGAGATATCCTTGATATTGTTGTTAAGTACTGAATGTTGACTATACTAGAGGACTTTCTTACACGATTTTCCGTTTTCAGACAAATACTTGATTCCAAGTACGGGCTGAAGAGATGGCAGATTGGAGAAATTGCTTCTAAGATAGGACAGCTTTACTACCATTACTAGTAAGTTATGGTTTCAGTTGCTTCACTTCTCATATCTAAACCTTATGGTTATATCAATAGACGGTATGGTGGGTGAGTGGATGGATGGGTGAAAGGATGGATGCAGGAAGGATGGATAGATGGGTGGGTGGGTGAAAGGATGGATGGATGGGTGGGTGAAAGGTTGGATGGATGGGTGGGTGAAAGGATGGATGGATGGGTGGGTGAAAGGATGGATGGATGGGTGGGTGAAAAAGGATGGATGGATGGGTGGGTGAAAGGATGGGTGGGTGAAAGGATGGATGGATGGGTGGGTGAAAGGATAAATGCAGGAAGGATGGATAGATGGATGCATGGGAGGGTGGGTGAAAGGATGGATGGGTTGGTGAAAGGATGGATGGGTGGGTGAAAGGATGGATGGGTGGGTGAAAGGATGGATGGATGGGTGGGTGAAAGGATGGATGCAGGAAGGATGGATAGATGGATGCATGGGAGGGTGGGTGAAAGGATGGATGGGTGGGTGAAAGGATGGATGGGTGGGTGAAAGGATGGATGGATGGGTGGGTGAAAGGATGGATGCAGGAAGGATGGATAGACGGATGCATGGGTGGTCGGATGTATGGATGGAGAGATGGATGGATATGGATGAGTGGGTGGATGGAGGGAGGGGTGGAGGCAGGGATAGATGGATATGGATAGGTGGTTGGATGGATAGACCAGTGGACAGACACATGGTTCTCTTATCCAAGCTCTGTAACAATTCCTTAAAAGCTGTTGCCTGTTTCAACTCTGACTTGCTATGATACTGGTGTATGTATTTTTGATATATTTACTTCTTTCTTTTCCAGTTTGCGAACCAGTGAGACGAACTACTTGAATGAGTCTTTCTCTTTCTACTCTGCGATACGAATGAGAGCTTACTACTCCAAGGCAACCAAAGAGGAGAGGTAGAATGCTTAGTCCAGGTGGCTCCATGGTCCGCCATTCCTTGTTGGTCCACTCTGTACCTGGGCATGTGGGGTCTAAGAGTCACAATAAGCTGTGCAGAGTTGTGTCCCTTAGCCGTTACATGATCTGCTGGGACAAAGCCAGAGTATGAACCTTTGGGCATGGTCCGTGTTATGAGTTTTGCCAAAGTTTTAACGTCTACGACCTGAGTCACTTTGGGCTATTTTCATAATTTAATCTGATATAATTGAACTGAGATACTGTACAGAGCAGTGTGAAACCCAACTCTCATTGACTTACATACAGAACATACAAAATTGGTCTCTCCTTCCTCTGTCACATTCTCATCTAATCCCCTGCTATATATCTGTGTTTATTGAGTTTTTATGTGTAGACTCTCAGATTGATAGAATCTCGATCTTATCTTAGCCACATTGCTTGTCTACTAGTGACAGATTAATTCGCTGAACTATTATAGGTAAACAGGTTATGAAAATATGTAAAAATGTTTTTTCTGCGAAATTTTATATATTTATTGATGAGCATAAACAGATTAAGTACATGCCGATGTTGATGTTATGGACTTGTTTCATGGAATTTTATCTAAAAATAACTGAAGGTACAAGGGAATGATAATATCATGAAGATCACTGTTATAAGTTTCAAAAGGCAGTCATCAAATCAATGACAAAGTTTGCATGTTAACATACATATGTGTGTATAATACACCTCTTCATGTTTATTAGGTAGCCTAGTGGTTAAGGCGTTTGCCCGTCACGCTGAAGACCCGGGTTCGATTCCCCACATGGGTACAATGTGTGAAGCCCATTTCTGGTGCCCCCTGCCATGATATTGCTGGAATAGTGCTAAAAGTGGCATAAAACCACACTCAGTTAGTCAGTCCTCTGGTTGGGGTAGCTGTGCTTTTTGCTTCAGTAGCAGTGATGGGAAGATAACAAACATAGTTGATATTTCAATGTAATTCTAAATTTGTCGATAATATTATTACAGACACGATTATTTCTCACAAAAGAACTTTTTCTTAAATGTTATTTTTACATGTTTCTAAATGGCATGAATGTAAGAGGTAATGAAATTGCCCAGATCTTACTCGGAATTGCCCATCATTATAATTCCCTCACCACCTTTTCATCAAATCTCATCATAAATTATGATAGACAGTGAATTTCAATTCGTTTCTGATATGTTACTCGGTGCACCTTTTTCTCCATCTCTTCATCCATCCATTCTCATCTTGTCTGTATTTCACTGTCAGAACTCTCATCGATATTTCAAGTATCTCATATTTGAAACACAACTTTGATAAATATTTACCTTTAGCATTTATTCAGTGTTAACATTTATCTGTAGATAACTCACCTTTCATTCTCTGATTCCAAATAAGATTTCTAGTGCAGTATAGGCCCCCAGCATTCTTGTTCATCGTATCCAAAGAGTTGATTAAATAAGGTATAGCCATTCCTGATAATGCTGATTGTGTGTCTTCAAAACCTAATGCGGGTTAGAATTGATCTTCAGCAACCCATGCTTGTCGTAAGAGGCGACTAACGGGGTCGGGTGGTCAGCCTCGCTGACTTGGTAGACACATGTCATCGTATCCCATTTGCATAAATCGATTCTCATCCTGTTGATAACTGCATTGTGTGGTTCAGATTATTTACAGACCGCTGCCTTATAGCTGGAATATTGCTGTGTGGAGCGTTAGGCATCAACAAACAAACCAATCATAACCTAATGGAGTGTTGCTCATGATATCAGCCACTTGTTTGCCTGGCTCAGGTTAGATTAATTACAGCGTGGCTGGAATATCGCTGAACGCAAACTCAACATGATCTCATTCTTCCTGAATAATTCACTACTGAACCAGATGTCACTGACCATGAAGGTTTTTCCCGATTCAAATTTTCCCAACCTGAAGAAATGATAAGGGATCAGGGACTTATCTGGACAGATTCATCAGATATTTGACTCCATGTCTAAGGAAATGTCAACTAAAAACTTCCAGGTTAGATTGAACATTTCCCAGTTCATGCTGTTATGTATATAAGTAGTGTTATGGCCTTGCAAGGTAACTTCTGTGTCACCAATAACAGGACCTGTCTTGAAGAAGAGACATTATTGCCAAGTTCATCAATATTTATTTCAGAGTTAAAATCCAAGATGAAATGTCTCTGAGTTATGAAAATTAAAAAATTATGTGACGTTTTAAAAAATTTGCCTGCAAGGGCACTAAGTTCGGATTTCCTTATAAATCCTTGGGAGATACAAATTGCATTGTATATGCCCCCCTATTTTGGACCCCGTCTTCATGCCAGGGATATCAGGTTGAGTAGATGCTGTCAGCATGCCATGGTCATGCTGCCATGCTAGTCATGCTGCCATTGTAGTCAATGCGTTAGTTGTACATAAACATTGTTGGGGTAGATGAAGCAACATATTTTACTGATAGTGTTCTGATGAAGAAAACAGCATCATTAAAATCTGGCGTTGTTCCTCAAAGCAATGTCAGTGCTAAAGTGATTATATCTCCTACAATGGGATCGGGTGGTCAGGCTCGCTGACTTGGTTGACACATGTCATCATATCCCAATTGTGTAGAACGATGCTCATGTTGTTGATCAATGGATTGTCTGGTCCAGTCTCGATTATTTACAGACCGCTGCCATATAGCTGAAATATTGCTGAATGCAAAATATCTCTTATGCTTCCACATAGACTCTTGATGGATGTAACATTAAGCTTGCTTTGTAGCTTTTGCTCAGATCTTTTACCCTCAATTCAATACCTCACTCGGTCAACACCTGACAACCTTCCATGGGTCAGGGTTCACAGGTGGAACAGTCATCTAAGGCATTGTAGTTCACTGTGCAGAGTTGCATCCCTTGGATGTGCCAGGAACCTATGATTAAGGGTTCAAATCCCAATGTCAAGAACATTATGCTTCTAGGTTTGCCAGTACCATGGGTGTGGGTTTACCAGAATGGTATATGTCTGAGACATGGATCACTTCTAGCTTTCCTTCCACATTGATCTCACATACTTCCATATATACTAGTCACACTTTGCTAAGGACCAAATCATGGATTCTACAGAAAACTATGATGTGAGGTCAAATTTGGTTTAAATATCTAAGTTTATTGTAAGCATGGATCCTAGGTTTCAGTATGTCATTTCATCTTGTGGAACCCATACCTGCTATTGACAGGTGTTGTGTACTTGTCAATGACTCGTTCCATGATTTGCAAAATGGTTGATTGGTGCCATGAAAACCATGTTTATGGTTACTCATGTCTCAAGTGCATAAGGTTAGATTAAAGTGACTGTTTGCCTAAAGTGGGGTTACCATATTATTATTTATCCAGTTTTAAATGGATACAATTTCAAATTATAAATCTATGTTTTAGTAAAGTTGTGAATTTTTGTGATCCTTTGCAAAGTGTGAGTAGTATAACTGGAATACTGTTCAAACTGGCATTAAACCCACCTCACTCACTCTTAGTATTTAGGTAGCCATAGGTTACATAACCCTGATCCAACTATGACCACCCAAAGAAATCACATGGCTTTTTGAGCAGGTTAGATCTGTCTGAAATGATATTTTTTGCCCTTTGTCAGAAGCAATTTCTTCTTGGTCTAAAAGCCTGTCTGACAAAACACAAACCCACATAACGCTCCAAAATGAAAGGCTGTGAACTATCCATGACACAGCATATTCTTCTTCATTCAGAGGGGTGGTGGGGTAGCCTAGTGGTTAAAGTGTTCGCTCATCATGCTGAACACCTGGGTTCGATTCCCCACATGGGTACAATGTGTGAAGCCCATTTCTGGTGTCCCCCAAAATGATATTGTTGGAATATTGCTAAAGGAGGCGTAAAACCATACTCACTCACTCATTCAGAGGTACCTGTTTGTGTTTGATTTCATGATGTAGAAATCAGACATGTTCCTCGGAATGATGAGCTCACTTGTACCTGTAATTTCAAACTAATACCCTGATTTGAATTTTACCTGACCTGCTATTTGGGTGGGTTGCAAGATGTTGACAGAGAGAGGTATTGAATCAGTGTAGAAGATTCGACTTTGAGGAACCTTACACCATCTACAGTCCGTTTGAGTCAGAAACGGACCGATGAATTGCAAATTTTATCATTGTACAAAATTGCCACATAAATATAAATAGTACACGTTTATCATTTACTAATACCCAACAGCTTTCTTATATTTGAAAATTTTCCGGACTCCACCAAAAAAGTTCTTTAAGAAACTATCATTAAAATTTTGACACAGCTCACTATTTGTTACGAGGGAGGAGTGCAGAGAAAGGGACAGCCAGGTGTGCGAGAAGCACGTGCACAAGTGCCCACCAAGTTATTGATTCATTAGCCTGTGCTGTGCCGTCTCCATCCTTTCTCGCACACCTGGCTGTCCCTTTCTCTGCACTCCTCCCTCGTAACAAATATGAAAAACCACAAGTAGCTTCACAACCTGTAATTCTCTTTACGGTTATATGTAATGTCAGCGGAGAAAGATTCATGTCATCAATTATCTTAGAAAACTATAAGGTTTAATAACAGTGTTCACAGAGAATATTTATGAAGTTATGTATATTATTCCAAACAAGTTAAAGAACAAACAATTCTTTTCATATCACTATGCCAGCCATAGTAATAAGGAAGAATTGGATGTTCCCTAACTTCTTTTGTGTAGTATATGTTTCTCCAAGAACTTCTGAAGTTTTGCCAGCACTAAACGTATTTTTGTAGTGCTGTTACCATGGTTACCATGTTGACATAAAATGCTATGAAGAATTACTTTTTGCAAATTTATCTACGAGCATGACAATAACATATCTGATAAATAAATAACCATCGGAATTAGTTGATTTACATATATTGAATTTCCATGTTACCATGGCTGGTTTTGTCACATGGTCTTTGTTCAATGAGATTACTGAAGAAACTTTCCCATATGTCCTCAAAATGAATAGTTGTTGAAATGCAAATTTACAGATTGTCCCAACTAATAATTCACTATTGAAACTTACCTGATATTTATTTCTACCATTGTGTTTAAATACCAGTTGAACAACTGCAGTTTTGTTTATACTGGCTCTTTGTGCCTAGAATTTTAGACACAGTTGGCCTTATTTTATTCATTGGTTTACAGATCTTTTACAAAATAATACTGTTTGTGGTCAAAATTACAATATTCGTTAAAATGATCAATTGAAATTATTTTGATGAAAGCAAAAATGAAAATTGCTGTTTTGACAAAGTTTATCAATGATTAAAAATCAAAAACTTGTTCCATCCTTTATAAATCTACATGTGGAGAATGTTTTCATCATTGAAATTTGTTAAAAGATGAGGTGACAGGCTACCCGTCTAGTATTTCAACATATTTCAGTGATAAAAATAATCTTTGATTTCATTCCACATAGATTGAATCTTTAAACCAAAGGGTGAAAAAGGTCTTGGTGGTTTCTAGCTGCAATGCCATTGTTTAGTGCTAGATGTTTTCCTATTCTACTCCACAGTACACTACATGACATAGGAAAGTCACTAGTTATCTCCCATGACAGGTCAGTCTAAGTCGACCCTGGTGACAGTGTCTCCTATAGTCATCGTTTCTACATGTGCATGCATGGCTCAGTCCCGCGTCCGTCATTCCTTCCATTGGTGATCTAGTTCTCGCTGCTCATTATATTGTAGGGTGTTAGAGACAGTCTTAGCTGTAGTAGACACGTCAGGACAACTTTCACTTGCAGGGACTATAGTAAGATTATACATATATAACATCATTGCATTTTCTATATTGTATGTTTTTCAGAATGTTATTACTTTTGATTAGAATTGGGACACACTTTGTTTATTCCCTGTTCTGGATTTACAAGAATAGGTAGCTAACAATTTAAAAGCTTTTATTGAAAGTCTGATATTTTCCATATTTCAGAAAGTAATTCCTAAATCCTTAAGTAGTTAATGATGTCCATTATTATCCAACAGTTATAGCCAGACAAAAAGAAAGAAATCCAGATATGCCCTCTCAAAGTAAATACTGCAAGGACCTTCTTCCAAAGTTACTAGTATACCCAAACAGTACCTGAAAAGTATTCCCTACTTCCATAGGCATTATGTTCATTGAGCTAAAATATCCTTTATATCCTACTGACAAGGCCTCCTTCATTAAAGTCTCCTGTATTTAGGAAAAATGTGTAATATTTTGAAAGTAGCTGCCAACCCCCATAACTGTTGTGTCCTCAACCCTTCCGCTTTAGTCCTCACCAGCTTATGATGTCCTCCTTGGCTTAGATGACGCCATTATGTACAATCTGTGGTCCCTGTACTGTAACGCTGTGTTGTTAGACAGCTGCATTACCAGCTACCTGTGGCAGTAAGTAGAGATCAAGTTAGGCATACCTTTGACATGCACACCAGTAACTTGCATATCAGTAACTTACATACCAGTGAGATGCATATCAGTAATTTGCATACCAGTAACTTGCATATCAGTAATCATATCATTAACATGTTCACGGAATCATACCAGTTAGGCAGTATAATGTTCAAGGAATCATACCAGTAACATGTTCAAGGAATCATACCAGTACCGTGTTCTAGGAATCATACCAGTAATGTGTTCAAGGAATCATACCAGTAACATGTTCAGGGAATCATACCAGTAACATGTTCAGGGAATCATACAAGTAACATATACAAGGAATCATACAAGTAACATGTTCAAGGAATCATACAAGTAACATATACAAGGAATCATACAAGTAACATGTTCAGGGAATCATACAAGTAACATACAAGGAATCATACAAGTAACATGTTCAGGGAATCATACAAGTAACATACAAGGAATCATACAAGTAACATGTTCAGGGAATCATACCAGTAACATATACAAGGAATCATACAAGTAACATATACAAGGAATCATACAAGTAACATGTTCAAGGAATCATACAAGTAACATGTTCAGGGAATCATACCAGTAACATGTACAAGGAATCATACAAGTAACATGTTCAAGGAATCATACAAGTAACATGTTCAAGGAATCATACAAGTAACATGTTCCAGGGATCATACCAGTAACATGTACAAGGAATCATACAAGTAACATGTTCAAGGAATCATACAAGTAACATGTTCAGGGAATCATACAAGTAACATGTTCAAGGAATCATACAAGTAACATGTTCAAGGAATCATACAAGTAACATGTTCAGGGAATCATACCAGTAACATGTTCATGGAAGCACACAAGTAACATGTTCAAGGAATCATATAGTAACATGTTCAAGGAATCATACAAGTAACATGTTCCAGGAATCATACCAGTCACATTGTATCGGCCAGTAACATATACACAGGTTACATCACAGCAGCAAAGTGACTCCTATACCAAACACACTGACATTAGTGACATGAAGACTAGTGTGTGCAGCTTATCATTGTCACATGCTTCTGTGTTAGATTTCTGCAGGATGTCGTTACCACTTGACATGTTCCAGTGACAAACATGGCTCATTACACCAACTACTGTCTTTGATAATATTGTTGTATTCTGTCAGAAGCACTGGTACATACTGTTCAGTGTACATGAGGCATACAGTAGAATCCTTGCTATAAATGTATCTGATTATCTAAACACATATTGCAACTCGCAGATTAACTATAATAATGATAACAGCCATAATTCTTGCAGCAAGATCAATGAAACAAGCAAGGTTGCCCTAACACTGTTGATGGACTGTAATGTTCTTTTTAATCAAATTTCATTCCCTGCATCGGTGTGTGAGACTGGGTCACTGGCTTGACATGAAGGATGATTTATACAATGGATAGCCATGCTATATGCATCATATAACACATCTGTGTGATATACGGTGGTATATGGTCGTGCTGCTTTGAGTGTTTGCTGTGCCCTGCAGTGACCTGTGTCTCTTCCTCTTCTCTCTACTGTAGACTGAATATTGTACCAATCGCACACTCTGTAACATGTCAACACTCGACAACGCCGTTACGGTTTCTATGGTAATGGGTGTCACGGTTCCACTTGGGACAGCTTTTGTCATGATGGGGAGATATTTTCTAAGTGTTGAATGTTCTGATGTGAATCTCCTGAATTGTCAACTTGCTTGGATGGTGGGTTGAGTGGATGTTAGCACAGGTGATGGGTACTGATGAAACACACAGTTTCCTTGCATGTTCAGTTAACATGTTGGTGATGCCTGGTCAGTGTTAGACTGATTACTGCAGCTGTTACACTATCAGCTTACTTATTCACATTCAGGGCCAACTCTTACACATTACTGGCCCCAAGTGAGGATATTGAGGCCAGGTATTTATCTCCTAAAGAATCATTTTTAAATTGGGCATCATTTTCAAAAAGGAAATTTAAGATTGCCTTTTTAATCTCTCATCTCTTTTTTACTGAATAACAGGGCTGACTTTGTGAATCTTCATTATGTGACTGTGACAGTTTGGCTTTTGTGATCACAGTGATAGAAAAGGGATTCAGGCTTTGTTCCGTATTGCACACTTCAAACAAGGACCAGATTGTCTAAGGTGCTGCACCGCACATTGTCCCTTGACTGTCAAAGGATCAGTCAACATGGAGGACAAATAGTTTTGTTCGGATTTTGCTCCCAAACTCCAGAAAAAAAAATTCTGTATGTATTTTTCATTTTTTTTGGCCATTATTATTACCACCTACCAACCAGAATTTTCCACAATAAAATTCAAAATCCAAGAAGTAAAAATAAGTTGTTCTACAAGAGGTCTTGCTTTGAGTGAGTTATGGAACATGGCCAGATGATGATGAGAAACATGCTGTAGTAATCAGTCAAACACCGGCTGGATACTGGGAAATATGCAGGTGTGAAAACTTGATACCCTGGTTACATAAATTATCATGATCTTTCATACTTAGCCAGATGTTGATGATGTTGTACATAATTTACTCATATTACACGTACACTAGCCAACTTTTGATATGGTTGTTATATTGTGTTAAAAGATAATCGGAAACTGTGTATTTACAATCATGTTTGACATAAGCAGAAAATAGTTAGTCCCATGGATGTATGAAATATTATTCAAATGTCAAGATCTCCGTCCGTGCAATCCATCACTTTCAATTCAAAGACACAAAGTAATTCTAGGCTAAAAGAGGCATCGTGTTTATATAATTATAACTTACGACAATCAGTTGGTCTGTGTGTGACAAGATAGATAATTGTAATCTGATCTACTTTCACAGTCAACCATGGTTTGCCAGACTTGATTATATACAGGACTGCATCAGTCTGTGATTATAGCCACTTAGCCAACACATAAGAACACTGAAATCAGGGTTTGACACTCACTGATTTCTCCCACTTGCCAAGAGGGCAAGTATAAAAGTTAAACTACATGCCCATCACAGATACTACTTGCCCCATGTTACGCGTTAGCGAGACAAGGAGTTTGCATTGAAACTAAACAACCAACCACGTTGCTCGTGATGGTAAAAGGAAATCAGTCCCAGCCAATGAAGTCTGCCGTTGCTTTTGGCAATTTGTAAACACTACCACACAGTGAATTGAGGTTAGAAGTTGACAAAATATGTACTTGCCACTCGGGCAAGCCTTTTAGCAATTTTACTTGCCCTGATTAATTAGTACTTGCCACGGGCAAGCGGACAAGCATGAGTGTCGAACCCTGTGAAATCTGCTAAAAATGATACTAAGACCTAGCTTGTCGACACAAAGAGGCAGTAGGGTAGCCTAGTGGTTAAAGCATTGGCTCGTCAAACCAAAGACCTGGGTTCGATTCCACACATGGGTACAATGTGTGAAGCCCATGTCTGGTGTGATGTTGCTGGAATATGGCTGAAAGTGACGTAAAACTTGCTCATGGTGGACTCTAGTCATTTTGGAAAAAAGACTGCACTGTGATATAATTTGAAAATTGCTTCACACTCTCGACCTTCCTCAGCCAACATACTGTATCAAAAGTTGATTAGTGTTCATCCATATTTAAAAAATATTTTATTTGTTTTCAGATTAACTAATAGATTTTGGTATTGATATATAACGGTTTCAGTAGGATGCTTGCGTATGTATGGTGTATAGGTGTGACATGCGTGTGCCAGTGATGTACACGATGTAGCAACCTTCATGAAGGTCATGTGATGTTGCAGGCCAGACCTGATGGTGAAGAAACTCCGCTACTATGCAAGGTTTATTGTTGTATGCTTGTTGCTGAAGAAGATGAAGCTTGTGCGAGACTTGGTTCGGGTAAGGCTGAAACATTGAGTCGAGTGATATAAACATTATCGAGGTGTGGTGGGGTAGCCTAGTGGTTAAAGCTTCCTCTCGTCACTATCGCGACCCAAGTTCGATTCCCCACATGGGTACAATGTGTGAAGCCCATATCTGGTGTGCCACACCGTGATATTGCTGGAATATTGCTAAAAGCGGCGTAAAACTATACTCACTCACTTACAAACATTTTCTACCCCAGCATAAGTAATAAAAATTTCCGGAATACTTTGAAGATATGTTAGAGATGTATGAAGAATGTTTTAATTAAGAAATAATGGTTTTCTGTACAGCGCCAATGTCAAATAATTACCTGTTTTTGACTGTAGCTCCAGTGTTAAACACCTGGCCCTCTCCTCACACATCTAACCACAGTTTGTAATTCAGGCGACTGGCTAAACGCCAAAATTGGCTTTTTCTGGAAGCATTTTAATTTGATCATTTCATGGCCATTTTGATTTTCATTTTGAAACACTATTTGACGTTGCAATTATTCAAAACCTTCAGCGTCTTTTTGCTTAAACCTCTTATATAGTTATGTGACAATGGTCATTGGATTTCCCCTGGCATCTATTATTGTTACCTCTTTTGACAGGAATTGGCCAAACAGATAGATGACTACACTAGTGCATACGAACCAGACGATCAGCTGGAGTGGACGCTAGTTCTTGGTGAAATTAAGGCTTTCATTGAGGTATTATGTTTTTCCACCCCTTGCTTTGTTTCATTGCTGACAGACATGATGATAGGTTGGTTACAACCTGTTCTGTGACCTGTCAGAAAGTGTGCCATTGTTTCCTGTTTGCATGAATATTTCTTCCTTGTGTTGACCATAATTGTGCCTATCTTGTCTTCGAGAAAAATGAGAAAGAAGCTTTGTCTTGTTATCAAAGCAATTCAAATACTTTTTTCAGGAATGTTTGCACCTTTGCCAATATGGACTGCAAAAGAGATTTAAACCCCAATGAGTTTTGATAAGTTTTTAGTTACATGAAAAATTTTATACATCCCATTAGAATGTTATATCCTGTGTTCAAAATTAAGGTGAGGCCACTAACTGATGAAAGATTTAGGGAGTTGTTATGTTCAAACTGCATCAGAAAACAAGCACTCGTGTAAAATCTTCCACAGCCATGTTTATGTTCATGTTGAGGTGGCTCATTTGTCCTAGTGCTGTAATCCACTTGCAGAGTTGCTTCCCTTCAGTTTGTGTTTGTGAGAACCAAATGATGTTGGGTTTTAGTCCAAGGTTTGGCAGTGATTATCAGTTTGTCAACACCTTACAGTGTTCAACAAGTTTTGACCGTTTCAAACACCTAAGACCAGCTTCACACTGGCTTTACTTCCAGATTAAGCTAACAGTGGACAGTGACAGAATTGATCTTCAGTAACCCATGCTTGTTCCTAAGAGGCGACTAACGGGATCGGGTGGTCAGGCTCGCTGACTGGGATGACACGTCATCGTATCCCAATTATGATTGATGTTCATGCTGTTGATCACTGGTTGTCTGGTCCAGACTGGATTGTAACAGACCGTCGCCATATAGCTGGAATATTGCTGAGTGCGGCGTAAAACTCAACTCACTCACTAAGCTGACAGGAAGTTATAACAGATTACATACTACTTCATAGATAACAACCTCAGGTTTGTTGAACACTGAGAGATGTTGCTGTAGATACTTGCACAGTTATGAAACTGGTGTCAGAATCTACCTTGAACCGATGCCTATCCAATAAACTACAAGTTGTTATCCATAAAGTTGTAAGTTTTCTTATCTTATGACCAATTTCTAGATGACAGCTTATTTTAAATGAACTGAGATGTCTGTTTCCATCGTGAAATGATCATTGGAATTCAGTGTAGAAAATTATGATGTTGCTTCTTCACAGGCTGACAACATCATCAATGTAGTTGATGTGGACTCATCAACGATCGTTCTGTCACATCGACTCACCCCCCTCAATACCCCTCCCCTGGACAAATGCGCCCCCACGTATCTCACCCTACAGGAGATCCTCATCGTCGGCAACTGTCACGAACAGGTAAGCAGTCTTACACAACTCCCTTCTTCAACACTCAAACCCCTCAGGAGCCTGTCTCATCAACTTTCCTTCCACAATCCGCCCAAAAGGGTCTTACAAAGGTTAAATGATACTAGGGGCGGTGGGGTAGACTAATAGTTAAAGCGTTCGCTTGTCACGCTGCAGACACAGGTTCGATTCCCCACATGGGTACAATATGTGAAGCCCATTTCTGGTGTCGTCCGTGGTGATGTTGCTGGAATATTGCTAAAAGCGGCGTAAAACCATACTCATTCACTCACTCCGCCCCAAAAGCAAGCTCCCGAATATTCTGCCACTTTTAATCCAATCCCATGATTCCCCACTTCCTTATTACCCCATTCCTTGAACTCTCCATCCACTTAAAAACCTCAAAAAAATTCTGCCCACCTTGTGACTAGGGGTGAAACAGTACGCTCTTTCCACGGTATGGTACGTATTGCAGTACAAGGTCTTCGGTTCGGTCCGTTTCGGTTCGGTATATGAGATATGATCATAATACAGAAAAGAAAAGAAACGCATGGAATTTGACAAAATGATTCAATTTCTAGACATTTTGGAAAAGGTTTAAAAAGGTTAATAAAATGACTGTACGAAAACCAAAATTACTGATTTTTTGGATTGCATTATGGTGTACCGAACTGAAGGCAAAATACCGCAGTTCTACTAATACCGCTGTATACCATTTCACCCCTACTTGTGACCCAATATCTCACTATTCAGTAACTACCCCACCCCTGCCACTGCCCTCAGTACCCTTCCCTTGCACAAATCCACCCACTTCCTCTGTTATTTTGATAGTAATCTTTGAGTACACAAGGGCAAATTGTTCTAAGTTGTTGCAATTTGTTGAGCAGATTTGCATCCCACAGTCAGACACATCACTGATAAATTATATGAATTAAGGCCATGTAGCCATTGCAAGTGTGAAGGGACCTCAGAAATGATAGCAAACACAGTGTTATGATGACACCGATTCCTCCATCAGGTATCTGACTGGTAGAGATTCTTGGTGTGAATGTATCTGGCTGCAAGACTTACCGGTACTTGATTGCCTACAGCTGGGACATGACTCAGCACAGATTTAAACAATCCTAACAGCATTTGCCATGACGCAGAAAACCTGCATGTTTGATGCTCAAATTATCTCAAATACGCCGTGAATTTAGAAGCTTGCATCATTGTTGACACTATGCTACTGGGCCCTTAGTTCAGATAAGCTAAACTTCTAAAACTAAATGTTTGCCAGTTAACAGCTCTATGCTGATTAAATACCTGACCTGCCTTACTTTGTTTCTTGTCGTTATTAAACAATCACAGATGATGTCTTGATGATTGTTCCAAACTGAAGTTGACTCCCAAAAACTTCCATGACTACCTCTCATGACACCAGGGAGTCATGATGACTCAGGGGTGGAAATAACTTTAAAATTGCTAGTGCTCTCCGGTATAGTGGCACATGTAAAATCACTTGCCCTGATAATTTTTCCACTATACCGGCCATTTTCTTGTTGATTTTTTAAATAAACAACATAATTAACATTGGAATATCAACTGGACACCGGTACAGTGTGATATACAAATTTGCTTGCCCGACAGAAAAAAACACTGGACTCGGGCATCGGGCAATGGGTTATTTCCACCCCTGTGACTCCTAAATTTTTATGTCAAGGGCAAACACTGCCTAACAAAAATACTATGTGTTGCTACAGATTTCAGTTAGTTGACACGTTAAACATAACAATCACTGACATAATCAATCAATCAATCAATGTCAATGTCTTCCTCCAGGTAAAGTTCAGTGAGCTGACACTAGACATGTTCCGCATGCTTCAAACCCTGGAGCGAGAGCCCCAGGAGGATCTCACCAACCAGATCTATGATGCTTCCCCTGCCCCAGGACGACAGCCATTTGTGAGTACATCCTTACCCCACCTGTTTCACTTGACTTATCTTTACAACCATTCATCTTCATGTTTGGTTTTAATTACCAACTCTTTGCCTTTATAATTTATGATTTATATAATACAATAATTACCAGTTTGATTTCAATCTGTGTATTTTTGACAACCATAGTGAGAATGAAAAAGGTATATTTACTCATATTAAAATCTTATGCATATTTCTGCCCTTAATATACTGTTCTTAAGTCTGTTTCAATTCAGTAATCCAAATTTAGGACTGTTTCCATTTGTAGGTTTCTGAAACAGAGTTACGCTTACATCACAACGAAGAAAAATTTAGATTTTGTTCACAGAAATTTGAAAAAAGAGTTTTTCATATCAAATCAGACAATACACTGTAATCTTTTTATGTCAGTTTTCTGTGGGTAACCATGGTAACAGGAACTCCTTGAGACCCCAGGTGTATTGTTTTTCAGCCTTTGATATTCATAACACATCAGTTTGGAGCTGCATTTTCTTTGTGGTCATTTGAATCAAACCAGTTTATCCCAAATGTGCCTTCATAGGTTTTGATATTTTCAGATGTAGAAGGAAAGTTGAGATTTTCTATGCCAAATTCATTAATGTCATGATTTACAAGTAGAATCTGGTGTGTTATAAAGGGATGGGTAGTTCTAGGGTTAACTGAAGCTCCTTGGGGGCATGAAATTTGAGTTCAAGACATCGTATTATGAAGGTTGGTTGGTTTGTTGTTTAACGCTGCACTCAACAATATTCAAGCTATATCGCAGCGGTCTGTTGACCAGACAATCCGGGATCAACATCATGAGCATCAATCTACGCAATTGGGATATGATGTGTTACGAAGGCTTAGGCTGGGCCAGGGTTAACTGAATCTCCCTGGGTGAGGCGGGAATGTTGAGATGAAAGCTGGGGTGTTACAAAGGGTTGGGCTGGGCTAGGGTTAACTGAATCTCCCTGGGTGAGGCAGGAATGTTAAGATGAAAGCTGGGGTGTTACAAAGGGTTGGGCTGGGCTAGGGTTAACTGAATCTCCCTGGGTGAGGCAGGAATGTTGAGATGAAAGCTGGGTGTTACAAAGGGTTGGGCTGGGCCAGGGTTAACTGAATCTCCCTGGGTGAGGCAGGAATGTTGAGATGAAAGCTGGGGTGTTACAAAGGGTTGGGCTGGGCTAGGGTTAACTGAATCTCCCTGGGTGAGGCAGGAATGTTGAGATGAAAGCTGGGTGTTACAAAGGGTTGGGCTGGGCCAGGGTTAACTGAATCTCCCTGGGTGAGGCAGGAATGTTGAGATGAAAGCTGGGGTGTTACAAAGGGTTGGGCTGGGCCAGGGCTTGGTGAATCTCCCTGGGTGAGGCAGGAATGTTGAGATGAAATTGAGATGGGTGTTTACAAAGAGGTTCCAGGCTTGAGCAAAGGGTTGGGCTGGGCCAGGGTTAACTGAATCTCCTCTGGGTGAGGCAGGAATGTTGAGATGAAAGCTGGGTGCTACAAAGGGTTGGAATGGGCCAGGGTTTGAGGGTTGAATCTCTCTGGGTGAGGCAGGAATGTTGAGATGAAAGCTGGGGTGTTACAAAGGGTTGGGCTGGGCTAGGGTTAACTGAATCTCCCTGGGTGAGGCAGGAATGTTGAGATGAAAGCTGGGGTGTTACAAAAGGTTGGGCTGGGCTAGGGTTAACTGAATCTCCCTGGGTGAGGCAGGAATGTTGAGATGAAAGCTGGGTGTTACAAAGGGTTGGGCTGGGCCAGGGCTAACTGAATCTCCCTGGGTGAGGCAGGAATGTTGAGATGAAAGCTGGGTGTTACAAAGGGTTGGGCTGGGCCAGGGTTAACTGAATCTCCCTGGGTGAGGCAGGAATGTTGAGATGAAAGCTGGGTGTTACAAAGGGTTGGGCTGGGCCAGGGTTAACTGAATCTCCCTGGGTGAGGCAGGAATGTTGAGATGAAAGCTGGGGTGTTGCAAAGGGTTGGGCTGGGCCAGGGTTAACTGAATCTCCCTGGGTGAGGCAGGAATGTTGAGATGAAATCTGTGTTACAAAGGGTTGAGGCTGGGCAGGGCTTGTTGAATCTCCTGGGTGTGAGGCAGGAATGTTAATAGAAGGCATTAAGTGAAGCTCCTGGGTGTTGGAGTAAGGTAGAGATAAGCTAATGTGTTATGAAGGTTTGGAGGTGATGAATTTAGTGAGGCTGATGTATCCTGGTTTGACAAAGGGTTAGCAAAGAAAGTAAAGCTTGTGTGTTATGCAAACCATTCCCAACCATCCACCCCTTTTTTACTTCTTCTTCTGCTTCAGTGCTGTGGCAGCCATGTTTGTGTTAAACTCTGTTTCTGTGATGCAAGTGTACCACTCTGTCATGAATTATCATCAGTGTTCAGTTGAATCAATCCTCTACACCTCCAAGGCTCAACTTTCAGTAAACCAACACAACCCTTGGATCCCTTCCAAGGGTTCTTGTCATTGCAAATTATATACCCTTGAGTTTCATTAACATTTTACCAACCAATCAACTTCAAGGATAAGGGAGGGGCGGTGGGGTAGCATAGTGGTTAAAGCGTTGGCTCGTCAAGCCGAAGACCTGGGTTCGAATCCCCACATGGGTACAATGTGTGAAGCCCATTTCTGGTGTCCCCTGCCGTGATGTTGCTGGAATATTGCTAAAAGCGAGTAAAACCAAAACTCAGTCAGTCAGTCGAGGATAAGGGAGGTAATCCCTATCCCCTTGGAACCAAAGCCACTGTTTAGTGGACTTGCAAAGGTCATTTATTTTGAAAGGGTTTTTAAGGGCTTCCTGTTCTATGTTGGTAACTTTGTAACTTTTTTATAATTGAATTTGTTGCAAACTCGATCTTAGCAACCCAATACTGAGACTGATTTTAAACTGACATTCAGATTGCTACATTAGATGTAGTTGTATAGCTGATGAAACAGGTAAATGGAAATCAAGGGGAGATAATTTGAGATTGCAGGAACCCTAGGAATTGATCAAGAGGTTATTGTAGGTTTACTGAAATGTGAGTCCGAGATATACAGAGGATGATTGAATCTTGCTATTGTGCTTTCCAATTATACACATGTTAAGGTGTTCAATGACATTGCTTTCTGCTTCCACAATAATGTTTTTTATCATTGAGAAGTAAATTATCTGTTTGCCTTGCCTGCCTGCCTGCCATCCCCCAAAATACACTTGATCAAATACAGATTTCCTGGCTTCTTAAGCGATTAACTTGTCACATTTATGCTTTATGTTTTGGTTTATTATTAAGACTTTTCTTACCAGTGGTAATGTTGATATGAAACAATTTGGTACACTCACATATATGCATTTGAAAAAGCCTATGTTCTTCTAAACAGATGCTGCAGGCAAGGCATGGCAGAACAGATATATTTTGTAGGTAATCACAAAAATAGTAAGACTGCATTAACTTTTTTAAATGTTCGTTATTTAGGTGACATTCAGATTAGTTGTTTAAATTATTTTTAGATGCCTATGCCAAGACCACGAGCTGTAGGGGAGGTAACTCTATTACTCTTATCTCTTGGGAGAGGTCTTCTCTTCTGCAAGATGCCATCCTATATCTCGGCATTGCAGCAGATATTAATCGCATGATCATGATGTACTTGCCTAAGCAAACTAACTCTATAACACCTATAAGGCCATTATATTTCTATTTGTTGGATCACAGATTCTTTTGGTTAATAGCAGAAGGGTAATAAAAACTATTCTTTATTTGAGACTTCAGATTCTTTTTACCTGGAGTTTTTTCTTTACAAATATTTTCTGGAGAAGGTGGGAATGATGGCAACACAAAAAAAGAATGAAATTGTTATCTGGATCACATTTTCCACGGGTGACAAGGGAGTAAATTTTTCATCATAACTCTTATTTATTGTGCAAGGATTGTTACTATGGCTCACTGAATGAACAAAATGTTAGTTTGAGCATCATGCGTTTTATAGATGATTTTATGTAAACACATCATAACCTTTAACAATTTTTGTATGTTTGAATTGTCAACAAAACAATCAGTGGTAATTTGTATCTTGTCTTTGTTAATTTGTATTTGTTTATCCAATATTTCGTAGAAAATATTGGGTAGGATGATCCGTGTTCCAACAAGTAAAACAGTACTGGCCAAGCAATAATCTCAAGTCAGATGTATTAATCTTACATTTGCATTGCTGTGATAACTTACATGATTCTGCCAGCACAGCCTTATATGTTTTGATCTCAAGTTCAACCCTGCAGTAATGAAGCCTATTTTGCTCAAGAATTATATCAGAATATGAAAAAAGTATAATATTCTGATGAAACATTCCACAGTGAGGGTTTGACACATTCCAGTAATGTGAATATTTTTGGGAACAGTATCTATATATTAAATAGAATCTGTAAGGTTGCCTAGCAACTAGTTAAAGAACATGTTATAGCATGGTCCTGCCACCTTGGACTGTGGATGTAGCCTGTAGTAGTAGCCTTCTGTAGCTTAGCATGGCTCTTGCATGATGTGTCCATGTCTGCCCCTCGCCAAACATGCAAGGATTGATTGAAAACTTCTGAACCTCGCTTAAAATGTATTGCATCATAGTGAAAGCATTCTAAGATGTTATGCACTTTTTTCTGAGAGAGGCTCAAAACTTACCAATCAACTACACTGGTCTTTTTACCTGATGCAAATTCTTTTGATCTTACCGCGTAAAGTGCCACGATCAACCCTGTAGAGTTGTTTTCCCCAAGAAACATGATTGGTTGTCACGATACCGTAATGGTGTTGGTTATTGCTCATAATATCAACCCCTGGATCTCTGGTCTGAAATTGATTTTGTATATGCCACCACCACATAGCTGTGACATTGCTGAGTTATACATTGAACAAACGACAAACACCAAACAAACAACATCATGTGGTAAGAAATGATTCATTGGATGGTCAGGCCCGGTGTCTTAGCTGAGTTTGTGTCCATGTTTCTGAGTTGGTTGGTGTTTAACGCGGCACTCAGCAATGTGCCAGCTATGTGTCGGCGGTCTGTAAATAATCGAGTCTGGACCAGACAATCCAGTGATCAGCAACATGAGCATCAATCTACACAAATGTGTCAACCAAGTCAGTGAGTCCAACCACCCGATCCTGTTAGTTGCCTGCGGCAAGCATGGGTTTCTGAAGATTAATTCTGATCCGGATCTTCACTGGTACCTTGTATCTGAGATCTGAGTACATTGTGGGTGGTAGGGTAGCTTAGTTCGCCCATCACGCCGAAATATGGGTTCGATTCCCTACATGGGTACAATGTATGAAGCCCATTTCTGGTGTCCTTGCCTTGATATCCATATAGCTGGAACACAGCCTAGTGTGGCATTAAACAAGCAGCCTAAGCTCTTTGGTCCATATAGCTGGAACACAGCCTAGTGTGGCATTAAACAAGCAGCCTAAGCTCTTTCCATAAAATTTATTCTAATATCACTCCATATAGCTGGAACACAGCCTAGTGTGGCATTAAACAAGCAGCCTAAGCTCTTTGGTCCATATAGCTGGAACACAGCCTAGTGTGGCATTAAACAGGCAGCCTAAGCTCTTTCAGGATGTTATCCGTGAAGGTCCAGGTTAGAATATTGATCTTTAGTAACACAGGCTTGTCATAAGAGGCGACTAACGGGATCGGGTGGTCAGGCTCACTGACTTGGTTGACACATGTCATCGGTTCCCAATTGCGCATATCAATGCTCATGCTGTTGATCACTGGATTGTCTGGTCCAGACTCGATTGTTTACAGACCACTGCCATATAGCTGGAATATTGCTGAGTGCGGCGTAAAACTAAACTCACTCACTCACTCTTACAGGATGTTTTGATAATTTTGAAGTTTGATTTGGATTTGTAGGTGATTAGGAATATTCCTTATGAATCTATCGTCTGGCATCTGATGATGATTTATCTTTGGTAAAATTCTGCAGTTTATACAAAAATCCCTTTGAATTGTTTTCTTGTCAGGCTGCTTTTAGCTTTAGCCAAATTTGTGGTCTTTTGAATTTTCAATTTTATGATTGACAGATCCATGAACAAAGCAAAACCTTGAACTACCTGTTAGTCAGTTATCTATGATTTAGAGCCTAGAATAATAGTGAATGTATTTCTGGTATTATACCTATATTATACATGGCGTGGCATGTCTTGAAACTCAGTGCATCATATGCAGTAGTGTGATTGTTCATAGTGATTGTATTCTTCGTCAAAGGCATTGTTTGATGTAACATGGTATGGTTAACAAGTAACATTGTTTGTAAGTAGCCTGTATTGTTTTCTGTTACACTGCTTTGTATGTGAGCAACATTGTGTTGTTTATCACAATTACCACAACAAATGTATCTTTTGGGGACAAGAGATATTTACAAATATATACAGTTTGTTTGCTTTAAACCTTTGGCTCACTTGCCAACTATATCTAAATTGATCCATATTTAAAATGAAAACATTACTTCTTTATATTCCGTAATATTTTTGTTGAACATGATCAATGTATTGTTAGCCTTAGTTATGTATTTGTTGTATACATTCAGATACAATGTCTATATGTTACCTATTTAGTTGTTTTATTAATTCCATCATCATCTAATCAAGTTTTGTATTTTATTTGTGAAAAATATCACTTTACTCGTGACAAGGAGGGTCTTTTCTTCAGGAAAATGGTGACCGGCGCCATGAGAACCCTCACAAGTACCTGTTGTACAAACCAACATACGGACAGCTGAACACCTTTCTCGCATCTGCGTTTAAAGAACTGCCTCCTAATGGTGCCAGTCTCTTGTACATATCTGCTGATGGTTGCCATGGAAATGCTAAACACACAGATGATGGTGACTGTTTTATAGATTATTTAATTTTTCAACAAAGAGAGTTGGTTTGTAATCTTTATACTACTTTTCAGCTGAAAACTGTTTTCTTAAAGAAGGGGTAGGATATGGGCCCTTTGTGCCCACTGGAAATATAAAATTTTGCTTGTGTAAAACTTTGAAATATTAGAAAGAAGATTCCAATGTTCAGATATTTGAAAAACATTAAAAGCTTTCAAAATGAGCCGTTTGGCACATTTCATCTGTAACTTGAAATCCTGCTTCATGCTTTGTTCCTATGAATATCAAGCAGATGTGCTATAATATAGGTTTCATGTGTCAGAAGTAGGGTGCATTTGGTTCTACAAGACTGGGGCGGTGGGGTAGTCTAGTGGTTAAAGCATTCGCTTGCCACGCTGAAGACCCAAGTTCAATTCTCCATTTGGGTACAATGTGTGAAGCCCATTTCTGGTGTTCCCCACCATGATATTGCTGGAACATTGCCAAATACGGCGTAAAACCAAACTCACTGACTCACTACTAGACTGAACAGTAGGACTGCAGCAAATCCTCGATTAGGTGAATATGATACATATCATGAATGTTGGGTAATGAATCCAATAACTACCTTTGCTAACTGGGATGTTGCTTGTAGCTGCATATGACCTTGGAGGTGTGATCACCAACAGTAGACGAGAGGGTGACGCCCCCATTAAAGGAAAAAGACCAGGCTTGCTGAAAGAGATGCACTGGTAAGTCTCACACGTATCACAAAATACTTATGCATGCTAATACTTATGTATGTATGGGGATCAACAGTTTTGTACATATGTACTGGGGGGTGGGGGTACTTAAATATACTCAAAAAATTAGGCTTAAAAATAATAGGAAAGGGGGTCATTGAGTTTGTACATGACATGCATGGGCCACTTACTTTGTACATAAGTTTTAGGGGGTGTCATTCACATTGTACATGCTTCTCCATAAAAATCATCATCACCCCCCTAGCCATAAATTATGAACGGTCCCTTAATAACAAAACCAGGTCCATCTGCCATTTGCTCCAGATTGCTGGCAGTACTGTTCAAGAAGTAACTTTAATTATTGTCTGAAGTGAAATCTAAGTGTTTTAAATGTCTCTACAGACAGCAACTATGTCTTGTGTCTGTCATGTAAAACCGTTATTCCATGTGTTGCAGCCTTCACCCCGGTGACCTTTACCCCTACACAAGAAAGCCTCTCTTCCTTATTATCGACAGTGATAACAGCTCAGCCTTCCAGGTAGGTCAATGACCTGAACTTTCATAGTGACCAACCAGTTCATGTTGGTTCAGTTCAGACAGTACCAAGAAAAATAATGTGAAGTAGTGTTAAGACAAGTGATGAACATGGGTTCAAAACATACTGAGACTGCATATGATTTGTGTCCTAATAGTAATAACCAAAATAAAAACATTGTCTATAAGCACTGACCAAAATATAAAATAATATCTCCATCCTCCTTCCTTTAATGGTGAATCCCTTGCAGACATGAAATTGTTTGAACTGGATGAATTATAAAAGAGATTTTCTTTCTCATGTCAGCACCTCCCCGTGAGTCGGGTTTATAGTGCTCACTCTTCTCTGTCCGAAAAAATTATGATGACCTACATATAATGTGTTTGTCCCTTGTTGATCGTCAGTCATAAGATAGGACTCCTTGGTATAGCTCTGTATTTAACCAGGTGATGGTAAAAATCTTAGTACTCCAACTATATGTTTTTTGAAGACTTACATTTAGTCTCTGAATTGAAGAAAAGAATATAGTGTGGAGATCAGGGTTAGAATTGGTCTTCAGCAACCCATGCTTAAGAAGTGAGTAACGGTATCGTGTGGTCAGGTTGTTGCCATGGTTAACACATGGTAGGTCAATGCTAATGATGTTGATCACTGGATTGTTTGGTCCAGACTCAATTATTTACTGACCACTGCCATATAGCTGAAATATTACTGAGTGCGGCGTTCAACAACAAACAACACAAACCAAAATGTTTTAGAGAAAAAACAGCTGTTAAGTTATCTCAATATAATAGATTAAAATTGAGCTGTGATATAACCTTCATCTTCAGACCCTGCAGTAATTAGACCTGCTACCTATTCTAGACGTGCATGGGCTGTATTGTATTTGTATAGGGTTTGTATCACATACTATGTTTTGCACTGTGATCTAGGGACATATGTGAAACTTGTTTCAGAATTTCCCCAACTTGTTTGGACAACCGATGGTGTGCCTCCTCTCCCCAGAACAAGTGCCCACTACAATGCAGGGTACTTATTTCCACACACTTCCTATTGCAGAAAAGACAATTTTGAATTGATTCTGTAGCATTTGATTTGCTTACCAAACAATTGTTTTTGCATATGCTGAAAGTTTGTTGGCCAACCAACTAATGAAGTACTGTCTTCTTAATGGCTGATGATCTAAGGGGAATCATTTATTTATTTATTTATTTATTTATTTATTTATTTATTTATTTATTTATTTATTTATTTATTTATTTATTTATTTATTTATTTATTTATTTATTTATTTATTTATTTATTTATTTATTTATTTTATTTATTTATTTATTTATTTATTTAAGAATTGATTTAAGAATAGATTGATTGATTGATTTATTTATTTACGGATTGATTTCAGTTAAATTTAGCATTTATAGAGGTATCAGTTAAGCTTTTTTACACAGTGTACATTTATACGTCCATGAATTAAAAACTGTTGAAGCCAATTTTTAGTAACCTAATGATACACGGTTTGCACAAGCTTGCAAAGGTATCCAATATTTGGTTCCACAAAATGTGCATGTTTCCACATTCATTTATAAACTGTAGACACTTTACAGTACTTTAACAGCATACATTTGCTGCAAACAGCTCCAAAATTGCTGATGCAGCGTAAAGCAATATTCACTCACTCAGCAGATAGTCATGCCTTGCAATAACGAGGATTCGGTTAAACCACAAGGTAATCTGTGGTTCCCATAAAACAAAGTTGTCCACCATTCACTCACATGATCAGAAATAGCATATCAACAAATCGGCTGTTTTGGCGCAGATTACTTATCCCCTGCCGCGTGTTTAGCGCGAAGCGGGGGATATAGTATTAGGCTCCGTCCGTCCGTCTGTCTGTACGTACGTATGTATGAATTGGAATATCTTAAGAACTGTTGACTAGATTCTTTTCATATTTGGTACCTAGGTTCATCACAGTATAAGAAAGGTCCAAGTCAGGTTTGGTGACTTTGTCCTTAATTTCAAGGTCACAAGGGTAACGTTTTACCCTTTTCAGCGAGATATCTCGAGAACCGTTGACTAGATTTTCTTCATGTTCAACACCAAGCTTTATCTAGGGAAGGCGCATGGGCCAGTTGATTTTGGTGACCTTCACCTAATTTTCAAGGTCAGGGCGACACTTTGAAGATATCAGCATAATAACCTACATGTTATGCATGTCAGTGAGATACCTCAAGAACTATTCACTGGATTTTCTTCATATATGACACCAAGCTTCATCCAGGGAAGGCGCAGAACCCAGTTGATTTTGGTGACCTTCACATAGTTTTCAAGATTTCAACATGTTAACCTGAATTCACTGGATTTTCTTCATATAGTCTTTCAATACTTCCCGTGAATAATTATTTTTCCTTATCCTGACTCATGCTCTTTTGCTTGTCTCCTTCCTCTTGCGAACATAGTGGAACACTTGTATCTCCCTAATTGAAGTTCTCTTCAATGTAAAATCACTAATTAGTACACCACGAGTTACCTCCCTTCCACAAGCGCGGGAACGAGGGCGCCACCTCTACCCATGTGCCTCACTCTCTCCTTCTTCGCCCAGTGAGCTGGACGTGAGAGCGCCTGTGTCTCCCGACACACTATATCCTTTGATTATATTTAGTTAGTTACCTCGTATAGAGATCTATAGAGGTTTAGCTAGTATCTTTCAACAATTATATATTGATATTTAGTCGCGTTTTTCTACTGTTTATGCATCGGGCCCGTGCTGTTGCAGTGGATTACGTTGATAAAATTCTGTACTGTTGCACATTACGTTTTATTCTGCTGCTGATCCGCATTTAATATGCCCTAGCTGTACTGCCATGTTTCATGTGATTCACGCGTTGCAGTTGCGATACTAATTTATCCAATTCTACCTTTAATAAATAATTACTTTTGGCGTTTGAGACGCAGCGCAGCAGATAGGTCACGTATGCAGAGTCTAGCATGACTGATACACCTGAACCCCTAAGCCAGTCTACTGCTGTTGGTCGACCCCCTCCCCGTCTGGGTTTCGCTAGAATGGTGGAGCGTGGGGCGTAGTCCGCCGCCTCCAAGAAGCATCCTGCTTCCCCAGACATCCCTTCGTCGCACTGAGGGGTATTCAGCGAAGTCTACTAGAACTTTCTCGCCGAGATTGTTCTCATCGCGAGATTTGGGCGGGTATGATGATCAGCCGATCATCATTCCTGATGTACATCAAAGAATGACTGATGTCGGGTAACAGTGATGTCAGCGCGCAGATCAACATTCGATGATCTTCCTGAGGGTCCCGTCGCTACCAACACTCAACGCCAGACTTCGCACCCCAGGGCAGCTACATCGACCTCTGAGGGAATTCAACGAAGTCTACTAGGACTTTCTCAGCGAGATTGTTCCAGCCGCTGAACTTGGCCTCTACGATGATCAGCCGATCATCATCCTCGGCGTATGAGACAAGTAGCGACCGGTGACAGCTACAATGACATCAGCAGAGATGCGTCATGCAGCCTGATGTCTCTACACTGATGTCAGACGACTTACCTGAGGGCCCCACCACTAACAGCGCAGAGATGGCACCGACTACTTCGTCGCAGACCATCCCAGACGAGCTACTACGGCAAATCATGGTCGTGATGGAGGGTCACTACAGACTGGAGAAGCAGCCAGCCCAGAGTACGAGCCTTCGCGAAGGCTCCAACTTAGACAACACTCTAGAGGCACCTCCAGTCAACGTAGCAGCCAAGACGATGCAGCCTTCGCGAAGGAAGTCGCAGACCACCTTGACGAAGGACCCAGATGTACAGCCTTCGCGAAGGCGGGATAGATCATCACATTCCTCGGCTTCATCCTTAGATGCAGACTCAGCCACCAGACCTCACGGAAGCCTTCGCGAAGCTCAAATCGCCGTTCCCCAGCACGAGCGCGGAAGGAAGCTTCACGGCGTTCGATGCGTTAGTGAAGGCATTCGCCGAAGGCATTCAGCGAAGGCACTCGAGGAAGGACACCGAATATAGATCGTCATTTAACAGAGTCAAGGGACTACTCAAGAGCTTCGCGAAGCTGTCAATAGTCTCCGATCTCCTCATTACATCACCACATCGATCGCCTCACAGGTTACCACACAAGTCTGCACACAAGTCTACATCACCTTCCTAGAGTGGCAGTACGACGCAGACATACCTGATGAAGGAAGGCGGCGCCAGATGCTATCACCCTACCTCCGATCGACCCGATTGCTGCGGTAGCACAGAATCTAGACATAGCATCCCATAAAGCCACAAAGTTCAGACACCATAATTGCCGAACTTTCCAGCCTAGAAGTTTTCCACGCACAACATGGACCCCTTCTTCAAGGCTTAAGACATCGATGAAAACTACAAGTTGATCATCGATATCAACAATAAGAACTACAATCGTAGAATTGGTTCAGTTGAATCCATGGCCGAGGCGTATGTTGCGTTGGCCTAATAGATCTAGAGCGATCATTGAGACACTTATCACCAGATTTCGTAACACGCGACTTCTGAAAATGATAAGATGATCCACTCGGCCCTACTTATGCAGAACCAGCAAGTCCCGGGCAGCCTCCTTGAAGGAGCTAGAGCCTCACCAGCTACAAGGGGCGTCGGCGGAGGAGTAGCGCTTCGCCGACCCCACATCCTGTTAAACACAGAGGCCATTCGCGAAGCAAAAGCGCTCTTATATATATATATATATATATATATATATATATATATATATTCTAATCGGACTTTGATTCGATACCTTCGCGAAGGTCGCGAAGGCTAAGTGGCTCCAAGTCTACTTCACCAGTAGATCTAGAAGGGATACTTGAGAGCTTAAAGTGAAGTCTCCGGCGTTCACCGAGGAAGTCTCCTCCAAGGTCTCCATATACTAGCCACTTTCGTCATATATAGCTACTCCTCAGTCCGTTCAAGACATCGCATAAGTTGTCTATCAACTGTATGCCAGATGCCGCCTATAAGCCCTCACGAAGACAATTGCACAGGCTATTTACAACACAGAACGTCGCTGTATTAATTTGTCAACGGCGTTTCATAGATCTTCACAGAAATCAACTATTCCGTTATAAATTGCTAGTATATGCAATCCCGGACGACGATCACGATTATCTACATGCGTGACCATTACGCATATCTGCAGACAATTCAATATCGAAATTGAACAGCAGCCTTGTTACAGCGAGTATAACTCATAATCGTCAACATTTCTGAGAAGAAATATGTACAACAAATTCAGCTTTAATTCTACAATTATGACGATACATTCATGTATACAGTCTACAAGCTGACAACTTACAAGTTATTGTACCTTTATATATAAAAGAAGTCGAATTATATTCAAAACTGAAGTACTTTCACGACAGCCAGGAAAATAACCTACCCAGCATTAATATTACAGAGCAAGGTATTTTTTGCTACCAAGCTTTCAAGCGTTTACCATTAATCCTCGAAACCGTGGTCACTCGGGTAACTTCGAAGTTACGATGAAGACCGATGATTGTTCTAATATCAACGACGGCACTATATTATACAAGGTTCCTTTTCCTGCTACACGGTGACATCACAGCGGTACTCTACAGAATCAAAATGCCTTATTCTGATTGGACCCGATGAACAACGCCTACACAGAGGTCGAGCATAGTTCACAGTTCAAGACATAGGTTGCAAGTGACAACTTTATATCAATGAGCGAGCAAGCCTCCTTACAGCCCAGTTAACCTGAACCTTCATGATTAGGCTGCTTTCTTCAGGTTAGAGACCTCCCCTGTCAAGTTTAGACAAGGGCACAGCAGTCAGGCGATTTTACATAAAGTTCATCGAGGACACAAACTCCGGTTGTGCACATACATCGTCAAGGACATCGCAGCGATTTACCTAGACGACGTGATACAAGTGGATCGAAATCCACAGCGTTTCAGACTACACCTGAATTTCATCATCAAGCTACTAACACAACTAGATGGTTAGTAAACCTACTAAGTTTCTGTTTGGAGAATAAACGGAAGTTTCAATGCATTACCAACTTGGGGATATGAATATAGTGCTACAACACCTCACAAGTGAGGGTTATGAACATGCCTGGATGACATACTTGGACTCCATGATACGATGATGCTATCACGCTGGCCAGCAAGAGCACTGTAAATTTATCTCCACCAAACCAAACAGGAAGAAAAATACAACAGATTTTTTCCTCTATCATCAACTTCACGCAGAGTGTAGTCTCAATGTACTATATCTCCGTTTGGATCAGAACTGTCATACTACGTGCATACAAGACAGATGGACCTAATCCGACCCTCCATGAGCTTTAATACTCTTGATATTAGAGCCCTAACTTCTACAATTTCATCTACACAAATGTTATTTGAAATAATGGAGGGTTTATTACTGTAGATCCGATATGGTGGTTGCCAACCATTATCTGAGAGATATCACCACCGAGGACATCTCAGGTATCCACCAATTCGATCCCATGGTCCTTGCACAACAGTTGACAGTTCCTCGGAGAAGATAAGTCAATCTTACAGATTTTTACTTATCTTATAACAGTACTAAATAGCTTCATGCTATATATAATTTGCTTAAGCTCGTTTTTTATCATCACAGTGGTTACATGATAAATGCATTAGCTAACAAACTCTACAGAGTTTTTTTTGGCTATTATATACTGTAGCTTAAGTCAAGTATATTTTAAGCATAGTACTATACTCATATTGTAAAAATACATTAGCTAACAAACTCTACGGAGTTTTGCTATTATATAGGTAGCTTAAGCTCATTCATATCTTAAGCTCAGTACTATGTTTATATCATATAACTATATTAGCTAACAAACTCTAAAGAGCTTTTGCTATTTGGCTTAAGTTTCATCATATTTTAAGCTTTATGGTTACATTATATCATGTATTAGCTAACAAACTCTACGGAGTTTTTGCTATACATATGTAGCTTAAGGTTTCTTCATATCTTAAGCTCAATACTATGTTGATACCATATAAGTATATTAGCTATTAAAACTCTAAAAGGTTTTTTGCTATTATATATTTAGCTTAAGGTTTACTTCATATCTTAAGCTCAATACTAGGTCTAAATCAACATAATAAAATGTATTAGCTATCAAACTCTACGGAGTTTTACTATTATATATATATAGCTTAAGTTTAATCATATCTTAAGCTCAGTACTATGTTTATAACATAAAAGTATATTAGTTAATAAACTCTAAGGAGTTTTTGCTATATACATTTAGCTTAAGTCTAATCATATCTTAAGCTTAGTACTATGGTTACATTATAAATCTATTAGCTAATAAGCTCTACAGAGTTTTTGGCTATTGTATATGTAGCTTAAGTTAATTATATCTTAAGCACAGTACTATACTCATATTGTAAAAATATATTAGCTAACAAACTTTACTAAGTTTGGCTATTATATATGTAGCTTAAGTTAATTATATCTTAAGCACAGTACTATACTCATATTGTAAAAATATATTAGCTAACAAACTTTACTAAGTTTGGCTATTATATATGTAGCTTAAGTTAATTATATCTTAAGCACAGTACTATACTCATATTGTAAAAATATATTAGCTAACAAACTATACTAAGTTTGGCTATTATATATGTAGCTTAAGTTAATTATATCTTAAGCACAGTATTATACTCATATTGTAAAATATATTAGCTAACAAACTCTACTAAGTTTGGCTATTATATATGTAGCTTAAGATAATTATATCTTAAGCACAATACTATACTCATATTGTAAAATGTGTATTAGCTAACAAACTTTACAAAGTTTGCTGTTATATATATAGCTAAGCTTATTCATATCTTAAGCTCAGCACTGTCTATATCATATAAATATTTTAACTAACAAACCCTAAAGAGGTTTGTTATTATATAATTAGCTTAAAATTAATCATATTTTAAGCTTAGTGCTATGTTTATATCTTAAAGTATTTTAGCTAACAAACTCTAAGGAGTTTATACTAGCATATTAACAAGCTTAAGTCTATTAGTCTTAAGCATTGTATTAATATTATATATACTTATCATAATAAGTACATTGTAATAACCTCTATATGGCAGCTGATAAGCTGGCAGCAGGAATTCATCAGTTCAATGCCTTTATGAAGTTCTCATAGGGTTATTACAATCATCACAGTTCAAATCACTAATTATTAAAATCCAAAGTATTATATATTCCCACCTCCGCTCTGTTGGATTCTACAAACAAAGAGCATGAGTCAGGATAAGGAAAAAATATGTAATTTTTGAGTAAAATTGATATTTTATACTTATCCTGACTCATGAGGTCAGCCCTCCCATCCTCCCCAAATAACACTTTGGATTTCCCTGTAAATTCAAATGTTGGGCTCAGTATATGAGGAGAGAGTGAGGCACATGGGTAGAGGTGGCGCCCTCGTTCCCGCGCTTGTGGAAGGGAGGTAACTCGTGGTGTACTAATTAGTGATTTTACATTGAAGAGAACTTCAATTAGGGAGATACAAGTGTTCCACTATGTTCGCAAGAGGAAGGAGACAAGCAAAAGAGCATGAGTCAGGATAAGTATAAAATATCAATTTTACTCAAAAAATTACATTTTCAATAAGCAATTTCTTTAGTACCATTTTGGCATATTTCATACACTATGACATTCATGTCAAGGTCAAAGTCAGTCTTGAAAATATTTGTGTGTTTGAACAACTAAAGAGCAAGATATCAAGACAGGTTGACTGGTCATGTTTTTGTTGACATTTAACTTCATCTTAAACTTTCATTACTTTTTAAGTTTGATTTGATAATTTGCAGCGGGGGATTATGTCACCTTAGCGACAATGCTTGTTGTATTGTAAACTAGCGACATTCAGTGCGGATTGAAAACAGTTTTCACTAGTGGTGTTCCGATTAATTGAAATAATCGAAGATTGGTCGCAGTGACCAAACGACCAAGCAATCGATCACATTTTCTCATAATCGATATTAAACGATTTTGGAACTACTGTTTAGTCTTTGCAAGACTTGACAATGGAACATATCTTAGAAGTTGTCAGGGCCTGAAAACGTGTTTAATTCTTAGAAAACTGACTTCACTAACTGAAAAGTCATGACTGAATATTTCTCTAAGACTCCAGGAAGTTTATGTCCATGATATATTAGTCATCACTTTAAAGTAGCAAGTTGCATCATGTTATACATATCAGCAATAACAACCTGGATAGGCAAATCTGAAAAATGATGCTAACCAATTTTTTTCGATGATTGTTCGTTGGTAATGAAGCAATCATCAATTGAGAAATTTCAACCAATTCCCAACACTAGTTTTCACTGTACATGCCGTTGTATGATGGGTTTTGAGATGCATAAGAAACATTGTTGGGTCACCCATTTAACAACACTGAAACATGCATCTCACTGCACCACACAGCAAGAATATCAACACGTTGACTAGTGGTGTTTGTCTCCACAGACCAGCACCAGAAAGGGAACCTGTTCACGCTGTTCATGCACTCGCCGCTGATGGCTCTGTGTCACGTGTGCAACATCATCGACATCCCCATCACGCTGTGGGACAAGTGCCAGGCCCAGATAGACAAGTTCATGTCCGAGTCCAGCAAGCTGTTTGTCAGGGCCCGGAAACTGGGTAATTTTAGTAACAGTGAATCTGTGCCTTTCTCTTTCACTAAAACTCCATCCAAATTAGTCATGAGAATGTAGCTGCAAGTAATGTTGCAGATGTAACGTGCTGGTCAATTATTTATCAACACTCCATGTAATATCAGGACATTAACAGACATGTCAGAGCTCATTTAATTGAAATGAAAAGCGCTTGTTTCAAATTGACTTCATTTTTTTGCTGAGTATTGCATTTAGCAATAGCCTTGCAATAACAATCAGTTGCAAGATTAATACTCCAAAATTTTTGAAGTTATGTATTTCATGTGTGTTTTCAGATCACTCCTACATGCAGTTCTTTGGGGATGACTTCCTCCGGTTGATTCTGCTGAGATTCGTCTTCTGTTATATTGTTCTCATCCTCCACAGAGGTTTCAAGGTAAGACAATCTTTGAAAAAGCTTGACAGTAGGATCAGAATGAGATATTTGGAGGCTTCATGGTGAACAGCTGCAAGTGGAGATTAACATTTGTGAGATTAAGAGGTGATTTAATATTTTTCCAGACAACTTAAGTAAATAACAATTCAACTCAACTAGATCCAATTCAGCTAGATTGTATGTGATAAGTTCATGCCATATTCAGGTCAGGTTTGATTCTCCTCATGAGTACAATGTGTGTAGGGCAAAAGTGTGTTGTCCCTTGTCATCAAATGGCTGGAATATTGCAAAAAGCAGTGTTAAAAATTACTGACTCACTCTTGCAGCAAACGTAATGACTGAAGTTTCTAAACCATGCTAGATTTGTCAGTATTAAGGTGGTTCATAACCAGACAACACCTCAGCTGGAAGTGAATATCTTGACTGATTACTAATCTGACTGTGGAGGACAGTCTACAGTAAGTAAGTTTAACTGTGTGTCCATGTTACAGGGCCCAAGCTACTATCCGATGTCCCACCCCCCACTGCCGACTGACGAGATCCTCGAGCACCCAGCATTGTACAAAATAGTCCTTGACCTGGCAAGCATTCTGGAGGTTCGAGGCCTGTTTGCTGAGCCTGGGGAAGTGGACATTGTTGCATGACAGGGTCCTAGGCTGTATATCTGATCTCAGTTCTCTACAATACTCAGTGTGACGTGACTCTCTCAAACAACTTCAGTCTGTTCTGCCAGTGGGACCAGATTCTGTCAACCATCATCTGTCTGTTCCAGATGTGTGAACAGGCTCATAACCACTTTCAGCCTGTTCCAGATATGTGACCGGACTCTCTCAACCATTTTCAGTCTGTTCCAGATGTGTGACGAGACTCACTCAACCATCTTCAGTCTGTTCCAGAAGTGTGACGTGACGTCTGCCTCAACAATCTTTCATCTGTTTCAGCAGCTTGACTAGACTGACGAGTGCTTCTGTAATGTTCAAGCTGTTTAGACAGTAACCACCATCTCTCAGCCAAGTTCAGTTCTGGCAGGTCAATCTGACTCTCGTATGTCCCAACCATTGTGTCCGTAATGACCTCAAGTATGGTTGTTTGGAAAACTTGGTTATATGTGTTCATTGTTTTGACCTGTTTATTTGAATTGATGGGTAAATGACAGAGTGTTTTTATAACTTAGTTTACACAGCATGTGTTGCATAGTAATCTCTTACGGTAGATTTGCTTGAATGGAATAATGAAATATATAACTTTAAGTGTTTCTTCTCCAACAAGATCCAGAGTTACTTCCCTTCCAATAAAGGAGGAACTGAGTTACTTCCCTTTCAGTGAAGGAGGAACTGAGTTACATCCCTTACGTAGGCAGCATAAGCAGGGGAAAACAATGTTTAAATAATGCCTCTTTTGTGAAATGCTGGGTTGCTTGATCGGTAGACCAAATGATGAATGAACATTCCCTTAAGGGATAATATGTTATTCGTTAAGTCCATGATGAAATGAGAAGATAAATTTCACCATCAAAAGGTTCAATAACATGGGAACTGTTGGTTGAGTGTTATACTCTGTTAAAGCAATTTCCCGGAGTTGGGCATGTGTGATAAAATGTCAAGCGTATTGAAAAAGTGATAATCTATCTTTTGGACAGATGATAAACTCACTATGCATAGTATAATAAAATACATGGTATGTTATTGGGAAGTGATAATTTATTGGATAATAAACTCCCAATGCATAGTATGATAAAATGGCAAGATCCATATTGAAGAAGTGGTCATCTGTCTTTTGGATGGATGATAAACTCACCTTGCATAGTACGGTAAAATGCCTGGTATGTTTTTGAGAAGTGATAATTTATTTCTTGGGTGAGATAGACTCCCAATGTATAGTATGATACAATGGCAGGATCCACATTGAAGAAGTGATCATCTGTCTTCCAGATGGATGATAAACTCACCTCGCATAGTATGATAAACTGCTAATGATAATCTAATCTTATAAAATGCTTTTAAACTCACCTTGTATAGTATGACAAAATGGCTAGCAACACCTTGAAGAAGTGATTTCATTTCTTTTTGGAAGACTGTTAATGACACCTTGCATTGGAGGACGATAAAATGTAATTGTTGATGATGGTTTCCAGTGTTCACGAATGGTGTTTCAAAGTCACAAGACATTGGGTCCTGTAAGTTTCAGATGTCTGTCTGACCCATTAAAAATGCACAGGACCCATAGAATAAAATTAAACACACATTTCAGATTTAATATTTCTTATAATTGACATTGAAATTATTAACAAACATAAGATTTATAAACAGCAAACAAGTGTCACATGTCACATAAAACAACTTCAGTCAAAGTCATTGTGAAATGTACAGTCAGACAATGGGGGCGGAGGGTTGTAGACTTCTGTCTGACCGTTGGCGAATCTGCCGGATTTGTCAACGGTCAGACGCTATTCGTGAACACTGGGTTTCCAGTCAACAATGGTTATTACTTTACCAAGTTCCACCCATACAGAGACTGTGGGGTTGTAATAGCTTTACTCTTCTTCACACTCAATGACAGGTCCCTGGTACCTATTCCACAAAGCAATCTTGGTGCTGAGGCTGCCTTTATTCTCTATAAAGAGTGGGAGAGACAATCATGGCACCAAGATCACATTTTTAAACAGATACTACTAGGGTACACAAGTTACTTTGAATGTTGATGTTTGTGTTTTGTTATGTTTCTACCGTGTCTGGGTAGACCATTGCTACATCATATTTACATTTAAGTCCAATCCTGAAGGATACTTTGTGAAGTTTGTTCCCCTTTAGTGAAATCATTCTGTAACTCCTTGAGGCTAGGTATATCACAGGGCTACAGATAACGGGCGTACAGGCGTAATGTACGCCTCAAAATCAGTTTAGTACGACACAATATAAGATTTCAAGCGTATCTTGTACGCACATAAATACTTTCGTACGTCTAACATTTAATTTCTGTGCATATCGTGCAAATTGAAATCTATTTCGGATAAATACTTGTTGTCAAGAGTTTCCTTAAGAAACACGATTTGACACATAAGGAAAGCCTGACAGTAGGAATCCCTTGCGTTGCCATGCAACGATATGCGTCACTGTTTTTCGATTGGCTAAAAACTACACTGTTCCTATTTATATCCAGTCGGACCCGACATTACGCGCATTACGCAGTTATTTCTCACGTCTTGATTACACAGTCGCCAGTTATTTCTCACGCGTTAGCGTCTTCAAATACAAATACATGGTTGGAAATAGTGATTGATGAATCGTCCAGACAAACCACATCAACTCGCTCACACAAAAACATGTCAGTACTCCTTCAAAATTCTCAATACACCTCCACTTGCAATATGATGTGTAAGTACACTCCCACACCCAAAAGTTATCTGGAGCCCTGTATATCACATTTGACAGAACTGTCAGGTTTTTAAAAATTGCCTTTCAAAGAATGGGGTAATCACTTTTGAGATTTCAGCATAGTTCACCAATTCTGGAATTCCTGACATGAGTTAGCCCCCTAAGTGCTTCAGAAACCTGTGGCTGGAGGTTAGAATCCCTGTTCACCATGGTTGTTACTTGTTTAGTCAGCACCATGATCATGGGTTTCACCACAGTGGTAAAGGTGTGAGACCTGCATCACCATACTTCCACAGACCCTAACATACTGGTAATTGGGGTGGTGGTGGGCGAGCTGGCTAAGGCGCCAGGCTAGTGATCTAGCGAGCTTGAGGTGCCGGGATAGAGCCCACCTGTGACCGGGTGTAAAAACCTTGGAGTCAGCTTTGTGTGCAGACTCTTTCAGTGTTGTTACAACCCCTAGTGTACAGTACACAACCCTGTGCACTTAAAAGAACCGACAAATCCATTGGTAAATGACCAGATGGTGGCCACATGAATACGTGCAAACACCTAGTTGTGGGTACAGCAACGTGCAGTGAACTTGGACAAAGTACTGTGACTATGTGTCCAGGTCCACCCAGCTGTGAATGGGTACCTCGTTAGGATGAGAAAGTGACATTAACTTGGTGCGCCTAGTGGCTGCACGAGTTGTATGATCCCTACGTAGTTGAGATTGAAAAATATGATGTGCTGTTGATATTGACATCCAATGATCGAGAGAAACTATATAGCACTATATGAATACCCATATAGTAATAATAATAATACTAATAACTATTAATGTTCAGAGTGGCTTTTTATCAAGCTCACTCAGTGCCTCAGTATGGAATCATCTGGATCTATTGGTGGCAAGTTATCCATTGTTATAGGAGTTACATGATGTAGTGGTGGTACCCCCTTCCTCCATAGCATGTACCATGTGATAGCTACCTGTGTCTGTGAGCATGATAGAGGCAGGATGGGTAGGTCTGTCTGGTCATGAGTGTGTCTTTCTGTTGACGTCCTGACAGAGCGTTGACATCCCCACACTCAGGATTGTTACTCGCTTTGCTCTGGAGAGATTGTGTTCTTTCAAAGTGTTGACATGTTTTGGAAATATGAATTTTACATTTGAGGGATGTTAATTGTGTGGTTAAGTCATGGGTGATATTGATTTAGTTCATGAAAGATATGTAGATAGCTCCTCCATGAATTGTACGTTTCCTGTTTGTTGTTTGACTGTTAAGTAGTTTTCATGTAAATAGTTTGGATAATTAGCGAAACCAGAACCGATTCCTTGTTCATAGATAATACCATATGCTTTACTACCCAATAGTTAAGTTCTAAATACCTGATAAACTCAATGTTAGTGATATCTCATAGTGAGGATGATATTATACGCGTCACCGACAGATCAGGGTAATCTCTCATCAGTTGAATGGTGATGAATTATTTTGATGCAGTGATAAAACAAAATGTGTGTGAGTTTATGGTATTACTGTGTCACTATCAAGTTGATGACCTCAAGTTATCAGGTCACAATGTATCGGTTTGTGCAGGTAACTTTTGAAAGTACTTATAAGAATGTATGAATCAAGCCAATTTGCTCAGCCATCTTTCATACAGTTTGCCTGACAACTACTCAAGGGAGTGTGTTAGTCTGCATATTTGTACTAGGGTGTAGTTACATATCTTTGAGGTGTTACATTTTTTGTTACCCATTATACATATATATTATTTATGCATGAGTGGCTTGAATAAATGAATGTGTTTACACTTGTTGAACAAATATAGCATTCCTTTACATGTTGCTTGTTGTTTAACTGCTATTACGATTTGATGTTATGGTATGGATGCTACAGTATTGTATCTTTGATGTATGTCAACCCTTCTCTAATGACTTTATATGTTGCCTGAGTTTAAGTGGATATATCTCAGTATTATTGCCATGGAATAGCTGTGTTTTACAGCATTCTCTGCTTGATGAAAGTTATCATAATATTGTGGTCGCTAGTGTTTGAAATGAAAGGGCAGGATCATGTCTCCGAGACAAGACACAGCATCCAGATGGTGAAAAGAGGATGGTACCTCGTAATGGCCGTTTGAGACACGTGTGCAGCATAATATGAATTTATAATATGGATTTATGATCAAGTGTTCTTCTTCTGTGTTAATTTTTACTCTTAACACCTATATTCATTCAATTTGCCAGTGCACCATAAATAGTGTATTGTGAGTGAGTGGTTCTAGAACATTTTTCATGTGAACTGAAGCCAGTGGACATATGTTATCCCTGTGACCTTTGCCTTTCTTGTGAAGTATGCTGATTGGTGCTTCAGAGGTGGCAACCACTCCATCAACACAGTCCCTGACTACGCCCAAACATTCCCTTTCACTGAACAAAAAAATGTTTTTAAATACTTTTAAAAAACATTGATTCAGTAAATGATTCCAATTTGATGTCAGTAACAGCTAATTACCAACATGATTCATATATATATACTGAGGGCTAGAAATAAGGGAACATTTGATGGAAAGTTTATTTACCTATGATGTTCTATGTGTATCCCAAAAGTTTAGGGAATGTCTTTTGTGCTTGATATAAACATCTTCTTGACCTATTTTGTTGCCAAGGCAACCAACTTGGTTGTGTACTCCCCCAAGGAACAGAAAATGAATTTCATGCAGTTTTGATTGTTAGAAATAACATTGGTGTTATGAATTTGATACAAATGCTGCTAGATGTTCCTTTATTTATTTCCATCAGTATATTCTGCAGCTGCGCATAAAGTTATGGAGTTTGAGGATGTTTGTGGGTGAAATATGATTAAAATCTATATCCCTTCAAATTTGTATATCCATGGAATCTCTTGCCATCTCTGAAAAACACGTTTATTTGTCTTTCATGAGCATAAATCTACTGTGTTTATTTTTAATCTGCATTCCTTACTGCATAAAGTGTAATGTCTGTGATTTTTTTCATAAATATATTTTACAATCTAGCTAGATAAGCACAATGAGACCGTGAAGTTGTCATATGAACTGTTTTGATAATGTCCCACTTTTTTGTATATTCCAGCTTGAGGGTTTCCCATTTGGGATGACATCAGCTGATGTTTTGTGGTTTTATCTTTTCACATTTCATATCAGATCATGCATTTGACTATGATGTAGAGGTTTAGAAAGATGCACAATCTCAATTTGATATTCAGATGAAGATATCCTATCACAGTGATTAAGCTCAATGAATTTGGGGATTTGAGTTCAAATTGTTCAATGTCTGTACTGAAATTTAGAAAGAAGCCATAGGAAGGTTGTATTTGTCTGCTTCTATTTTTTTTGTCTTAATTTTAAGTATTTCTTAGTTTTGAGAGCTATTGCAAAGCAGTTTTGGTGTGATGCACGCTTGTTGCTGAAAATGAAAGTGATGAATATATTATTTTGTGTTTTCATTTGCTAGAAGTCATTGTTGATTTGATTCCAAATAAAATTAGGAAGTAGCTAAGGATGAATTAGATGTATAGTATTTGCCATATGAAATGGAATCACGGAGAATCACAAGATTTTTTTTTTTAAGATAGTTACAATGTGTTAATACATATAAAGGGAAAACAAACCATTGTCTTTGTTCGTGTAAGAAAAATCAAAATTGTTCGTAGGGAACAGATACAATTTCCACAGCTACTGTTTGATATGTTTTTTCTGTGGTATTGTTGCTAAGGGATATATCCTGCATAGTCTTGGCATGTATTGTTTGTGTTCTGTTCATATCATACAATGTGGGTGCGTAATAGTGTTTATGTTTTGTTTTCTTGATTCGATCAGTTGTTGATATTGAAATTTATATGTTGTTTATATTGTAGAACTGTTATAAAATATGTTTTATTTTGTTAGTACTCAAAAGAATTTTTATTTCTGTTAACAGGATTATGTATGTATAACAACTGTTATGTATGTATATATATATAGTTCATATTTGGGACAAATCAGCAGTTATATTTTGTTAGTGCTTCTGGCATATGTCATTTTGGTGGCACACTTTAATTTATTTTATTTTTATTCATTGTCGATTGAAACATGGAACTTGCAACATGCTTGTGCAACCATAGTGTAGCTGGAATATTGCTGACTGGCATAAAACAACATTCACCTGCTCAACATGCATTCCATGTTGTTATGTGTTTAACAAGATTATTTCCATGGAATCTGAGTTTCATCAAAGCAATTGGTCAGCCATGGCATCTTTATCATAATACATTTGCATCCGAATCTAAATTTAGCCTGAAAATACTGATAGGGTTTAGTGTCTCCACCTACACGAACTAAATAGTTTGGGATTTTATGATATTTTGAGTAATTACAACTGCAGATTACACTGCATTGAAAAAAATTCATCTTTGACAAGTTATTAATAATTTTATTATCCTTTAATTAGCTGTAGATATTACAAGGACTGGCTGATTTACTAGCTTACTCTATCAGTGTTTAATGGTAAATCATATCACATCATATCAACAACTCTCAAGATTTCAGTCCATTTTGACTCATTTTCAGCAGATTTTTATTCATGTCATGTGGATATATGTTTTCTATTTTCATGATTCATTTTTAATCATTTTTAATTAATTATACAATTTATGTCTACGCAGTACTGACTGTGACAGTCAGTAGGATGGTTATATTTCATATGATGAAACTGTAGGAGTGATGAGGTATGGGATGTTGTTTGTATGATCGCCACAGATTATACAGCTGACTGGTGTAGCAGGATGACATGGCATCGTGCCTGGTGATCTGGAAGGTGTATTCATTAAAACCATGTACAAGCAGACCAAATTTATTACTTGTTTTCCACAGATTTGTCTCCCAAGACAGTGAGTGAAAGAGTTGAACTTTCAATATTGGTTCAGAATAATGAAATCCATGTCTAAATGGAATGTTGTTGTCACTATATTAAGCATCCAATTCCAAAATGCTTCCCCAGACCAACATCTAATTCAGTCTGCAGGTAATGTTTATATACTAAACTCAAAACCCAAAACAGTTGGTATTTTCACATGTATAATACAGATTCAGAAAAACATGGACAACAGTTAAATAGTAAAAAACAGTTAAATCATTCAAAAAGTATTTTCATTTCCATAAGGGAATTCATTCAAATAGATATATAAGTGTTGATGTTCATAGGTTGACAACATGCAATTCCCTGTAACAGTTTTGAAGGGGGTTGTTGATTGGCTACAGACACACAGGCAGATCTTGAGACAAGTAATTAACTAAGTCTGTATGAAACTATTTGCTGACTACACAGTGTGTGGTTCAGTATTAATCATTTGAACCCTGAACAGGTACAAGTAGCTAATGGCTGGGAGTAACTCTGAATACCACCAAAGAGACACTTTTCACAAATCAAGGTCACATTTAGTTGTCTCCCTTGACTTGTACATGGATCCAGTAAATAGGCCTGAGACTTAACATTCGCAGCTGGCAATCAATTAATTACGCCAATTACACAGCTTTATTATCTACAATATCTCCTGTAAAGTGGTGTGTTAAATACAATCAATGCACTTTAGTTATTTGTTAAATTTTAGAAATGTATTTCTTAACCATTTGTGAATTTTCTTACAATTTGGCTCCAGTTCTGATGGCACCATAATGCTTCACAGTTCCTCTCTGAAACCAGCCATGTGGGCAACAGCTTTGAATGTTTTCCTTCTTATGTTTTTCAAATATGTATACCTCTTTTGTGTGTATGTTGACTACAGAAATGTCATATTTTCCAATTTCTTACAATTTGTGAGCAATTTACATCATCTTATTATGAATTAAATATAGATGTACAATGGATTATTTGTTGTGTTTTAATAATGATGAAGGAATGTGGGATCCTCTTACACCTTGTAGAAGTGTTTTGAATGTTTCACTTAAGCCTTGTTTACATGCACCCCTTTGCCCCCGGGGGTAAAATACCACATGGGGTTAAAATACCCCTGAGAGGCAAATTTTGTCGTATAAACGGGTCTAACAGGGGGGGTAAATTATACCCCCAGGGGGTATTCTGCCCCTGGTCAAGAGGTGGAGCAAATTCAAGCCGCGTTTACATGCACCGTTTACCCCCGGGGGTAAAATACCCCCAGGGGCAAATGTGCCTCCAGGGGGTAAATTTCATCATGTAAACGGTACATGCAGGGGGTAAATATTTACCCGATGGGGGGTATTGAGGCAAAATTTGCCCCAGGTCAAAGGTAGGGCAAATCTGTTTACCTCGAGGGGTAAATATACCCCGGGAGTAAACTTATGTCATCTAAGCAGCTTTTATATTTTTTCACGGGGCAAATGACAAATATCTAACACCCCTGTACAGAAAATGGACTCTTTTTTCTTGGAAATCTATTTTTAGCACTTATGCAATAGGTTGCTTCATTACCAACGCTCTTGTGCACTTTGAGGAAGTGAAAATGCCACCAAAGAAGAAGTACTTTCAGGGGGTAACTTCATTAGTGCGATGATAGCACAAAGTGCCTTCTAAGTATTTGGAGTGATTTGAAAGCACAATCCCAACTGGATAGTCCCTCGAAAGCAGACAATGCTGTATACAGCAAAATCAGCAATGCTTTACATGACATGGGTTATGAGAGAGCGAGGTTTCAGTGTAAGGAGAGGGATGAAAACTTTCAAAAGTCGTTACAGACAATGCCGTGATGCACTGAAGAAAAGTGGACAATCATAGAGCGAACGTGTAAATTCTACAAGGGAAATGAATGAAATACTGGAGATAAGGCCAGCCACCTCTCCTGGAAAGGTGATCCAGAGTCTTAAACCACCAGTATCAGATGCAGAAGACTCTGATGCTGCTGCTGATGGTGGTGATCCTGCTTCTGAGGAGATGGAAGATGTCATACCTCTGCTTTCGAGGGTGAGGATTTGGACATAGATGTCATAGGAATCGAAAACAAGGATGATAAATCATATGCTGAACCACAAACGAAAGAAGAGGCAATAATCGAAACTAAAACAACAAAGCAGAAGGGAAAACAAAGAAAAAGCCGCTTTCAAGCATCTTTAGAGACTGTAATGGACAGATTCAATAAGTCAAATGAAAGTATTGAAGCGAGTCAAGTTGAATTAGAAAAGAAAAGGATTGAACTTGAAATGAAGAAAATACATGACGAGGCTCACAGGAGAGAGTTTGAACTAAAGAAACTTGACAGAGAGGAGAAACAGCGAACAGCAGACAGAGACCACCAACTGCGAATGCTCCAACTGATCATGAGTAGCAGACCACAGTTCCTCTGCAGGCAGCTATGCTTCCAGGTCAAGCTTCAGTCCACCCAGTGCCATCTTACAGCCAGGGTTCGGATGACTACAAGCAGCCAGTGCCCAGCACAAGCACTGCAACTCCACCAGGCGACCGCATATCAGATTACTCAGAGGTAGACATAACCCCCATCCAAGGTCCCAGGAGAAGCCGTGGTAGTGTTACCCACAACACTGAAGGCAGCAGTTTTTATAACCTGTGACTGACTTGCTCACTGAGTGTGAATTTTTAGAAAAATGCTAAGAATGCAGTGTGTTTATGCAAGTTAGATTTTATTTCTGTTTGTTCCGAATGCAACTTAACTCTTGTTTTCAAATGAAGGCTGAAGTAATGTTTGGATCACAACTTAATTTTGAATTCTGGTAAACAAGGAATTCGTATGTTTCAAGCTGCGAAAGTCGACTTTACCTATCCACTGTTTGACTGAATTGGGAAAATACTATCTATATAACTAATGTCAGTAGTTTTTTAATAATACTTTGTGACTGACTTTTTCACTTACTTTAATGTTTAAGAACAAATAATAACAGTGTTCTGTTTGCAGGTTGCAGTTTATTTCTTAAATTTAATTATGTTTGCAAAACAAAACTCTTGTTCTCAAGTCATGTAATGTTCTTTTAAAAGCTTCAAATAAAGAAATGTTTTGATGACATCTATTTGTTAATTGAATGAACAAGAATAGAGAAATCACTGTCTCAAATGCTCATCAGAAAAGCGTCACTGTCTTTCACTGGAAGTCAGTGCTTCTCGAAGAGCTGATCCAGTGACTGGATCTGGATGAACTTGTTGTCCACACACTCCTGCTCCAACATCTACGTCCTGCAGCCAGTCTGGGTCAAATAACTCGTGCTCATTTTCGCACATGTTGTGCAAGGCAACTGAAGCTGCAGTAAGTACTGGTACAAACTCCACATGTACATCAATGCGCTTAGAGAAACGTCTCCATCGCCCCTGAAAGCGGCCAAATGTGTTTTCAATAGTCATGCGTGCACTGCTCAATCTGTAGTTGAAGTAAGATTGTTCTTCTGTGAGAGCCCCTCTTTTGCTATATGGTTTCAGTAGCAAAGGACACATAGGGTACGCAGGGTCTGCGATGATGACAACGGGCATATCCACTTTATGATCAGCAGGGCCTACACTGTCCATCATCTCTGCTGTTTGCGGTAATATCTCACCACTATCTGCCAAAGCCCTCAGCTTAGAGTTTGAGAACACCTGCGCATCGTGAACTCTACCTGGCCAGCCTATGCAGACATCAGTGAACCTGTACTTATCATCGCAAACAGCTTGCATGATAATTGAATAGAACCCTTTTCTATTCACATAATCAGAGTGGAACTGCTGCGGAGCCACAATTGGAATGTGTGTTGCATCTATAGCACCTCCACAATTTGGAAAGTTCCATTTCTGTTGGAACCCTGAAATAACTCTTTTAATAACTTTAATAACTTCTTCATCTTGAGGAAACTTGACCACAGCTGGGAATATGTGTGTGTAAATGGCATTACACACCTCATGCACAATGCAGCACACAGTGGACTTGTGTATTCCAAAAAAGATTGGCGATGGTGCGATATTCTCCTGTTGTAGCGAGAAAATATACTGCAACTGCGACTCTGTGTTCAAGACAAAGAGCTTGGCGAATTCTTGATTGTTTTTCAAGATGTTTTGACAGAGAAGATTGAACATTGCCTTTGACATCCGGAAGTTCTCTCTCCACCGATCATCATCAAATGTCTGTACTGTCACTTCCCACCAGTGTCGACTTCTTTCTCGTTCCCATACACTTCGCTCACTGTGTAATGTGGATGTCACACATAACACCATAACTTGCAAAATTCTGTTTCTTCTCCTTTTCTTTGACAGCCGCCTGTACCTGTCCATGGTCAGATTGAAATGAGAATGATGAATACCCACCCCTGTCTTAAAACCCATGTAAACGCAAATTCGTTTGCCCTTTACCCCTTGGGGTAAATTAGCCCACGGGGGGTAAAATACCCCGGGGGCAAATAGGTGTCATGTAAACGCAGCTTCAGTTACCCCCGGGGATATTCTACCCCCTGGGGGTAAAAGTGTCATGTAAACGGTCTATCAAGCTAAATACAACCAGTGGCCGTATGCACATGTTGGGCGTAGCTAACGTCAGGCGTAACACACTACGTCGGGCTTAGCAGCGCCCTCCTCTTACACGTCATGCACAACGTCGGTTAAGCCTAGGCGTTACTACGCCCAGCTTAACGGATTTACGTCAAGGCGCAGTGTGCTATTTTTAGATTTTCGAACGTTTTTAAACCACCGGTAAAAGGCGCGAAACAACTTCGCGGTACATCCCTTTCAGCCGTAATCACGGAAAGCCAAAGAAAACCGAGAAAACCCAACTTTACCGATGGATCCTGATGGAGAAATAACATGGACTTTCAAAATGGGCTTCACCATAAATGTCGCCATATTTGACACATTACGAAATCACGATTCACAGCGTTATTTGGTGTATGTTTTCAAATGTTCAAATCGGATAATTACTACTCAGATGTATTGCATTTCAAAAATAGCATATTAATGATCACTGATATCAGGTTTTCATGAAATCACTAATGATAATTCTGAAAATACACACGAAGTGCGCTTTCCGTCATATTGGATAGTGTTTACAAAATCACGTTTCGCGGAGGCCGGTATTGAGACGCCAATTACATCACGTTTATATCACATTTACCTGCGACAAATGCATCACTGAATTCCCAATACATTTTAGAATCAAATTACAAATGGTCTTTGTCACCAATATCAACTGTCTTGATAAAATGAAACGATAGATATTGAGTGTCAAAAGCACAGGGGCTTGTAACGCTAAAAACTGCCATCAAGGTATATACTGTCACTGACGGGGTCTTAGTACTATCCTTTTATATAGTACTAAGACCCCGTCAGTGACAGTATATACCTTGATGGCAGTTTTTAGCGTTACAAGCCCCTGTGGTCAAAAGTCCAAACGAACGTTGTGCTCGAAAGGCTGCGCTTGTAAAGAAAGAAAAATTCCGATTTTATACTACGTAGCATTTTCTGAAATTTTCCGACATGCAGCCGTCTATTCATTGCTTGCAATGGCTCAATAGCTTTAGAATATGCATGGAAAGAGTATCGTAGCAAGAAATGGGAAATTAAAAACAGAAGCAATGCAATCATTTGATATTTGATAAGAAATTGTCGAAGTGTCCGTGCAGCGTGACGCCATGACTGACGCAGAACGACAAAGGTTTTTATCAGAATTCCTGGCTTCTTCTCTTACTAACAATGAAAACGATAAAACATATAACAATATACATATAGTTAGAATTATTCTGATTACTTACATCTCATATTTATGTACAAACGATCCCTGAATCAAGGGAAGGGTCCTCGCGAAATCCTGTGTACTCTTGTCAGCGTGGCCACCATTTTATAAGAAATCGGTCGGCGGTAGTGATGTCATACGTCAACATTGTTGTACATGTTAGACAATTTCTTTGAGGTGAAGGTCGGTTGAACAAGTGTAAACACATTCGCCCTATCCTTCCGATTACACTTTCAGTATTATGATGTATACTTTGCGTATCGTTCAGATATGTTTTTCATCAAACTATTATCAGTATATACATTTAGCCTTGTTCAATACCATATTATACCTGGATATAGGGTAGGCGTTTTTTTATTCTTTGAAAGTTTTTTGATTGTTTGAATAATATTTACATAAGAAATTGGCACACGTAGCCATAACTGCAAAATATTTGGGTGTTGTGAAATATTATTTTTCATTTACGTTAAATTGATGCCAAACAGGTGCGCGTGTTGCTCACAATAAGATACGCAGTCAAACCGTCTAATTGTTGATATATTCAGGACACTATCTAATTGGTAAAATTATTCATTTTATGTTTGGTCTAAAGAGTGTTAAATTCTGACATAGAAGCCGAGACCTTTCATACAATTAATGGAATTTAGGTAAGATATATACTTATCAGCAAACCAATGTCGTCTTTTTCCGACGTCGCAAAATGCATAAAACAGGCCATGACGTCAACTAAAGTGTTGTATTATTATCAGTAATTTCAGTACATTTGAAGATATGTAATAATGATGCAAAATTAGTCAATATGGGAATCTAAAACTAACTTACATATCGGATAGGGCCATCCTTATCGCTATTCTGCTTTCTCAAGTAGTACCTTGCCATCTTTTCTTATAAATTGTGAAACTACCAAAACGTATCCGCTCACATTGGGGACATTTGTAATGGAATAGGTTGGTTCACCGAGAACACAACATAACGAAAATATAGCGTAAGTATCCACAACAACTTTTCTTCAAGTGATCTGAGTAACATTGACCTAGTGTTAAGCATAACTCAGTTATGCCCCCTTATCTTTTATACGTGTATGACCTCTCTGTCGTCAGTTGACGTCATAGAAGAAAATCCATTTTTGACACTTATTGCGAGTCATTTTTAATGTTGAGCGTCTAACGTTATGCATTAGCACATAAACCCAATTCATATACACTTATGTCGTTCAGATATAAGGCTGTATTTTCTTCGCTCACACTTTCTGTAAAGATGCCAAATTAAAAAAATCGTAGCAGAGTGCTTTTATCGGTGCACAACAAAAAGCGGAGAAATTGACAGTTTCTTAACGCGTAACAAAACTTTAGACAACATTTAGCAGTGTCTATTTCTCAAACCGCCGAGGTAGTCGCACTTATATTTATACCAACGGATATGAAATTAAATATTCTAAATTTCTGTGTAATTTTATAGCCGTACGCAGATCCAGGACCACGCGAGCGCAATTCTCGCACAACGTTCACTTTTAAAAACTTTTGAAAATGTGCGCATGATAAAAAACTCGGCATCCAGTGCCGCCATTACAAGGCTACGCCTGCTGGGTAGGTGGCGTAAATATAGAGCACTACGCTTGGCGTAACTTTAGCTACGTCTAAGATATGCATACCGTTTTAACGTTACGCCCGGGCGCACATCTGACTTACGCCCGGACTAGAATTTACGCCCGACATGTGCATACGGCCACAGGAGTACATTTGTGGAACCATCCATCCCTGCTTATAATGGAATGGTTTTCCAGGAAATCTAGACATGCATTTTGTTGGAATGTATGTTGTTGGTATGCACTACCCACCCTGTCATTAATCTGTAGCTCTACACTGGAAACAACATGCCTCCGATAAACAAGCGTTTACGACGTGGTTAAGCCTGGACAGATGATGAGACAAAGGGTCTGCTTAGTATCTGCGGAGACATGCCCATCCAGTCCTAACTGGACAGCCCCTCAAAAGCTGATACAGCTGTTTATTCAAAGGTGAACAAAGTAATGCATGAACTGGGCTTTGAGAAAACGGCCATACAATGCACAGAACGAACGAAAACACTTAAAAATCATATAGACAGTGTAGGGATTCACTTAAGAGGAGTGGACAGACCCGAAAATTCTGCACATTTTATGAACAGCTAAATGAAATTTTGCGACATCACCTGGAACGGGCATTCAAAGTCTCCAGCAGTCAGTTGCATCAGATACAGACATATCTGATCTTGAAGTTACTGATGATCATGTTACCGACAACATTGCTGATGATGTCGAACTTGCTGAGCCAGGAGATTATGAATGTGTTAAAAATGGCCAACAAAATGGTCATATGAAAACAAACAAAAAGGAAAACAAAGAAAACCCAAACTGCAAACAACTTTGAAAACTGTCATGGACTAGTTTGCTAAACCTAATGAAGATATTGAAGCAAGGCAGATTGAGTTGGAAAAGAAACAAATTGAGCTGGAAATGAGAAAAATGACGAGAGAAAGAAAATAGAGAGCTTGCACTCAGGAAACTGGATAAAGGAGAAAGACAGAAAGCTTCTGACAGAGAACACCAATTGCGTATGCTACAGTTCATCATGAACACTCCTCAACCATATGCCAATCCATCATCCATCCAATGTCCAACATTCTTGTCAAGTGGTATCAACTTGACCTTGTGGTCCTTGGTCGCCATCATGTATCTCATCAACCTCATCCAGGCAGTCAGGGTTGAACATGTGGTCTGATTCACACATGTTATGCGCCTACATCTTCCTTTGGAAGCGTCCAAATGTATTTCAATGACCATCCGGGCACTTATGAAGCGGAAGTTGAAGTAAGACTTCTCATCCGATTGGGTTCCTCCGTTGCCGTAAAGTGTAAAGAGCTAGTGAGACGTGTCAGGCCGGATCTGCAATGATGACGCCAGGCATGTCACCATCATTAGCACTACCCACTCTTTCCTTCCAGTCTGTGGTAAGCTTTGAAGCTTTCCTCGCCTATAGGAAACTTCACAACATCTGGAAACACGTGTGTACAAGTGGCATAACACACTTCATGTACTACACAAGAAACTGTTGACCTGTGAATCCTAAACAGATTACCAACAATGCGATATTCTACTGTTGTGGCCAAGTAGTATATTGTCACTGCTACTCGAATCTTTTTGAATGTGAAGCTGGAACTTTTCACAGAAGCGCTGGCACATGTCCCTTGACATTCTGACGTTTTCTTTACACTGAGTTTCATCAAAACGTGGTACATTTACTTCCCACCAATATCTACTCCTTTCCAAAACAAGGCGTTCTCTAGTGATGAACCCACGCACAAAGTTTGGACGAATCTCTTCCGTTTTCTAGATTTGGACAAACGTCTATATTCATCCATGGTTATAGAGAAGTGACAAGAAATATCAATACCTCCCACCATGTAACGCAGGCACAATTTTGCCATTTGCCCTTGCGGGTAAATTAACCCCCAGGGGCAAAATACCCATGGGGGTAAATGTGGTGCATGTAAGCAAGGCTTTAGTCTCAAACCTGAATGTGGGTGGTGCGGTAGCCTAGTGGTTAAACCATTTGGTCGTCATGCCAACTAGTGGATTCGATTCCTCACATGGGTACAATTTGTGAAGCCCAGTTCAGCTGTCACCTGTCGTGATATTGCTGAAATAAAAAATAAATAGAAATAAACGCACTCACTAAGTGAGCAAATTGATGAGGGTAGGGTGAAAGGGTGATTCTTGAATGTTTGTCCATTTGTTATGATGGTAATTACACCAGGTGGAAGGTTTGATGTACACACCATGATAGTAGAATCAATGTGTATGCTGTGATATATACACCATAACAACAGTCTCCAGGTGTGGGGTGTATGTACACACCATAAAAACAGTCTGCAGGTGTAGGGTTTATGTACACACCATAAAAACAGTCTCCAAGTGTAGTGAGTGAGTGAGTGAGTTTAGTTTTACGCCCCATTCAGCAATATGGCGGCGGTCTGTTAATAATCGAATCTGGACAAGACCATCCAGTGATCAACAGCACGAGCATCAATCTGCACAATTAGGAACCGATGACGTGTCAACCAAGTCTACGAGCCTGACCACCCGATCCCGTTAGTTGCCTCTTACGACAAGCATTGGTTAATGAAGATCAATATTCTAACCCGGACCTTCACGGGTACTCTCCAGGTGTAAGGTTTATGTATACACAACAACAGTCTCCAGGTGTGGGGTTTATGTACACACCACAACAACAGTCTCCGGGTGTGGGGTTTATGTACACACCACAACAACAGTCTCCGGGTGTGGGGTTTATGTACACACAACAACAGTCTCCAGGTGTAAGGTTTATGTACACAACACTACAACAGTCTCCAGGTGTTGGGTTTATGTACACACAACAACAGTCTCCAGGTGTGGGGTTTATGTACACACCACAACAACAGTCTCCAGGTGTGGGGTTTATGCACACACCACAACAACAGTCTCCTGGTGTGGGGTTTACGTATACATAACAACAGTCTCCAGGTGTGGGGTTTATGTACACATAACAACAGTCTCCAGGTGTGGGGTTTATGTACACACCACAACAGTCTCCAGGTGTGGGGTTTATGTACACACCACAACAACAGTCTCCAGGTGTAGAGTTTATGTACTCCAGGTGTGGGGTTTATGTACACACCACAACAACAGTCTCCACGTGTAGAGTTTATGTACACACAACAACAACAGTCTCCTGGTGTAGAGTTTATGTACACACCACAACAACAGTCTCCAGGTGTAGAGTTTATGTACACACAACAACAACAGTATCCAGGTGTAGAGTTTATGTACACACCACAACAACAGTCTCCTGGTGTAGAGTTTATGTACACACCACAACAACAGTCTCCAGGTGTAGGATTTATGTACACACCACAACAACAGTCTCACAACAACAGTCTCCAGGTGTGGGATTTATGTACACACCACAACAACAGTCTCCAGGTGTGGGGTTTATGTACACACCACAACAACAGTCTCCAGGTGTGGGAGTTTATGTACACACCACAACAACAGTCTCCAGGTGTGGGATTTATGTACACACCACAACAACAGTCTCCAGGTGTGGGGTTTATGTACACACCACAACAACAGTCTCCAGGTGTGGGATTTATGTACAACAACTCCAGGTGTGGGGTTTATGTACACACCACAACAACAGTCTCCAGGTGTGGGGTTTATGTACACACCACAACAACAGTCTCCAGGTGGTACACACCACAACAACAGTCTCCAGGTGTGGGGTTTATGTACACACCACAACAACAGTTTGGGTGTGGGTTTATGTACACACCACAACAGTTTCCACACACCACAACAACAGTCTCCAGGTGTGGGGTTTATGTACACACCACAACAACAGTCTCCAGGTGTGGGGTTTATGTACACACCACAACAACAGTCTCCGGGTGTGAGGTCTATGTACACACCACAGTGTGGGGTTTATGTAGGTGTGGGATGTTTATGTACACACCACAACAACAGTCTCCAGGTGTGGGGTTTATGTACACACCACAACAACAGTCTCCAGGTGTGGGGTTTATGTACACACCTTAACAACAGTCTCCAGGTGTGGGGTTTATGTACACACCACCACAACAGTCTCCAGATGTGGGGTTTATGTACACACCACAACAACAGTCTCAGTGTTTGAGGTGTAATATATACTTCATATCAGCCATCGCCAGATGTGATTTGTCCACCACCACAGTGGTCTCAATGTGTAACCGCACAACATCCGTGTGCTTGAAAACCATCATCAATATTCCTCCGCCAACACTGTGGTTGGTTGTACTGACACGCCACGGTCACATGACTCCAGGCTCCCTGTCGCGGAGCATCAATTATTCATGCTTGCAGCTGCACGCTGGCTGTCCTCAGCGGTCCTGTGTGACTGTGTACTGACGGTGTTGTCAGACAGCTGTGTCGTGTTGATACTGCCGCCGACTGCGTTGTGTTGGAACATGGAGACGACACAGAACTGTCTAGTTGGAGTTGCGTTGTCTAAACCCAAGAATCCATCATCTAAGATATTACGTTCTGATTGTTAGGAAGTATATAGAAAACGAGGTACAGTGGAATCTGTCAAATCCGGACTCTGTGTAATCCGGTTTTCTCCATAATCCGGACTACTCTCTGAGTTATGGCAAAATTGTTCTTAATTTATCATTGAAGCGTACTTTACAATCCGGACTCTCTCAATTACGGATTACAGATTAAAATAACAGTCCCGACAATCAACTTGCTATGAGAACAATGCTTTGAGATCCGGACGTAGCTGACTAAAATAACAGTCCGTTGAATAAACATCTCATGTTAACAGACGTCTTCCGATGAAAGTATAAATAATATATTGAGCATAAATAGAAAACAAACAAGAACGATTCACGTTGTTGGTTGTCCTTAACAAAGGGAGGTAACTCATCGTGGCAGTGAACACGGTAACGGACAATAGGTTGTTACATGATTTGGTAGATAATCCGGTGATTCATACGAAGTTCTTGGCCACACAGGGTATCCAGGTTCGACCAGTCACTCCAGTCACGTCAAATATAATTACTGCAAATGCATTACTCCTTCAGCCACTTCTATTCAGCCAAGTATATAAATGGATAAACGGGTCTGATTGTCGCGAAAGAGAACGTCAATGTGGAGAGTTGTTTCCCTTATAGCAGTGACCGGACCCGATATCATGGTTGTCATTCCAGATTCGTACAGATTTCATGGGTGAGTGAGTGTGAGTTGGGTTTTACGCCACTTTTAGCAATATTCCAGCAATATCACGGCGGGGGGACACACGAAATGGGCTTCACACATCGCACCCATGTAGGGAATCGAACCCGGAAATGAAACATACAACTTTATGGATGACAACTTCTTATTTATTGCAAAAAGCGACGTTTCGATGTAGATTCTTACATGTTATCAAGCTAAAAGTGAATACAACCAGGTGTAGAGGAGTATACAGGTACAAAACCTGGACAAAATGTTGTCCGTCGTGTTGCAAAGGAACCGCACCCAGTGTAAGCAGTCCTCAATGAAAGACTTTTTCAAAACTGAATAATTGTAAAGGTATGATTGTTATGTTGTGATGCTGTTTTTGAATGTCTATTCATGTACAATAAACGCTTGATGATCATAAACGTTTTGGATTTTCCTTGAGGTGTATGAAAACCAAAAATCCAGATATCCGGATATTCAATTATCCGGACGATTTACGTAAAACCGATTGTGTCCGGATATCCGAGGTCTCACTGTATATACAGAGTATGTTTTGACAACAGCAGATTAACATTAACAACAACATGTAATTGAATAACAACTGGTACATAATTATGAGAGGCCAGTGGGAGACTAAGAACAACAAATGAGACTGGGAACGAAGCCAATAAACAAGGGGGATTAAGAAGCTGATTGGATTAGTTCTTCATAGGCCGTTAGTATGTAGTATCCTTGGTCTCTGTTGATCAAAGGTTTGTGGCGGCGTATTTCGATTGCTTCCAAGAGTTTTCTTTTTGTGAAGTCCTGATTCTTGGTTAATAGGATTTCAAATTTGTCAAACTTGATTTGATGGGTAGGGAATTTCTGTTGGTGATCGGAGAGGGCTGATTTGCTGTCTGATTTTGCTGTCGAGGTTTTATGTTCTTTAATGCAGATATCAACGGGACGGGAGGTTTCACCAATATAGGAGTCACCACATTCACAATTAAGTTTGTAGATCACTCTTTTGGGGGGCTGCTTTTTGGAGGGTAGGTTGCGGCCATTGGCTTGGAGGATGGTCCTGAGGGTTGCAGAGCCATTGAAGATGGTGTCTGTGCCTGCTTGGTGCTTTAGTAGTCTGCTGATTTGATGGGAGGTCTTGCCGATGAAGGGTATAGGGTGATTCTGATGGGGGCTGATTCTGGCTTGGTCAGTTTGGGTTTGTCATGGAGGGTGGTGGAGATGGTCCTTTTGACTATGTTGGTGGGATACTGGGTGAGGCTCGTGAAGACATGTTGCAGGTGGTTCAGCTCATGTTCTAGGTCACGGCTGCTGGAGCAATTGTTCTTGGCACGCTTGGCGTGACGAGCGAACGCTTTGACCGCTAGGCTATCCCACCGCCCCACAGATTTCATGGGTGTCATCAACGTGTAGGCCTCTTCTCTGATATAAAATTGCCACTTGTGATACAGCAAAGTAAACCCAGCCTCACACTCATCGTAAAATTAGACTTAGGAAAATCTCCATTCTTTATATCTGCCTCGCAGAACCTAAGGTGAGGTGAGGTGAAATTGGCTTTAACGTCGTGCTTGAGAATATTTCATATGACGACGTGCATGCGTGTGTACCCAGCCTGCTTGTACTAGCTCAGACTGAAGCTGGTTTTATAAAGAGATGCCAACACTATTTTGGGCCTAAGTGTAATACTGGAGGTCAAAAAGTGTAATTTGGACCTAAAAAGTGTAATACTTAAAACACTTACATAGTGAAAGGTGATAACTTAATAAAAATTACTTTTAAAAAGGTTTATTCACATGAATAGGAAAGATTCTAGACAGAAATACACGTGACCAATCATTATACAGTTCCATACATCAGAAATTGTTGGTCAGGTGACACAAAATACTTTAATTCCTTACAAGTTAATTTGAATGAGCGCATTGCTAAGAGTAAGCGATTCCTATCGGTGTAAGGCCAATTCAGAACCCCTGCACTAGTGCGTTACGAAAAATATTCCCTGTGAAATTTTAACCACTTTATTGATTTTCGCAAAACGGGTAGAAAAGCGTAATTTTCACAGATTTAGTGTAATGGCGTAATTTAATGGTCAAAATCGTAATAATTACGCCCAAAGCGTAAGGGTTGGCATCTCTGCTAGCCCACTGAGATACCATGCCGCAGTGAAGCATGAATACCCCACTCAGACACAGTATACTGACTCCGAGCCAACCAGTCCTTGTTGTACCCATTAATGCCGAGCGCCAGGCATGGACCAACAAGTACCATATTTTAACGTCTTTTGGTATGACGCGGTCGGGGATCGAACCCGCGACCTTCCGCTCTCTGGGCGGACGCTCTTACCACTACACCACGGAGGCGGTTCGCAGAACCTAAAAGCAATGAACCACTTGATAGACTACTGTAATATAATTCAACATATTCACATTTCTGATGTTAATATTTGAACTGAAGTTTTTAATTAAATCATTTGTGGAAACTCATTTGCAGAAATCCTCATAATGGAATATTATCGATTCCATTTCTACGGACAACTGGCTAAAATGTATCAGATGCTGACACATTTGATCACATCTAAACTTGTCCTCCGCCATGTCTATACGGGGTGATTCAACTAAAATAGTGCTTGAAGCCGTATTTACAAACATTCTTATAAATATAATCAGACTATTATTAGCACAGGTCCCGTGCAGCAATGTATGATAATTGAGTTTCACGCCGCACTCCGCAATATTCCAGCTATACGGCAGCGGTCTGTAAATAATCATGTCTGGACCAGACAATCCAGTGATCAACAGCAATAGCATCGATCTACGTAATTGGGAACCGATGACATGTGTCAACTAAGTCAGCGATCGTGCCCACCCGAATCACCCAAATATTTCTTTGCTAATTTTAATAAAAAAAATCCGGTCGCTCTAGAAGCTTCCACTGACTGACTGACTGAGTTTAGTTTTACGCCGCTTTTAGCAATATTCCAGCAATATCACGGCGGGGAACACCAGAAATGGGCTTAACACATTGTGCCCATGTGGGGAATCGAACCCGGGTCTTCAGCATGACGAGCCAACGCTTTAACCACTAGTCTACCCCACCGCCCCTAGAAGCTTCCAAATGATTCTTTACTGCAAGTCTTCGCGTCGAGTAGTTTGTACATCAATGTCTGCTGCTGAATCAAGAACAACAATGTAGTATTTGGTTTGTTGCACTCAGTAATATCCCGGCTATATGGCGGCGGTCTGTAAATAATCGAGTCTTGACCAGACAATCCAGTGATCAACAGCATGAGCATCAATCTACGCAACTGGAATACGATAGCATGTGGCAACCAAGTCAGCGAGCCTAAAAACCGTTAGTCTCCTCTAACGACAAGCATGGGTTACTGAAGGCCAATTCTAACCCGGATCTTCTCGGGTCTCTTGTACAGTCAATGAAATCCAAATCCCATAGGTCCAGCTGTATTTGAGTGGTTACCTCCCGTTGTAAATCGGAATTACCTCCCTTTGATTTTCACAACGAGGTGCGCCATTGAAAACCAGCTGAACTATTGAACAGATGAATCACAAGAATATCATCAAGTTGTCACATACGGAATACGTTTGATCGCCTGGTGATTACAAAATGACAACAATATATTGGTTGGTGATACTGTGTTGTCTTCAGGCAGTTCGGGGAGATGTCAGCACCGAGCAACCCCAGGTGAAAGCGAACGGAACAGGTGTGTAGCCTTCAAATTGACGATTTTATGGATAATTTCTGGTGGTAAATTTGTGTCCACGGTATTTGATAACATGAATTATTGGTCTACGATTTTTGTAAGCTCGAAGTTTAGCATAGTCACATACCTGTCAGTTAATTACATTTTCACCAGCTTTAAAAAAGCTTAATGCTTGAATATTGTCGAATTGGATGATGTTTTAATCATTAGGATCTTTGGCTTACCTACCTGTACTTCCACGAAACATATAAAAACCCAATAGCTAAAATATACGGCGATGAAGATATTTACTCACTTGTGAGAAATGAGGATTATATTTTAACGAATTCAGTTGATTACTTGTACATGGTTTTAGGATAATGTTGCATCATGTTTAAGAATAGCATGGAAAAAAACTTGTCTGGCATTTTTGAGGATTTTATGACCAAAACAAGTGTTGGTCTTTGACTGGCATTTAGAAGTTGGTCTTGTGAACAAGGAAGGTACTTCTATGGACATAATCGATATGCATTTTCTCAATTACGATATATTTGATGTTATGGTGTAGATTGGAATACCATTTTGAATAAGGTGACAAGTTTTCATTCATTGTAATACTTATATTATCATGCTTATCATGTAGGGGACATAAGTGTTTATATTAGCTTGTATGAGAGATAAGTGTTTAAATTATCATGTATGGAGTAGAAGTGTGTAGATTATCCTGCGACAGACGTGTGTATTTTCATGAATGGGACATAGGTGTGTAATGTATTTGTGACTTAAGTGTGTTTGTCATGTATGGTACATACAAGTGTGTAAATTATGTAAGGAACATTACTGTGTCAGGGATAGAAATACATTTTTTTCTAAGTGTGCCTTAAGGCACCAGACAAATATTTTCGGTGTGCCTTTCTGAAATTGAGTATGCCCACAAGTTTTTAGAATAAATGACAATGATGATCATCATTTGAAATTTATTGTTAAATAAAGAAATGGGTTTATGAACATTCAGATATGTATGGTATAATTCAATTTGGAAAAAAATAATTGTTTGGGGATTAAATGACTAAATGTGAGTTATGTCTCTTAAAAAATTAGTCGTGTCAAAAGGGCACCGAGAACTTTTTTTAGCCATGCCATTTCTATATTTACCGTGCCATGGCACACTAATATATGGGGTATTTCAACACCTGTATGTATATTATCATGTATGGAACATTAGTGTGTATATTATCTTGTATGGAACACAAGCTCAGCCACACGGCTTCCACAAAATGGAAGTCGGGCAACTGGTAGTCTTGACTGCAGACTTTGTGTACCCATCTGTGGAGTCGCAGTGGCTGAGCGGTCTAGGCATCAGACTTTGTGTGCTGGTGATTAGGTGCCTGACTCTGAGGGTGTGGGTTCGAATCCCGGATGGGACTCAACCCTAAAAGTACTAGAATCTGTTCTTTACTAAGAAAGTGTAGTCCCAAATATAACATATGTTACACTGTCACTGTGGTCAAATCTTGTCATAGAATATATTTTGTTATTGCTTAACTGAATATAATGAATAATGATTCAGCTGCATACTTGTTTTTGTACTCATAACCCAATATTCATATTCGTTATCAAGTAGACTTGATGTTTATCATGTTTGGCGCTTGACAATACAGGGCTTGATTTAAAAGATGTTAACCTACTTGCACCAGGTGCAACCTAAGATAAAAACCTAGTTGCACCAGCCAAATTCCAGTTGCAACGTAGTGTGTTAAAACATCAGGGGTTTCGGTGCACATAAACATATTTATGTCATGTAGTACCATTGAAACCATAGCAACGCAGAGACACAGCTGATCCCTGTTTACAATCTTGAGCTATCATAGCCGCGACGTGTCTATGAATAGCAATGTTTCGTTGCCATAGCTATTCAAAGTTTAGAACAAAATGGAGCTGACATATTTATGCTTATATTGTTAGATTAATTGTTGATTTATTTCTCAAAAAATGACTTGCACCTGGTGCAAGTGAGACTAATAACTGCAAGTTGTCTTCTCTTTACTTGTATACCCTGTGTGTCTCTGACTTACATGAGAGCAGTGATGGGGTCCTGCAGTCAAGACATGACCTGATCATGCTGATATAGGGTCATGCCTTGACCTTAGGACCTGTCGTGGCTATGGCGATGACTGAGTGGATGACTAATCCATGAGATACTACGGAAGTACCCTCTCTGATATAACGATGCAGAAATATACTCTTCCTGACATAACGATGCAGAAATATATACTCCTTCTGATATCACAATACAGAAATATACACTCTCTGACATTACAATACAGAAATATACTCTTCCTGACATCACAATACAGAAATATACTCTTCCTGACATCACAATACAGTAATATACACTCTTTGACATTACAATACAGAAATATACACTCTCTGACATAACAATGCAGAAATATACTCTTCCTGACATCTCAATACAGTAATATACACTCTTTGACATTACAATACAGAAATATACCCTCTCTGACATAACGATGCAGAAATATACTCTTCCTGACATCACAATACAGAAATATACACTCTCTGACATCAATACAGAAATATACACTCTTTGACATCACAATACAGAAATATACTCTTTCTGACATCACAATACAGAAATATACCCTCTCTGACATCACAATACAGAAATATACCCTCTCCCTCTGACATCACAATACAGAAATATACCCTCTCCCTCTGACATCACAATACAGAAATATACCCTCTCTGACATCACAATACAGAAATATACCCTCTCCCTCTGACATCACAATACAGAAATATACCCTCTCCCTCTGACATCACAATACAGAAATGTACCCTCTCTGTTAGTGTCAGAAACTTGTTCTGTACGACCTTATTGGCCATTTGTGTTGGGTAGTGATATATGTTTAGTTGTCTACATGGTGATGACTTGGTCTGTCATCTGGAAGCTGCATCATTTCACATAGCTTTAGATGAATTGTAGAGTTTTCAATGTGCATACTGTATTTTTATGAAATCCTATTTTAAGGTATTATATATGAACTCTGCTATGGTGACTAATGTGTATAATGGCTACAACATCTCGCTTTATGTTAACTAGACATTGCTGGGTCGAGTTTATGCCATGTGTTACAGACTTGGGCAGCACACAAACAACAAACATAAAGTCACCTGAAATAGCATTTTATCATAAAAATTACATTTTTAAACAGCTTCAATAATTTGTGAGCAGGGAAAGAAATGTAATTCCTTTATCATGTTGATGGGTTGCATTTGGCACTGGCCAGATAGTTTAGTTTTACCTTTGTGAAAATAAGTGTGCCCATGTCTGTGGATGATCTAGTTAGACTTAGAACATCACACTAATATATTCATTTCAGTTTGTTTATTAAATCAGTTAGCATCATGTGAACCTTTAAACTTAAAAGATTGATTTCCTGAACACTGTTGTGACTGCAAGAATAGATCAGCTTTGTTTGTCCCGGACCCAGAAACTATGCTTTCATCCAAGCATTTACTTCCTTTTCTGCACAATGGCAATCAAAATGGATTGTCAGATTGAGAGCGCCACCGATAAACAGTTTCCTCTTGTTGATGGGGCTCACGATTAAGTTTTGAAGGATTTCATTTGGTGAAATTTATCGCATTTTCCAATAAATGAATCATGATGAGAACCTATTTTTATCATTTAATTTTGAGTTGTGCCCTTGAGGCACATTAAAATATTTCATCCGTGTCATTTCAATATTTAATATACCATGGCATGCAAATTAAGCACTGTTTCAATCCCTGGGGATCAAACATAGAAGTAGTCAATAGCTCCAAAAGTATTCGGAGCCTCGAGTTCTGATGGGTGTTTGTGAGTGACAACATGGAGTCTTCCTTCAGCCAATATGGCCAATATACTTTAGACTCTCTTTCTATGGCTTATTGACTGTTTGCAGTTAATATCTAGTTCGTTAGTAGTAGGTGTTGTAATTAGCATGATTAGTGCCGTGTGTTGGATTATGACGTTTCCTAACTTGACAGTTACGTTTCGTGTTGACAGTGTTAGAGAGGGTCTTGATGGGGGGTGTTTCCAGTCAGTAGCACTAAAATTAGGGACTTTTAGTCAATCATCATTTCTCAACTTGGTTAAAACACTTGATTAGAGGGCAAGCTGTCAAGTTGAAACTAAAACGCAAAATCATTTCTATGCAAATGTGGATTGTCAGTCTATCTATAGGGAATCATGGAGACATATGGTTCTGCTTGTGTTTCATTACCTTACCGTTTGTGTTTTACCAATATTACAAGCAGGTTGTTTTTGTCGTGTTGTTAGACCTAAATACATGTAAGATTTACAACATATTTGCATGATAATGGACAACAGTAAAAATATAATTGACACAGTGCATTTTTATTTTGACATTTTATGTTAATTTTTGGTATGTTAAATATTTGACTCTTCTTATGTTTTTAATATGTTTTACTTTAAACAGTATGCCCAGTCAGGGCCCTCTCTTAGGGTTATGCTGGTACAGCTAGCTGACATGCGAAGTGTTCAGTAATATAAGACACTACACTTTGTTTGGTTTATATTCTGATGGCAGCGGATGTGTCTAAAGTGTAGCCGATTATCATCATAGTTTCGAGAAATGACAATTTTTAGCATGTATGTAAATTTTCATTATCATTTACAGATCCACAACAAGTAACATATCCGGATTTAGGGAAAACGCACAAGTAAAATGTTAGTTTCACTTATAGCTATAGATAAAATACTAGCCTAAGGTACAAAATCCCATCTCCCACACATGCCATTCAACAAAGCAATAGTTAGCAATGGTTAGGATAGTTATGTCTACTTTGTATTATTAATTGCCATGATCTGCTTAATAAGTGTCATCACGTTTTTCTGACTAAACTTAGGCTATGACTTCAACTTTGGCCCATTAAGCTAATGTATTGTACAGGGGTGGAAATATCCCATTGCCCGACGCCCGAGTCCAGTGTTTTTTTTCTGTTGGGCAAGCAAATTTGTATATCACACTGTACCGGTGTCCAGTTGACTTTCCAATATTAATTATGTTGTTTATTTAAAAAATCAACAAGAAAACGGCTGGTATAGTGGAAAAATTATCAGGGCAAGTGATTTTACATGTGCCATTGTACCGGAGTACACTAGCAATTTTAAAGTTATTTCCACCCCTGTTGTACATTATTCACACTTTGCTAAGGATCAAATCATGGATTCATCAGAAAACTATGATGTTGGGTCAAATTTGGTTTAAATATCTAAGCTTATTGTAAGCCTGGATCATACAGTGTGTCATTTCATCTTGTGGATCCCATACCTGCTATTGACAGGTGTTGTGTACTTGTCAATGACTCGTTCCATGATTTGCAAAATGGTTGATTGATGCCATGAAAACCATTTTTTATGGTTACTCATGTATCAGGTGCATAAGGTTAGATTAAAGTGACTGTTTGCCTAAAGAGGGGTTACCATATTATCGTTTAACTATTTTTAAATGAATACAATTTCAAATCATAACTCTATGTTTAAGTAAAGTTGTGAATTTTTGTGATCCTTAGCAAAGTGTGAGTAATACAAGACAAATCTTATGGATGACAACTTCTTGATTTATTTTACACAACGTATCTGGGCTAGTTCTAGCCCCTTCGTCAGGTGGATAGTGATAAGAATTTCAAAGTGTGAGTAGTATAATATCACAATATACTAACAGTGTATAAAATATGCCAAAAAAACAGCCAAACTTAACAAACTTACAAGCCCAGAAGAGATTTAACCAGTCCTTCTTAAATACTAATAGACAGTGCCAGTGGACACATTTTTTTTCACCCGTCCGCTAGCTGTAAAATTAGACCGTCCGGCAGAAATCTAGCCCGTCACGGACGGTCGGACAGGACTTATTTCATACCCTGATACTAATCATCCAGTTTTAAGTCAACAGGATTGGTGCCAGTATTAAGTGTATATTTTGTATCATCAATGAATTGGGGTTTTGGCGCGTAGCCAAGTGGTGAAAGCATTCACTCGTCACGCTGAAGACCCAGGTTTGATTCCCTCCATGAGTACAAAGTGTGTGGCCCATTTCTGGTGTCCCCACTGTGACATTGCTGGAATGTTGCTACAAGCAGTGTAAAACTAAGCTCATTCATTCACTCACTCACACACTCATCGATGAATTATTTTTTCTTGAGTTTATACCGCCTCCGTGGTGTAGTGGTTAGAGCGTCCGCCCGGAGAGCGGAAGGTCGCGGGTTCGATCCCTGACCGCGTCATACCATAAGACGTTAAAATGTGGTGCTTGTTGGTCCCTGCCTGGCGCTCGGCATTAATGGGTACAACAAGGACTGGTTGGCTCGGAGTCAGAATAATGTGTCTGAGTGGGGTATTCATGCTTCACTGCGGCATGGTATCTCAGTGGGCTAGCACTATAAAACCAGCTTCAGTCGGGGCTAGTACAAGCAGCCGCACATACATACACACACACACACACACACACGCATGCACGTCGTCATATGAGCGAAATATTCTCAAGCACGACGTTAAACCCACTTTCACTTCACCTCACTCTTGAGTTTATTTCTCCCTGGAGGTAAACATGGTAAAGGCCTATTCCTTGCGATTGTTGTGACATAAAACCTTCCTTCTTGGTTTCTTATGAATGTCTTTTTAATGTAAATATAATATTTATTTTGTTTCCATGGTTACAATATTCAGATTGTTATCTATTTTATCCTTTTTTCATTTTTTTTTGTATCATACTTGCTAGCAGCTACTTAGACTGTATTGGTTCATGCAGTATTTCATAGGACTGTAACGATGCATCAAACTATCGATGGATTGCAATTGTTGAGTCTCCGATAGCAATTAATCGATGCTAGAAACGAAAAACTATCGATGCATCGATAGTTTGTGTGACTATGGATAGTTTATTAATTGACTTCCGTTGATAAGTGCACAGCGCGCAACGCAAAATACAGTTAGTTCCAGATTCGCTCACTTTGATTTAGAGTTATCCGCGTCTGTTCCATGTTAACTGTTAACTTGATCTGGGTTTCAAGTTTCTTGTCAGATATTAAAGAGACTGAAATTACTTCAACTTGTTTTTATTTCATACAAACTATACATTCATTTGGGAAATGACTTTAAATGAGACAAAGGAGAAAAAAACTATTGCAATAGTTGGTCACAATAGACTTTCGCTATCGCAATGTTGTTTCCCCCTCAATAGTGACCCTTAGTATTTCATATCTTTGTTGAAAGAGCTGCAAATAGCGGCTTGCCATGCTTTAGCTATATTCACTCACTCACGTGTACCTGTGGCAACAGTGATCACAAGTATGTATGCTCAGAAATGTTTCTTGTCTGGATCTAGATGTTGATTTAAGTATGCATATGCATAAGCACATGCTGTTCACCCTGTGAACAGACTTCCAGATGTCCCAAGTGTAAGACATTGCTCTGTTACTTCTTCGAATGCATCCATATTATACAGTGGAAACCTGATAAGTAAAATTCCAAGGGACTCGCCAAAATTGTTTACTTATCAGGTATTTTACTTATCCAAACTTACAAAACCTGCAAATGACACCCGTATGCATATATATGTATGCATATGTTACAATGAACAACTAATCAGGGCTGGCAGTGTATTGTCAACTGCTTGACGCCAGCGAGCTGTAAGTAGGATGTTTGTTTGACTGGAGACTGACACGACTGCCCCTCATGTCGGATTATGTGGTGATCGCTAATTTAGTTATCCGGTCTCTTTTGTTAAGTAATTTACTTCCAGGGACCATGAGAAGACGTTTAGTTAAGCGGTATTGTTTACTTATCCGAGTTTAGTTAACCAGACTCTAATAGTGATAATTAATGAAGAAATTTGCCGGGACCCAACAAAAGTGTTTACTTATCAGGTCTGTTTAGTTAAGCAGTCTTTACTTAGGCGGTTTCCACTGTATATGGCATGTTATGACTCTTGATGACCTTCCTGTATTCTTGTTGACCTTCTCTTTCAATAAATCAGGAAATGACTGGTCCCTTGTAAAAGTGCCAGATGACTCATCCCAACACACGTAGCGCACCGAAAATGAACATGCAACGAAGTTTGGAAATTTGGGGTGGGGTGGGGTGGGGTGTGTATATTAAAATGCACTCCGTCCATCCATGCGTGCATCCATGCACATTTGTCATTTCTGGAGCAGAACTTTTAAACCGTTCAATATTTCTTCACCAAACTTGGCACATAGATAGGTCTGGTGATGAACTGGTGCTTTTAGTAGTTTTGAATTTCTGATTATAATATTTTTTGCATTTCCATGGCAACAAGTTTAACTTTGACTGAAAATAGTGAAATTGGTGTTGTGCTCTTTTCTGGAACAGAACTTTAAACCGTTAAATATTTCTTTACCAAACTTTACCAAATATTTCTTGGCATTTTTTCCATGGCAACTAGTTTTACTTTAAACAATATGTATAACCATATTTTCATATTCAGTGGCTCCAGTACTGTCAATGTGACTTAAAATCTTGATTCACTCACTCACTCCAATATAATTTTTCACATGGCCCATAAAATTTCTCAGAGCTCGTCCTCATCGGCGCGTCCTATGGAAAGACTTCATTCAAATCATATCACCAGAATCTAACATATATTCCTCACCTGATAAGGATGAGTTTTAACATGTTTTCAACTGTATCTGAACATACTGAAACACATTTTCAACTTCTAAAAATGCCATGTTTCTCGTCGTTAAAACTTAAGGGGAATACGGGCGGAAGTCTTAACCGTCCTATTTCTAAAGAAACCTACCTTCACATAAAGTTGACATTTTATTAATATTAGATTAAAGTTATTTTTGCCTGCAATACTTCGACAAACCAACAACCACGATGTTTTACGCCATTTTTGAATGCATTAACTCTTGACCTATCAGATTCGATGCGTTGTATATCCATCGTCAGATTTGCAGTTTATCAGCCAATGAAATAACTTGTTACATATTTAACGTACACATGGTCGTCAAGCATGGCTGAAAGCAGGCATAAGATCACACCTCATAACCATCTAAACCAATGGGTATGAAATCTTTATAAGACAGTACATTTAGCATGCTAAGTTAATAAAACAATGCCTTTTGTCAGGTTTATTGGTCTCTGACTCATGTAAGGTTTATGTTAGGCCCTCGCATGTCCATTGTAATCATCATCATCATCATCATCATCATCATCATCATCATCATCATCATCATCATCATCATCATCTTCATCACCACTGCCACTGCTGATGCTGCCATCCTCATTGTCTACTACTACTACTAGTGACTACTCCTACTACGACATATCGTGTGGTCTGGACTTAATTATTTACAGACCGCCGCCATATAGCTGGAATATTGCTGAGTGCGGCATAAAACTCACTCACTCACTCACTCACTCACTCACTCACTCACTCACTCACTCACTCACTCACTCACTCCCACTCACTCACTCACTCACTCACTCACTCACTCACTCACTCACTCACTCACTCACTCACTCACTCACTCACTCACTCACTCACTCACTCCTCACCACCACCACCACCACCTCTGCTGCTACTACTATTATTCACTCACTCACCACCACCACCACCACTGCTACTACTATAACTACTACTTCCACTACATCTACTACTACAACAAAAACTACTACTACTTCTAATTTTATGTAATTGTATGTTGCAGATGAATCTCAGATCAGCGTTCAGTTAAAGCCCCCAGCGAACCTGACAGCCATGGTTGTATCAAGGACAAACATTTTCATTGAATGGGATGCACCCGCCGTGTACCCAGTGCATGAAGTTGACAGCAATGTCACCACTGGGTACAGTAGAGACGTTTTATACTGGAACTCAAGCCATATAGTCAACGAGACTGTGACTGCCACCCTAGCGCCACCTACTGGGGACGTCAGCACGGCAACAGTTGAAGTGTCTATGCCAGTTAATGACTCGTCCAAGACAGATCAGCCGTCAGGGAGTAAATTGCTGGTGTACAAGCCAAAGTGCCTGTCACACGAAGCCTTTAAAAGCATTGACACAATGGAGCATCTAGTGAACACTGTCAACAATATTGTCAATTTTGTAAATAAGAAAATTGACACTAATTCTTCCGACGCCCCCACAGACTTGATACATGTTCCTTTTGAACAAGGCTGTGTTGAGAAGTATGTTGTCAGCTACGTCAAGAAAGAAGATGGTTAGTTGTCGCAAATTTCTTTTCTACTTTACTTTCTTGTGTCTTTTGTGTTGATTCTTAAGGTTAATGGTGGCTTAATTGTAGAGTAGACAATACATTGTGCAGAGTTATGTCCCTTTGGTGTTTCAGGATGCTGACATTTTGAGATACTGGATTTTGTGTTAATTTCAAGGGTGGGTTTAGCAGAGCTACAGATAACTTTTGGGGTCATTGAGTTATGTACTCGCTTGTGTTCATCTCAGTTGGGTATCCTAATTTTCCTTTGAGTAACCAAATAAATTGTACCCACCTCGCTCAAACTCAATTGGGTATAATTTTTAAAATATAACAAAGTTTAAATGGTATTTATATTGGATCTGTAATATGAGAAACGATAAGAAGTTGCAACTTGCCAAATTCATGTGTTGAAATAGAACCTCTCAATTTACCTCAGTTATTTTATCTATGCACCGCTACGCAGGCTAAGATTTGACATTTTTGTGTATACGCTCGTAAGATAAAATTTATTGAGTATTTGCAAACATTCAAGCGTACTTGTACACAATTGACTTAATGAGAATTGAGTTTTTACATAAATATTTGCGTAATTTACACAGATACGCAGTTTATCTGTACCTCTGGATTAGCTTTACGCCGCTCTCAGCAGTATTCCAGCTGTATGGTGGCGGTCTGTAAATAATCGAGTCTGGACCAGACAATTCAGTGATTAACAATACGAGCATTGATCTACGCAACTGGGATACAATTATATGTGTCAACCAAGTCAACGAGCCTGTCCACCCAACCCTGTTAGTCGCCTCTTACGACAAGCATGGGTTGCTGACGGTAAATTCTAACCCAGATCTCTACGGGTGTATTGCAAGGGCATGGGAAGTCCAATCATATAAGATGGCAGTGGGAGACAGCTGGCTGAGCAGAGTGACTTCCCTTTGCCATGCCAGGAACCTAGATCATGGGTAGAAAATTTGACCCTTGTTTTTTGTCACCATAAGTGAAGGGATTTAACTGACCGAAGTCTGCAGCAGATTTAGTAAATGTTCCCAAACTGGAATTTGAAGTTTCATATCTTATGTTTTCACAATAGTTAATAATGCCATGACTTTGCACAGAGAAGACTTTATTCTCTAGGGCCCCGTTTCACTAAACTCTCGTGAGCCTAAGATCTTGTAACTTTTCTCGTAGAATTCATACCTCCTATACTGTAACATAGGGAGTATGAATGATACGAGAAAAGTTACGAGATCTTAGACTTACGAGAGCTTTGTGAAACAGGGCCCAGGTTTATATTTTCATTAAATGCAGTGTTGAAATGCAATTAAAGAAAGAACCACAAGATTTTGAAGAAACTGATGTTTGTTCCAAATTTGCACAGCAAGGCACTTATAACATATGTTGTATTTGACCACTTTCTAAATGGCATTATGTAATCAAGGCACTTAGTTTGAAGTCATATATAAGTATAACACAAACCATGTGTATTGTTTCCTCCCAATTGACTAACAGGATCGGGTGGTCATGTAATGACATGTGATCGGCTTGACACATGTCATTGGTTCCCAAATGCGCAGATTGATGCTCATGATGTTGATCACTGGATTGTCTGGTCCAGACTCGATTATTTACAGATCGCTGCCATATAGCTGGAATATTGCTGAGTACGATGTAAAGCTGAGCTCACTCACTCACTGATAAATGTCTAAGACCTGCTTAACGTTTGGCTCTCTTCCCATAACAAGCTGACACGCTGGTGATTTAATGAAAATACTGTCCAAAGCAGGATACAACTATGCTAATAAAACTATCAATGCTTCCTGATATCAATGACCGTATGGGTCAGTGGGGTAGCCAAGTGGTTAAGGCGTTCACTCATCACGCTGAAGACCCGGGTTCGATTCCCACATGGACACAATATGTGAAACCCATTTCTGATGTTCCCCGCCGTGATATTGCTAGAATATTGATAAAAGAGACATAAAACTAAACTCACTCACTCACCCCATGACCTATGTGTCAGTACATTGATAGTAAGGCTGTAACGATTCACTCGCATATTCGGTGAATTGAACAGTAGCCCTTTATGAATTCAATTCGTTATTCATGGTCACCAGAACCGAATATCTACAAATATTTACGATTTTTTTAAGGGAGCATGTTTTACTTGAATCCCTATGTCCTTTTCCAAAGTGAGATATGCAAGAATGGAACATGTACTAGCATTGCAGTAGTGCAAGTCATGTTAGTTTGCCAAAGCCGCACGGTACTGTCAATTATAACTATTATATACCAAATTTGAGTGTCATGAGATCACTGGTTATTGCTGTGACAAATCAAAACTGTCAACATGGGCGTTCCATATTGTACATCAATCACTTAACTACAATATTGTATTCGTGAATAATTATTCGTATTCGTTATCCAATATTCATGATACGTATCATATTCGCCACATAGTGTATTCATTGCAGCGCTACTTAATAGCAACTGAAAATAGCTGGTAACATTTGGTGACATGTTACAATATTAATGTTATTGATAAATAGACTGAAAACATGGAGCTGCAGACCATTCAATTTCAGCCTTGTTATTTACAGGTTGTTTAAGCTGGAACCATGTGATCTGAATCCCCTCTCACTCTGTGTGTTTCTGTCGTCAGGTGCAGAAGTGAAGACAGTAGACGTGCCAGCCAATCAGACGGAGTACAACCTAACAAAACTGGAGACTGGCGCCACGTATAGCATCTTTGTCTCGGCACACTTCACATCGGGAGACATCCTCAACTCCACCACCATAGAGGAGACAACCCCCACCAACATCTCCAACACAAGTAGGCACATGTTACACCTTGTAATAGCCAACACAAGTAGGCACAAGTTACACCTTCAGAGATGCCAACCCTAATTTAGTCCAGTTAGTATTTTGGCCAAAACTGATGCAATAATCAGTATTTTATGGGCCAAAATTACTATTAACTTTTCTAAAGAATTTTCATATTTAATAAAGAAATATATAGGTAATGTTGTAATTAACACTGTATGCACCTAAATCAGTAGTCAGTATCTACATATAGCTTGATACTGAATATGTGGTCGAAATTTATTGTGTATGGTACATATGCTACTTCAAAATTTCATTTAATGTGGGTTTTTTAAAATTTGTATATTTTTACTGCTATCAAAGTCGCGTATTTTGTGTTGTTTTTTCGTAACGAATATGATAAAATCATATGGGTTGGCATCTCTGCACCTTGTATATCTTCCAACACAAGTAGGCACATATTACACCTTGTAGATCTCCAACACAAGTAGGCACACATTACACCTTGTATATGTCCAACACAAGTAGGCACACATTACACCTTGTATGTCTCCCAACACAAGTAGGCACACATTACACCTTGTATGTCTCCCAACACAAGTAGGCACACATTACACCTTGTAGATCTCCAACACAAGTAGGCACACATTACACCTTGTATATCTCTAACACAAGTAGGCACACATTTCACCTTGTAGATCTCCAACACAAGTAGGCACACATTATAGCTTATGACATCCAATGCAAGTAGGCACACATTACAGGTTGTAGATCTCCAATACAAGTAGACAGACATTAAAGCTTGTATGTCTCCCAAAACAAGTAGGCACACATTACAGCCTTTAGATCTCCTACACAAGTAGGCATACATTACACCTTGTATGTCTCCCAACACAAGTAGGCATACATTACACCTTGTATGTCTCCCAACACAAGTAGGCACACATTACACCTTGTATGTCTCCCAACACAAGTAGGCACACATTACAGCCTGTAGATCTCCAACACAAGTTCACCTTGTATATCTCCAACACAAATTGAGGATCCGGGTTAGAATTGGTCTTCAGTAAACCATGCTTGTCATAAGAGGCGACTAACGGGATCGGGTGGTCAGGCTCGCTGACTTGGTTGACACATGTCATCGGTTCCCAGTTGTGCAGATCGATGCTCATGCTGCTGATCACTTGATTGTCTGGTCCAGACTCGATTATTTACAGACCGCCTCCATAAAGCTGGAATATTGCTGACTGCGGCGTAAAACTAAACTCACTCACCCTCTGTAAACGGACTGTCTCTTTCAGTGTTCAAAAAGGTCCGTTCAAAAACATCCTAGCTCGTGCTGCTATTTTATCTTACATATCTTATGTAAACATGTAAATTAGGTCGTACACCTGCACCCTCACAATTATTCATACATCATCCACACATGCATCCAGCCCCACCCCTCCCCACAATAAAGTATGCTGGACAAAATAGTGACATGTTTTAAGACAGATTTAAATTTCTTTCAGAATGTCGCTGTTCCCTTTTGGGATCTGTTCCGAATTCCTCTTGTGACTTTGCCAGTGGCCGAAAGTGCAAGTGTAGTCGGCAGTACACTGGTTACCTGTGTGAGATGTGTCGACCCGGATACTACCGCAGTGCCCCCTACTTCCCCTGCAACAGGTGCCCTTGCAGCTCCCTGGCCACCAACGGTCCAACATGCTACTACCGTAAGGAATAGTAACCATGGTTACCTGGCGTGTAATGTGTGTTTGAGGTGAAGGTTACCTGGCGTGTAATGTGAGATTGAGGTGAAGGTTACCTGGTGTGTAATGTGTGAGGTGAAGGTAACCTGGTGTGTAATGTGTGTTTGAGGTGAAGGTTACCTGGCATGTAATGTGTGTTTCAGGTGAAGGTTACCTTGTGTGTAATGTGAGCTTGAGGTGAAGGTTACCTGGTGTGTAATGTGTGTTTGAGGTGAAGGTTACCTGCTGTGTAAAGCGTGAGGTGAAGGAAAATTGGTGTGTAATGTGTGAGGTGAAGGTAACCTGGTGTGTAATGTGAGCTTGAGGTGAAGGTTACCTGGTGTGTAATGTGTGTGTCAGGTGAAGGTAACCTGGTGTGTAATGTGTGAGGTGAAGGTAACCTGGTGTGTAATGTGAGCTTGAGGTGAAGGTTACCTGGTGTGTAATGTGTGAGGTGAAGGTAACCTGGTGTGTAATGTGAGCTTGAGGTGAAGGTTACCTGGTGTGTAATGTGTGTTTAAGGTGAAGGTTACCTTGTGTGTAATGTGAGCTTGAGGTGAAGGTTACCTGGTGTGTAATGTGTGTTTAAGGTGAAGGTTACCTGGTGTGTAATGTGAGCTTGAGGTGAAGGTTACCTGGTGTGTAATGTGTGAGGTGAAGGTAACCTTGTGTGTAATGTGTGAGGTGAAGGTAACCTGGTGTGTAATGTGAGCTTGAGGTGAAGGTTACCTGGTGTGTAATGTGAGCTTGAGGTGAAGGTTACCTTGTGTGTAATGTGAGCTTGAGGTGAAGGTTACCTGGTGTGTAATGTGTGTTTAAGGTGAAGGTTACCTTGTTTGTAATGTTAGCCTGAGGTGAAGGTTACCTGGTGTGTAATGTGTGTTTCAGGTGACGGTTACCTTGTGTGTAATGTGTGTTTCAGGTGAAGGTTACCTGGTGTGTGCTGTGTGTTTCAGGTGAAGGTTACCTTGTGTGTAATGTGTGTTTAAGGTGAAGGTTACCTTGTGTGTAATGTGAGCTTAAGGTGAAGGTTACCTGGTGTGTAATGTGTGTTTCAGGTGACGGTTACCTGGTGTGTAATATGTGTTTAAGGTCAAGGTTACCTTGTGTGTAATGTGTGAAGTGAAGGTTACCTGGTGTGTAATGTGAGCTTGAGGTGAAGGTTACCTGGCATGTAATGTGTGTTTCAGGTGACGGTTACCTTGTGTGTAATGTGAGCTTGAGGTGAAGGTTACCTGGCATGTAATGTGTGTTTCAGGTGAAGGTTACCTGGTGTGTTATGTGTGAGGTGAAGGTTACCTGGTGTGTAATGTGTGAGGTGAAGGTTACCTGGTGTGTTATGTGTGAGGTGAAGGTTACCTGGTGTGTAATGTGAGCTTGAGGTGAAGGTTACCTGGTGTGTAATGTGAGCTTGAGGTGAAGGTTACCTTGTGTGTAATGTGTGAGATGAAGGTTACCTGGTGTGTAATGTGTGTTTCAGGTAAAGGTTACCTGGTGTGTAATGTGTGAGGTGAAGGTTACCTGGTGTGTAATGTGAGCTTAAGGTGAAGGTTACCTGGCATGTAATGTGTGTGCTTGAGGTGAAGGGTACCTGGTGTGTAATGTGAGCTTGAGGTGAAAATGTGTGTTTCAGGTGAAGGTTACCTGGTGTGTAATGTGTGAGGTGAAGGTTACCTTGTGTGTAATGTGTGAGCTTGAGGTGAAGGTTACCTGGTGTGTAATGTGTGTTTCAGGTGAAGGTTACCTTGTGTGTAATGTGTGTTTCAGGTGAAGGTTACCTGGTGTGTAATGTGTGTTCAGGCGAAGGTAACCTGGTGTGTAATGTGTGTTTCAGGTAACCTGGTGTGTAATGTGTGTTTCAGGTGATGGTTGCCTGGTGTGTAATGTGTGTATCAGGTACCTGGTGTGTAATGTGTGTTTCAGTCGAAGGTAACCTGGTGTGTATTGTGTGTTTCAGGTGAAGGTAACCTGGTGTGTAATGTGTGTTTCAGGTGCCTGGTGTGTAATGTGTGTTTAAGGTGAAGGTTACCTGGTGTGTAATATGTGTTTGAGGTGAAGGTTACCTGGCATGTAATGTGTGTTTCAGGTGAAGGCAACCTGGCGTGCGATCTGTGTTTGAGCTGAAGGTAACCTGGCATGTAATGAGTGTTTCAGGTGAAGCTAACCTGGTGCGTGCTGTGTGTTTCAGGTGAATGTAACCTGGTGTGTAATGTGTGTTTCAGGTGAATGTAACCTGGTGTGTGCTGTGTGTTTCAGGTGAAGGTTACCTGGTGTGTGTTGTGTGTTTCAGGTGAATGTAACCTGGTGTGTGCTGTGTTTCATGTGAATGTAACCAGGTATGTGTTGTGTGTTTCAGGTGAATGTAACCAGGTATGTGTTGTGTGTTTCAGGTGAATGTAACCAGGTGTATGCTGTGTGTTTCAGGTGAATGTAACCTGGTGTTTAATGTGTGTTTCAGGTGAATGTAACCTGGTGTGTGCTGTGTGTTTCAGGTGAATGTAACCTGGTGTGTATTGTGTGTTTCAGGTGATGGTTGCCTGGTGTGTAATGTGTGTTTCAGTTACCTGGTGTGTAATGTGTGTTTCAGGCAAAGGTAACCTGGTGTGTATTGTGTGTTTCAGGTGAAGGTAACCTGGTGTGTAATGTGTGTTTCAGGTGCCTGGTGTGTAATGTGTGTTTAAGGTGAAGGTTACCTGGTGTGTAATATGTGTTTGAGGTGAAGGTTACCTGGCATGTAATGTTTGTTTCAGGTGAAGGCAACCTGGCGTGCAATGTGTGTTTGAGCTGAAGGTAACCTGGCATGTAATGTGTGTTTCAGGTGAAGGTAACCTGGCATGTAATGTGTGTTTCAGGTGAAGCTAACCTGGTGTGTGCTGTGTGTTTCATTTGAATGTAACCTGGTGTGTAATGTGTGTTTCAGGTGAATATAACCTGGTGTGTGCTGTGTGTTTCAGGTGAAGGTTACCTGGTGTGTGCTGTGTGTTTCAGGTGAATGTAACCTGGTGTGTAATGTGTGTTTCAGGTGAATGTAACCAGGTGAATGTAACCAGGTGTGTGCTGTGTGTTTCAGGTGAAGGTAACCAGGTGTGTAATGTGTGTTTCAGGTGAATGTAACCAGGTGTGTGCTGTGTGTTTCAGGTGAATGTAACCAGGTGTGTGCTGTGTGTTTCAGGTGAAGGTTACCTGGTGTGTGTTGTGTGTTTCAGGTGAATGTAACCAGGTGTGTGCTGTGTGTTTCAGGTGAATGTAACCAGGTGTGTGCTGTGTTTCAGGTGAAGGTTACCTGGTGTGCAATGCTTGTAAACCCCACTACACAGGGCATCTCTGTCAGTCGTGCATCAACGGCTACTACCGCTACCACGGCCAATGTGTTCCCTGCCACTGCAACGGCAACAACGACCCTGCAGCACACAGAATCTGCGACCCATACACAGGTACAGTGGAGACTCCACGGCTTGTCTCATCCTTCTGTATGCCCAGGCTCTGCAAGGTCTATTGACCAATACACCTACATATATACCCATACTTTTCAAGGCCTGTATGAGGGGATATCAAAAAGTTATATCACCATGAATTTATTGAGAAATTATGACGAAAATTTTCAGGTAACATCAGAGATCCTTATCTAGTTGATGGACCAAAAACTATTTACATCACTTTATTCAATCTTGTGCTAGTTGATCCAAAACATGAGTAACCCCATGTATGGAGTAAATTGAGGCACGCAGCGTTATCAAGTTTTTGCACTTGAAGGGTTGCACTGCCAGACACATTCACGAGGAGATGAAATCTGTGGTGAAGATAGTCCATCTTATGATATTGTTGTGAGATGGAAAAGGAATTTTCAAACTGGTCATATGTCCCTCACAGTTGAGCCAAGATGTTGACTCCGTTTTAACGATACCAATGAGGTCATTGAAGAGGTGGAGGGTTGGTTTTCCATGAAATCAGGGGTCTATTTAAGCTGTCTGCACAAGGTAAAGAAATGTTGGGAGAAATGTGTCACTCTGGATGGTGATTATGTAGAGAAGTCTAAAGGACAAGAAATCAAAATAAAGTTTCTATCCTGAATACGTCTTGGTGATAACTAGAAATTATTTATACCCCCTTGTAGACCATTGCACTTAAGCATGACACTATATGCCATATATATGCCTATACCTTTTAGGTGTGTTGACCAATGCATACATATATTCCCATACTTTAGGAGATATGGACAAATAGACCTGTTGGTTGACTGTTACTGTATTATTGTCCCATGAAAATCCGGGTTAGAATTAGTATTCAGCAGGTGGTCAGGCTCTCTGACTTGGTGACACATGTCATTGTATCCCAATTGCGTAGATCAATGCTCATGCTGTTGATCACTGGATTATCTGGTCCAGACTAGATTTTTTACAGACTGCCCCCATATAGCTGGAATATTGCTGAGTGCGGCATTAAACAACAATCAATGAAAACGTACTGTATTATTACGAACATTTTAATCAGCTGGCAATGGAGAGGTGTCATGGTCGACAAAACGTATGACCAACATTCTTATAGCTGACCGCAGCATAAAACAGACCTCACTCCCATGTTAACAGATCATGTTCTTGTGCCAGCGGCGTGTCTGTGTCTTCTGCTTCAAGTGGCGCAGGGGGCGGTGGGATAGCCTAAAGGTTAAATTGTCCGCTCCTCAATCTGAAGGCCTGGGTTCAATTCCAGACATGGGTACAATGCGTAAAGCCCATTTCTGGTGTCCTCCGCCGTGTTATTGCAGGAATATTGCTCACTCACTCACTCAAGTGGCTCAGCTATCTTAGGTTTCTTCCCTTAGTAGTGCCAGGATCTGCTTTTTCGTTGTTTTGTTCCTTGATACTTCCCAATTATGACGCTTTGTCAGTGACGTAGCCATGCTCATGTGTGGAACCAGAATGTTCATCTTTGAATTCTGTTCAAAGATTCGTTCCAACCCAACTGACTGACTGCTTGTGATATCTTCCCCAGGTGCATGCACCCACTGTGCCTACAACACCACCGGCTTTAACTGCGAGAAGTGCCTCCCGGGCTTCGTCAGGAACAAAACTCAGGACAGACACTGCATTCTGTACCGTGAGTACCACTTCAGATGATAGTCATTGGAGGGTAGAACATGGGGGTTACTATCATGGTCAGGCCTTGGGCAGACGTATATACAACCTGGCTTACGAATCCACCAACTTATTATTTGTGCCTGAGAGAAATAAGGATAATTAATTTTACTGATCACATGCCCCCCGGCATGTAATGTGGGGGGATATAGTCGACGCCTTGTCCGTCCATCTGTAATCATTTTGTTTCCGAAGCATAACTCCAAAACCGTTCAATATTTTTCAGCAAAAATTGGTAGATATATCAAACAGAACCTAAGGTAGTGCCTTTTGTTATTTACAGAATTTTGTCATTTTTATTTTTCTTGGTTGCCATGGAAACATTTTGGACTTAGTCTTAAAGGGAGTGGTGGGCTTCATTTCTGGAGCATAACACAAAAACCGTTCAATTTTTTTCTGCAAGAATTGGTAGATATATCAAACAGAACCTAAAGTGGTGCCTTTTGCTATTTGCAAATTTTTGGCATTTTTATCTTTCCCAGTTTCCATAGAAACGATTCGGACTTAGTCTCAAAAGGGAGGGGTGGGCATCGTTTCCGGAGCACAACTCTGAAACTGTTCAACATCTTTCAACAGAACTTGGCAGATGTATGAGACAGATCTTGAAGTGGTGCCTTTTGCTATTAACAAATTTTTGGCATTTATATTTTTCATGATTTCCATGGAAATGATTTGGTCTTTTATAAATGTCAGATGATTTGTTCTTTCAAATATGTGGGGGCCGGGGGGATATGTCATCTTCTGATGACTCTTGTTATAGTGTTGAGCTACAAACCTGAATTTATACCCTGGGTTGATATAAAACCTAACCCCAAACTATGGGCTGACTGAAGCTAAAAAAATTGTCTTGTATCAAAGTTTGCAAAGTAGCTTTTTAGATAATACTTAAAGTAAATTTTGGACAAAATTTAGGAAGATGCATTTATAATAAGTGAACGTGAAAATGAACTGTAAGGGTGTTTTTTTTGATAATTATATTTTGAATATTTTAGATGAATCAGCAGGAGCCCAGGATGCAGGTCCTTCTAAAGGTCTGATTGCCGCCATCTGCATTGCTGTCATCCTGGCCCTTTGTGCAGTGGTAGGGTTTGCAGTGTACCGGCGCTGGAAGATCTTCCCGCCAAGGAAACCATTCTGGACAGTGGAGCTGAAGGAAGATCATGATGGCGTCAACTTCAGTGCCGTCCCCGGACATGAATACCAACAGCACAACCCGGCTGATGTCCAAGATTTAGAATTTTATGAAAAACATCGTGGAAAATCCAGCGGGAAGAGTGTGTCCAGCTATTCTCAGCTACGTGAAGATATATAGATACAAAACTATCAATTTGTGTTAGCATATAAACCGCATAAGATTGGATATCTCTCATTCATTAAATGTGTTTGGATATTTTATATTTTATTGGAAATGTTGAAGTAATATATTGCCCTGAAAAAGAACAAAATCTGATTGCAAATTTATGTCTTGTTCATGTTGTGTTTTTTTTTCTGGAAATGTTAGCTTGGGATCATTTATGTGTTTGTTATGAGAGATTTTAAGTTTGCTAGGTTAGAAATATGTGTTTTTTAGATGATATATCTACCAGTATATTTTGTTATGTTTCCGACCCATGAGGGAGAGACCTTACCAGATATTTTCATGACATGTTTAGTGCTTTTTATGTAGACTTTGATTTTTATGTAGACATTTAATAAGTTGTAGTCATTAATTGCATTTTTAGTTGACATGTGGTTTGTTCATCACAGCTGAGACATTCCTGTTTTAATGTGACCATGGTAACTCATGTAGAAACTTATTCCATTTTGTGTTAAAGGAAGTACACAGATCTAGTTTTATAGAGGTTCATAACTCTAGTGTCGAAGGAGTTCACAACTGTAGATGGTAGATTGGTATTTAACATCGCACTCAGCAATATTCCAGCTATATGTAGTCAGTCTGTAAACAATCGAGTCTCGACCAGACAATCCTATGATCAATATCATCAGCATCGATCTATTGGGATACGATGTCAACTAAGTCGGCGAGCGTGACCACCCGATCCCGTTAGCCGCCTCTTAAGACAAGCATGGGTTACTGAAGATCAATTCTAACCAGGATCTTCACAGGTTTACAACTGTAGTGTTAAAGAAGTACACAGCTCTAGTGTTACGAGATTCTCTATTCTAGAATTATAGACGTATTAGACTGTCAGTTTAAAGTGGTGCTGGGTCTCTAGCATTAAAGGGGCAGTAGGGTAGCCTAGTGGTTAATGTGTTCGCTTGTCATGCTGAAGACCCAGGTTCGATTCCCCACATGGGTATAATGTGTAAAGCCCATTTCTGGTGTCTCCCACTTTACATAAAAGAGATGCTAGCTTCTGTACCAGTTTTTAGGAACGTAAGGGTGCTTGGTTTAAATGTCCAGACTCTGACAATATAAATATTCGCCAGGGGTTGGGCCATGCTGAGGCAAGCACTTGCTTGACATTACTTGCATAATCAGCTGAACAGTGTGTTGGCTGTATCTAGTATCTCATAGCTTTACTTCATATCATATTTGTGTTCCGTATTTTATGTCTTCCTTTCTAATTATTATATTGCATCGTGATATTTGTATAATGAGTCATGTACTGACAAGAGATGAAGGCAGGTCTTCATCATTTTTTCAGAGATTTCTTGTCACATACATGCTACTATAACATTAAGGACCAACAAGTTCTTTCCTATTACTTCAGTGGTCCTGTGGTCCCTGGCTAGTAAAAATTCATCAGGACCACTAAAGTTTGCAGTGGTGCTGGTGGCCAGTGAATTTTGTATTGATAGTTAAGTAAATCTTTGAATGTTATTTTGGATCAGTGAAGTGCAGACAGGACCACTAATTATTGTCCACTCAGTGGTCCTGTGGTCTAGAGGGAAATTTTGAAGGGTTCCTTTCCCTGTACTGTAGTTAGATATCATGACAGTAAATATGATAAGAATAAAGAATGTAAAGGCCATTACTATTTTATATGTCCTGAATAATTTCTGGTCACAAGTTCCTTTTCTAGGCTTGGGAGTGTTCATGTCGAGAAGCATGGTATTTTGATACTTGATACACTGGACATGTCTAGATTAGGACATTTTAGGTATTTTATTTAAGTCTGAAATAACTGTCTAAAACCATTAGATCTGAGACTGCTGGAGAAGGAAAGATCATATATCATGACACTACAAGTGTGTTCAATAATCTGAGCTATTCATTGTTTTCTTATACTTTACATGTAAGTGACATTTTGACATCAAGTGGAAAATGTTACTTCTTCAATAAGTGAATTAAATCCTAACTTCACTCTGATTATTATCATTGGTTTGTTCATGGGTTAATTAATCATACATGATAACCTGACTTTTCTCCACCATCAAAGTGACATGTTGTAACTGATATATTCGGTCTAAAGTGGCGTTTAACACAACTCACTCACTCACACACTCATTCACTACTTCAGTAAGTACACTACTTCAACGTGTTAATTCTTCACAGTACTTGACCATTTTTAAGGTAAAAGTCTATAGTGTATAGTTTATGCAGTATTCACATCACCTGAGAGAAGAAAATTATTTATTCTGATTCACAGAGACTGATAAACTTTACCACTTCTTTCTAGTATGTAATTCAATAGGAATATAAAGGTTTTAGTTACCATGGTTACTTCAGTTTGTTAATTCTGTTTATCGGGATCTCAGCTGACAGTTTTGCTTAAAGGATAGTAAGGCTAGGTGTAGGAACACACTAAACTGATTCGTTCTGACATCTATAAACAATCAGGGCAAGTTAGATAAATGTTAGCTACTTGTTAATTCATTAAAGATAGAATAAGCCCTAGCTCAGTCTATTTACTTTTATGACTTTTTATCTCTTTGATGTAAAATATTTGGAGACTTTTACACACATTATTTGTTCCTAAGGCAGACTGAAATATTATCAATTTCCTTAAATACATAATTAGGCAAAAGTGATAGGAAACAAAATGAAAACAAAGTTTTCAACAGTTTACTGCATGACTGAATTCTTTTCTCCTATATTACTTGAGGATAATTCTTTCCCAGAGAACAATCATAGTCAGAATGTTGATGTGGCTGTAAATTATGAGATGAAGTGTACATGGACACAGTCATATTCTTTTACAGGAAAATCTATGAATATGGCTCCAAAGTTGAAAACTGTCAGGCCAGTAATGAAATATGGTTGAATTTAATTTACTACCTTGGCAATGTTTTGTTTGTTTAATCTCTATGGTAACAATTTTGTATTGTTGTTATTTGTAATCATGGATCGTGTAGATGTTACATTGTACACATGCAATCAAAACTGGATACAAACAGGGATCTATCTGGGGCCAGAATTCTTCCCAAATCTACCACAAATGTCATAAATATTTTACAAATTCATTTAAATATTTATAGATATATTATGAGTTTTTGGACATTTTCTTGCCAACCACATTAATAACAGCAAAACATCTGACACACTTACGAAAGTCACTTTCCTCTTCAAAATCAAACTATTACATATACACATGACCTACAGAACACTGATTTCTGTTTCTTGGTTTTCATATTTGTTTCTTGTCTGTAAAGGGGCGGTTGGGTAGCCTAGTGGTTAAAGCGTTTGCTCGTCATGCTGGAGACCCGGGTTTGATTGCCCACACGGGTACAATGTGTGAAGCCCATTTCTGGTGTCCCTCGCCGTGATATTGCTGGAATATTGCTTAAAAAGGGCGTAAAACTATACTCACTCCTTATTCTTGACAAAATATGACCGGCGGATCCATAAAACAAGAAATAAAATTGGTCTGGTCTTATGATGAACATTCTTTATTGTGAACTAACATATAGAGAAGTGTAGTTTTGTTACTGTCCGCTTACTGTATATTGTAGTTGCATACACCAAACTCCCGTTATGACCAACTAGCTGTCCCTTTGAGTTGGTTGTAACCAATATTTACTGGTCTAATGTTGATGTACAGTGCAAGAGGAAAGGAGGTGATTTATTTTGCAGAATTGCTAAATGTTGTGTTCACTAGATCACCAGCTGTGTTACAGAATAGTCAACCAAAACCAGTGTCCGTGATGAAATATGTGAAAATAGACATAATGTGTGAGATAGTGCAGAATGATGGAGAATGTAGCTTGTCGTGTATCATATTGAAATCAATATCTCAGTACTCCAATCCATTGCTTAATCATTTCAGCCTCCTTCATTGGGCAGGCACATCATGTCTCTTAAATAGTAAACATTCTTGTGTTTAGGTAGTATCAGACATACTTATTAATGTGCAGACCCATAGAAAAATATCATGAAACGCACACAACACTTGTAGCAAAGTGCAGTTTAGACTTCTGTAGGCCTGCATTGGCAAGGGATGAGAAGGATACAGTTTGTTGACAAATGGTCAAATGTCCTCTGTTGCAGAGAGATAGGAGGGTTGTGGGGGTGAGATACCCATAGAGCCATGTGTTCTTAAAATGCCACAGTTGCATTCATTAAGATTCCACGATCGTGAGTTCAAATCAAACATGGTCGTGATGATGTGTCTAGGTTTACAAACAGCTGGTTTTGGCGATTTAAGTCTGTGACCTGCATAAGTTCAGGCTTTCTCTCAAATCAAGCTCGCCCTTCATGATTAAGTCTTAACTCCATGCTGGCATTTAGCATGGTGATGAAAATTTTTGTTCATGCTATGCAGTACATTTATGTATATGTGTGACTGTTTGACTGCATTTGTGAAATCCTTGATTGCTTATCCATGACTTTTGTCCATTTTAGCTGGATTGCTTTGGGTGTGTCTATGTTCTAGCATGTATATTTTAGTCAGCTTGGGTTATTCAGTGTTGATGTCTCTGCTGTGTCTACTGTAATACAGTTTTTGGACCCATTCTCCCGTAAAGATCCTGATTAGAATTGGCCTTCAGTAACCCACGCTTGTCGTAAGAGGTGACTAACGGGATCGAGTGGTCAGGTTCATTGACTTGGTTGACACGTCATCGTATCCCAGTTGCGTAGATCGATGCTCAAGATGTTGATCACTGGATTGCCTGGTCCAGACTCGATTATTTACAGACCTCCGCCATGTAGCTGGAATATTGCTGAGTGCGGCATAAAACTGAACTCACTCACTCGACCCATTCACCATTAATTCCTTTTGGAAGTGACAACAGGACATTTCTCCTTGCATCAAGTCCAGTCTTGATGGCTTGTTTGTTGTGTAAGGACCCCTCTCATCAATATTCCAGTCACATGACTTCAGTCTGTAAATAATCTGCCAAACAATCCAGTGATTGACACCATGAGCATGGGTCTGCACAATCTGGATGCAATGACATACATTGACCAAGTGAGCAAGACGGACCACCCAATGTTACTAGTGGCCTATTGTGACAAGCATGGTTTCCTGAAGACCAATTCTAACCCGGATCTTCACAGATCTCTTGAGAGTAACTTGATTGGAAGATGAGGCGGTGGGGTAGCCTAGAAGTTAAAGCGTTCGCTTGTCATGCTGAAGATCCCAATTTGATTCCTGACATGGGTGCAATGCGTGAAGCCCATTTCTGGTGTTTCCTGCTGTGATATTGCTGAAATATTGCTGAAAGCGGCGTAAAACTAAGCTTCACTGATTGGAAGACTATTGCAGTGAATGAGCCCAAAGTATTTACAGTATTAGACCAGAGACATAACATACTGGGTTGTCTGCGATGTCATTCACTTTACTTGTTTATTGTAATATTTTGTTTATTCTGTCCATGTCTACTTTCCATCAAGTGCTTATCCTGTTTACTATGTCTGTGTTTACTATCCTTTGTGTACTGATCTGTTTACTATGTTTACTATCCATTATATGCTTATCCTGTTTACTATGTCTGTGTTTACTATCCTTTGTGTACTGATCTGTTTACTATGTTTACTATCCATTATATGCTTATCCTGTTTACCATGTCTATGTTTATGATCCATCCAGTACTGATCTTTATGTCTAGCAAATCATTTTATCAACACTAATATGGGGAATTTCTGCCCCATCAGTGAAATGATCTCTTATATGCCAGGATAGTTATTCTAATGTTTGCAACAATGTATGAATTGCTTGTATCAGGGTCCAGTATAGAAGTGGCTCACCAATACAAATATATTTGAAGATGGATGTAGACCTTTCAGGAGGTGCTGGCTTGCATCAAGAGTATAATCTGATAAATATTATGTTCCATTTGGGAGCAAAATGATCAGTTGGGTTGACTGTAGTATCAGTATGTGATTGACATGTAGCTAAAAGACCATAGCTGTGATGTCGTGATTGTAATATTCTGATATGTGCACATTCCACAAGGAGCAGCTTGCAATGTGATATACACAACTTATTGTGAATCCTGCATACAAAGCGTCCTTTTGTAGCTGGTTATGATTCTACGCAATTTTGTCAACATATCACCCTGTTGTATACCAGATTTGTTCAATATTGATCATAGACCTTTAGTATATAAACACATATGTCAGTGAAATGTGATATGTAAAGTTGCATCCCCTAGGAAGCCAGGATCTGCTGGTTGAGGCTTGAGTGCCAGATTCAGGCTTGTGTTCTGTATACATCTACCTGGTACCCATTCTACAGAGTGATCTTAGCGCTGTGATCTTAGCGCTGTGATCATCATAGGTGTATGTTAAAGTATGGGGATCAGGGGTGGAAATACCTTTAAAATTGATAGTGTACTCTGGTACAGTGGCACATGTAAAGTCACTTGCCCTGATAATTTGTCCACTATATTGACCGTTTTCTTGCTGATTGTTTAAATAAACAACATAATTAACATTGGAAAGTCAACTGGACACCGGTACAGTGTGATATACAAATTTGCTTGCCGGACAGAAATAACCACTGGACTCGGACGTCGGCCAATGGGTTATTTCCACCCTGGGATTATGATTACCTTAATCCTAACATCGCCTTGTGCAACCAGGAGAGTGTGTAATGGTTTGGCTTTTCTCCACAGTAATCTGCATCGCTAAGCTGTAACATCAAGGTGACATTAAACAGAACGCACTTGTATCTTGCACACTTGTGTTTTGACAAGATATTTTAAGTAGTCTTGAGTATTATTTTATATTTTATCAATGCAAAAATGTGATTGCATGTTGAGGCAATGCTAAAGCTGCATTGGGTGTGTTGAAATGTGACAACGTTGTAGCACATTGTGATAGTCTACATTGTTTTCATCTCCCCACTATGTCACAGCAAGTCACTGTCAACATAGGATTGTATGCTTGGATGAATATTTCAGAGATGCCAACCTCTACAATTTTATCATAGTCGCTACGAATTTTAGCCTCAAACTACGCCAATACGATTGCACTTAAAATTCTACGAAATGAGAAGAAAATTTATTAAGTTTCTGATATATAGATTAAACCATATATTTTCGTTGACTAAATACATTTTTCCCAAAAAGAGACAAGAAGAAATGTAATGCTGATAATTTGGAAATCTGCTGTTGGAGGCATGTGAAATTAAAGCTTCACTCTTGATTAGTGTCATATTATCTTTCTCAGAATCCATCATGATTTTAAGTATTTAGTTGACTACTAATTTTATGGTCAAACTACTATTTTGATCCTTGAAACTACTATTCGCAACACTTTGGGGCTGGCGTGTCTGATGTTTGCATCATTTCTATGTTATATAATCACAAGGTGTTTTATGTAAATTCAAAAGTGATATTCATAAGGATGTTTCAGATGATTACATCTTCATAATGAATCTGTCAAGTTCTTGTCCAGAGTAATAATAGTTTTCCAAATTTCATGTTCTGTTTCCCAAATTGTTCATTAGGCCTGTAAAGATGTTATTTAAAAATGGTATGTATGTGCCCAGAGCAGAATTCTATGTACCAGTGTCTTGTAGTGATGAAGCATTGTGTTGTCATGATGGGAAGTGTGGAGGATGATATAGTGATGTCTGTTGAGGAGACAGGGAGTTGATAGCTATATATTTACCCCATGTGATCACTGAATTATATACACTTTATCTGTTTTTTTCTTGTATCCGTTGCTGTCTTGTACATTGTATATCCAAACATCGCAGTCTTGTACACTGTATGTCCAAACATTGTTGTCTTGCATACTATACATTCAAACATTGTTGCTTTAAACACTCTATATCCAGACATTGTTTTCATGCGCACTGAATGTCCAAATATGGCTTCTTATGAACATATCTACATTGAAATATTGCCTTGCACACTGTACACCCAAACATGGCTTTCTTATCTACATTGACATATATAATGTTATGCATGAACATGAACAATGGATGATGTAATTATGTATATTGTTTACAAAATATTTCCAGTCAACATGGTGAAATGTGAGAATCAGATATATAAAATATTACTACATGCAACAATCTTTGATTTGTCCAGCCGAGATGTAGTGGTATTGCTTCAGTGTTGCTGACTTTCATAAATAATTTTGTTCACTAACTTTCCAAAGAGACTGTCCTTGCCTCATCATGGACAGTGTCCTGAGCCAGATGTCCTTCAAGAATCATGACATCTCAGTAGTGTTCAGGAGTGTTTTCAGTTTGTGTTCTAGATGTATATAGTGATGTAATCAGCTTCAATGTTTCCATATACTGCACAGATTTCGTTAGTTTGTTGCTACTTTATTTGTTAGTTATAGGTTCAGTTGACAAATTGACCATCCAATATGATAATCACATCTTTGTTTAAAACTACACAGCTACTGACATGACTGTTGTGGTTTTATTCCACTTTTGTAAAATTCTGGTTTTAATCTCTTTTAACACGAACCGTCATTTCACGGGCATGTTTACACCATGTTCCTGTATTGCAAGTGAAGACATATGATTGACATGCAGTGCTGTATTTAGCCTACAAATCAAGCCACTTTTCTAGTGGACATCTGCGCGGAGAATAGAGAGACAAGTGTCAAGCTAAAGACAATAAAACATTGTACTTGTTGATGCAGGGACAGATGCTATGCAAGTGTAAGCATGCATGTGACTAGTTTAGATGTAATGAAAAATAGGTTGAAAGAATCACCACCTCATGCCTAACATTGCCACTATCAATAGTTTTCCTGGTATTTCTGAAGTAAACATGGATGTCGTTATTACAAGAGTAACTGCATAATGTAGTAAAAAAAAACCTCATAATCATTGTGAGAAAGAATGATTATTATACAACTATTTTCTAGAAACTGAAATCCTGCATTTAATTGATTTTTTCTGTAAACTGACAAGTGTCCATGTGACGTACGGTTTGTGTAATGATTCGTCTAGAAGTTCCGTTGTAGAATGTAGACTCAAGTCTGTCAGTTTGACGTTTCATTGACACATGCTCAAAGTCCATATAACTATTTTAGGAAAGTTCATTACTCACGATACCAACTGAGTGCCTGACGTTTACGTGACTTGATGTTTTATATTTGTGTATGACTTGTGACAGTTTCAATATAATTGAGCTTTATGTATATTAATATGTTGGTGTTTCCATATACGTAATTTGCATTTTGAGAATCTGATAAATAATATCAAGAAGTTAGTGGATTCTTTTACATATATAGACTAAATAGTCCTTGCTTCACTGTCGGGTGATGAGCTAGGCAGTTAGCTTGTACATTGTAAAAGGGGTGGTTAGTTACAGGTTACATGGGGCGGGGGATTGGATTGATGATAAAAAGGAAGATGGTCACTTTAAGGTGGAATAGACATGGGAGAGTAGTTAAATAAGTTGGGGGTGTTTTTTGGGTGTGTTTTAGGGTGGGGAGGGTGGGGTCGTTTTCATTTACTGTGTCATTAAACTCCATTTTACATTAACTCATCTCCTCCTGTTACCCCTCTCTCTCTCACCAGACATGACTGTGTCCGTGTGCTCGGTCAGAAGGATTGCTTTGGGAACAAGTGCAAGCCTTGACTGCTTGTTTTGCCCAGGTTTGAAGAGACGTGTAGGGAACAAGGTACTGACTGCAATACGGCTCTGTCTAGATCTGATAAGCTGTGTAGAGAAAAATGGTACAAGCTGTGAGTGGTGGCTGTACCTGGGTGTAGAGGGTAGGGAACCAGGTACAAGCTGTGAGTGGTGGCTGTACCTGGGTGTAGAGGGTAGGGAACCAGGTACAAGCTGTGAGTGGTGGCTGTACCTGGGTGTAGAGGATAGGGAACCAGGTACAAGCTGTGAGTGATGGCTGTACCTGGGTGAAGAAGGTAGGGAACTCTGCTTCATGTATGTGCCTTCAGCTGCTTTGTCAATGTTATGTCGATGTTGCAAAATGCTATATGAGATTTTATCTTGAAATGTTTTCTTCTGAATTTAATAAAACCATTTATGCTACAAAACTGTGTTTGCTGCCTTATTACCTGGAAGAAAAATACCAAAACGAACCATGCTGCTGTATACACTGAAGATGACCAACAAAGATTATTGCAATCTGGTGATACTCTAGCATCGTTGGTGAGCAGGATGTGTGTTCTGTTACAGTAACCTGTGAAGGTCCGGGTTAGAATTGATTTTCAGTAACCCATGCTTGTCGTAAGAGGCGACTAACAGGATCGGGTGATCAGGCTCGCTGACTTGGTTGACAGGTGTCTATGTATCCCAGTTGCATAGATGGATGCTTATGCTGTTGATCATTGGATTGTCTGGTCTAGACTCGATTATTTACAGACCGCCCCCATATAGCTGGAATATTGCCGAGTTGGGCGTAAAACTAAACTCCCTCACACTGTTACAGTAACCACCCAAGACCTATGATGAATACTTAGACTTTGTAATTTTGTAGTTTCGAAACTAGTGGCTAAACACAGAAATATAATGAAGTGTCGGTTGATGGTAATGGAGGATTAAGGGAAACGGACTTGAGTAACATGGCTGTTAGCAGTGTAATGTAAGGGTGCCAATAATCAAGGAAGACCACGGTTGTGAAGGAAACAATATGAAGACGACCAGGATGCTGTTGTACAAAGCGTTCTTAGCTCTAAAGGATATCGTACTTTAACTCGGACTTTCGACAGTCGTAGCGTTATGGTTGCTTAGATCAGTAATGGATCATGCCCCCACGCCTGATCAAACATGCGTTTGTACCATTCGGTATGGCCCGCATCAATCTCCCAGCGACGATATGAAGAAGTCCTGGCAACCTTGTAGCGCCTGGCACAACTCGGCTGACGTTGTCTTGGATGACCCACTCGTGTTCTGTTGGGGATAGGGTCGGGACGAGTAGGGGTTAAGCCTTTCCTATATGCAGGTTATGAAACTCCCAAACATTTCAGCCAAACCACAGGGTTGGTTAGATGTAAAACTTGCCAGCCCTGACCAAAATTTACCTGTCCGCAAATCATTTAGGTTTGACAAGCGACGTAGTTTATCATCCAATTGGAATTCATCTTCATTTTTACGAGTGAATTGATAATGATTTATTATCCTGAAATATGATGAATATCTTCATATACATGCCTAAATTTAACCCGACCGTCGGGCAGGTGAATTTGAGAATCTGGCAGTCCTTGTTGAAAATAACCCGTCCCGGGCGGTCGGGCAGGCAGGTATTTCGAACGCTGCTATATGATAGGACCCATGCCAGTCCGGTGTATTCTGGCGATGTTTGGCTGCTGGAGTCGTTAGTTACCATAAACACGGTCATCACGAACGTCACCATCTTGAAATTTTAAACCTGGACCAGCATGGCGCGTTAACGATACAACTGTGTTGTTTCGGTAGTAATGTCCATCGATCAATCCAATGTCAGTATGGCAGTCATAGCGACCCCGCCCGACATAATACAGACCCAACTCCCAATTCTATCATGTTCGATCAGGTTGACGTTCCCACGACGTTCGTTAGGGCACCTCTAGACACTTCCACACCTTTCCAGAAAAGACCTGAGTGAATCTGGGCAGTGAGGAAACAATAAGACAATCATCGACTCCCACAGTGTCCACGTTTGGATGATGTGTCGATTTGTCGACGGTGGTGCACCACGTGGTCGCCGAACATGCCGATTACATGTATGTAAACTTTTTTAATCTTCCACGCCTCCGTCTGGTCAGTCACTTGGCCTAGACCATATCAACAGCGATTTGATTGGCGGTTTTAGCTCCTTTTGTTTAGGCCTGGTTTCTGATTTTCTGTTTAATCGATCCTGGTTTTGTGTTAAGGAACTCAGGTACCCTCTGCAGGGTTGAATATAAAATTTGGCGTCTGCAGAAACCAGATCCAAAGTCTGCAAATTACAAACTGGGACACATTGAAAATATAGGCTACCTCACGTTGAGATCTACCTCCCCAATCCCTTAGGCGTGTATCACCCTTCTGGACGTGTTCGTTATCTGACCACAAATATTTCTTAAAACAGGTGCAGACGGCGTACGTGATGACGTTGATAATGAAAATCAATAATAGTTGCTCAAAGTCCGTTAAATGTTACAGTCATTTTTCATTCCTGATCGTTCCTAGGACGGCCTGTCACAACAGTCATACTCTTCGTTACCCTACTCCTTTTAGAGTTTATGCGGTAGCTCATTAACTGCAGATCTTATGGTGACCCTTACCTGTACATCCATGACTAAGATCTGATTTCAATTAGATTGAATTATTTACTGGCCGCTATGAAATAGCTGGAGTATTGCTGATTGAGGCGTTGAACAATTAATTACAAAACATTGGGAGATAACATCATCAAGTTCGGGGTTCATACACTTTGCCTGCCACACACGTGCTGCGTTCCCAGATTACCGTCTACAGATTGTGGTTTTAAAAGCGCCATATATTTAAACTTTTCATGAAACTGTGAATTGTAATAACTTATGATTGAACAGCCACGCCATTTGTCTTGCTCTAAGCACCTATAAATCACTGTAAACAAATGCGGAACAATGGACACTGCCTTGTAATGCAATGTAAAATACAATACAGTGCCAAACCCAAACAGCCATTGTTTTCACCATTTCGCCGAACTGTAGGTCATGATATGAGTACAGTTTCACAATGGCGACCAGGTAGCTGTGTGGGTCACGTTTTTGTTCGTCCAGACCAAGATTTGGTGCAATAAAACCAAACAGCAAGGTCATTTGTCGTGATTTGTCTGGATTGGAACTAAAACCCAACTCACTCACAGATTCACCCATCCACTGACCACCCACTGAAACCACCACACCCCAATCCACTCACTCTCTCACTCGCGCCTTAAACGTAGCCTTAGATATCATAACGGCAGATCTGCACTGCTTGGTATACCTCAACTCGCCTTACTCTGGTTTAAGGGGCGGTGGGGTAGCCTGATGGTTAAAGCGTTCGCTCGTCACGCCGAAGACACGGGTTCGAATCCCCACATGGGCACAATGTGTGAAGCCCATTTCTGGTGTCCCCCGCCGTGATGTTGCTGGAATATTGCTAAAAGCGGCGTAAAATCAAACTCAGTCAGTCAGCCACTCTGGTTTACGGAAGTATGTAAATGTTTATTAGTAGTTTTCTGGAAAATAGTGTCCCAATGTTTATATTTTCGTAGAAAGGGGCTCAGATATCACACCTATGAAACAGCCCAGATACATCTCTGAATAACACCCATTCAATTGTACATGTTGGTAAGCCTGCCATCGGGACATCCAGACATCAAAAACGGTAGGTGAACAGAAATAGGCCGACCGAAAAATGAGGCAGTGCTTGGATTATCTGCCCTTGTAAACTGGAACTACAATGGTGTTTGGGTCAAACCGATGAATCACAATCTAACTGCAAATGGGTTCATGATCAAACATTCATTTCAACGCAGAATGTAATGGAAACATCAGACCATCTCTGGAAAAACGTTTCAGGACGTTTGTCGCCAAAATATAAAAGTTACTTAACAAACTATCATCATTTTGTTTTGATTTTCCGTGTGAAGTTTTACGAGGGTAAAGTAACAGTTGTACTGTTGCAGGAACAGCCTCAAAGACAACTTTCTCTTGGTCGATGTTCAATTCTCGAAGGGACCCATGCAGATGGGGGCGGTGGGGTAGCCTAGTGTTTAAGCGTTCGCTCATCATGCCAAAGACCCGGGTTCGATTCCCCACATGGGTAAAATGTGTGAAGCCCATTTCTGGTGTCCCCCCGCCGTGATATTGCTGGAATATTGCTAAAGGCGGCGTAAAACTGAACTCACTCACTCACAGCCTCAAATGAATGTTTGACCATGAACCGATTTTAGATTCTGATTCATCGGTATCATTTTGACCCAGACATACTATAGTCCTGGCTTGACGTATATTGTGATCGCAGCAATTGGCCTTCAGTGTAGCGCGTGAGTGTTGACTTTGAACTCAGCGTGTTGCAATTACAAATTGTCCGCTGTGTAGACAGGAAAAATAACACAACATTGGGATTTGTGGCTTAATCATACCGTAATGTATGCAATAAATCTGTTTAGCAACAGTATACAGCTGACTACTTGTTTACTGTTTATTGCCGGTTACTGTGTAATGCAGTATTCCACCTGTATGATGGCGGCTCGTGTATAAGTGGGCGGTGGGGTAGTCTAGTGGGTAAAGCGTTGGCTCGTCACGCCGAAGACCCGGGTTCGAATCCCCACATGGGTACAATGTGTGAAGCCCATTTCTGGTGTCCCCCGCTGTGATGTTGCTGGAATATTGCTAAAAGCGGCGTAAAACCAAACTCACTCACTCACTCATCCATAAGCGACTATGGGCTAGGGGTGGATATAATAAACAACATCCTAGAATGTCGACGGATGTTTTTTCGTACATTCATGTTATTGAAACAAACAAATGTCATTTAACCTTCATGTGACTTGGTGGGGTAGCCTGCTGTCACGCCGAAGACCCGGGTTCTATTCCCCACACAAAATGTGTGAAGCCCTTCTCAGGTGTCCCCCCGCCGTGATATTGCTGGAATATTGCTAAAAGCGGCGTAAAACCATACTCACTCACTTGATGTGACGTAATATGTATTTTACTGTAGTGGAGAAAAATCAAATGGTTTGTTAGATATATGCCAGTGACGGAGTCGCTTGAAACCTATTAATTGTGTATGATCAGTTTCCCCTGTGCATGGGTTGGCCTTCCTCCCGTAGGTCCAGGAAGTGCCTTTGCCGTGTGCTCTTCTTTGGGTAATCTACGTTTGCTCAAACAAGTGCTTGAAGTCATATGCACTCCATGCTCAAGTGTGGTTCGAAAACGAACGTAGGATATTTATAACCTACCACTGAGTATGGTTTCTGCCGCTTTTAGCAATATTCCAGCCAGCACTATCACGTCATGGGACAGCAGAAATAGGCTTCACACATTGTATCCTTGTGGGCTGTTGAGTTCTGAGTGGGGCGGTAGGCAGCTGACTGGTTGAAGCGTTCACTCGTCGGGCCGAAAATCCGGGTTCGATTCCCCACATGGGTACAGTGTGTAAAGTCTGGTGTCCCCTGCCGTGATATTCCTGGAATGTTGCTAAGAGCGGTGTAAAATCATACTCAAACTCTGAGTTCTGAGATTAAGCACGAATTCCGTCTTGAGCATGCGATCCTAATCACAGCTGTTGGTTGATTGCCAGCCACAATGAACCCCGACATCATGGCATGGTGCTTGTGTGATAAACCAAGGGTTTGTCTGCACTAAAGTTGGTTATATGCACTAGTGTTGACACACAACACACGTCCTTCAGGCAAGGGGCCGCCTCCGTGGTGTAGTGGTTAGAGCGTCCGCCCGGAGAGCGGAAGGTCGCGGGTTCGATCCCCGACCGCGTCATACCAAAAGACGTTAAAATGTGGTACTTGTTGGTCCCTGTTTGGCGCTCGGCATTAATGGGTACAACAAGGACTGGTCGGCTCGGAGTCAGTATAATGTGTCTGAGTGGGGTATTCATGCTTCACTGCGGCATCGTATCTCAGTGGGCTAGCACTATAAAACCAGCTTCAGTCTGGGCTAGTACAAGCAGCCGCACATACACATACACACGCATGCACGTCGTCATATGAGCGAAATATTCTTAAACCCAATTTCACCTCACCTCACCTTCAGGCAAGGGCAGGTAATAAGGGCTCGGATGTTATGGTGACTACGGTAACAGTGCGTGTTTGCCTTGCGAGATATTCGAGCACGTTCCGCATGCCATGGTGCTGTTGTATCACTATTGTCCTTATTCGCGGGGCTCTAGATGATAATTCCTTCTACATACGGAAGAGGGTACGTTGAGAAATTTGTCCGCAAATAAGAGGATAATTCATAAATGGGTTCTTTGTACATAGCATAATTTTAACCTTTACCAGTTATGAGTTATATGATTTCGGGTTTGTGTATTTTTTATATCTCGCTTAAGGCATACCTATGTATTATGATCAGTTAGTGGATCCAGGCTAGAATTGGTCTTCATCAAAAGTATCAAAAGTGTTTTTTGCATTGAACCATATTTAACTTTATTGAAATCTAAAGATGCGAGGCGTCGAATAACAATGTTACGAATCGGTGCACTTCCAATATATAAAAATACTGATGGAGTTCCGAGGCACCAAAGACTTTGTAATATTTGTAATGTACTGTAGATACCTCTATCCCCAACCCATGCACGCCCACCCTCGTACTGTAGATACCTCTATCCCCACCCCATGCACACCCACCCTCGTACTGTAGATACCTCTATCCCCACCCCATGCACACCCACCCTCGTACTGTAGATACCTCTATCCCCACCCCATGCACACCCACCCTCGTACTGTAGATACCTCCATCCCCACCCCATGTGCGCTCACCCTACCCCCATCCACGCCCACCCTCGTACTGTAGATACCTCTATCCCCACCCCATACACGCCCACCCTCGTACTGTAGACACCTCTATCCCCACCCAATGTGCGTCCACCCTCGTACTGTAGATACCTCTATCCTCACCCCATGTGCGTCCACCCTACCCCCATCTACGCCTACCCTCGTACCGTAGATACCTCTATTCCCACCCAATGTGCGTCCACCCTCGTACTGTAGATACCTCTATCCCCAACCCATGTGCGTCGACACTGTACTGTAGATACCTCTATCCCCAACCCATGTGCGTCGACACTCGTACTGTAGATACCTCTATCCCCACCCCATGTAAGCCAACCTCACCCCATCCACGCCCACCCTCGTACTTTAGATACCTCCATCCCCACCCCATGTGCGTCCACCCTACCCCCATCTACGCCCACCCTCGTACTGTAGATACCTCTATCAACACCCCATGCACACCCACCCTCGTACTGTAGATACCTCTATCCCCACCCCATATTCGTTCACTCCTACCCCCATCTACGCCTACCCTCGTACTGTAGATACCTCTATCCCCACCCCACGCACGCCCACCCTCGTACTGTAGATACCTCTATCCCCACCCCATGCACGCCCACCTTCGTACTGTAGATACCTCTATCCCCACCCCATTGCGTCCACCCTACCCCCCATCTACGCCTACCCTCGTACTGTAGATACCTATATCCCCACCCACTGTGCGTCCACCCCCACCCCCATCTACGCCACACCCCACCCTCGTACTGTAGATACCTCTATCCCCACCCCATGCACGTCCACCCTCGTACTGTAGATACCTCCATCCTCTATCCCCACCCCATGCACACCCACCCTCGTACAGTAGACACCTCTATCCCCAACCCATGTGCGTCCACCCTCGTACTGTAGATACCTCCATCCCCACCCCATGTGCGTCCACCCTACCCCCCACCCCATGTGTGTCATCTACGCCTACCCCTCGTACTGTAGACACCTCTATCCCCCCATGTGCGTCCACCCACCCTCGTACTGTAGATACCTCTATCCCCACCCCATGTGCGTCCACCCTCGTACTTTAGATACCTCTATCCCCACCCCATGCACGCCCACCCTTCGTACTGTAGATACCTCTATCCCCAACCCATGTGCGTCGACACCTCTATACTGTAGATACCTCTATCCCCACCCCATGTAAGCCAACCCTCACCTCACCCCATCCACGCCCATCCTCGTACTTTAGATACCTCCATCCCCACCCCATGTGCGTCCACCCTACCCCCATCTACGCCCACCCTCGTACTGTAGATATACCTCTATCCCCACCCCATGCACGCCCACCCTCGTACTGTAGATACCTCTATCCCCACCCCATGCACGCCCACCCTCGTACTGTAGATACCTCTATCCCCACCCCATGCACACCCACCCCTCATCGTACTGTAGATACCTCTATCCCCACCCCATGTGCGTCCCCCTCCCCCCATCTACGCCTACCCTCGTACTGTAGATACCTCTATCCCCACCCAATGTACGTCCACCCTACCCCCATCTACGCCTACCCTCGTACTGTAGATACCTCTATCCCCACCCCATGCACGCCTACCCTCGTACTGTAGATACCTCTATCCCCACCCCATGCACGTCCATCCTCGTAATGTAGATACCTCTATCCTCACCCCATGTACGTCCACCCTACCTCCATCTACGCCCACCCTCGAAGTGTAGATACCTCTATCCCCACCCCATGCACGCCCACCCCTATCCCCATCTACGCCTACCCTCGTAATGTAGATACATGTACCTCTATCCCCACCCCATGCACGCCCACCCTACCCCAATCTACGCCTACCCTCGTAATGTAGATACCTCTATCCCCACCCCATCCACGCCCACCCTCGTACTTATTTATTTCCCTGATTTATATAGCTCAGTGACGCGAGAGAGACCAGCATTACCTCACTGCCAATGAAGGGGGGTCATTGTGTGCTCACGTGTACAGGTGTCAACAAACCTTACAGTGAGACGTTTGCCAATAATTACATTCACTGTGCTTTATCCACTTGTACAAACTACTGCACTGGGACCTCGCTATTCAAGGGTAGACCGCCGCTCGTGCTGAGATCACATCGGGGACGCGAGGTCGAGCTTCAAGTAAGATTTCTGTTGATCGTGAAGTTACGTATGTCAAAACTTGTACTTACCGACATATGTTCCTTACATAAGTTTTACTTTATAAATATGTATAGTTCACATAAACACATAGTCCTACAGATATCATATATCCTGGAACACAACTGCGAACATGTTCAGATTCAGAGGTACTTGGTTATCTTTCTTCTTTCACGATGACAGGTTAAATATAAGGATCTAAACTGACAGTCAAAAGAAACTACACATCTATTTAACTGTGACAAGAAAAGGTTAATTGTGTCTTATTTGATACGTGTTTCACAGTTGTGTTTTAGAATTCTCACCGCGTTTCCGTGACTGTTTCCAGACTAGGGGCGTGTTGATGGTTAGTTGGTTGGTTGGTTGTTTTACGCCGCACTCAGCAATATTAATAATAATAATAATATTGCCAATTTTTGCGCCTAGAATCCAACACGATGCTGTTCTCTGGCGTTACATTATTACCCTGACGGAATTTCAACCTTTCAAAGCTGCTATCTAAGCGCTAAGCGCGACCATATAGGTCCGTACATCCGCTTTTCAGGTACCCATTTTGAACAGCTGGGTGGACTAAGTGCAATGTGGACGAAGTGCCTTGCCCAGGGACACAACACAGTATTAGACCCAGGTCACAAATTTTGGTGTCTCCACCGGGATTCGAACGCGGGCCTTTGGCGTGAGAGGCCAGCATGCTAACCACTACACCACCAGCTATATGGCGGATGTCTGTAAACAATCGAGCCTGGTCCAGACAATCCAGTGATCAACATCATGAGCATTGATCTACGCAATTCGGAACCGAAGACATTATGACGTTTGCAAATGTTTTAACAAATCCAGTTTTCAAGTTTATATTCAAGTGCCTGTGCGTTCCTGTTTATTACATTATTACATCATGATCATTACATTTTTGGATATTGATCATGAATTTTTCTAGAGAGCTGTATTCATGTTTAAATTGACTTTTGGTCTTTAATCCATTTTATTTTTTTCTCTTTTACATGTTCAGGGCAAACCCTGAATGAATAACCTTTACTTCGTAATAATGGTAAATATATTCTGTGATGATCTTGATTACATTAAAACATACCGATGGCTACAGTATGATAAAGGAGCAGTGTATTCTCACCATGCAACCCTTTCATAACGCCACGAAGCTTTGTCCACAACGAAAGGACAGCCTTATTACGAGGTCAGTGTATAGTGTTTATTCAATTTGTCTATAGGAACCCTGACACGTATAGATACATATATCTCTCTTGTGGTGCTGGATATACTTGCAGACAAATTCCACACACGTTTGTATATCTCCACGATCACCGTCCCGGTAATCGGCGACCTACTCAGAACCGTTCGTGGTTTGTGCCAGCTTGGAATTTGACAACAATAAGCGATGAATTACCTTATGTTATCTGAATCGGTCAATTACTCAGATTTTGTCGTTACCGACTGAAACGTATTCTGACAGAATAAATAAGTCATGAATCACGTGATTCAATGCCCTGTCAAACGAACGCTGTCACAAATGTAGTTCTATTTTCGAACAGAAGCAGTGGTTTGTGGAGCATTTCAGAATGTAGAGGTTCTTATACATAGATTTGTCGATTATTGTGTGTTTCGTTTAGACGGGGTGTGGATAATATACACAGAATTATATTGACACAAACTGCTGTACGTGTGCTAAAAGTATAAATGCAAATTATGAGAGACCATCATGTCTTTATTTTGTTTTCCCCTTCTCTCTGTGGCAGAACATTAAAATATAAACTTTCCTTAAAGACAATGCGTGATCATGTGATTTTAGTTAGTGTTGCTCAGGGGCTACGAGCGGAACTCGAGAAAACACAAACTGTCATGACTCGCTTAATGTTACATTTTCTTGATAATAAAGTGTACAGTTCGAAATGTGAATATTAGTAGAACATAACTCAAAAGACATGTGAACAGTTAGTATTTTGTCAAGTCACCATGGGCAGCAATGCAGGCTTCAATGCGGCGGGGCATACTACTGATCAAAGACGTTAGAAAGTCGTGGTCCATGCTGTCCCAATATCGGACCACCTCTTCTTTCATTTCAGCAATATTTGTCAGATTTTTCTTATTGGCACTTTCCTTCATAAGTCCCCAAACATTTTCTATTGGATTTATGTCAGGGCTATGGCTTGGCCAATCTAATAATGTCATATTTTTGGTCCGAAACCAGGCCTGTGAATGCTTTGAACGATGTTTTGGGTCGTTGTCATGCTGGAAAATCCAAAACTTTCCATAGAACACGTGAGCATATGGAAGTAAATGTCCCTCGAGAATATCTGTGTACCGCTCACTGTTCATATTCCCTTCAAATACACAGAGGGGCTTTGCCCCTAACACAGATATGACACCCCACACGTTAAATTTCGGACTGTACTTTGGGCGCTGATACATAGGTTTTTCAGTTTGTTTGGTCCAGAATTTCAGTGTATTAGGAAACAGAACTTTCATTCGAGAAAATCACATTGTCCCAGTTAAAATTTCTATGCTGTAAGCACCAGTTCAACCTTCGCTCCTTTTGTTCAGGTTTCATGATCGGTGATGGAATTCCTCGACTTTTCTGCCAACCCATTGCATGCAGCTCAGTTCTAATTGTCTCCTTACAGACAGCCACAGTTCCTCTATAAATCATATCCAGCCTTAAGTTTTCTAAACTCCTTCGTTTGTTTTTAGAAACAAGAATACCAAACCGCCTCCTGCCACCTACAGTCAATTTTCTGGGCCTACCTGCGCCTCCCTGGTGCTCAATGCCATACCCATTTGCAATATTTTTCAAAACACGATAAATAGTGGACAAAGGGATGCCTGTTCTACTTGAAATCACTTTAGCTGATCTGATGTCCTTGTTATAATACTCTAAAATCAACTTCCTCTTCTCTAAATCATCCATACTGAGGATCACTGAAAATGTCGTCTGCTAGCAAGTAAACAAAGGGGGATAACTCTTCACAAACTAATGAAAAAGGATTAACGGTGTTGTCTCTCTTGAATGAAACCAAGCACTTGGTACCTGGTCAAGGTTGTTTATACTAGAAATCCAATTAAACATATTCCTAAAATTCTCAATAATTTCTGGTCATACTATATGAAATGACGAATTACGAGAACACAAAGAGGCATCAAGTGATGGTGGATAAGACAAAGTTGTAACATGACACTCAACAGAGCATCGGAAGATGCAGTCAACCTAGAAAAACGACGAGGATGTGTAGCTTCCAATCCTTATTTGAAATTCATTTACTTGCAGGTAATTTTATAGAACACTTTTATGGATAACAACTTCTTTATTTTGTGAGTGCGACGTTTCGATACAGATTCTTGTACCGTTGTCAAGCGAAATATTTGTTCTATATTGTACGTCTCAACTTCTAAAATGCCACTCAAACATTTTACTTGCAGGTAATTGTTCAAAGGATCAATGGCCGAGAGTACAAAACATAAGATAACAGTACTACATTATGATACCTCAGAACAACATTTTATTGCATTAAACAGGTAGATTTACATCCAAACATACAGCAATAGTTTTTATGCGCTTTACACTTTTTGTTGCTAACATGATTCAAGTGATTAAAACATATTTTTGATGATTCATGTAGTAGTAACTGAGGACATCGTCTTCTGATTTCCATATGGACAAACTAACAGGATATATAATTAAATTTCATTTGTATTTGAATACATTCAATGCACTTCATAAGGTTAATGACCCGTGAAGATCCGGGGTAGAATAGGTCTTCAGCAACCCATGCTTGCCAAAAAAGGCGACTATGCTTGTCGTAAGAGGCGACTAACGGGATCGGGTGGTCAGGCTCGCTGACTTGGTTGACACATGTCATCGGTTCCCAATTGCGCAGATCGATGCTCATGCTGTTGATCACTGGATTGTCTGGTCCAGACTCGATTCATTACAGACCGCCGCCATATAGCTGGAATATTGCTGACTGCGGCGTAAAACTAAACTCACTCACTCATGCTGTTGATCACTGGATTATCTGGTCCAGACTCGATTACTTACAGACCGCCGCCATAAAGCTGGAATATTGCTGACTGCGGCGTAAAACTAAACTCACCCACTCACTCACCCATAAGGTTAATAATAAAAATATATACTCAATATTTAAATGTTTATTATAAATGTTATAAACTGAAGTATATTTCAAAACGTCAGTGGATTAATCTCGAGATGTATAAATCTATGTAATTCTGTTTCAGGCATCAAAGAAAACTGCCATATACGCTGATCCCACATATATAGCTGAATGGTTGGTGGTGTAAACACTTGTGGAGGAACCTTTACAGACATTATTTTGTTGATAATGGAGACAAATCGATTTACGCCGCGGGTGATATTTCAAGATTGACCTATTGAGGAACTGCTGTTACAAATGGAAGAATGTCATGTGCTATCTATTTACAAATCGTTTAGGGAAGAGTTGAGACTGTATTCCTGTGTGGTGGTGTCTTCTAAAGCCACTTTGTCATCAGGACGATCCTGGTATTCACTGTATAGATTTAATAGCCTGGCTTAGACGTAGCAGATTAACTTGTGTTTTCACAACTCTGTCTGCCAGGTAGAATCTAAAAGAGATCGATCTAACGTCATTCGTTGCGAAATATCCGGTTTTAATCATGATAAACGAGACAGATGACAGTGCAAGCAAGATGGCGCGTCGAGCAGACGATACCGGAGATAGCAAAACCGCTGTTCTGATGTCAACGTTATTAGAAGATGCTATACAGGATAAGGATGGTAAAGCTTTACCAACTCTGGATGAATGCATACAGCATGTGGTTTGTACAAACGGGCCACGACTAAAGACGGTTAATGCCCTCAAATATAAAATGGCGGCTTCCTTTACGAATCAGCTGGTGGAGAGAGTAATGGCGTCTTGTCCCTCTTGGAGGCGTTACGTAGCAACGCCTAACAGATATGAAAAGACGGCAGTGCTGTTTCAGGAAGACTTTGGCTCCTTCGTCTGTCATGTACACCTCAGGAGACCAACACGACTCTCTCCATTTGTAGTAAGTGGAATAAAACCCAGATTACCACTTTCATAATCTCAGAAAACTAACATTTAGTCCCAGAAACATTATTTTTGGAAGTGTATCTACAAAATATAATCTAAATGGGTCCCAGAACACCTCTAAGAGCTTAGGCGGATCCAGGAATTTTCAGCGATGTATGTGTGCGTGCGTGCGTGCGTGCGTGCGTGCGTGCGTGTGTGTGTGTTTCGAAGGGAAAATAATATGGTTCAGGGACTGTGAGACAGATTTTCAGATGCCGTATCCACTAGATCCCAAGGCGGTCAGTAACACATTGTTTACAATTTGTGCGAATTACTAAGCCCAGACGTCCAAGAAAAAAAATATATATCTCACCATGCAGCGGGGCGGTGGGGTAGCCTAGTGGTTAAAGCGTTGGCTCGTCACGCCGAAGACCCAGGTTCGAAGCCCCACATTGGTACAATGTGTGAAGCCTATTTCTGGTGTCCCCCGCCGTGATGTTGCTGGAATATTGCTAAAAGCGGCGTAAAACCAAACTCAGTCAGTCAGTCAGTCACCATGCAGCAACGTCGTTTTAAGTTTTCATTTTCAACAAATAAGATGCCATGTAACTTATCAGCAGTGGGGGTATCCCAATTTTCGTCCAGTAAAAAGACGGAATCTGTATGCATATTTCTCAAATGCTAAAAAACAAGAACACTCGCTATCTGTATTATCAGTATAAATATTAATTAGGTCACAGACGCAGTGTACCGATTAAAAGTATTAATTGGACTGAGGTTTGACATGTTCACCGCGACATGCTATCGTACTTGCATATTCTTCCAGTTTGAAGGCAGTCGTCTGCCGTCGATTTATGGAAAGGTCAAGGTCAGTGCCCGCGACAGCAAAGAACAGCAGATGTCTGTGCTCCAGGAATGGCGGGATTGCGTGGACAAGGAGGGGTATCTCAGATCGGACTGTGTCTTGAAGTGGTTCAATAAAGGTATGAGTAATTTCCAGGGTACGACATTTTATCAATTTAAGTTTACCTAAGCATCCTGTATAGCACGCATCTTCCGTCGACGTTAATACGTGTAAAGAAAGGCACCGAGCAGCATCAAAAGGCTGTGATCTACATATGTCACTGAGGAATTCTGTATTGACACAGGATATATGTGGATTTTGTTTGAAACACCTTGCACAAAGACCTATGGGTGGATGACCCACTGATACTAAAATAGCGAGATTATGTATGCCTTTTTTAGGGTTTGAGCATAGTTTAGAATAGCCTATGGAGAGCATATCGCAATTACAAATGGAAGAAGGCCATGCTTCGATTGTTTACTTGTTATTTCAATTATATTCTCGAAACTTCGAAAAAAAATCGAAAACAAATAACAAGTAATTAGAATATTAAAAATATATTTCGGCCATCAACGTGGCATTAAGGCTGTTGTATTACATGTCGTAAGCTGTAAATGTCAAAGAATGCCAAACATACACCTCCATCGGCACCCCAAACCAGTTGACAAAACGTGAGATATTAGACACTCACTCATTTATACACTCACTCACTCACCCAAAAACTCACTCACTCACTCACGTGTTTCTACTGCCAGGTTTGGTGAGGGCTGTTAAGGACATGGCGTCGTCAGGCAGCTGGAATCACCTGGAGGTTCAGCACCTCGTCACCGCCGCTGGTGTCATCATCATGTGTGTCACAGCAACTCCATCACAAGACAAGCCACAAGATGGTTCCACCCAGCTATCTCCTGTCTGCTTCAACATTAAGTTCGTCCCATGCTTAGACTGGGTGAAAGTCCCGCCAGGACACATAACCCTCCCAACATCACCGTGCCACCCTTTTCCCCGACTGAAGACGAACCTACAGGAGATGATTAAAAAAGTTGGTAAGAGAGACAGATGTGCCCTGGTTCTGGAGGCGATCAAACTCGCCGAATCCGATGAAGCATCTCATTGGAGGATGAGTTCAGTCAAATATGACAGAGAGATTCTGAAACTAATAAACGAAAATTCATTCCCTTGTTACGCTAAAGATTTACTGGTTCTGGTAGAGAGCTTCGTCCAGAACAGCTCTGTTCCCTTGTCTGCCCTGACCAAGCAGGTGCTCCTTCAGAGCCTCCTCAACTCAATGCCTAGGTTCCAGCAAGAGGGGTGTCCACGGGATGCGTTACTTCTCGACATACTTGACAATATGGCCAAATGCTTCTCTGGCAGGTACTTGCGGACGTTTCTCATTCCGTCTGTGAACATTTTGAAAGATGTAGAAACCTATGAGGTGGAGAGGACGGCGAAAGGTTTAGGGAAGCTTCTGGGAGACCTGAAACGAAAGCCTGAGCTGCTTCTGGTTCATGCTGGACTGTGTACACGGTTGGAGGCGATGACTGGTGGGAAGGACGTCCTAAGTAGGAAGGCAACTGGTCGGCGGTGAGATCCACAGGTCATCGAGAAGGTTATTTCATGATAAATAATACATACCTCCTTCGTCGATGGAAGTTCAACATTGTTTATGGAAGTGCCCTGTTTTGTTCCGGGGCTGTGGGGTAGACTAGAGGTTAAAGCGTTCGCTCGTCACGCCGAAGACCCGGTTTGATTAGCCACAATGTGTGAACCCATTTCTGGTGTCCCACGACGTGATATTGCTGGAATATTGTTAAAGGCGGCGTAAAACCACACTCGCTCTCTCATTGTGTCTTTCTATCCATTTCCTGATGGGGCGTTTGGTAAGTCTAAAGGTCAAAGCCTTTGCTCGTCAAACTCCAGACCGAGGTTCGGTTCCCGCATGGATATAATGTGTAAATCCAATTCGAGACATCACTTGCAATGCTAAGGTTGACATGCTGGTAAAGTGACTCTACTGACGCACTAAGAACACCAATGGCTTTACATTATTGTATTATCTACCGATTCATGAATACAATTTACAGAAACAGACCCAAAGGGACTCTTGGCCAAACACTTTAGTGCGCTATCCATTTGATACAGAAATCAGTTGAACGGTTACGATGTGGACATTCTAGAGACATCATAGAGGGATACAAGTAGTGAGTGAGTATGGTTTTACGCCGCTTTCGGTAATATTCCAGCAATATCACGAAGGGGGACAGGCTTCACACATTGTACCCATGTGTGGAATCGTACCCGGGTATTGAGCGTTACGAGCGAACGCTTTAACCACTAGGTCACCCCACCGCCCCCATTTTATAAGTAACCAGTTGGACTGCTCCAGACTCTATCATGAGCACATTAGATGAGCCAATTTGATCCAGTCCAATACAGGTAGAAAATCCTTTTTAGATGACGCCTTGAACAAAGTATAGTTGTTTTGGTAGCCACGGGTCCCCAAAGAATAGTCTCTTCTGTCAATCAAGCGCCTCAAGCAAGACGTTTCACAAGACACTTTCGTCTCGACGTAAATATGACCAGTGTGTGATTGACGCCTCTGTTCTGATCATTAAAAGAAATACACTTATTCCCAGGATCACAAAATATGAAGAAAACTCCAGCCAGAACCTATTTCGACTGGAACGATGAGGTGTTCGCGGTTATGGACATTTGGTCGGTTAGCTGTTTAACGCCGCACTCAGCAATATTCCAGCTATATGGCGGCGGTCTGGAAATAATGAAGTCTGGATCAGACAATCTAATGATCAACAGCATGAACATCGATCTACGCAAATGAGAAACGATGACTTGTGTCAACCACATCAGCAAGCCTGACCACCCGATCCCGTTAGTCGCCTCTTAGGAAAACCGTGGGTTGCTGAAGACCAGTTCTAACCGGATCTTCACGGGTTCACAAGAATGTGGTAACTACAGTTACACCAACACGGTATAAGTTCCCGTTTAAATTTCATCTATGTAAGCAGCCCCGTCCATATAAAGCCAAATGGCTGACATGACTACAGTGAGTCCGGGAAATATCTGGTATAAAATTGTATTTTCGATTAAAATACTTCTGTCGTGAGAGCTGACAGGTAATTCGATCCCCCACCATGCCACACAAAAGACGGTCCATGTTGACAACACGGGGGTGGTATTCGACGACGACAGTCTTGACCAACATGCAATGTCTTGGTGAAGTGAAATATTTTACGTGCGCATCAGATTGTGATCACTCTCAATTTGTAAGAAAGCGATTGGCTGTTGTTTGATGCAACAGTCAGTGAGTGAGTTAGGTTTACGCCGTTTTTAGCAATATTCCGGCATATCACGGCGGGGGGACACCAAAAATGGGTTACACACATTGTACCCTTGGGGGAATCGAACCCGGGCCTTCGACGTGACGAGTGGAAGCTTTAACCATTAGGCTACCCACCGCCCCAGCAATCCGTGACATTCAACCGTACCACGCAGTATTGTTTGGTTTATTGTTTAACGCCGCGCACAGCAATATTCCAGCTATGTATCGGCGGTCTGTAAATAATCGAGTCTGGACCAGACAATCCAGTGATCAACAGCATGAACGTCGATCTACGCAATTGGGGTACGATGACATGTGTCAAACAAATCAGCGAGTCTGACCACCCGATCCCCTTACAGAGGTCGGAAGCTTTGGGCGTACCAGCACGGAAATAAACATTTCCAAATTTCTCACGAGACCAGTGAGTTGACAATAATTAATGGTCTTGTCTGTACTTCACACGACCAAAATAACTCCATGAATCGCGACCTCGCAACGTAAAAAATTGCGATATTTATGATGTAGCCAATTTTGAAAGGTCATTTTCAACACTTTTGCTTTGCCTAGGTAATAATGAATGGTATCAAGAAACAGCAAATGTCGCTCAGAATTTGAAACTGTGAAGTGTATTTGTGTGCGTGATATGTTTTGAATTATATTCGACTTCAAAGTGAGGGTTGCAGAGTAACGACATATATGTCCTTCTCGCATCCAGGGGATTAACCTAAGATTAATAGTGATATGACTTATCCCACCAGGTACCCATTCACTGCTGGTTTACCAGTTGTGTCGAACAAACGTACATCACACCCTTGACAAGGGAGGAAAGCAGCCAGTTTACCAATTTGGTGAAACCCACGACCAAAGCACACGCTGACAAACCCACAGGCCTCATATCTGATTCAGGTTCGAACAGATAGTGAGAGGCCGACATCTTGCAAATAGTAAGGCCATTTATATGACGCTGACCTCCACAGTAGTTATGCTGTAAGTGCATGCAACATAATTGACATTATTACCCCAGTTAAGGCCAGACCAATTTTATTTCTTGTTTTACGGATTTTTGTCCATAGAAAACCTAAAGGCAGGAGAGGACAAAAAACAAAATCACCAGTAAAAGTAATATTCCTTTTAAATACTAATATTTTACTGTTGTCATTTTCTGATGTGTGTATGGGGCAAAATTCAATCTAAAAATATTTTCTTGTAAGTTTACATTTTTGGCCAATAAAAACAATAGGATTTTATTTTTGGAATGGGGAAAAATTAACTTCTATTTCGTTTCTTATTCTTGAAAATATAGACCAGCGGATCAGTAAAACAAGAAATAAAATTGGTCTGACCTAACCCAAGATTAATAGTCATAACACGTATCCCATCAGGTACCCTTTCACTGCAAGGTAACCAGGTGCAATTTTGAACAAGTGTACTTGACTAAGGTGAGGCCACATGTGTCATGTGTGGTTCCTTGTGGGCCAGGACTAAGGTTCTAGAAAATATCAGCTGTCAAGCTGCCAAACATGGTCACCTTCCTTGACCAATCTTGCTTAACTTCAACTGATTTGTGACCAGGCCCCGTTTCACAAAGCTCCCGTAAGCCTAAGATCTCGCAACTTTTCTCGTAGCATTCGTGAGGCGAGGTGAAATTGTGTTTAACGTCGTGCTTGAGAATATTTCGCTTATATGACGACGTGCATGCGTGTGTATGTGTGGCTGCTTGTACTAGCCCAGACTTAAGCTGGTTTTAAAGTGCTAGCCCACTGAGATACCATACCGCAGTGAAGCATGAATACCCCACTCAGACACATTATACTGACTCCAAGCCGACCAGTCCTTGTTGTACCCATTAATGCCGAGCGCCAGGCAGGGACCAACAAGTACCATATTTTATCGTCTTTCTGGTATGACGCGTCGGGGATCAAACCCGCGACCTTCCGCGACCTTCCGCTCTCCGGGCGGACGCTCTAAACACTACACCATCGGAGGTGGTCCGTAGCATTCGTACCTCCGATACTGTAACATAGAGACTTTGGATGCTACGAGAAAAATTACAACATCTTAGGCTTACGAGAGCTTTGTGAAACGGGGCCCTGGGATCTATGAACAAGACCACACCCCACCATGAAAAGTCTGGATTCATGTTTTAACACAAGCTGATTTCCATATTCTGTCAGTTTTAATATTTCTGCTTTTTCCACCGCTGACAAAACTTGGACATAAAACATATTTGTAAAAAGATTTATTTGCATGTTAATACAAAAATGTAGAAAAGAGACTCCGTTTAGGACATCAAATGTTGTATCTACAGAATACAGGTACGTACAGGTAAGTACAATGGGTTTGTACAAAAGTTGACAGATTACAGAGATCGGAATACACTAAAAGTTTCACACTAATCCTTAACCCTTCCCATCAATGGATGCTGATAGCACACTTACAATATCAACAATACTGGCCGTTAAGAAAAGTGAGGTTTTTGTGTTTAAATATCCTAATTTCTAACAGTGTAAGACTCAGTTGTCCTGTAAAGAGCACGCAACACATGGGATGTTAATCGTGACATGCCTCTAACTTTTGATAAACATCAGTAAATATATAGAATCATTAAACTACACATCAATTATTAATTAATGTATAGACACCTGTGCTCAGCTACAAGAAATTCGGTTTTTAAAGGCAAGATATTTTATGGACGACAACTTCTTTATTCTATTATGATGCTCATGTTCTATTAAGAAGTTCTCCTACATAACATATCTTACCTATACTGTTACTGTTATACTAAGCCAATCAAACAGGTGAAAAATTTGATCACATTTAATCTCAAAATATATTTTCCCTTGTTAACTATGGATGCAAAATGTGACAAAACATCTGATTTTTTCACATGGTGACAGTAAATGTCATAACATGACACGACAAACTTAATAATGTCATACGACATTTGAATCACGTATGACAGATTAACTATAGTCACATGAAAAAAATATTGGTGTTCCTTAATAAATTTTTAGATAAATTATATTATTAAAAAATCCAATTCACAAAAATATCAGTAAATAGCTGCTCATTATGGATGTATTGTTTGCCACGTTTTCTACAGCACCATCGTGTTGCTTGATACGTCTTATTCTGCTGTCACTACTGATTGTCGCTAGTGTTCAGAACAACGTTAAATGTAAACTATTGATCTTGTCCCTGATGAACCAACACATATACAACCAGTATATGGCTTAGAGACAGGAGAAAGTAGATTGGTCTAATGGTATATTAATCTCTTCATTTCTCAGTAATAAAATTAAACATCATGATTGAAAATGACATCTGAAATGTGAATCCTATGGATAAACTGGTATGGTATATATGACGACATGCTTACTGGTTTCCAAGCTCTTCGTGCACTAAACATCACAAGACTACCTCATAGCAACAAAACTGTACACGATTCACTTTCCCCTCTGGGGCAAGGCACATGAAAAATTAGTCACTGACTGAGCATCAAAAATAAAATTTTGTTCAGGTAATTTCAAAAATATTTCTCATCGTACAAAAATAACAATGTTTTAGTACAGGGTGGTTATGAATTTATGAGCATTAAATTTGATATTCATTCACAGTTAAGCTGATTACAGTGACATTATCATGATACATCATCAAAACATTACAATTGAAATACACGAATTGCCAAAATAAATTTGGGAATTAAAAAGGTGCCCTCCAATGAAATAATAAATAACTGGTAGAGTCAACTCGATCTAAAACGCCTGTACAAAAGCTACATTACTACTAACACATTGGCACATTTCAAAGCTGGGGATGCCGCTCATCCAAACAAGCTACATCTTAATTCTTCTACCATGCAAAAGAGGGCTGGATGCATTATAGCTAATTGCCTTACAGTAGCGGTCAAGTACACAGAATCTAGAACGGCTGACCACAGTCTGGCCTCTGCTGGAACTCAGAACACGTTGATTATGGCAAGATGTGATTGGTTGTCACTAAACTAGTGAATAGTTGGTGTATACGGAGGTTGGATAAAGAGGACCATACAATATGAACATAAATAGCACCATAAGAGATGAGATGACCGAAGGCAGAATGCTTGTGTATAATTATGTAACATACAACTCAGCAACTCTACATACTCCACATGCCAAGGGTCAGACCAAGTCGTCCAAGCCTTTCCCTGATGCACAGTCCTTGGATTTAACAAGATTGAGTGAGTGAGTGAGTGAGGTCTTACGCTGCTTTAGGCAATATTCCAGTAGCATCACAGCAAGGGACACCAGAAATGAGATCTGACTAAACAATGCCCTCAAAACAGATGATCAAATCTCACTTTTAAATGCAGCACAGCAGTGAAGTAGAATTGTCGAATGTGGTACATGCAAACCATGACATCACATGGCCACATTCAGAGAAACTGAAGCTATTTGGTCCTATGATTACATGTTGAATTCACAAAGTAAACACTAATTTGAGCTTTTCAACTCACATGAACCTGAATACAAAATCCAGTTCTAGTAGCATATCAGCTTCTGTGCCATTATCATCACAGATACATTAGGATACACACTGTGTTCATCAAGGATATACAGGTCAGCAACCCTTATATAGCTGAACTGGACCAAACAAACAAGAGATGATATTCTGAACAACGATCAATGCCAATGGTTGATACGATATCAACCAAGTTAATGAACCTGACCAAAGAACAAATCAACTCTCACGACCAGTCTCGGTTACCGAGGAACTATTTGAGTCTGGCATTTCTCAAGGGTTACACTTGGTGAAAGGAAGATAATGAAGACGTGTTTTGTACATCTAGGAAAGGCTTGGGTGGATGTTATCGCCCATAAGGACACACATACAGACAGACACTTGGATGAGCAATACCAGACTTGGTGCCGAGATTACAGACATGCTGAATATTCATCACTCCCCACAGCAGACCACTAGCGCAACCTTTGACAACCCACCTCACTTTAACTTCCAATGCTAACACAGGTGGGACACGCTGCTCAATGTCTATCCACACCAAATAATAAACACTGAAATTATTCCAGCATGTTGAGAATCACAGAAATATCTTTAAATTCAAATACAGCCCACTTCTAAGTTTGTTATTATGCAAAACACTTTGTTCAATTAATCAAACACATGACAATCATTGCTTCGGAATATATGAACATACAGAATTAAACAAGGGTACATAAAGGTAAGGAGACTTCAGACTTTATATGTCACATTTCAACCAAGCATAGTTTGTCAAATATTATTTGAACTGAAAGGGGTCCTTGTTTGGACTTGCCAGATGCATAGAAGAACTGGGACAAGGCATGGACGACTACTGTTTACGGACTACCACAGATTAGAAAGCAGCTGGGTTGTTTCTGAGATAAGACTGGCCCCTTGAATACCAGCTGTTTGTTCCGTTTCCTATTCTTCCCGACATGGACATTGGACAATTATAGCAAGAAATGTGACATAAAACTCTAGTGCTAGGCTCCTTCAATATTATTCATAAGATACACTGTACACTTATATAAGTAAATGCAGTTCTAGCATTCCGACAGAGGCTGTTCGGCAATGAGGGTCTATGGCTATATTTAGGAGGTAATAAGGCACGAATACCATCAATGCTGAGGTCAAGACAGCTGAACAAGGTCTTCTTGAAGGTAAAGGTCACTGATATAGGTCAAGGTTGACATGACGACTAGTGACCTTGAGGAAGCTAGCCAAGACGTCCCTCTGCTGAGTTGGTTTCCAGGTGTAGGAAGATCACAGCAACTCTGACATATACCTGAGTAAGCAAAGGATTAAGAAAGTTGTCCACGCCTCCGCTTGACACTGACCATAGCCCCATGTCTTTCAACATTAACTCCACAGTCTTGTCTGCTGTTTTATCTGCCTCCAGCTGGAGACTCAATCTCTATACTCTTAAAGCAGCCATCAATCAGAGAGTCCTTGATGTCCTCTATATTGTCAACATCTTCCTTCAACTGGGAATAGTCCTCCGTGTACTTGCGCACAAGGTTTTTCACATTGTCATTGGCACTGGAAATATATTTGTACTGAGCATCTATATCAGCTTCCTTCAGCTGCCGCTCGACCTCTGCCAGGTCGGCCTCCAGGGCATCAAGGCTGTTTGGGTCAACCATTTCAAAAGAATCTGAAACAGAAATAATTTCCTTGAATGGGTGATTGAGTATGATTTTACGGGCTTTTAGCAATATTCCAGCAATATCGCACAACACCAGAAATGAGCTTCTCACATTGTGCCTATGTGGGGAATAGAACCTGGGTCTTCAGCGTGACGATTGGACGCTTTAACCACTAGGCTACCCCACCGCCACAATTTCCTTGAGTGACCACCCTTGGATGTAATAGTCCATCACCCAGGATACCAACATCTCTCTCAGGCTGCAGGTGAGTGAGTGAGTGAGTGAGTGAGTGAGTGAGTGAGTGAGTGAGTGAGTGAGTGAGTGAGTGAGTGAGTGAGTGAGTGAGTGAGTGAGTGAGTGAGTGAGTGAGTGAGTGAGTGAGTGATCACTGTATATTTTGCAAGAGTGATTGAGTTTAGTTTTACACTGCACTCAGCAATATTTCAGCTATATGGTGGCAGTCTGTAAATAATCGATTCTGGGTCAGATAATCCAGTGATCAACAGCACGAGCATCGATCGACGCAATTGGGATATGATGACATGTGTCAACCAAGTCAGCGAGCCTGACCACCCGATCCCGTTAGTTGCCCTTTACGACAAGCATCTGTAACTGAAGATCAATTTTAACCCAGATCTTCATGGGTCATAACAAGGTTCGAAATGCCCTATATATTAGCGTGCCATGGCACAGAAAATATTGAAATAGCACGGATAAAAATGTTCCCTTGGCCTTATGGCATGCCTAATTGTTTAGAGACATAACTCACCTTTAGTCATTTAATCCCAAAAACAAAACATGTACACAAATGACAAACAAGCAAAAACATTTATTGACTTCATTACCCAGGAAATCACTGGAATTCTGCTGGATGATGTAAAGAAATCTGGTTGTTTTTCCACTTACAGTGATGGGAGTACTGATAGTTTGGTTATTGAAGTGGAAATTATGTAATTTAGACATACTGAACAGGTGAACCTGTCACAAAATTCTTAGCTATTAAAGGTGATGGCAAAGCAGAACAAATGAAGCTTAAGAAAACCATCTTAAACAGAAGACATATCAGTGATAACAGAAAACAGGTTACATTTGTTGTTTACTAACAATAAATTTCAAATGGTCATCATCACTGCTGGGCACACTTGATTTCTGAAAGGCACATCTAACATATTTGTCTGGTGCCCTAAGGCACACTTAGATCAAAAAGTATTTCTATCCCTGTCATATATTGTGCCAGAGGGGCAAAGAGGATATGTATGAATGACATATGTGAGTCGGACCACCCAATGCTATTACCTCCCTTTTATCACAAGCATTGTTGCTGAGGACCTGGCCCCGATTTCTTGAAACAAGCTTAAGTTTTTCTCAAAGTTTGACAATTTAAAACAGCTGAATTTTTAACTCAACTGCACTTTATAAATAAAAAAGCCCAAACAAGTTAAGTAATCTATCCACCAAACCCAAATTGTCTACTAAGTTTGAGTTAAATATTGATTTCAGTTTTTTCTGGAAAATGCATTTCCTGCGTTTTCTCAAATTTGAGTAAAAACTCAGACTTAAGTTTGTTTCGAGAAATCGGGGCCTGATGGTGACAGGTAACAAACTGTAGGTATTGTTGACTATGAGAATCAGTGATATGTGTAGTACCTAATATCTGCAGGATGTCGTTGACAGTCTTGAGGGCATCCTCCACCTTTGATGAAGCTTTCTCCGCAGTATCCTTGGCCTCATTAGCTTTCTCCAGGGCCTGAAGCAAGCACCAGCACCAACATTAAATAATAATACAAAAACAACAGAAAGCACTTGAGTGAGTGAGTGACTTTGGTTTAACGCCGCTTTTAGCAATATTCCAGCAATATCACAGCGGGGGACACCAGAAATGGGCTTCACACATTGTACCCATGTAGGGAATCGAACCTGGGCCTTTGGAGTGACGAGCGAACGCTTTAACCACTAGGCTACCCGACCGCCCCAGAAGCACTTGAAGAGAAGGAGGAGCAAAGCAGAAGAAAAAGGAGATGAAGAAGAGGAAGAGATGATGAGAAATAAGACAGAAGGAAAGAAAAGTTGAAGAGGAAGAAGAGATGGAGAAGACAAAATAAGAGAGGAAGAGAAAGAAAACAGGAGATGAAGAGAAGGAAAAATAGATAGGAGAGGAGTAGAAGGAAGAAAAGAAGAAAAAAATAGGAGAAATAAAAAAAAGAAGAGGATGAGAAGAAGAGGATGAAGAAATGAGAGAAGGAGAGGAGGAAGAAAAAAAGACCTCCAAATTAGGTAGTTTGTTGATTGTATGATCTTATAAGCGAACACTTTAACTACAAGTCTACCTCACCGCCCCTGTATGATGTTCTCCGTGGCAGCCCCTGCAGGATGATCAACATCTCCAACACTGACTGACTGAGTTTGGTTTTACGCCGCTTTTAGCAATATTCCAGCAACATCACGGCGGGGGACACCAGAAATGACATCTCCAACAAAGTGATTAGGATATCATACTTCAGCAATATTTCATCAAGGAGGGTGGGACAGTGAGGATGGGCTATTCTGGACATGGATACCTGGTACTTGACCATGACTTGATAATGCTTTCACCCCAAGGCTCTCTCTCCTGAAGCAATTGGGGCTTTGATTTCTGCCCAACACTGACACACATGTTACATCTCATTTCTGCTTTGACAAGTGACCTTGATGGAAACATTGCTCAGTTCACACAGCAGTGAATGGGCATCACGATGGTGATGATGAGAGGACCCTTGTGTGTGAATGAATCAATGAGGCTTCCCCAATATTCCTGTTCAACATGGAGTGAGTGTGTGAGTGAGCGAGTCTGGTTTTAGCAATATCACATCGGGGGACACCAGAAAAGGGCTTCAAATTGTACCCATGTTGGGAATCAAATCCGGGTCTTTGGCGTGACCAGCTAACGCTTTAACCAATAGGCCACCCAACCGCCCTCATTTTAGAAGTAACCTGTTAGCTTGCTCCAGGCTCGATCCTAAGTACATTAGATGAGATGATTTGATCCAATCAAATGCAGGTAGTAAATCCTTTTTCAGATCATGTCTTGAACAAAGTTTAGTTGTTTTGTGACCCCTATTCAACATGGAAGGTCGCGGGTTCGATCCCCGACCGCATCATACCAAAAGACATTAAAATATGGTACTTGTTGGTCCCTGCATGGCTCTCGGCATTAATGGGTACAACAAGGACTAGTCGGCTCGGAGTCTGTATAATGTGTCTGAGTGGGGTATTCATGCTTCACTGCGGCATGGTATCTCAGTGGGCTAGCACTATAAAACCAGCTTAAGTCTGGGCTAGTACAAGCAGCCGCACATACATACACACACACACACACACGTCGTCATATGCGGAATATTCTCAAGCACGACGTTAAACCCAATTTCACCTCACCTCACCTATACAACATGGATGTGGAAAGGATATCTTACTGTTTTTGCCAGGGCCATATCAGATGTACTTTGAGTATCATAATCATTGAAGCGAGATTCAGCAGCATTGACTTCCTCGGCCAGACGGTCAGCTTCGTTCCTTAGATTGCTGGCTTGGGTCTTTGTTGTGCTTGCCTCACCACGGATTTGACTGGCGTCCTGATGGGAAATGAGATGAGAGAATTGATGGGTGGATGTGACTAGCTGGATTTAGTTCAAAATTCTCTGTCTGACATATACTACTCACACTTTGCTAAGGATCACAAAAATTCACAACTTTACTTAAACGTAGATTCATAATTTGAAATTGTATCCATTTAAAACTGGATAAATAATAATATGGTAACCCTCTTTAGGGAAACAGCCACTTTAATCTAACCTTATTGACTTGATACATGAGTAACCATAAACATGGTTTTCATAGCACCAATCAACCATTCTGCAAATCATGGAGCGAAGTCATTGACAAGTACACAACACCTGTCAATAGCAGGTATGGGTTCCACAAGATGCAATGACACACTGAAACCTAGGGTCCATGCTTACAATAAGCTTAGATACTGAAACCAAATTTGACCCCACATCATAGTTTTCTGTTGAATTCATGATTTGATCCTTAGCAAAGTGTGAATAGTATATATATCTCTGCACGAGCAATCTCCTTCATTCATATCAGCCTATGTCCCGGCAGATGAACTAAGGTCTCAACAACAGAACCTACTGACAGTGCCACAATACAAACTCAAGTGCTTTGGTCAGAGATCTTTTGAACATTATGCCCCCTACATGTGGAACTTACTTCCCCAAGACCTTAAACTTTCTTCAACGTTTGAGTCATTCAAAGCGAGCCTCAAAATCTTTCCGCCAGTTCTGTGAATCATAATAACTTTGTCATCATCCCTACCCATGTACTTTTTAATTGTTGCGTCTTGAGCATGCTACAAGCGGGAAATGAGCGCATTATAAATGTGCACTATTCTTATTATTAGCTTCCTGTTGGGAAATGAGATGAGAGAATTAATGGATGGGTATCCCTGGCTTCCTGTTGAAAACTAGAAGGAAGTCCAAATCTGTGTCATCTCCAAAATCCCATCATTGCATACTGATAGCCACCACAAGACCAAGCTGTTATTCTATACTGAGCAACAAAGTTTGGAGGATATGTTTTAAATTGTTCCCTAAATTTTTATATTCGTAAACATCATTCAGTTTTAAAGTCTAATGTCAGATCAATGTCAAAGCTGTATAACAACTGGCTCAGTGAAACACAGAAACTCCACCAAAATCCCATTTGATTATGATGACACATGATCACACAAATGGTTTCAATGACCCAATTCTGTAGTCTGTCTGACCTTCCTCAGTATACTATAATCGTTCAAAATTATATACTTTTAGAGGCATTAGTCTGCTAATACCCATGATAGTAATACCTTGCTTCGATACCAGGTGGAATCTGCTCTGGATTACCACTGGGTGACAGGCATGGGGTACTGGAATTTATTCTAATCTGAATTCCTACTAGGACAAAAATGTAATTTTCTGACTAAAATTGATATTTTATATTTATCCTGACTCATGCTAAATGCTTGTCTCCTTCTTCTTCTTCAACTTCAAGGGATTTCAAGTGTTCCACTATCATTCGCAAGAAGGAGACAAGCATTTAATTAGCATGAGTCAGGATAAGGACTGACTGAGTTTGGTTTTACGCCGCTTTTAGCAATATTCCAGCAACATCACGGCAGGGGACACCAGAAATGGGCTTCACACATTGTGCCCATGTGGGGATTCGAACCCGGGTCTTCGGCGTGAAGAGCGAACGCTTTAACCATTAGGCTATCCCTGCGCCCCTCAAGATAAGGAAAAATACATAGTTTACTGTACACTTCTTCCTGACCCATTATGCATGCATGAGGTGCTTGAGACCTATTCTGCCCTGGAATCTCAATACAGTCACTGGCTTTGGCCAAACAAATGTATGGTCCTTACTTCATTAGCAGTCAGGGCTGTGTCCTGAGCCTGCTTGGCCAGATCAAAAGCCTTGTTGGCATCATCACTGGCACCACTGAGAGCATTTCTTGCCTCCTGGGTTGTCCTCTCAGCTTGGTCGATGGTGCCTTCGATCTGGGGCACTTTCTTCAGAGCCTCATCAGCCTTGTCTTTGTTGCCCTTCACCAGATCCTCAAAACCTACACAGAAATCATGAGACAATGTTTGAACAATCGGATCAAGAATAGGAATGAAGAATCAATTCATAATTCATAGTTAAATTCATCACAAGTAAATCTTCCTGCCTGTCTTCATCTACAGTTACCATCTATATCTATCACAAGCTGTGCCCCATCACCATCTACATCTTCCCCATCACCATCTGCCCTGTGCTTCATCTACAGGGTGCCCCATCACCATCTATAGGCATCCCTAGCTGCCCCATCACCACATACAGGGAACCCTACCTGCCCCATCACCATCTACAGGCATCCCTACCTGCCCCATCACCATCTACAAGGAACCCTACCTACCCCATCACCATATACAGGCATCCCTACCTACCCCATCACCATATACAGGGAACCCTACCTGCCCCATCACCATATACAGGCATCCCTACCTACCCCATACCTACCCCATCACCATATACAGGCAACCCTACCTACCCCATCACCTATACAGGGATCTCTACCTACCCCATCACCATATACAGGCATCCCTACCTGCCCCATCACCATCAACAGGCATCCCTACCTACCCCATCACCATCTACAGGCATCTCTACCTGCCCCATCACCATCTACAGGCATCTCTACCTGCCCCATCACCATCTACAGGCATCTCTACCTACCCCATCACCATCTACAGAGAACCCTACCTGCCAGAGTCTGGTATGTCTCATTGGCCTCCTTCAGTGTCTTCTCTCCCATCTCCACAGCATCACGAGCCTTGGCACGAGCACTGTCAACCTCTGCCAGCAGCTCATCAGTTCTCTGAGGGAAGACAACATCAGTAAGTGGAATGTGCAGGGCACTTGATCTTAGCATACTAATTGCTCCATACACTCAACAGAACACTGGCATCAGACAGTCTTAACGTAAAGCAATGCAGTAGAAAACTCTGTGCCATTACTGGTCCTGTTATCAGAGAACTAGAGGTGAAGTGAAATTGGGTTTAACGTCGTGCTTGAGACTTTTTCGCTCATATGACGATGTGCATGCGTGTGTATGTGTATGTGCGGCTGCTTGTACTAGCCCAGCTGGTTTTATAGTGCTAGCCCACTGAGAGCGCCGAGCGCCGAGCACCAGGCAGGGACCAACGAGTACCATATTTTAACATGTTTTAGTATGACGCGGTTGGGGATTGAACCCGCGACCTTCCGCTCTCTGGGCAGACACTCTAACCACTACACCACGGAGGCATTCTAGAAGTTGGTGGTCTAGAGATGACAAAACTTTATGGATGATCAACTTCTTTATTTTCACAATAGCCACATCTTGGTACAGCTTCTCATGACGACTGAGGACTGGAATGAGATCAGTCTTGAAGTCTTGAGTGATTTCACGGACAAGACGCTGAAAACGGTATAGTAAAATGTCGCTATTGTGAAAATAGAGAAGTTGATCTTCCATAAAATTTTGGTCATCTCTACACCACCAACTTCTAGAATGCCTCTCAAACAAATTACTGTGTACCTGTTGCAGATGGATTCCCATGTTGAGTTTGTCTTCAGCCTTCATCTTTCCATCAGTCACCTCTGCCATCAGGTCTGCGTTTTGCTCAAGCAGTCTCTCCGCTTCCTCCTTGATCAGATTGGCCTGTGGTATAAATAGAGGCATGATTAACAATGAACAAACAAACGAACGAGTTTGGTTTTACGCCACTTTAAGCATCAATACCGAAACGTCGCGTCAATTGCAAGTAAGAAGTTGTCAATCCATAAAAAACATTCCTGTTCATCATACCAGCTTCGAAATGTCTCTCAAAGAAGTTAATGAACGAAAAGATTAGTTTTATGTCACTTTTAGCAATATCATAGTGGGCGACCCCAGAAATGGGCTTCAAACATTATATCCATGTGGGGAATCAAACCCGGATCTTTGTCATGAAGAGCGAACGCTTTAACCACTAGGCTAGCCCACTGCCCCCATCACACAATGAATGTGTCAAGACACATTTGAATCTCTCAGCATCTTTCAGTGTCTGAGTGGCCTACACTTGATCGGAACAACTAATAACCTATCGCCTCTTTCAGAAAATTGTTTGGTGAAAGTAAACCAACTATTATGCTTGGACAGTATTGCCTCCATACCTGAATCTTAATGTTAGCAGCATCAGTGAGAAGCTTCTCCACATCCACACTTGGCACACGCTGCTGGGATTCTGTAAACAGACCCAGAGCCTCATCTTGGGCCTTCTCCGCCAGTTCCGATGCCTTCTCCGCCAGCTGCCGTGTTTGCTCATACAGGCGGTCGGCATTGTTGTATCTGCAACACACAGGACACAAGCGTCACGTACAGGCAGACTTCAGACACAAAACACAAGAAAGACATACATACCATACTTACAAGCAGGCCAAAGATCCCAGTATTTCTCATAAGAGGCCACATCCTTTCATGAGCTTTGAGGAACAGAGAAATTACTAACACAAAGTTGGCCAATCAGAAAGTAACTTTCTCAAGTTTGAGGCAGTAGCTTAATATATGCAACTTCCATTTCGGACTAAATTTTGACTTGTTTTTGGACAAAATTTGAATAGACCAATCAGAAAATGAAAAGTTACAATGCCAAATAGATGGTCCAGATTGTATGGCATTACTAGCATGAGCGAGTGAGTTTTATGCCGCTTTTAGCAATATTTCAGCAATATCATGGCAGGGGACACCAGAAATGGGCTTCACACATTGTACCCATGTGCGAAATCAAACCTGGGTCTTTGGTTTCTAGCATGAGAGGCAGATGATGTCTGGCATTCAGTATCAGTTGTTCAGCCTACACGTTCTGTTTGGAATGCCATGGGTGAACCTTTTCAATGATGCACAATTAGGCAAAACATCTGGGCTTTCACTGTCAGGGTCTCATACACAATAATTAGATTGATGAATGATCATTCAGGTATAGGATGTCTTCAGATCATTAGATCTTTTACCAACACAAGTAACAAATAAAAGCTGACAAATCTGCAAAGTTTTCTATTATGCAACACCTGTCAATTTCGACATATTTCTGCCAAGTGGTATAATTCATCATCAAGAGAGATGATCCAAAGATCAGGATAGTTAAAGTGAGTGAGTGAGTGAGTTAAAATTTAAAGTCACTTTGGCAATATTTCAGCCATATCGTGACTAAAACAACATATATATTAACAATAATTAAAGATAGAAAAAAATATAAAATCCTGTCAACGAAGGATAGTAAAACAACTAGAATATCACAGATATAAATGTAAAACTAGTAATTAAATCTAAAACATTTTAACTATAGAGTCCAACAAGGATAGTTAAAGATATGAGATGTAAAACTCACTCTGAGTTGAGCCTCTGTATGTCCCTTGCAGTCTGTCCTGGCATACTTAAGGCCATTTGGGCAAGCCGCAGGGCTTCACGAGACGTGTTGAGGGCATCGTCAGCAACAGCAACTATACGATCAGCTTCAGCCATTTGTCTAGAAGTGAAAACAGAAATTAGATGAGAATGTCTTCAACTACATGGTGTTCATGCAGTAGCTTTAATCTATTTCAAAATATTTCAGTTCAGCAGATTTTGTTTGAATTTTGATAAGCTGCAATAACCAATATTCCAGCAGACTGAAAATAATCAAGTGATTAAACCAGTCAAATAAATATGCACTATCAGTGTGGTGAGTTCTGCTTACAATAGTTTGACCTTACAGCTGTCTGAACCCACCTCTTGGATGTTGACTTCAACAATTGTATGACCTTACAGCTGTCTGAACTCACCTCTTGGATGTTGACTTCAACAATTGTATGACCTTACAGCTGTCTGAACTCACTTTTCTGATGCTGTCTTACAGTCTGTCTGAACTCAGCTCACTCTCTTGATGTTCAACAATAGTATGACCATACAGCTGTCTGAACTCACCTCTCTGATGTTGACTTCAACAATAGTATGACCTTACAGCTGTCTGAACAGACTGTATGACCTTACAGCTGAACTCACCTCTTGGATGTTGACTTCAACAATTGTATGACCTTACAGCTGTCTGAACTCACTTTTCTGATGTTGACTTCAACAATTGTATGACCTTACAGCTGTCTGAACTCACCTCTCTGATGTCTTCAACAATAGTATGACCATACAGCTGTCTGAACTCACCTCTCTGATGTTGACTTCAACAATAGTATGACCTTACAGCTGTCTGAACTCACCTCTCTGATGTTGACTTCAACAATAGTATGACCTTACAATGTCTGAACTCACCTACCTCTGACCAATACAGCTGTCTGAACTCACCTCTCTGATGTTGACTTCAACAATAGTATGACCTTACAGCTGTCTGAACTCACCTCTCTGATGTTGACTTCAACAATGTTGAGTATGACCATACAGCTGTCTGAACTCACCTCTCTGATGTTGACTTCAACAATAGTATGACCATACAGCTGTCTGAACTCACCTCTCTGATGTTGACTTCAACAATAGTATGACCTTACAGCTGTCTGAACTCACCTCTCTGATGTTGACTTCAACAATAGTATGACCATACAGCTGTCTGAACTCACCTCTCTGATGTTGACTTCAACAATAGTATGACCATACAGCTGTCTGAACTCACCTCTCTGATGTTGACTTCAACAATAGTATGACCATACAGCTGTCTGAACTCACCTCTCTGATGTTGACTTCAACAATAGTATGACCATACAGCTGTCTGAACTCACCTCTCTGATGTTGACTGCAACAATAGTGATGACCATACAGCTGTCTGAACTCACCTCTCTGATGTTGACTTCAACAATAGTATGACCATACAGCTGTCTGAACTCACCTCTCTGATGTTGACTTCAACAATAGTTTGACCTTACAGCTGTCTGAACTCACCTCTCTGATGTTGACTTCAACAATAGTATGACCATACAGCTGTCTGAACTCACCTCTCTGATGTTGACTTCAACAATAGTATGACCTTACAGCTGTCTGAACTCACCTCTCTGATGTTGACTTCAACAATAGTATGACCATACAGCTGTCTGAACTCACCTCTCTGATGTTGACTTCAACAATAGTATGACCATACAGCTGTCTGAACTCACCTCTCTGATGTTGACTTCAACAATAGTATGACCATACAGCTGTCTGAACTCACCTCTCTGATGTTGACTTCAACAATAGTATGACCATACAGCTGTCTGAACTCACCTCTCTGATGTTGTCTTCAATGGTATAACCTTAATAACTCACCTCTCTGATGTTGACTTCAACAATGGTATGACCATACAGCTGTCTGAACTCACCTCTCTGATGTTGACTTCAACAATAGTATGACCTTACAGCTGTCTGAACTCACCTCTCTGATGTTGACTTCAACAATAGTATGACCTTACAGCTGTCTGAACTCACCTCTCTGATGTTGACTTCAACAATAGTATGACCATACAGCTGTCTGAACTCACCTCTCTGATGTTGACTTCAACAATAGTATGACCATACAGCTGTCTGAACTCACCTCTCTGATGTTGACTTCAACAATAGTATGACCATACAGCTGTCTGAACTCACCTCTCTGATGTTGACTTCAACAATAGTATGACCATACAGCTGTCTGAACTCACCTCTCTGATGTTGACTTCAACAATAGTATGACCATACAGCTGTCTGAACTCACCTCTCTGATGTTGACTTCAACAATAGTATGACCATACAGCTGTCTGAACTCACCTCTCTGATGTTGACTTCAACAATAGTATGACCATACAGCTGTCTGAACTCACCTCTCTGATGTTGACTTCAACAATAGTATGACCATACAGCTGTCTGAACTCACCTCTCTGATGTTGACTTCAACAATAGTATGACCATACAGCTGTCTGAACTCACCTCTCTGATGTTGACTTCAACAATAGTATGACCATACAGCTGTCTGAACTCACCTCTCTGATGTTGACTTCAACAATAGTATGACCATACAGCTGTCTGAACTCACCTCTCTGATGTTGACTTCAACAATAGTATGACCATACAGCTGTCTGAACTCACCTCTCTGATGTTGACTTCAACAATAGTATGACCATACAGCTGTCTGAACTCACCTCTCTGATGTTGACTTCAACAATAGTATGACCATACAGCTGTCTGAACTCACCTCTCTGATGTTGACTTCAACAATAGTATGACCATACAGCTGTCTGAACTCACCTCTCTGATGTTGACTTCAACAATAGTATGACCTTACAGCTGTCTGAACTCACCTCTCTGATGTTGACTTCAACAATAGTATGACCTTACAGCTGTCTGAACTCACCTCTCTGATGTTGACTTCAACAATAGTATGACCTTACAGCTGTCTGAACTCACCTCTCTGATGTTGACTTCAACAATAGTATGACCATACAGCTGTCTGAACTCACCTCTCTGATGTTGACTTCAACAATAGTATGACCATACAGCTGTCTGAACTCTCCTCTGATGTTGACTTCAACAATCGTGTGATGACCTACAGCTGTCTGAACTCACCTCTCTGATGTTGACTTCAACAATCGTATGACCTTACAGCTGTCCGAGTGAGTGAGTGTAGTTTAGTTTTAGCAATATTCCAGCTATATGGCAGCGGTCTGTAAATAATCGGGTCTGGTCCAGACAATCCAGTGATCAACAGCATGAGCATCGATCTGCGCAACTGGGAACCGATGACATGGGCCAACAAAGTCAGCGAATCTGACCACCCGATCCTGTTACTCGCTTCTTACGACAAGCATGGGTTACTGAAGATCAATATTCTAATCCCAAGCTTCACGGGTCTACAGCTGTCTGAACTCTCCTCTCTGATGTCTTCAACAATAGTATGACCTTACAGCTGTCTGAACTCTCCTCTCAGAACCTGCATACAGCAATAGTATGACCTAACAGTTGTCTAACCTCTCCTCTGAGGGTCTGTTTACAAGAAAGCCATTAACTCTGCCATCTGAACTCACCTCTCAGACTCTAACTTCGCTCTGTTTGCAATTTCTGTCATTTGTTCTGACTGCCTCCCAAAGCGCGCAAGCGCCTGGAGTGCCCGGTCCAGAGCTAGCCGACCTTCTCTGTCGATGTAGTCCTCGGCAGCCTTCAGTGATATCTCGGCACGTTCAATTGCCTGCTCTGCCTGCCTTAGGTCATGCTCAGTCTCCATGGAGACTTGACTCGCAGATGAGATGCTTCTACCGATCTGACCAGTCTTGTAGATAACTTCACCGAGAGACTTGCGGAGCTCCTGGAGTTGTCTCCCCACTGAACCATCAGGAGCTGGGAAAGGTAACAAAATTCTTCTGAGCTACGATTCCATGCTTGTATCATGGCATCAAATCATGGCTGAGTGAGTGAGTGAGTTTGTTTAATGGCATAATTCTGTTTCCATTCCTTCCATGATTCTGCCCTCATTCTGATCAGGTTATCTGCCTTTACATATCATGACCTATTTCTCTTCCAAGGTTATGCTACACAAAACTAGAACGTATAGTTCGACAAGCAGTTTTCCTTGGGAGTCCTCGGGGCTGATTACCTCCCTTTATATCGTCATGTTTCTATTGCCTCCTATGATAGGATCCAACTGTAAGCTATCGAGTGAGAATGGTTTTATGCCGCTTTTAGCAATATTCCAGTAATATCACAGCGGGGGACACTAGAAATGGGATTCACACAATGTACCCATTTGGGGAATCAAACCTGGGTCTTCTGTGTGACGCTTTTACCACTAGGCTACACCACCGCTCCCTTAGCAGTCCAAGGACAATGAATATATCTTGATGATGGAATACCACAGTTACAGTCCCACATACATATGGTATTGGAATCTAATGACCCTTGATATCAGCCATTTGAAATCCTCCTGCAAATGGACAGTTATTCTGTAATCCATGCTTACAAAAAAGATACTCACTTGATGCTCCCCGTGCTTCGTCAAGGAGAACATTGACAGTCTTGTTGACTTCTCCCATGACGCTGATGAATTTTGTGTCATTAAAAAGGCTTGGGTTGTTGCCGATGTTGTTGATGAGGTTGGTGAGGTCTCGCAGTTTGGCACGGTGGATGTTGACTTGGTCCTGCACCAGGTCGTAGCATGCCGGACAATCTGCAGGAGTGAGTGAGTGAGTGAGTGAGTATGGTTTTTAGCTTTCTAGCAATATCATGGTGGGGAAACACCAAAAACGAGTTTCACACATAGAACCCATGTGGGGAATCGAGCCCGGATCTTCCGCAAGACGAGTGAATGCTTTAACCACTAGGCTACCCAACCGCCCCTGACAATCTGCAGGAACAGTAAGATGGTGAATATAAGGGTTTATTGAATGGGTGACTGAGGTTTTAGGCAGCTTTTGGCAATATTTCCGCAATATCATGACAGGAACACTAGCTTTGGGGAATCAAAACAAACTCCTGATTGTGTTGAGTTAATTATGTAAACAACAGGCTAACTCAGTTGCCTGAAAATCTTGAGGAAATTATTGGAAATGAATAAACTATGATATACCTGTACATCTACGCAGGTGAAAACTATTAATCAATACCATTTTTCTTTTCTTAAAAAGTTTCTAGGTCACATTGTATTATAAACAGACAGAGAAAATATTCTTTCTCTAGACCAAGATGCCTACAAATATTCTTCGGTTTAAGGTATTTGACAACTCCTTGATTTTAAAATTCAGTTTCACACGAAACAGCATGACGTACCTATACATCCAGCAGAGATGTTGAACTTGTTCTCCATACAGCGGTCACATCGACGTCCACCTACGTTGGTACGACATGGGCAGTTGCCATACTCGTCGCACTGTAAGTCCAAGGAACCAACTGGGTCACAGTTACATGCTGCAACACATAGCAGGAACACATCAATACCCAGACCAAGCAGTCACAACACCACAAATGTCCTTAGACATCTTTTCTTCACATAGGGGCGAGGTGAAATGGCGATTTATCATCCAAAATTGTATTCTACTGGAGATAATGCTTGTGTGAGATCAAACGATATCTCCTAGATTTTGTACAATGCCCTGACATCATCAATTACATGACTCACAATGCTATGACGCCAAAAACGTGATGTCACAATGCTATGACATTGCTGCACTGCAATTCTCATGGTAGTACCGTGTTCAGAGATGTACATATTTCATTGAAAACTAATGAAGAGTGATTTTTGATGATAAATAGAATCTCACCCTCATGTCTCCAGATATCAAATATATCAACACTCATTGATAAAAGTAAAATAATTTGTGTTGATAAAATTGATATCAGGAGACACTTGGGCGAGATTCTCTATATAGAGTGTGGGTGTCTGCTCGCACACACATATGTATATACGGATCTATACTATTGCAATAGTTTTATCTCCTTGAATTGTCTCATTTGAAGACACTTTCCAAATGAATGTATAGTTCATATGAAATAAAAAGTAGTTGAAGTAGTTTCAGCCTCTTTTAATAACTGACAAGAAACTTGAACCCAGATCATGTAAACAGTTAAAACAAACTCAATGAAGCTGCAAGTCTGCACTCAAAGTGAATGAACCTGGTACTTCCAGTATTTTGTGCTACGCATTTATCAACGGAAGTCAATTACTAAATTATCGATAGTCACACACTCTATTGATGCATCGATAGTTTTTCGTTTCTACCATTGATTAATTGCTATCAGAGACTCAACTATTGCAATCCATTGATAGTTTGATGCATCGTTACAGCCCTAGTTTTAACTCACTTAGATACCAAGCCTGAGAGGCTCTATCAACTCGACTAGGGATGCAGTATATATATTGCAGATTTCTTCATGCTCCTTTTCCAAGTCAGCAGATATGCTCAAGGCGCAACAATGACAGATTAAAAGAGTCTCCCACATTTATACAGCAATATGTACACGTCCAAATAGAGTTCCTAATAATACATTGAAAACAGGTATGTTTTGAGTCCTGACTTAAATGTGGCAATACTATCAGAAACTTTCGATCGAAAGGCAGCGTTTGTTTGAGTAAGGAGTAAGCAGGTCAGAGAGATATGGGGGAGCAAGTCCGTGACGGTCCATGTAGGTCAAGCAGAGGATTTTGTAGCCGCTTCTTGCCTTGATGGGGAGCCAGTGTAACGGTTTAAGAACAGGTGTGATGTGGCCATGTTTGGGAATCCGACTGATAATACGTGTGGCCGTGTTCTGCACCTTCTTTTACTTATCCAATAGCCTCCGACTGCAGTAATGTTCATAGAGCAAAACATTACAAACAAAAGAATATTTTTAGGTTGATTTATTTGTGTATGTTGTGACCCAGAGTTATCTGCCCTTACCTTGACATCCCGCCCTTGAGAAGCCGTAGAAGAATCGCTGACAGGTGTCACAACGGCGCCCAGTGACACCAGGCTTACATTCACACTGTCCTGCCTTGAGTTGACAGGTGAAGTTTAGTGATCCAATCTGGTCACAGTCACACGCCTCACAACCTGGAAACACACAGCGTGAGTGGAGGGGGACAGGAAACCAGGATACATGAGGTCTTACCTTAGACAAGTGAGTTTGTTCAACATTGCCTGTTGACCCAGTAGAAAATGGGTACCCGGTGAGATACGTCGCTCTTATTATCATTATTAACAGCAATAGGAAAACAACAGAGATTTATTACCAATGATGTCTCTTGAAAATTAATACTGAGGTTTTAAGTACAGTCAAAAACATTCGTGTTGAACTTTGGTCAGACAAACAGAGAGTTGTCTCGAAGTAAAAGTTTGATCCGTCCGTATTCCTTATTTCAGCATAATTCTGTGGTTGTGTGGAACCCTGGATAACCCAAAGTACTTACCAATCTGATAAAACGATTTTTAAGCGCTAAACAAGCTTTCTGGCTTAACTAGTGGATGATTTTGGTACAATATGCTACCGTACCGTCTGTATATTATCAACCATAAGTGATACAAGTCACCTTCCCAAAGCTAAAACATCAAGAAAAAAAGAAAATTTGAAATTTTCAACTCAAATTTGCGATTTTATTCTTCAGATATTTTATGCAGAATAGTGTCCGAAAACTTTCCTCCAATAACGCCTTTGTTCCTCACCTGTGCCACTGTCAAGATTCCAATAACCATCATCACACATGTCACAGCGCTGTCCGCGGACATTGGGGAGGCATGGACACTGGCCACTGTCGTCACACGTCAGCAGGCCGACCTGATTGGTGCCGTTTGAGTAGCAGCTGCAAGCTGGAGAAACGAAACAGTTGCTCGCCATCACCAGCATATAACAAACACTTGTGTACTACAAGAAAGTTTGATTTAGGGCAAATATTGTCATTTAAACAAACATTATACCACTTTACTTATTTCCTATGTCTGATTAAATAAGTATCGTCTTCAGTAATATTTCACTACAATCATCTAATAATTGATCTGAGAACTCACGCTGGCACTGTCCTTTTGGTTCAGCAATGGCATCACCATAGAAAGTGGGCAGGCACCTCTCACAGTAATAGCCAGCTGTGTTGTGGATGCACTTCAGACATTCTCCTGTTGTGCTGCAATATAAGTCACGGAAGAGACATAAAATATACACCTTGGATACTTTCCTGATGAGTGAGTGAGTATCGGTTTATGTCGCTTATAGCAATATTCCAGCAATATCACGGCAGGGGGACACCAGAAATGGGCTTCACATATTGTACCCATATGGGGAATCGAACCCGGGCCTTCAGCGTGACGAGCGAACGCTTTAACTACTAGGCTACCCCACTGCTCTACTTTCCTGATGAGAAAACACAAGCCAAAACATCATGTCAGTGTATAAGTAACAATGGGCTCAGTAACTGGTATGAAAACAGATGACACACAGCTTCAAGGTAACACTGATGTTGTGCTCATTTCAGAAGTTCCAACAAGCATTCACATCTACTGAGGTTTAAGGGAACAGTTGAATGATCGCTTACAAAACAACGTATGGTATGGATTTACAACTCCTTTAATATTTACAACACCACGTTTCTGGGCTAATTCTTGCCCCTTCATCAGGTGACTGACAGAATATGGTACAGGCAAAATATATAGTGTGTACAGGAATCCAGTGAGATAGTATTACAGACTGAGATGTACAGAGGTAAAGTGATGTGTTTTGATTGAGATTTACAGATGTTACCCTCTAACTTATAAATGCCCATCAAGCATTTGAGCACTTACAAGTTTGTTCTTTGAGAGGCATTTTTGAAGTTGTAAAGATGAAGGAAAACCAAGTTCTATGGATAGTCAACTTCTTTATTGCAATGAGTGCGAATTTTCGGCGTAGGTACTAACACCGTTATCAAGCAAGTGTGTTGTACCAACCCTTTTGCATTACAGTTTGGGAGGTTTAAAATGAACACCTTGTACTAATACTTACGCGTTACAGTTACCAACAGCATTGGGATCAATGTTGTCATTACAGAAGCATTTCTGGCAGGTTTTTCTGTCTCCATATTTCCCGGACGGGTCACCGAAGTAACCATCCAAACAGAGATCACATCGGTTTCCTGAAAGTAGGAGTGGGTGAATGATTGAGTTTTGTACTGCTTTAACAACACTCCAGCAATAATAAGACAAGAGACATCAGGAACAGGCTTGAAATGTGCTGCTTATTCATGGAATCAAACCCAGGGTTTCTGAGTGATCAGCTCACTTAACCACTGGGCCACCACATCTCCACTGAAGCTGAGGATCTTTTCGAGAAACTACGCCTCAATCATGACTCTTATTGCAACAAAACAATCGTATATCCATAATTATTTTAAAACTGACCAGGGCTCGATTTAGTGCTTTGTTACATGCACTGTTGCAACCCAATATTACAAAGTGCAACCTAGTTATTTGTCTAACTTGCACCAGGTGCAAGTCCATTTTAAGAAATTGATCAACAATAAATCTAACATTATAAGCATTACTATGTCAGCTCATGTTTCTTCTAAACTTTGAATAATTCAATAGCATATTTCTTTCATTAAATATTGAAATAAAAGCAGTGCAATTGGAATTTGGCTGGTGCAACTCGGTTTTATCTTAGGTTGCACCTGGTGCAAGTAGGATAACATCTCTTAAATCGAGCCCTGCTGACAAACTTTACAATACAGAGAATGATATCATGAACATAAATCACACAACTGGGTTACAATGACATTTAATCAACCAAGTAACCACGTAACCACTCAACATGAGTTTCCAGAATCCTCACAATTCAAAACGGTTTAACAGTCGAAAAAAAAGTGGGTTGCTGTTGATTGTGGAGGGACAGTTACCTCCATATCCTTCTGGGCACTCCGTACAGACAACATCACTGGGCAGCTCCACACAGGCCCCGCCTCCAGGACAAGGACATGGCTGACAGTCGTCTGAGGTTCCTTCACGTGCATTGCCATAGTAACCAGTCACACATCGGTCGCAGTAGTCCCCCTCCGTGTTGTGTTGACAGATACACCTCCCTGGAGAAGAAAAAATGATAGCGAAAGGTTTTCATCAATGAATACGACAATGGCTTTATTACTTATTGCTGTTGTGGGTTCAATGGACGCAACAGAAGGATGCAAGTGAGGGGGAATTTTTTTTGTAGAAATATCAATATCAGTGATAATACTCGAACAGCTCTCATATAAAATTATCGTCCAGGTGTCCAGCCTACCTGAGTTGACGTCGCAGTTGGTGGAGTGACCGTTACATTCACAGGGCACACACATAGCGAAGGGTCCTCCATTCATGGGATCTCGCTTGTAACCAGGAGCACACGACTCACAGAACTGGCCCACATAGCCCTCGGGGCACGTGCACTGCTCTACCCATGATGCCTCATCTCCAGCATTGAACCCACGGCGAGCGGTCTCCAACTTGATGTCGTCGATAAATCCAACACCTGTGTAACCGTACGATCATGACAATACTTCTTAGTATTACAAAAATAAAATTGACATTAAAGGGAATTCAAACACACACCTTTATAAAGGCAACAGTCTAGCCTGGGCAACATGGACTAGTTGTCTATATTATGAGAGTGCATCAGGAAGTGATACCTACACCAGTCAAACTACCCTGATGGTAATGGCTTCAGATAGTTTTGTTAGTGACTTTACACCTACCCTAGAGAGAACACCTTGATGGCAGTATCTTGTCTTAGAGATGTCCCTGCACCTACCCTTGAGAGTGTATCTGCCATTGATGTTGGACGCTGTAGATTGTATTATTGGTTACCCTGCACCTACCCTTGAGTGAGTGAGTGAGTTCAGTTTTACGCTACAGCAATATTCCAGCTATATGGCGGCGGTCTGTAAATAATCGAGTCTGGACCAGACAATCCACTGATCAACAGCATGAACATCGATCTGCTCAACTGGGAACCGATGACATGTGTTAACCAAGTCAGCGAGCCTGACAACCCGATCCTGTTAGTGGCCTCTTACGACAAGCATGGGTTACTGAAAATCAATATTCTAACCCGAACTTTCACAGGTAACCTACACTTGAGAGTGTATCTGCCATTGACGTTGGAGACTGTAGATTGTATTATTGGTGACCATGCACCTACTGTTAGTGGAATATGTGCCCCTGATCTTGATAGTCTTATTGATGACAACACCTACCCTCTTTGGTGTATGTGCCCCTGATCTTGATAGTCTTATTGATGACTACACCTACCCTCTGTAGTGTATGTGCCCTGATCTTGATAGTCTTATTGATGACTACACCTACCCTCTGTAGTGTATGTGCCCCTGATCTTGATAGTCTTATTGATGACTACACCTACCCTCTGTAGTGTATGTGCCCCTGATCTTGATAGTCTTATTGATGACTACACCTACCCTCTGTAGTGTATGTCCCCTGATCTTGATAGTCTTATTGATGACTACACCTACCCTCTGTAGTGTATGTGCCCCTGATCTTGATAGTCTTATTGATGACTACACCTACCCTCTGTAGTGTATGTGCCCTTGATAGTCTTATTGATGATACCCTCTGTAGTGTATTATCTTGATAGTCTTACACCTACACCTACCTCTGTAGTGTATGTGCCCCTGATCTTGATAGTCTTATTGATGACTACACTCTGTAGTGTACCCTCTGATCTTGATAGTCTATGTGCCACCTGATCTTGATAGTCTTATCTTGATAGTCTTACACCTACCCTCTGTAGTGTATGTGCCCCTGATCTTGATAGTCTTATTGATGACTACACCTACCCTCTGTAGTGTATGTGCCCTGATCTTGATAGTCTTATTGATGACTACACCTACCCTCTGTAGTGTATGTGCCCCTGATCTTGATAGTCTTATTGATGACTACACCTCACCCTCTTGATAGTCTTATGATGACCACCTACCCTCTGTATCCCTTGATAGTCTTATTGATGACTACACCTACCCTCTGTAGTGTATGTGCCCCTTGATAGTCTTATCTACACCTACCCTCTGTAGTGTATGTGCCCCTGATCTTGATAGTCTTATTGATGACTACACCTACCCTCTGTAGTGTATGTGCCCTGATCTTGATAGTCTTATTGATGACTACACCTACCCTCCGTAGTGTATGTGCCCCTGATCTTGATAGTCTTATTGATGAATACACCTACCCTCTGTAGTGTATGTGCCCCTGATCTTGATAGTCTTATTGATGAATACACCTACCCTCTGTAGTGTATGTGCCCCTGATCTTGATAGTCTTATTGATGAATACACCTACCCTCTGTAGTGTATGTGCCCCTGATCTTGATAGTCTTACTGATGACTACACCTACCCTCTGTAGTGTATGTGCCCCTGATCTTGATGGCTGTAAGGTTAGACAGGATGGCAATGAAGTCTTCGGACTTCAGTCTAGGAGACCACTGGTAGTCTGGATGCTCATGGAGACGGAATCGGTAAGTCTTGGCTACAAGACCAGGCATCCGATTTCCTGCTGCAAAGATTGGCCCTGAGACCTTCTGACCGGAGCCCTCTAGCACAACGTCGATGATGGAAGCCCTCGCTCCACTTTCATCCCCTACTCTCAGCGTGAATGTCAAGAACCTGTTGTAGCTGAAACGCTGATCTCCCAAATACTGAGCTGGAACAGGTAAAAAACAACTTGTTTATCTCTTTTATTCTTGTGTGCATAAAAGGCACAAACTATAAAAAAGGAACATCTACAGCTCATCTGAACTGACAAAATGTTTGAAGCAGATTTATTAACATCCAACTTGCTAAGGTCATGACCATGCTACCACAGGATCTCATCCGAATCAAGTCTCGCTAAGACTAAACCCAGTCGCTAAGACAATGATCGAGGACATCCAATGAAACATCGTCTCTGAACACCTGAAATGGGTTTACCACCGCGCAGGGAGTAAAACCTGAGCCTTTACCATAATGAGCTTACACTTTAACCACTAGGCTCCCCCACTGACCCAAGGTAAAGTGTGGCTCCTACCTGGAGCTGAGAAATACATGGAGTCAGTTCCTGGAGCCGACACTCCAAGGTTCTGTGTGAAAGCATTGTACTTAGTGGCCACTTCCTGGTTGCGGCGGTCGACAGCTATCCATCGCTGTTTGCCTGCAGAAAATATAATAAAAAGAAAATCATATTCAACATTCAACCACTGTCACCAGTTCTTGCAATTACAAGAAGTGTGCACTGGAATTCAATGTACTCCAGATTCACAAACAATTCCAGATTGAAAGGGAAATGTATCCTCCAGATCCAAGTGAGCAAGTTTAGAGTTACTAGTATGTTGTGAGCAGCATTTGACTGCTGTCACATACAGTCAGCTTAAGTTGGTAGAAACTTACAAAATGATACAGGTTCTTGTTATGTAGTTTAAACACATTTGGTACAGACTGACAAACCAAGGTTTAAAATCAGGGTTAATCCAGATAAATGATGGCAAGATCATTCAGGTCTGCCCAGTAAATTGTGGAGCCTTCGATTATTGGGGCTGCGCCCTCTACTAAGTGGATGCAGAAGTACACTGATGCCAGATTAACTGAAGCTTTATTCCAGATTCACAGTGAGTGAGTTGAACCTAACGTGAATACTACTAACTCTACACGTTCTACATCAACAGGCTCGTACTTCCTAACCAGAGCGCATATTGAGGGAGGACTGACTATAAACATGGACTGTGACATCATTAACAGTCCGACACAAATCATTGTAGAATTCGGTGCCTAATTGACTCTGACAGTGACTGATAAATGATCATGGACGCTACATTGACATTATAATTTGTGTTGGAGTATTCCATTGTTATTGTTCTGAATAAACAGTTTACTATTTTTTCTCATCATTTTTGACTGTCAATATTTACAGATGTGGTATATGATAAAAAGGTTATGACAGTTTTCCTTTTGCCAGTCATATCAGCCCTCGACTAACACTCCAGTAACAGATGATGTCAGCTTAACGTGGGAGGAAAGTCTGAACGATACAGGTTTCAGATTCCGTTATCCGGTATATACTAGACTTTGACCGGTACAAAGTTAGAATGTCCACTAATTTCAAAGGCTGTTGGTCATTGTGTCCGGCAAATTTTAAAATCAATTTTCTAATTACCTCTGTCAGGTTTGTTTCTCCTCGAAAAAGATTACATTTTCACAATGACATCGAGGTGTTGTCAAATAAAAAATTGCAGTTTTGGAAAACCCCAGGGTAAATATAGTGGCATTGACGCATTGCGATACCTTCTACATTTCTGATTGGTAGTTAGGGTGCAAGGTCCTGCGCACAATGAAAAGCGTGATCACTTGACTGGTAAAATTTACAAATGACCGGTATTTGAAATGCTAGCCGGTCACAATGTCCAGCTGTAAAAAATGCCAGCGGAAACACTGCCCATGTTCACAGGTATAGTGCAGACATACCTAGACACACAATGAGGCAACTCTGGGATTCAACCCATGATCATAGGTTTCAGTCGTCCCTAAGGGAAATAACTCTGTAAAGTGTGCATTAGATGTCGCCATAGATGCCCCAAGAATACAGATTACTGAAATAACTCACACAGACACACTGTCAGACACACTCACCAGTTTCAAAGTCAGTGGAAACATTTCTAGCGTAGTATCCTTGCGCTGACTGGCAGATGGAGGAATGGCCGTAACAGAAACAGGGAACACAGCCAAAAGGCTGGGAGTCACTTAAACCAAAGAACCCTGGTTTGCAGCTGAAATGTCAAAAGAAAATTAGAAATGATTATAGAATATATAGATATTTGGATGATGCTGTCACAGGATACGTCTTCTCCATTAACTGATTCTCAACATACGTGCATGGATTTATTCATTATCTGTTACATAATTCCTCAATTTTACATTGTGATCACAAATGATTTAAAGTGTCAAATGTAAAACCATAACTATCATCATCAACACCAATCGTCATCATTATTATCGTCATAATCATCATTATCATCATCATCATCCACCCTCATCATAACGGCGACTATGACCACCACCACCACAGTAGTCATCATCATTATTGTTAACAACATCATCATCGTCATCATCATCATCATCATCATCATCATCATCGTCATCGTCATCATCATCATCATCATCACCTGTCACATGTGCGTCCCTCTACGTTCTCCTTACAGGTACATTCTCCAGTGCGTGTGTCACAACGAGGCTCGTTGTTGTAGCTCCCGGATGGGTTACAAGAACATGGTCTACAACACAAAAAGTAGATATCTCTTAAATCAATCCATGACTTATATATTTCACAATTTGGGGTATCACACATACAAATGACCACCCTTACATGTTTGTTTATTACTTATGGGTCACACTCAATAATATTCCAGCTAAAACGGAGATCTGTCAACAATCAAGTCTGACCAGACAATCCTGTGAGTGAGTGAGTGAGTTTTGGTTTTATGCTGATTTTAACAACATTCCAGCAATATCACGGCAGAGGACACCAGAAATGGGGAATCAAACCCAGGTCTTCGGCATGACAAGCGAACGCTTTAACCACTAGGCTACCACCCCAAACCTGTGATTGAAACCATGAGCGTTGATCTAATTGGGATACGATGACATGCAACAACCAGCAAGACCAGCAACCCAACCCCTTTCTCACCTCCTTCAAAAAGGCTTGCACATTGCCAAGGTAACCCTTTTCAAAATGCAAAACCTTATACATTTCCACACATTCTACATAACTAGTTGAACATGACTGAATTCACATATTAATCCTTACAAACTGCAACGTGTGGAAAAGAGGTCTGGGTATATGACATCATCAGCTAAAAGTTTGGTCTTATGCCGCTTTTAGCAATATTTAGCAATATCACGGTGGGGGACACCAGAAATGGGCTTCACACATTCTACCTATGCGGTGATTCAAACCCGGGCCTAGGCGTGATGAGCCAATGCTTTAACCACTAGGCTACCCCACCGGCCCGTAGGTTTTGAAGTCTATGTGGAAAACACACATGGTTCTGTGTAGCAAACATTCTTTTGCTGCAATCAGCAATTCAGGATATGTCCTTATCACCACAGCATAAAAACAAACTCTGAATCGACCTATACATTCATTGGATGTCATTGGGCAGTGGGATAGCCAAATGGTTAAAGCGCTTGTTCATCACACCGAAGCCCCGGGTTTGATTCCCCACATGGGTACACTGTGTGAAGCCCATTTCTTGTGTCCACTGCTGTGAATATTACTAAAAGTGGCATTAAAATAAACTCACTCACTCCCTGATGTCAAGTTGGTCAACTATGTTTGTGCAAATGACCTCATCCTGAGGATAGAGTGATTAAGATGACTAGAGGAATTCCATGCACATCAATCCGCCCACAAGAAGGGGAATTAACCCTGAACCTCGTACAGGAGCCCCATTGTCTCCGCTAATACTTCCCCCCTGGAACGAAGGCGGACAGCAAAGGTCGCAGAGAACATGTCCTCGCATATTCTTGTGATCATTACAATGGCTGCTACACATTGTACAACAACATGGAAACCATTAACCTTTGCTGTGTAACCTTGCTTAAGAAGAGCTTTCGTAACGAAGTATTTTATCTTTCAAATGAAGTAAAGGTCACCTTGTGTTTGAGAAAACATTCCTGATCATAACAACAGCAGTTACATTTCCCACTGACATTTGAAAGAAAATAAAGCAGAAATGTTGCATACTTAAAATTAATACATTTATGGCATACCATTTTTGCTTGCAACTAATATTTCAGTATGACAGATAAAACCGGATTTATAGAAACAAATGTAACCATGTTATGTGGCATCAATTTAGCCACTTAAAAATATATTACAGCAATATCATTGTGGGGGACATATTGTGGATAATTCTCCCACTGAACTATGTGGAAATCAAACCTGGACCTTGAACATAATGAGAGAACACTTTAACCACTACCCTACCACCCCTCACAATGTCATGGTGGCTTAAGCAGTGACAGTGAGTGAGTGAGTGAGTGTGAGGTTAGTTTTATATTCCAGCAATATCATGGCGACGTAATACAATTAAACACCATAATTTTTTTGGGAATGATGGTTAATGTCTAGAAGATACAAAGAGTCATTGTTAAAGTGTTAACATTGTCACATGATAAAAATGTCTATGATCCAAAACAACAGTTCTTTTGATAGGTAGCAGTTAAACATTATTACTTGCCCTTGCAAAAAACAGGTATGTACTCAACATCTTATCAAAAGATTGTGTATATTTGATATTTATCTGAAACTGGATACTTGAATACATTCTTTGTTACAAGGAAAATGTGAAAATGCAGCTGTGGTTTTGTCTGACCTTTAGGAAGTGAGTCAGAAGAAATAGCATATCCATCTCAAGCAGGATGATTACTCAAACCTTAGCAGTGTAGTAGCCTAGTAGATAAAGTGATTGGTCATCAAGCTTAAGGCTCGAGTTTAATTCCCCACTTGAGTTTTACACTTCAAGCCCATATGTCACATCTCCTGCCCTTAAATTGCTGTAAATATTCCAAAAGTGGCATAAAACAACACTTGTGCTGCCTTGCAATTTGATAAGCGTTACCTCATTTGTTACCTATATATTTTTACATGTTACTGTTTCTTTGCCAACTCCATACTCAGCAGTATTCCTGCTGTATAATGGTGGTCCATAAATAATCCAGTCTGGACCAGACAATCCAGTGATTGACAATGTGAGCAGCAAACCATGCTATCATTTTACAATGACCAACAATAAGGGTTACCAAACCTGCCTACCAAATCCATATGGTCGGACTTAAGACCAGGATTAGCTGCTCGGGACAAATTCTAACCCGGGAATCCCTACTGAATCTGTAGCTGATACAGACAGGCAGAAGACGCTCAGAGACTGTCGATGCCACACATGACAGAGACGATGCGAACGTTTTTTATAGGCAGTTTGCCTTTGGAATCAGGCAGATGCATGAAAACATTCAATGTCATGGTACCAGTCATTCATATTTGGTAGACCCGTGAAGATTTGGTAACCCATGCATGTCGTAAGAGGGGACTAATGGGACCTGGTGGTCAGGTTTGTTGACTTGTCATCATATCCAAATTGTGTAATATCATGCTCATGCTGTTGATCAATGGATTGTCTGGTCTAGACTTGATTATTTACAGACCACCACCATATTGCTGGAATATTGCTGAGTGCAGCATTTAACAACAAACCAACCGATCATATTTGGTATGTTATCTATAATTTTGAAAGGCTTGTAACAACTCAGATTTAATTTTAGTTGCAGTTATCACATTTTACTGCAAAACGATTTCACTGTTCCAGTAACTTGAACCGTTCTTGCTACCAGTGCTAAATCAGCAATACTTGAAGCATTCATAAAATCTCCAACTCTGTTTCCTCAATTCATGATACATGTTAAGTGACTGAGTTTAGTTTTACACTGCTTTTAGCAATATTCCAGTAATATCATGGTGGGAGACACTAGAAATGGGCTTCACACATTGTGCCCATGTCAGGAATCGAACCAAGGCTTTTGTGTGAAGAGCGAACGCTTTAACCACTAGGCTACCCTACTGCCCCTTCTATTAAGGAACAGTATTGACTATGTCATCAACATTGTGCACAGTAAGCAGAATTTGAAGTTGCTAAATGACAGTCTTACATACTATTCTCTTACACCTACTAAGATGTACTGTCACACCTGGAGCTCATAAAATGTAACTCAACACTCAATGCTAAATGGTAACTGGCTTGACAACATTGATTGCCAGACTTTTAAATGGGTACTTTAAGGATTAACTGAGATAAGTGCCCTGAATTCAGTGAATGACTACTGATTCAAAAGATCTGTTTATACTTTGAAATATCTGAGAATAATGTAATTCAAAGGACAAGGTACGATAAAGGCCCTTATTGGCCCACAAAATTTCATGATATTCAAAACTCTACAACATGATCATTTTAGCATAAAAAATGCTGAATAAATTGTTGAAATTACCTCCATATGTTTTTTTTATATGTTTTAGTGCTCTTTTTTTCCTCTTTGAAGACCTCAAAGTTAACCTATTTTACAATATCTTCGAAAAACCTGCATTTTCATATTTTCAGAGTGATAAAAAAGTGTGAGCAAAAGCTTGACCCATCCCAATTTTTTCACCACACATGAAGTGTGTAAAGTAGAATGCACTCCTAAAAAATTGTGGTGGGTCACGCTTTTGCTCATATCAAAATGTTTAAAAAAGTACATTTTTTCTGTTGTATGAAATTGCCCCATACAACATCTCAAAAATAAACATTGGCGTAAAGTAATATCTCTGAAAACTATCCGTCACATTTACACAACTATACCATGATTCATTACTATTTTGAATGTTTTAGAGCACTAAAATGAACTTTTCAAACATGTTTATTAAAAAAATTCAATATCGTAAGGGACTCTCAAGGCTGATTACTTTGAGGTAAACAAGGGTAGTTTTTTGGAGACCCTGTTGATCACTGCTGGAAAAATAAGAAGACATCAGAAGATTTTTCAAAGTATGATCAGGCAGCATTCTAAAGGTGAGAATCTTTGTAATTATGCTAGAATTTTATCATATTTGTTCTATCATCTGTTTAGCAAACCCCTCTGTGTCACCTGTCACTGTCAAATAACACTGGCATTCCACTGGATGTAACTGTGTATAAACATACACATTTTAACAAAAATAATGTACCTTGATGTTTTCTAGGATATATCAGGCTACATTTAATATTGTTAGAATAAGAACATTGTATCAAGGTCTAGCAGATAATGAAAGGCAAGCAGACGTCAAGTGACACATTGTTGCAAAGTGTAATTATATAAGCTTAAAGTGACAAATAGTAACAGTAGAATCTGTAGCCTAGTGGTTACAGTGATGGCCTCTCAATTTTTTCTGTTATCAGACATTCAGGTTCAAATCCTAATGTTTTTTTTCTTTTTTTTTCTTCAAAAGTTACGTTAAACATTGTTAATTGGCTGACAAAACTTGTGCACATGAAATACAAATTTTGTAAAAAAAAATTCTTAAGTTTGGTAATGTAAGTTACACTGTTCAAACAAACTTGAATTAACATCATGTAAATCTTGTTTAAGCCTGAAGACACTGACTTTTCCACTTTGTTCCCACACAATAAAGAACCTGTAGAAGGTAAGCATTGTTTCAAAATGTTAGTATGGTAATTTCTTTAAGTAAATATTTACAAACTGTCCAGAGCTGTTAATTAGTGGTGCACTGATCAAACAAATAATTAGTTTATGGATATTTTGTGGGCTGCCAGTCAATTACCGATAACCAAATCACATAATCAATTAAAGCGTTCACTATTTCTTCTTAAAAATATGTTTACAGAATCAATGACTATTGGTTTCAATTGTCATATAAAAACTGAGGACTGATTACCTTTGTTTTCATGTGCTCTAACAGTTGTTTTATCTTATATCTATAATTGATCAAAAAGTGGCCTCAACAATTGATTATGCTTTTGAAGGTCAATTCCCTTCCTATATAACTATACTATTGACATGTTTAGCATTAGAAAAATTAGAAAGCACCAATTTCTTGAACATAATGATAATTCTTTTTATGATTTCAAATATTTGTTTTCAGATAAGAGAAATTTGCTTGGACTGATTTCAGGAGTGTCATTTCATGAAGATGACAACTTAAAACTTGCGGTGGAAGGTAAGCATAATATGAGTGCTAAAAAATAACCAATATTTTTTTCTTCAATTTTCTAATTTAATGTGACAGAATTTCAGAAATACTGATGTCTCAGTGGTGATTAAATCTGCATAAGCCTTCAAGGCCAGACTACTGACATTTGAAAATAAATAAGTAATGTTACCCTTGAATAGATTTATAATATCAAAGTTTTAAAACAGAATTTTCTTTTGATATAAAGTCATCTGTTTTGCAGTTGAGAGAAGATCTGGGTATGGCAGACACCAAAACAATATGCCGGTTTCCAGCAACTCTAGTGATACACGGTTGAATGCTGCAGTTCTGGACAGTGATTCAGAAACTGATTCAGAGATTGATGACCATGTGGATGAAGAGTGAAAGTGGATGTTTTATATATCTTTGCAGTGAATGAGTTGTGAATAATTACTTTTTGAAGATTTTTGAATACTGACTTTTAACACTTACTTGGTGTCAAAATCAAGCTGTGCCAAGAATGTAATTTCACCTGAAATAGGCCCCTTTGAGGTCAAGACCTGTGCTTTTTAGTGCAACATGATTGGTTATTATAACAACATGTTGAGAATGAGATGTTTACTGTATATATTTGCAAGAATGTTGTAAATACTGACTTTTAACACTTACATGGTGTTAAAATCAGGCTGTGCCAAGAATGTAATTTCACCCAAAATGGCCCCCTTTGAGGTCAAGACCTGTGATATTTAGGGAAGCATGGTTGGTTATTGTAATAACATGTTGTGAATGAGATGTTTACTGTATATATTTGCAAGAATGTTGTAAATACTGACTTTTAACACTTACATGGTGTTAAATCAAGCTGTGCCAAGAATGTAATTTCACCTGAAATAGGCCCCTTTGAGGTCAAGACCTGTGCTTTTTAGTGCAACATGATTGGTTATTATAACAACATGTTGAGAATGAGATGTTTACTGTATATATTTGCAAGAATGTTGTAAATACTGACTTTTAACACTTACATGGTGTTAAAATCAGGCTGTGCCAAGAATGTAATTTCACCTGAAATAGGCCCCTTTGAGGTCAAGAGCTGTGATTTTTAGTGAGGTGAGGTGAAATTGGGTTTAACGTCGTGCTTGAGAATATTTCGCTCATATGACGACGTGCATGCGTGTGTATGTGTATGTGCGGCTGCTTGTACTAGCCCAGACTTATGCTGGTTTTATAGTGCTAGCCCACTGAGATACCATGCCGCAGTGAAGCATGAATACCCCACTCAGACACATTATACTGACTCCGAGCCGACCAGTCCTTGTTGTACCCATTAATGCCGAACGCCAGGCAGGGACCAACAAGTACCATATTTTAACGTCTTTTGGTATGACGCGGTCGGGGATCGAACCCGCGACCTTCCGATCTCCGGGCGGACGCTCTACCCACTACACCACGGAGGCGGTCTGATTTTTAGTGCAACATGATTGGTTATTGTAATAACATGTTGTGAATGAGATGTTTACTGTATATTTGCTAAAACCGGTTGTGAATACTGACTTTTAACACTTACTTGTTAAAATCAAGCTGTGCCCAAAATGTATTTAGACCTAAAATGGCCCCCCTGTGATTTTTCGTGGGACATGATTGGTTATCATAAGTACATGTTGTAAAATTGACCTATAGTTTATGTTTGCAAAGAAAGTTGTGAATAATGAGCTTTTTTGTAATCAATTGGCAAGTAATTGAATTACTGTCCACAATGTATTGCAACCCTAATTGGGCCCCTTGAAGTTAAAACCTTGTGATTGATGTTGACATGTTTCTTCATCATGAATACCTGTTGCAAAACTGATACTGTTTGTATGTAAATAAACTGATAGTTCTATATAAGTCATTATGGCACACTGATATTTCAGATTTCTTGTTATTTTTTTCATGGGAACTGATAAAACCCATTTTTGGCCCCTCTGCACTGAAATTATGGCCTCAGATCATTTAAAAAATAGCTTTTTTATGCAAAGCCATCTTGTCTCTAAACAAATAACATGTGTTCAGCCAATTGTGTTTGTGGGCCAAAAACCACCCTTATCATACCTTGTCCTTTTCAGATAGAATTACAAAACTCTGGCCCAGAGTATGGACAATACAGAAGTCAGGACAACAACAATGAAGATATCTGGAACCTTTCATTTGTTCCAGTTGTTTGTAATTTGCTTGTTTAATGCCATACTCAGCAATTTTCCAGCTATATGACAGCAGACTGTAAATATTCGAGTCTGGACCAGACAATCCAGTGATTGGTATTGTGAGTATCCATCTATAACATCAAGGTACAAGGATTCACTTCATAAATAAGTGAGTGAGTTTAGTTTTAAGCCGCACTCAGCAATATTCCAGCTATATGGCAGCGGTCTGTAAATAATCGAGTCTGGACCAGACAATCCAGTGATGAACAGCATAAGCATCGATCTGCGCAATTGGGATACGATGATATGTGTCAACCAAGTCAATGAGCCTTACCACCCAATCCCGTTAGTCACCTCTTATGACAAGCATGGGTTACTGAAGATCAATTCTAACCTGGATCTTCACAGGTCACTATATGACCTTTAATAAACAACGGACAAGTGAAACAAGTATCATTACTCGGTATAATACTAACCTGCAGCCGTAGTTGGTCGAAGTCGAAGTAGTTGGCCTCACATCGGTCACACTTGTCACCAGTTACACCTGGTTTACACCTGCACTGGCCTTGCTTTCGTTACACTGTTGGCTCTCAGATCCTACATAAATATTAAGAATAGTGTTGGTATACAGCTACATTAATAAAGTGAAGCATATCACTGCGATTTGCAACCTCAGAAAGTCAGGTATGAAATGTGTATGGGCATACCTTTCAGAATCACACTGAGAGAAGCATAATGGGATTTGAAACCTCTGAAAGTCTGGGAGGAATTTTGAGGGGACATACCTTTCAGAATCACACTGCAGAAGCATAATGGGATTTGAAACCTCTGAAAGTGTGGGAGGTATCTTAGAAGGGCATAACTTTGGTTTAGACTGACAGAGGCATGTTATTATGATTTGAAACCTCGGAAACCTCAATTTGGACATAGATGTAGAATAATATTATACAAATTACTTGTTAGACCAGTGTATGAAATAAGGCCTGTCTGACCACCCGAGATGGGCTAGATTTCTGAAAGACAGTCTAAGTTTTCAGCTAGCCAGCCCTATGATAAAGATTTTAGATGTGCCATACATCTGAGTAAATTCACCATATCTTGGTGTCTGGTCTGGTTACATCCAGACGTCTCATGTCTGGCTGGGTTTCTGGCTTATTTCATACACTGGTTAGACTATAAATGTCATAAAGTCAGAGTGAAATCTGTTGACATACGGCATAAACTGACAGCGGCATATAATTGTGATTTGAATTGAATGGAATCTATGAAGATTTTTAGATGATTACATCCATGAATGCTCTTTATTGGCATTTGAAACCTCTGAAAGTGATGATGGAATCTTTGGGCGCATACCTATAGGGTTACATTGACAGTCTATACATCTATTCTCTGGTTGCCTGCGGTAGTGGTTGACCAGACATCGCTCACAGTGAGGGCCATCGGTGTTGTCACGGCAGTCGTCACAGTGTCCGCCATGACCTGTTCTCAGGTACAGCTCCTGATCGAAGTGGCATCTGTTGGACAGGTTGTTACAGTCACAAGCTGTAACAAAACACACATTGTCATGACAGAGGATATCATAGCACATCAGCACCACAGAGGTTACCAAAGTACATGATGCTAGTCATGAAAACAACAGAAATGTGAATCACCGACATCATAGTAAACTATCACTATACCAGTATGTTAATATACAGGGCCTAGATTTTCGAAGCTCTCTTAGCGCTAAGATAGTCGTAAGTTAATGTTAATGTATGGCACTTACGACTATCTTAGCTCTAAGAGAGCTTCGAAAATCTAGGCCCAGGCCTGGGACTCCTTTCACTAAGCAGCCGTTACTAAGGTTAACCTTAACTCCAATTCTTTAACATTGCACTAAGGTCATCTTAGTGACTTACTATCACCTTAGGGCTTTGTTGAAGGAGGTTATTTGCAGGGGACTTTTCATGTCACCAAGCACAGTGACAAATATCACACAAATGAACTTAAAGAAATTACATAATTCACAAAACACAAAGAGGAGCATGGTAAAGGTGGATGTTAATCTGGGACAGATTGTCATATATTTGGTACTAACTCAAACTCATGATCATTATCTATGGCTATGAACCAATGCTGATTACACATTTCTTTCCATTTTTAGGGGCGGTGGGGTAGCCTAGTGGTTAAAGCGTTCGCTTGTCATGTCAAAGACCTGAGTTCGATTCCCCATCAAATTGTCTTGTTGCAACCACTCACTAAATCCCCCTATACTGCAACCGCTCACTAAATTCTGCAACCACTCACTAAATTCCCCTCTACTGCAACCACTCACTGAATTCTGCAACCACTCACTGAATTCTGCAACCACTCACTAAATTCTGCAACCACTCACTAAATTCCCCTCTACTGCAACCACTGACTAAATTCCCCTCCACTGCAACCAGTCACTAAATTCCCTACACTGCAACCACTGACTAAATTCTGCAACCACTGACTAAATTCCCCTCTACTGCAACCATTCACTAAATTCCCCTCTACTGCAACCACTCACTAATTTCCCCGCTACTGCAACCTCACTAAATTCTGCAACCACTGACTAAATTCCCCTCTACTGCAACCTCACTAATTTCCCCTATCCTGCAACCACTCACTAATTTCCCCTATCCTGCAACCACTCACTAATTTCCCCTCTACTGCAACCACTGACTAAATTCCCTTCTACTGCAACCTCACTAAATTCCCCTATCCTGCAACCACTCACTTAATTCCCCTCTACTGCAACCTCACTAATTTCCCCTATCCTGCAACCACTCACTAATTTCCCCTATCCTGCAACCACTCACTAAATTCCCCTCTACTGCAACCTCACTAAATTCCCCTATCCTGCAACCACTGACTAATTTCCCTATCCTGCAATCACTCACTAATTTCCCCTATCCTGCAACCACTCACTAAATTCCCCTCTACTGCAACCACTCACTAAATTCCCCTATCCTGCAACCACTCACTAATTTTCCCTATCCTGCAACCATGTCACTAAATTCCCCTATCCTGCAACCACTCACTAAATTCCCCTCTACTGCAACCACTCACTAATTTCCCCTATCCTGCAACCACTCACCAAATTCCCCTATACTGCAACCACTCACCAATTTCCCCTTTCCTGCAACCACTCACCAAATTCCCCTCTACTGTAACCACTCACTAAATTCCCCTCTACTGCAACCTCACTAATTTCCCCTATCCTGCAACCACTCACCAAATTCCCCTATACTGCAACCACTCACCAATTTCCCCTATCCTGCAACCACTCACCAAATGCCCCTATCCTGCAACCACTGACTAAATTCCCCTCTACTGCAACCACTCACTAATTTCCCCTATCCTGCAACCACTCACCAAATTCCCCTATACTGCAACCACTGAACTTTTAAATAGTTTTTCAATGCCTCTGTGTAGCCTTCAAGCTATATGACAGCGTCCTGTAATAATCCAGTGCTTGATGTGGCAAACATGCTCAGCTGTTGTGTATGATGACACACAGTTAACCAGGTCACAGAGTCTATGCTGGGGTGAGATGGGTTCTATTGTCACAATCCAGATTCACACCGAGATAACCTGCTGCACTTTGTAAACATTCAGACCCAGTATCAGAGTGAGCAGATCAGTCCTTGTTTCATCCTCGAGCACCAGCCAGGGCAACAACAAGTATCATATTTTGGTGTCCTTTGATGTGACACAGCCAGGCTATCAAACCACTGACCTTCCATTCCCCAGGCATACACTCTAACCATAGTCTGTCTCACTATCCCTGAACCACATCATTTTCCCCTTAACTCAGTCTTTACTGCAATGCAAAAGCCCTGATTAGAGCAAGTCTAACTTTTCTAGGGTCTCGTTGAGCCTGCAAACCTATTTTAATAAGCTCTTCACATAAGGTACATAGGTTTTTGAGGATCTACAAGATCCCAGACTCACTGTTTGGTTACTGAGAGAAAAGTGAGCGAATATGGTTTATGCCGAGTAAATAATCGAGTCTGGACCAGACAATCCAGTGATCAACAGCATGAGCATCGATTTGTGCAATTGGGAACCAATGACATGAGTCAACCAAGTCAGCGAGCCTGACCACCCGATCGTCTCTTACAACAAGCATAGTCGCCTTTTTTTGGCAAGCATGGGTTGCTGAAGACCTATTCTACCCCGTATCTTCACGGGTCAGAGAAAAATAAAGCATCACCATAAATGATAACATGTAGGTATATCAATATCAGAATAGAAGAAGTAACAAACACAAACAAAAATCCATGACGAACGATGAAAAGATTGACACAACACAACCATGTGTTAACGACAGTTGCTAGGCGACGCATGGTGAGCAGTACATCTTACCTTAAATCATCTGTACAAAAGCAGCGGAATAGAGAGGGAACACGCATACATCATTATATCCAGTTGTACATACTTATGACAAACATTCCTTTACTAACATATTTCAAGATACATGCAATAACTGGGTTAGATTAACTATATCTGCAAGTCCCCAAATGAGTACTTAGAATTTTATATTTTTATAGCTTTAATCTACAGACAGATCAAAGAAGGTTTGATTTCCAGACGACAGATGTCTTTTCAACTTGTACAACTCAAACGATGTTCAGACCTCCTGATTCTTTCATAATACCAGGGTTACTTTGTAATACCTTGACAGATTAACTATAGCATTACAAAAGAATCAAGTCTTTCTTATATGTCTTATATTATAGGCAGTAGGTAAATAACAGCTTGTGATTTCATAGGTTACCAAAACATTGAACTTTTCAGGCAGGGTCCACTAGCCAAAGACTTGGCCCAAGGCTAGGACCAAAGCTCGGCCCAAGTAATACTCAGAAACTAGACTACCCCTTAGGCCACTATGTGAGGGGACTAATATGTACCAGAGCCTTTTTACAAACTCCTGAAAAGGAACTAAATACTTTAGCCTGTGATAATGGTGCTCAAATCTCACAGTAAAAGTCCACTTGTAACAGAGACTTACGTAGACATTCGTGTGCATCGGATTCAGTGGCTCTGGCCCATGGTATGTCATTGTAGAAAGGCAGACACTCCCCACAGTCTGGTCCCTGTGTGTTGTGTTCGCAGGTACAGATGAGCTCATCTTCAAGACCCTGGCTAGTCACCTGCTTGCACTCGCTGCCGTGCCCGTTACACTTACACCTGGACAACAGAAATACACCCCATCAGTCTTACAGGTGTTGACGTAGGTACACTTACACCTGGACAACAGAAATACTCCCCATCAGTCTTACAGGTGTAGACATAGTTACACTTACACCTGGACAACAGAAATACACCCCATCAGTCTTACAGGTGTAGACGTTACACTTACATCTGGACAACAGAAATACACCCCATCAGTCTTACAGGTGTAGACATAGTTACACTTACACCTGGACAACAGAAATACACCCCATCAGTCTTACAGGTGTAGACATAGTTACACTTACACCTGGACAACAGAAATACACCTCATCAGTCTTACAGGTGTAGACGTTACATTACACCTGGACAACAGAAATACTCCCCATCAGTCTTACAGGTGTAGACGTTACACTTACACCTGGACAACAGAAATACACCTCATCAGTCTTACAGGTGTAGACATAGTTACACTTACACCTGGACAACAGAAATACACCTCATCAGTCTTACAGGTGTAGACATAGTTACACTTACACCTGGACAACAGAAATACTCCCCATCAGTCTTACAGGTGTAGACGTTACACTTACACCTGGACAACAGAAATACACCTCATCAGTCTTACAGGTGTAGACATAGTTACACTTACACCTGGACAACAGAAATACACCTCATCAGTCTTACAGGTGTAGACGTTACATTACACCTGGACAACAGAAATACTCCCCATCAGTCTTACAGGTGTAGACGTTACACTTACACCTGGACAACAGAAATACTCCCCATCAGTCTTACAGGTGTAGACATAGTTACACTTACACCTGGACAACAGAAATACTCCCCATCAGTCTTACAGGTGTAGACGTTACACTTACACCTGGACAACAGAAATACACCCTATCAGTCTTACAGGTGTAGACATAGTTACACTTACACCTGGACAACAGAAATACTCCCCATCAGTCTTACAGGTGTAGACGTTACACTTACACCTGGACAACAGAAATACTCCCCATCAGTCTTACAGGTGTAGACATAGTTACACTTACACCTGGACAACAGAAATACTCCCCATCAGTCTTACAGGTGTAGATGTTAAACTTACATCTGGACATCAAAAATACACTCAGGGTTATACCTTGGCTCACAAAAAAGGGGCTCCAGAGACCCCTAATTATTCGTATCAATTACAAGAGTCCTGTGAAGTAACGGTGTAGAGAACTGTATTTTTTGATAGTTTCTATAGAGCCTGGAATGAATCATTGATCATGTGGACTGATGGATGAAATGATGCATGTAACTGCTCTGAAAGAAACAACCAAACACCTAGCAAAGTCATAGATGTGTTGTCGGTACATAGCATTGTGTCCCTCTGGATGCAAGGAGTTTTTTTCTGCACCCATTCTCTACATTTGTGTGTCACAAAAAATCCTGAATACACTGATCACTCTTACATTTTTCGACGTGGTTACAATTACAACTAGAGTGAGTGAGTTGGGTTTGACGCCGCTTTTAGCAATATTTCAGCAACATCACGGCAGGTTACACCAGAAATGGGCTTCACATATTGTACCCATGTGGGGAATCAAACCTGGGTCTTTGGCGTGACGAGTGAATGCTTTAACGATCAGGCTACCCCACAGTCCCTCTTACACCTACACAACAGAAACACACAATATCACTGTTTCCTGTATAGACATATTTACTTGACACCCAGAAACAAAATTACTCTTCACATGTCACTTCATGTAAACGCCAGAAATATGAAACATTACTTTTTACAAGTATGCTTAAGTTTCCTGTCAAACTGATAATGAACACCAGATTTTACACACATGGAACCACAAGGCTTTAGAGCTAACTTACTCTAGAAAAGTAATGTTTCAAGTAATGGGCCATGTTTCAAGTCAGATAGGAATTTAAGAGACACAATAGCTGGGAAGACACGCACATATTTTCAAGACTGACTTTGACCTTGACATGAATGTCATAGTGTATGAAATATGCAAAAATAGTACTAAAGAAATGGCTTATTGAAAAACATTCAAGGAAATCTTGAAAGTCTATGAAGAAAATCCAGTGAACCAATCTTGAAATATCTTGCTGACAATTCAGGTTAACATGCTGAAATCTTCAAAGTGTCAACGTGACCCTGAAAATTATGTGAAGGTCACAAAATCGACTGGGCCCTGCACCTTCCCAAGATAAAGCTTGGTGTTAAATATGAAGAAAATCCAGTGAACGGTTTTTGAGAAAGCTTAACAAGCAGGTTGACATGCTGAAATCTTCAAAGTGTCCCCATGACCTTGAAAATTATGTGAAGGTCACCAAAATCGACTAGATAAAGCTTTGTATTGAATATGAAGAAAATCCAGTGAACGGTTCTTCAGATAGCTTAACATGCAGGTAAAACGTTAAAGTCCCCTTGTGACCTTGAAATGAAGGTCAAGGTCACCAAACCTGACTAGGACCTTTCTTATACTGTGAGTAACCTAGGTAACAAACATGAACGGAATCCAGAGAACGGTTCTTAAGATATTCCAATTCGTACGTACGGACTGACGGAGCCTAATACTATATCCGCCGCTTTGCGCTAAACGCGCAGCGGGGGATAAAAATTGAAGTGCAGCACAGTGTATCTATATAATCAAAAGACATTTTTAAAGAAATAACGTTGGTTCTCAGTACAAATCTTTCTCATTTTGGAATTAATTGAAAAAATTTCTCCGTTTTTGGTCGGTCTTTTTTTCCTGACTCTTGGCATGCTGGTTTAAAACATCCTTTAAAAAAATGAATTTAAGATCATAACATCATTGCTGAGTGAGTGAGTGAGTTACCTGGCTCCCACAGCTAAATCAGAGATGGCGTAGAAATAGGATTTTAAGACTTGAGGATCTCCAAACACTTCATCTCCAAAAGTGTTCATACGAGTCAGAACTATCTTGATGGCTGATGCTGTCACCCAGTCCTGGAAAGCAAAGAAAGTCAGATATTAAACCAACTAATGTTTAAGGAATTCTCACTGAGGGTTAAAATTTTAACAGTATAACAATAGTAGCAACAGTCCGCTTATATATATATATATATATAATGTCCATTTATATGGCGCCAAACTCCACTGGGGCGTGCTCATAACGCATACAAGAGTCAAGGAAAAGAAGTAAAAACTAGTAGCAGTACAAGGTCACTTTAAAAGTACAAATGGAACAGATGAGTCTTTAGGAGACACTTAAATTGTTCCAACGACTGGGCATCTTTGAGAAAATCTGGCAGTGAGTTCCATTTAGTGGCAGCTGCAACACTAAAGGACTTGTAACCAAAGGACATTTTCTTCCATGATGGCACTATGAGTCTCTGTTGATTCTCAGACCTGAGGGAACGTGGTGCTCATATCCAGGCAGATTGAGAGTTCAAGGCGCTACGTACATTACTATCCCCAGTCATAGGACACTATCATACTTTCCCATAATTTTTCAACTCCCTAGGGAGCATACAGCCATGCTGCCTGTTAGGCACAATGAACAAAACACTCACGGGTACCCATTTTACAGCTGGGTGAACTGAGACAAAGTGGATCTAAGTATCTTGTACAAGGATACTACACAAATGTGCCCACCTCGGGACCCGAACCTATGTGCCTCCACCAGGGATCAAACCCAGGCCTTCAGCGTGATAGGCAGACGCCTTACCACTGCACTATTGCATTGCAGCATTTGTTTAATGCTGATTGGCTACTTTGTTTTCAACTTTCCTCATTGGCAAAGAAGCCCAGACCAACACATGTAACAAACACAGACCAACACATGTGCAAATGATTAAAGATCACATAATAAAGGCTCAATTTAAGGAAATGAAATCTACTTGCACCCTGTTCAACCTTAGCTTATAACCTTACTGCACCACACAAATACCAATTGATACTGCTGCTCAGTATAAAAATCACAAATATTGCTTGAGTTTTGGTATCGATAATTTAGAACATCATTATAACAAAATTTGATACGTAGTTTGATAAGACCGTTATATCTTACTTTATAAAAAAAAAACGCCATGACATGAACAGTAACAGTCAATCCATCCAATAGAGTCACTTTTCAAGCCATTTCCTCATCATTCAGTGTTTCAGCTGAAGTAGGTGCTCTTTGAATAGCAAATTATTCACTTGCACAGAGAGTGCAAGTTGGTACAGGATTGCATATAGCAGTTTTGGGCTGCAGTGCAAGTTCCAAATGCTTATATTGAGCCCACATCAACCATTGTTTAAATATCAAATATTTTTAAGTTACAACACTCCAACAATAGACAAACACCTGAGATAAGGAAATATTTTTAAATATATTTAAGAAAAGCCCAAGGTTTATCTTGACCTGGTCAGAGGCCCAGGCATGGAGCAAATGTCAGTAAAACCTCTCTGTACTTTGGAATCCCTTGTCATCACATTGTCACTGTACATCCCAATTAACATCATTAACGTCATTGTTGGTTTAGTTAATTATTTTCTGTATACATATTACCCTGTTTTCTACCTGACTCATACTTGCTTGACATGATACAAGAATCTGTATTGTAACATCGTATCATCCGAATAAAGAAGTTGTTCATCCATAAAGTTTGTCCGCATATATAACACATGCAACACCAGTGAGTGAGTGAGTGAGTATAGTTTTAAGCCGCACTCAGCAATATTCCAGCTATATGGCGGCGGTCTGTAAATAATAGAGTCTGGACCAGACAATCCAGTGATCAACAGCATGAGCATCGATCTGCGCAATTGGGATCCGATGACATGTGTCAACGAAGTCAGCGAGCCTGACCACCCGATCCCGTTAGTAGCCTCTTATGACAAGCGTGGGTTACTGAAGATCAATATTCTAACCCGGACCTTCACGGGTCCATGCAACACCAGAAGCATATGCTGCAGATATGTATTGGAAATCAGGAAAACACTATGGAATAATTCAGATCTGTGTGATGCAGCAAGTTAAAATCAATGCTATATCCGACCAAATCTATCCTTTCTAACAAGCATGAGTGAGTATTGTTTTACATCACTTTTATCAAGCTTAGATTAGTGTCAAGCTTATGAGTGAGTGAGTGAGTTATGTTTAATGATGCTTTCAGCAATATTCCAGCAATATCATGGCGGAGAACACCAGAAATGGGCTTAACACATTGTACCCATGTGGGGAATTGAACCCATGTCTTCAGTTTGACGAGCGGACGCTTCAACCACCAGGCTACCCCACGCCCTAGACTAACAACTAGTCTCTGACATGAACATATTTTACTGAAAAAAAGTTCATAGTAAAAAAAGAAATATACTGAAAAGGAGCCCTGAGACTTTAGACAAGTCGGTTTGTTCAAAATTGCCTCTGGTCACCCAGCAGTGAATGGGTACCCAGTGGTATAAGTCATATGACTATTAACCTTCTAGTGAAGCTGAGGAAATCTAGACTTGCAACATTTTCTAGACTTGCATGGGCTTTCTTGGATATATTTGCTTCAGGGTCTGTACGACAGGCTGCCCCATGACCCTATCTAACAAGATGCTTGAATTCAGTTCCACTGTCATGCTACACTAAAGGTACTGAGTTTTCTGATGAACAACTCTGAATATTTTTCTCTATACCGGTACAATATTTTCTTGGAATGTTGTATTTCTTATGTCAATTGCATTGTTCAGCAAGGGTTCTGAAGTCTCATTTTAATCCCTTGTAGTCAATTCAGGCAAATATTAACACAGATGTGAGAAGACAATTGAAAAGATATGAAGAAAAAGACATATAGCGCACCAACTAGTGCTGAAACGGTACGATCTTATTGTGATACAAGGCCTTCCGTTTAGTCCGTTTCAGTTTGGTATATGAGACATGATCATAATGCAGAAAATTGACAACAAACCTTACATTGTTTAATAACATTGGGAAAAAATAACAATAATCTTTGTTACTTTGAATGAGATGTCATTTTATGACGCGATAGAAATAACGGTACGAAAACAAAATACCACGGTTCTACTAATACCTCAGTATACCATTTCACACTTAGCACCAACAGTTCATGAGAAGTCAAATAAAACACGTAAATTGCAAGACGGGCATGTGAACACACTGGGCCGACTTGACATGGGCACACATGTACGGAGAGAAGATTGACATCGCACCACATGCTCAAAAAACTAAATATTACAATTTGTAATGTCCACATGCTCAGAAAATGAAATATTACAATTTGGAATGTGGACATGAATACACAATGGGCTGATATCACACCTACTTTCTGTATAAATGGTGTTAAGATGTTCAAGTGTTTGGACCTGTTTAAAAAATTGTGTCAAGCATTCAGCAGGGCTGATGTAGAGACGGTAAATACTATTATATTGTTGTCGTTGGAGTTCAGACATGGGATTGGTTAGGACACAATGATGAACGTCAGTAACTTAAAAATACAGAAGTGAATTTAAAGTACTGCTCAGCAAACCGGAGGTCATGCATTCAACGCTATTCATAAAATCCCACTTTTCACATGCACTTTCTAAATGTCAACACACACCCCTATTTTATGAATGAACCAGCAGAGCTTGTCGAATGCCATATGATTATTAGATAAGAGCTTTCCACATTCACTGTCATGTTAATGATGATACGGTAAATACAATTAAAGTTCCATTCAATTCTAGCAGTTTAGAAAGTGCAGCAGTGACGTCTGCTGATCACGTCAACACCTGCCCCAATGTGGTCGTCGTGGGCCGATGTGAGGTGATCCAGTGGGGTGACATGCAGGGCCCAGCAGACGACAACATACGATCAAAGTTAAACACACCTTGCCACTTCCTTACGCTGGGTCACTGAAGCACAACTCCTGTCAGGTGTAAACGTTCGAAAAATTGACACAGGAGGGCTTAAATATGGACTGAGCATTGAGTGACTCTTTATTTAAAGTTCTTTGATGGTGTATCATATCTCACTGCTACTATTAACATTATCCCACATACATACACAAATTGACAAGTGATAAGGCCAGACCAATTTTATTTCTTGTTTTACGGATCTGCCGGTTGTATTTTTTCAAGAATAATGTAAAAAACATAAATAAATTTTCCCCGCTCAAAAAATAAAATCCTAATGTAAAGATATATGGGAGACTTCGACTACACAAGGTAGTTTGTTGGACACTAAAACACCGGTACCTGTTCTCAGAGACTTTAAACTGAATTATTTAACATTATTTGTGTTAAAAATCAGTGCTTCGAGCATCTCAGGGAGTGTGAACTTGAAAAACAATGCCTCTGAAACGCTTGTGGATTTTTGCTTTGACAGGTGATTTTTTTTTTCCCCTCCTGCCTTTAGGTTTTCTGAGGACAAAAATCCGTAAACTGAGAAATAAAATTGGTCTGGCTATCAAATTAACAACTTCAAACTTGATCCTGTGTCAGCACATGTTCCTGAGCTTCGTCCAATTGGTAAACGTTAAAATCAGGGTTACCTTCCACATCAGTGAGTGAGTGAGGGAGTTTTACGATGCACTCAGCAATATTCCAGCTACATGGCGGCGGTCTGTAAATAATCGAGTCTAGGCCAGACAATCCCGTGACCAACAGCATGAACATCGATCTACACAATTGGGATATGGTGCCATGTGTCATCCAAGTTAGCGAGCCTGACCATCCAAACCTGTTAGTCGCCTCATATGACCAGCATGTATACCTGAAGATCAAGTCTAACCTGGATCATCACGGGTCTCCATATTAGTGAGTGAACATAGTTTTATGTCCCTTTTAGCAATGTTCCAGCAAGGAAACCAAATATGGGCTTCACTCACTGTGCTCAAGTGGTGAAACAAACCTGGCCTGATGAGTGAACATTTTTAACCACTAAACTACCCCACCGGCCCTCTCCCTCATTTAGCCGACACAAGACCACCCCGCTGGCCCTCTCCCACATTAAGCCGACACTAGACCACCCCGCTGGCCCTCTCCCACATTTAGCCGACACTAGACTACCCCGCTGGTCCTCTCCCACATTTAGCCGACACTAGACTACCCCGCTGGTCCTCTCCCACATTTAGCCGACACTAGACTACCCCGCTGGTCCTCTCCCACATTTAGCTGACACTAGACTACCCGCTGGCCCTCTCCCACATTTAGCCGACACTAGACTACCCCGCTGGCCCTCTCCCACATTTAGCCGACACTAGACCACCCCGCTGGCCCTCTCCCACATTTAGCTGACACTAGACTACCCCGCTGGCCCTCTCCCACATTTAGCCGACACTAGACCACCCCCAGCTGGCCCTCTCCCCCACATTTAGCTGACACTAGACCACCCCGCTGGCCCTCTCCCACATTTAGCTGACACTAGACTACCCCGCTGGCCCTCTCCCACATTTAGCCGACACTAGACCACCCCGCTGGCCCTCTCCCACATTTAGCCGACACTAGACTACCCCGCTGGCCCTCTCCCACATTTAGCCGACACATCATCATCAAACCTTGCTAAATTTCATTGAATTATAAATTCGGTGTTCATCAGCCTCCGATATAACAAGCACACTATGGAAATTTAAGGTGTTTTCTGAAATAGCATGTGATTCTAATCAACTTTTTAGATATGTTATTGTTTTGTTAAAAGTGACTTTGCAGGGATTAACCTCAAGTCCTGTCTTTCAGGGTCCCTGGGACTCATACTCATTCAGGGGTTCTGGACTACAAAATGGGGTCCCAGACACTTAAATATCATTATTAATGCTATGTTGTAATATTGTTGTAATTCAGTTACTGTTATTGTATTGTGTATCATGATCATCACATTGTTACATTAATTAAATTGCAAAAGATACCATAACCCAACTAGTAGTAGACTCAGTGATAACTTATTGTTACTTGATCAATATTTTTACAAAAGTATTTGGACTTTTTCTGCGTCCAATGTGGACGAGCTAATCAATTTTTTTTGCATCAGTTATCAGTTATCAAATTTTTATGTGTATAGGACGAAGGAATTCACGTCCCTGACTTTGATTGTTCATTAAGACCGTACATGAGTGAGTGAGTGAGTGAAGGTCAAGAAAGACCACTAGCTAATGGCTAGCATGCAAATGACAGGAGCCTTCAACTGCTTCAGTCAGAAAGACCACTGATGACTGACAGGCAGACAAAGGCTGGACATATCTAGATCAGAGAACACTCAATGAATAACCTTCCCCCTCTCAATAATCCCTAGTTTGTATTCCAGCCACATCAAACCCTGTCCCTGACTACAGAGCAGGTTGAAGCTAGCAGAACTAATTAAAGCCAGGTCCACAAGCTGCTTCTCATTTTGTAGTGAATGGAGCTGGGACACCATTGAGCATGTGGGGAGCTCTGCCTATATCCATAGCTTCATTCATACAGTGCTGTAAAACACTGGCAGATGTGGGTCACTGATAGAAGGGATTTGGTGTACCGTAGGTATGTCTATTAGGGCACATGCTGGTAGGAGATGTAGGTCATGGATAGATTGGGATTTGGTGTACCGTAGTTTTGTCTATTAGGGCACATGCAGGTAGGAGATGTTGGTCACTGATAGATGGGGATTTGGTGTACCGTAGCTATGTCTATTAGGGCACATGCAGGTAGGAGATGTTGGTCACTGATAGATGGGGATTTGGTGTACCGTAGTTATGTCTATTAGGGCACATGCTGGTAGGAGATGTGGGTCACTGATAGATGGGGATTTGGTGTACCGTAGTTATGTCTATTAGGGCACATGCTGGTAGGAGATGTGGGTCACTGATAGATGGGGATTTGGTGTACCGTAGCTATGTCTGTTAGGGCACATGCTGGTAGGAGATGTGGGTCACTGATAGATGGGGATTTGGTGTACCGTAGCTATGTCTATTAGGGCACATGCTGGTAGGAGATGTGGGTCACTGATAGATGGGGATTTGGTGTACCGTAGTTATGTCTATTAGGGCACATGCTGGTAGGAGATGTGGGTCACTGATAGATGGGGATTTGATGTACCGTAGCTATGTCTGTTAGGGCACATGCTGGTAGGAGATGTGGGTCACTGATAGATGGGGATTTGGTGTACCGTAGCTATGTCTATTAGGGCACATGCTGGTAGGAGATGTGGGTCACTGATAGATGGGGATTTGATGTACCGTAGCTATGTCTGTTAGGGCACATGCTGGTAGGAGATGTGGGTCACTGATAGACGTAACTTGGCACATTTGTATCAGTTGTATAAATTTGTAGAAATGTATGATATGGAAAAGATGTGCATCAACCATTTTAAATAATTAGTCATCATAATTAGTTATGTAGTTTATAGAATATTGTCAATGTTTCAGCATGGAATGTTTGCTCAATAAAATATCTTGTATCTTGTACAGAGCACGAAATATGTCTGTGAAGATCAACATGTTAGATAGCGAGGCACAAAACAGCTAACTACAAGGACTAGCCACGAGACCGATAAAGGAAATGTACAAAACGTTCACCATTTAGAGCTGAATGTCCAGACCATGGCTACCTAATGTGACCTGCATGTGACACTGGTTGTCTTGACACATGGACTCAACATGGGGTTGAAGACTGACTGACTGAGTTTGGTTTTACGCCGATTTTAGCAATATTCCAGCAACATCACGGCGGGGGACACCACAAATGGGCTTCACACATTGTACCAATGTGGGGCTTCGAACCCGGGTCTTCGGCGTGACGAGCCAACGCTTTAACCACTAGGCTACCCCACCGCCCCCTGTGGTTGAGGAGGGAGGAATGGTATAATGGACATTAGACCCATCATGGCAGGAGCTTAGACTCTTCTGTAATATGTCGAACCATGTACACAATACATGATGTAACTAAGTTATCCTGAAGGTACTCCTTCCTACAGCTGGGTAGCCTAGTGGTTAAAGCGTTTGTTCATCATGCCGAAGACCTGGGTTCGATTTCCCACATGGGTAAAATGTGTGAAGCCTATTTCTGGTGTTCTCCACCGTGATATTGCTGGAATATTGCTAAAACCAGCATAAAACCTATAGTTAGTTGGGAGATTCAGCCTGGATGTGGGGAGCCTTGCTTCATTTAGGGCTTTAGCATTGCAGGGAAGGCAAGGTGGAAGGGAACACAATGTGGTTCAAGGACTGTGAGACAGACTACATTGCATAGGACCCTCTATGCTACCCTCCCCCTTCATAAACCACATTCATCCTTCATCAGCTTATGCTTCTCACTCTTGACCTTCCCTATAAAAGTCCAAACCCCTAACACATACATCAACAGAAGATTTTTTCCTTCAGTTATCAACTAGAAAGGACTCAACCGGATGTTCACGTGGACCTTTGTCACACCGTTTCTATTGTTTTTGACCCCTTCCCAACTGTTATCCCATATATGTATACTCTTTCTGTCACACAGATACACAAACACACAGACAAGCCAAAATAGTAAACCTTCCTTTTCCCCACCCACACTAGATACAGTTCAGGAAATAAAGTAACATGACCTAACTGGTCTTCCAGAAATGACAGGCTTTGTCTATTTTTTCACCGCCTGGAAAGAGGGGAGGTCATCCAGTGGAAATCTGACAAGATGGCTCCTTCCGACCTGTTGAACACCACTAGGCTATCCCATGATATCTACAGAAGTCTTCTCCATGTGGTCCACAGGTCGGTCCCACAGCTGGGCCCTATTTCTGACTTCTAACAGATAAACCAGTTTATTTTTAAAAATGTATGGTAAGCTAATGGGAGGCAGTAAGTCAATCCTGAAAAACTTAACGTGAGAAGGCCATTTTCAAATCTGTGAAAATTAAGTCATGAAATTAATAACAGTTGAAATACTGTATGCCATTGTAATACGTTTCCACGTCATTTATGTCCTTTGTAAGCTTCATGGGCGGTGGGGTAGACTAGCCGTTAAAGTGTTTGCTCGCCACGCAAAAGACCTGGATTCGATTTTCCACATGGGTGCAGTTTGTGATGCTGAATACTGGTGTTCCTCACCATATTACTGGAATATTGCTAAAATTCACTGACTGACTCACTCACCCACTAATAACCTAACACTTCAAACTTACACCAATCTAAGCTAGTTTCTAATTTGTAAATATAGCCCAATGTCAGAAGCTGAGTATCACAGAGAGCAGTGCCCTTCTGGAGCAGCAGACTCTGGGAGCTCTTGAAACCAAGGGGATATTTGATAGCATCTGAGTGGACTGGCAGCAGGTGCCCCTTCCATGTTGTGTGGTTAACCTACATCCCTGTCAGAGGGAGAGATAAATGGTACCATTGACCTCATTGCTGACCCAGTCAGAGGTTCCTTAGAATAATGCTTAGTCTTTGAATATATATATACTTTGATAGTAACAAACAAACCCATTTTAATTGAAAAGGAGCCCCAGGGAACCAGAGATGTTGAACCTGAGGATTGAACTACCGTTGTAGTGAAGGGTAACAATACAAGCCAATAGCGAGATGTTAAAGCAGTAGGATATCCCTACACCTGTAGTTCTGGTATGTGAGGTGAGGTGAGGTGAGGTGAGGTGAGGTGAGGTGAAATTGTGTTTAACGTCGTGCTTGAGAATATTTCGCTCATATGACGACGTGCATGCGTGTGTATGTGTATGAGCGGCTGCTTGTACTAGCCCAGACTGAAGCAGGTTTTATAGTGCTAGCCCACTGAGATACCATGCCGCAGTGAAGCATGAATACCCCACTCAGACACATTATACTGACTCCGAGCCGACCAGTCCTTGTTGTACCCATTAATGCCGAGAGCCAGGCAGGAACCAACAAGTTCCACTGTCTGATGAGTGAGTGAGTGAGTGGTTGAGTGAGTGAGTTTAGTTTTAACTTCTTTGAGAGGCATTTAGAAGTTGGAACAGCAAGGAAGGATAACACTATATGGACGAACAACTTCTTTATTGCTGCGAGAGTCAGAGAGTTTAGTTTTACGCTGCTTTTAGCAATATCACGCCGGGGGACACCAGAAATGGGCTTCACACATTCTACCCATGTGGGGAATCGAACCCGGGTCTTCAGTGTGACGAACAAACACTTTAACAGCTAGGCTACATCACTGCCCCCACTGTCCGATGAATATATCTTAAGATGTCCGAACACTAACATTGGGCCTACCCACCAAAACATCCATTATCGACTGTTTTACTCCAACATACAACCCAAGCCTTACAATGGAAACTTAATGTTTGACTTTATAAGCTGCTTATAAAATATATAAACAACAACGTAGTTCCTTCTAACCTGCTTCTCCTTTAAATACATAGAATATTTATCCTCCTATTTAAGTCAACAGTGTGAGGGAAATGTCACTGACCCCATTTCTTATCACATCGCAGGCTAATCTCTAAGTCAACTCCTTATTCGCTATGTTTACAGACTCTCTAACAAGTCCCAGAAACTCAAGAAATATGGATCCAAGCTCTCACATATCCCATCAGTTCTCACAGTTCCAACCATTCACAGATCCCACCTCTCACATCATATCCCACCAGCTCTCACAGATCCCAGGATTCACAGATCCCACCTATCACAGATCTCACCAGCTTTCACAGATCCCAATATTCACAAATTCTACCAGCTCTCACAGATACCAGTATTCACAGATCTCACCAGCTCTCACAGATACCAGTATTCACAGATTCTACCAGCTCTCACAGATCCCAGTATTCACAGATCTCACCAGCTCTCACAGATACCAGTATTCACAGATTCCACCAGCTCTCACAGATCCCAGTATTCACAGATCCCACCTATCAAAGATCTCACCAGCTCTCACAGATACCAGTATTCACAGATCTCACCAGCTCTCACAGATCCAAGTATTCACAGATCCCACCAGATCTCAAGATATAAGCATTCAGAGATCTCAGCTCTCAAGATAAAAGCATTCACATATCTCCACTCTCTCAAATCCCACCTTTTACTGATACACATCTGAAAGCTGCTCTTAACCCAATTCAGTCACTCACTCGTTTAAATGACATTTACTGCATACTTATGACTGAGTGAATGAGTGCATGATCGAGTGATCGAGTGAGAGTGTTTAGTTTTACGCCGCTTTTAGCAATATTCCAGCAATATCAATGCCAGGGAACACCAGAAATGGGCTTTACACATTTTCTACCCATGTGGGGAATCGAACCCGGGCCTTCGGCGTGACGAGCAAACGCTTGAACCAATACGCTACCTCACCGCCCGTCGTACTTATGACCATCAGGTGTGGATAAATCCTAGAGGCTACAGCATCACAGTAGCAATGCAACCAAGACCACATTACATAGACTAAACTAATGAGGTGATGAGGTGAGGTGAAATTGGGTTTTACTTCGTTCTTGAAAATATTTCGCTCATATGACGACGTGCATGCGTGTGTATGTGCATGTGCGGCTGCTTGTACTAGCCCAGACTGAAGCTGGTTTTATAGTGCTAGCTCACTGAGGTACCATGCCGCAGTGAAGCATGAATACCCCACTCAGACACATTATACTGACTCCGAGCCGACCAATCCTTGTTGTACCCATTAATGCCGAGCGCCAGACAGAGACCAACAAGTACCATATTTTAACGTCTTTTGGTATGACGCGACCGGGGTTTGAACCCGTGACCTTCCACTCTCCAGGCGGACGTTCTAACCAGTACACCACGGAGGCGGTCGACTAAACTAATGCTTAGTCTCTGAATATATACAATTTTGATAGCAACACATAAATCCGTATAAATTGAAAAGGAGCCCCAGTGAGATTGGAAATTCAGAACCTGAGGAAATCTAGACGTTTAGGACTTTGCATTGCAGGGAGGGCTAGACAGTAGGGAACATAGTGTGGTTCAGGGACTGTGAGACAGACTACATTGCAGGGAGGGCTAGGCAGTAGGGAACATAGTGTGGTTCAGGGACTGTGAGACAGGATATATTGCAGGGAGGGCTAGGCAGTAGGGAACATAGTGTGGTTCAGGGACTGAGAGACAGATTATACACAGACATACCTGTAAAACTGGACTGTCTATATATTGATAAGCACTGGGCCTCGCTTCCAGCGTACTGAAGGCCACACTGCCCCCAGTCAGAGGAGATATATCACTGAATTCATCGTTACAGAGTGCTACGGCTTCATTCTCCCTCCGAACAACTGCTCGTCGAGGTAATCCATACGTTCTCTCACATGAAGCGCTATAAAATTGGAATGGGACCCATTCATCGTTATCACTTTTCCTCTTGTATATGGCGAAACTCTCTGGCCTTGGGGAATGGAAGCGTATCCTCACATAGGTAATGTCGTATGTTTTTTCTGAAAGATAAAGAATACAAAATTAAAGACAATATTGATGGTAACATCTTACATGAGAACAACCTGGCCACAGTTGACACTGAAAACATACAATCATAACTAATCAGAATGATATTACCTTATTTAGATTTCTCACTAATACTAATATTCAAAGGTAAATACAAAAACATGCTGTAGACATGAAATAATGAGCAAAGACCTAAGGAAGGGGGAAATGGAAGGAGGCTTTCCATCCCTTGAAGTGAGTGAGTTTAGTTTTACGCTGCACTCAGCAATATTCCAGCTATATGGTGGTGGTCTGTAAATAATCAAGTCTGGGCCAGACAATCCAGTGATCAACAGCATGAGCATCGATATGCGTAATTGGGAACCGATGACATGTGTCAACCAAGTCAGCGATCCTGACCACCTGATCTCATTAGTCGCCTCTTACACAAGCATGGGTTGCTGAAGATCAATTCTAACCCGGACCTTCATGGCAGTCCATCCCTTGGATTCTCCAAAAAGAATCAGGAGATGGGGATTCCCTCTCCATTGGAATACCAGCTTGGCCATAGTGTATTCTTTTCTCCTTGCCTGAAGTCCCCAAGGATGGGTTCAGAATTGGCTCAGAGAGACAAGGATGGATTGGGCCTGCTCTTCCCTGAATCAACTCATAGGGCCAGGGCCTGTTTCACAAAGCTATCGTAGAGCGAAGGTGATTATAGCTCCCATACTTTAGCAAAGACTTACAATAATCGTAGTGCTACGATTGCTTTGTGAAATGGTCCCTTGGTAAACCCTGACTGACTGACAGAGTTTGGTTTTACACCGCTTTTAGCAATATTCCAGTAACATCACGGCGGGGGACACCACAAATGGGCTTCACACATTGTACCCATGTGGGGATTCGAACCCGGGTCTTCGGTGTGACGAGCCAACGCTTTGACCATTAGGCTACCCCATCACCCCCCTGGTCTACCCTGAATCATTGGTAACTATTTTGATTGGTAACTATGTACATGGGAAGACAAGGGTACTGGGTAGCTATTTCACCCTGGAGTCCTCAGTTAGAGACAAGCATGTGAACAAGACAAACTCTGGCTTGAATCCCCACGGGGTCAGAAGGCAAGACTGTGAAACCTAGTACAGAAGTTGTAAGGAAATGTGCAGAGTTCCAGAGAGTCCGCAGTAATTCAGCTTGACATTCCACATATACCATGTGAGTTGTTTCCTTTCAGGCAAGTTTACAAACATGACAACCATGGCCAGCTGTGGATGAGGCAGACATGAGTCAGCCTTAAGATGCTGAGTCTGAAAAACAGACTGGCCACCACCCCTGTCATCAAAACATCAACTCACTGGCCACCACCCCTATCATACACCAACCTACATACATCAAAGGCTCTTAATGCTCTTCAGGGGTAATAGGGACAATGGATGAGAAAAAAAGATTTAGATAATATGTACTCTTGTAGCCTAAATGGTGATCATAAAAACTCCCAATTCAGGTCGTAACTAATGTGATCAATTGTATTCAACTGATATAAAACTAATATAAAGATAGGACTTTATATTTCATTAGTGCACCAAATACCTTAAACAATAAAAAAACCGCACAATTTAAACCATATCACAATTTTGATTTAAATAAAATTGTTTCCAAGACACCTTATTTGAAATCTTCGATAAATCCTTTAAGGAAATGGTTGGAAGTTGAGAGGTGGAAGTCAGCAAGAGTACTTGAAGACAGCTTTGCTGAGTCCTCAGTTATGCAAGTCATAAATCAGACTTGTTTCTTATCTGTCAGAAGCTGTTTTCAAGGTTCCAACACAGGAACATTTGTGCCCTGTGATAGGCTGTTAAAACTGTTAACAGCCCTGATTGGCCTAATTCTCATAGGCTGAACCAGCAAAGGAATTGTGGAGATTTTATACTTTGGGAATGTCAACTGAGAAATATGTGGACACATCTGAAGGTGAAATAGGTTATAAAATGACTAATGGGCTGATCAGAGTCTCATTAAAACTTAGAAGCAAGTTTGAAGACAAAGGCCTTTTTCTTCAGCAACCATCAAAAACCTCTCTGATGATCTGCTTTCAGTCACGGATCAGAATCATAAACCGTAGCAGTTCTACCCATTCATACGAGGAGAATACTCTCAGGTTCATTCCACCTGATTACACTCTATATATTTTCAAATCCTGGGTGGTCTTAAGGGAGACAACTCATCTCCACACTATTAATACACATTCACCAGTGCATTAATGCAGCAGTGCCCAGGAACATCTTATATATTGTATAGATTCTCCTGCCAACAGAAAGCTGTCACTACGAGATTTATACCACAGATGACTGTTACGCAGTTAAACACCAGACATACCCTACTGTTTATCGGTGACTTATCAGCAAGAGTCAGGTGTGAACTGCCCATAGGAATGGAATGCTATTAGATAAATCAATGGTCACTCAAGACCTACAGCAGGTGAGGGCACATTCAGGTGTGCTCATGGGTCTTAAACATTCATCCAGGGCTCATGATAATGTTTTCAGGCACTGCATTTTAAGGGTACATTGAGATTTCTTTGGGATTTCAATACATAAATACTCTCTTGGGTATTTTTATACAACTTCTGGTTTGGATCATTATTTTCTGAACTGGATGAATTTATGTACATGTGATGCCTACATTCGACCAGAATATAGGTACACAAATTGAAAGGGCTACATTTTGGGAAATTACATAATTTCATCATAAGTCACCGTGAAAAGCTAGAAAAGTGCTGATACGGCATAAAGCAATATTCATTCATAATTTAGGGTTTCTGAAAATATTCGGCATATTTGTAGACAATTAGCTGAGAAGCGTTACACTCAGGTGATTTATGTTTCTGGTTCGGGCAGGTATGTAGCTGATCTGGAGTTGTAGTTACCTGAAGCCCTCTCTGTGAGCTGAATGGAAGGGAGGGGAAAACCTGCTGTCACTGCAGGGGACTTCCGTACGTATATTTTTACCAGGCTGCTCAATTATTTCATTATTTATCCAAGTAAATAGGGTGATACTCAGGTGAGGAGCAAGAAGTTATTTCTGTGGGCACACCTGATATTTCAGATTTAGGTGTTGTGATGACCGGTGTGAATAGAAGCTCAAATTATATAGAAACATTGTAACTTATTCCTTGCTCACTTTGTGGGTGAGTTGGGTGGTGTTGGAGTGAGGGTGAGTTCAGCATGGGCAGCTGGAAAACATTTCTAACCCTGGTCTTTATGAACCGTGAGTGAGTGAGTGAGTGAGAGTGAGTGTTGGTATTGGAGTGAGAGTGTGTATCCTGTTTGTTGACTGTTATGATAAGCATGGGCTGCTGAAAAACATTTCTAACCCAGGTTTTCATGGACAGTGAGTGAGTGAGTGAGTGAGTGAGTGAGTGAGTGAGTGAGTTAGTTAGTTAGTTAGTGAGTCTGTTGGTATTGCAGTGAGAGTGTGTATCCTGTTTGTTGACTGTTATGATAAGCATGGGCTGCTGAAAGACATTTCTAACCCCAGGTGTTCCAGGACAGTGAGTGAGTGTCAAAGTACTTCCATAATATCAAAAAGGAGCCAACAATCTAACAGATTGATAACTTTGAGGTAGCGGAGTGATACCGACAAGTGTCTATGGTACCCACCCCCAGGGTACAGCATTGACCTTGCAATCAACCCTCACCATGAGGTCAACACACCTGGTAATCTGCGGTCACATATATCCTCTAACTTGATGAAAATATTTCCAGTACAGATCCCCCCACAAACATGCCTCGACCATGATTCTCTCATTACTAATCGATCTCCGCGTTTAACAGAATGTCTGAACATGAAGGACACCTTGAGGCACAGACTAACAACTAGTCTCTGAAATGAACATATTTTACTGAAAAAAGTTCATAGTATAAAAAAATAAAATATAATGAAAAGGAGACCTGAGACTTTCTTCATTTTCTGAGGAAATTTAGACTCGCGTGGGCTTTCTTGGATATATTTGCTTCAGGGTCTGTGCGACAGACTACTTGAGACATAGTATCAAGCCATTTCATCTTGGAGGGTGTGCTATCTGATGTAGACAGTCGGGTGGGCATACACTGGTGTGTCTTCCCTGCCTTTCTTTGTCAGCAGATAGTGACATACTTGCTGAACTCTGAGAGACAGTCTTGCATTTACATGGGACCGGCAGGTTCTTGGAAGAACAGTGAAAACTAAACTACAAAGAAATGGTCCTCACAAAATTACAAGCTTGAGGGATTCAAACGCTGTAAAATACAACCTCAAAGGCCCCAATTAATTACAGTGAATGACTAAGTTAGGTTTTATGATACTTTTAGCAATCTTTCAAGAACATCATGAGGGGCACAAACAATTAGCTTCACCCATTGTAACAATGCTGGGAATCAAACCCTGAACTTTGGCATGACAGGCAAATGCTTTAACCACTCGGCTATCCCATTCCTTGACCACAAACAATAAATGACACAATCAGGTATACATGTCTTCTGTCCTCTCATGTGACAGGGGGGAGGTGGGGTAGCCTAATGGTTAAAGCGTTGGCTCGTCACGCTGAAGACCCGGGGTTCGAATCCCCACATGGGTACAATGTGTGAAGCCCATTTCTGGTGTCCACCGCCGTGATGTTGCTGGAATATTGCTAAAAGCGGCGTAAAACCAAACTCAGTCAGTCAGTCTCATGTGACAGAATATGGTCATGTCAGCAGTAAAATTGAAATGCTATTTTGTTGTATTTATCTGTCAAAACTCTCTATGATACCGTGGTAACATGACAATACACTGGGGTAGCCTAGTGGTTAAAGCATTCGCTCATCACACTAAAGGCCTTGGTTCAATTCCCCACATGGGTACAATGTGTGAAGCCCATTTCTGGTGACCCCTGGCATTACGAATATTGCTGGAATACTCCCATAAATTTATTATGTTATTACTACACCCAATTCAGGATAATCGCCTTTAAATCTTTATTTTGCATGCTTATCTGATTTTCAGTAACATCAAAAGTTAGATAGTTTGAAAGTTTCTGCATGAGTTATTTTCCTTGAATCAATGTTTTCCAAGCTGCTGAAGTTATGTCTTACACATACACATAAACAGTCTTTCATCTTCACATAAACAGTCTTTCATCTTTATATAAACAGGAACTAGATTTTAATGGATAGAAACCAACTTCATTACTGCAATGGATACAAAATTGGAAGTTGTCTATCCCAAAAAAATCGTTCCTGTTCATCATCCCAGCTTCTAAATGCCACTCAAAGAAATCTATTCATAAATGTTTGATTTATACTAAGTAAACTCTATTACAGTCAGGTTGCGCCCAATCAATTACATGAGATGTCTCCATCTGAGACAGGTAGCTGGGAGCCTGGTATGAGGTGTAGTTGTGCCCCAAGCAGTACGTCTCAATGTGTTTATGAGGCTGGTATCTGACACTATATTTCATGTTGTTGTCAAATGACAGAAGAAACCCCTTGAAGCATCTTCAATATTTCCAGTACGTTTACTTTACTAATTTCATGACAAAACCTTGCAAAAAAGGACATTTACAAAGATCAGAGGTACTGCATAACTCTAGTATCACATAAAATCACATTCACCAAATTTAACACATTCAGCAACACTTTAACGCTTGTAAATAATCAAGTTTGAACCAGAAAATCCAGTGATTGATAATATACTCATGGAAACAAATAAAGGAACACATGAAAATACATGTGTTCCTTTATTCGTTCTCAGAATTTCACCCACACTGCAATACAAAGTTTGTGAAACCTTGAAATGAATAAAGGAACACTTGTACTTCCATGTGTTCCCTTATTTGTTTCCATGAGTATATGAACAGTGACCCACGTCACAGAGTCTGACCACACGATCAATCAACTTGCTGATGGGGGACCTCGTCTAACCCCATAGCCCTGCATGTCAAGGTCCATATGGATTTGTCAAAAAGAGGCATATGTCTAAAAAAAGATATCCGCCTTTGTTATCGATTCTTAAAAAATCTAGATCCAACAAATCCACTATTATCACAACAGTTCTGTTCTACACATGCAAATGAACACATCAACTGCTATTTGAATGAGACAAACAGTCCCTATTTCCTACTATCCGCTGTAATTGTCCAAGTTTTGCCAGCCAGGTCAAGCACCTGTAAATCTACAATCCTCGTGTTTCTATTCTTATCGAAGGAGCAAATGTCCATAGTGTTCAGGCAGTGGCTGTAATTGGCTTTCAGTTCAGCTGGCTTCATGTTCCCCAATACAAAGTCCCCTTTACAGAAGGAGCATAGAAGTTGTTTGCAGGTTAACAGTACTACAATACAGGCAATATATCATGCTACTTCCCTGTGTTGGCTCAGGGCTTCGCACGTTATTGATGGGAGTAAATACATTTTATGATCTTGTTAGTAGAGTTGACCAATATCTTGACATTCTACAACAAGAAGGCGTTGTGAACTCACTGGGCTTTTTACTTCAGACTTGGGACCAAGAACAAAATATGACATTATGAGTGAGTGAGTTTAGTTTTATGCTGCACTCAGCAATATTCCAGCTATATGGAGGCGGTCTGTAAATAATTGAGTTTGGACCAGACAAGCCAGTGATCATAAGCATGAGCATTGGGATATGATGACATGTGTCAACCAAGTTAGCGAGCCTGACCACATGATCCCGTTAGTCACCCTGGGTTACTGAAGATCAATTCTAACCAGGATCTTCATGGGTCATGACATGAATAAAGGAGAGTTCTCGAACACACAAGTGTCAGCTGTTTCAGTTTCAAGCCAACCAACATGCACATTGATGAAATACATTTTAAAACTTGTACGATTCACATGGGCTTGCTATTTCAATGTCCAATGTCAGGATAACACTCTTGTTTCAAGGTTTTTGTGAGTGAGCGAGTTTTAGTTTTATGCCGCTTTTAGCAACATCACGTCAGAGGACGCCAGAAATGGGCTTCACACATTGTACCCATGTAGGAAATTGAACCCAGGTCTTCAGCGTGATGAGCAAACGCTTTAACCACTACGCTACCCCACGCCCCACACTTTGTGAGTGAATGGACTTTATTAGTTAGTGCTAGCACAATGGGATACCATGCCAGTGTTTAACATGAATATACACCATTATGATGACTGAGTCTTCCAGTCCTTGTTCCATCAGTCTTAATGCCGACCACAGTCAGGGTTACAACAAGCACCATATACTAACACCTGTAAACATCTTATGACTTTGCCTGGAGATCAAGCCACTACCTTTCCACTTTACAGGTTTGTGTTAGACCTGTGAAGATCCGGGGTAGAATAGGTCTTCAGCAACCCCTGCTTGCCATAAAAGGCGACTGTGCTTGTCGTAAGAGGCAACTAACGGGATTGGGTGGTCAGGCTCGCTGACTTGGTTGACACATGTCATCGGTTCCCAATTGTGCAGATCGATGCTCATGCTGTTGATCACTGGATTGTCTGGTCCAGACTCGATTATTTACAGACTCGATGCCATATAGCTGGAATATTGCTGAGTGCGGCGAAAACCTAAACTCACTCACTCACAGGTTTGTGTTAAGTATTAGAGGTATGTCATCTACTGGGATTAAACACAAATGCATATGGATTCTATTATTCTGTTTTAGGTATGGTATGGTGTGGTGATTTCATCACTGACCTTTGACCTTGAAGGACAGGAGAGTCACATTGAAGACAAATATGAAAACATGCAATTTAATCCATTCAACCTTCTTCAAAAGGTCAATTAATTGTCAATGTGACATTTTGCCACATCAGTGGAGAAATAATCTTTTCTGTTCATTCAAAAAATAGACTAATTACATGGCAACATTTTACAATTAATTTCTATCAAAGCAGAACAAGTCCATTCAAGCCAGAAATGTGATCTGTACGGCTGATACTATTCCCCTTCCCCTGCATTGCCCTTGGCGTGTGGGACAATATGGCCAACTCTTGACCCTATTTGTCCCTCCTAGGTAGACTCTACCTCCTATAGTCCTCCTCAAAGTCATCCCACCTCCCTGGACACCCCTGTGGTGAATTCTCCCTGACTCCCTCTGTCCTTTATGATTGCTTATTACATGGTGGAACTAGCGGACAGGAAAATACTACACTTCTAATACAAGTCAAAATGGCAGCTAAATGAAGCAGACTGCTTTTGTAGCAGGCACAAATGACAAGGAACAACACTGATGTTGAGGAACCTTTAAGCCATGTTGGACAGGGAATTGTTGGAGATGAAAGAGATTGGTCAGGTGTTAAATTCACATGACAACCAATAGGTGAGAATAGTAGGTTAAAAGCCGTTTCAGGAGAGGTTCAAATGAAACATATTCTATATACTACCATAATCACTCCTATTAACCAATATTTCTTCCATTGACCTTAACAACTTGGGTGGTGCACCATGACAGGAAATGTGACTGAGTGAGTGAGTTGGACTTATGTCACTTTGAGTGAGTGAGTGAGTGAGTGAGTGGAGTGAGTTGGGTTCTAAGCTGCTTTTAGCAATATCCCAGCAACATCACAGTGGGGGACACCAGAAATGGGCTTCACACATTGTACTCAGGGGGGGAATCGAACCCGGGTCTTCGGTGTGATGAGCAAGCGCTTTAATCTCTAGGCTGTCACTTTGAACAGTACTCCAATTATGTCACATTCATCAGAGATGCCAACCCCAAAGTGTTGCAAATAGTAGTGTCAACGATCAAAATTAGTAGTTTGACCATAAAATTAGCAGTCAACTAAATACTTAAAATCATGATGGATTCTGAGAAAGATAATATGACACTAATCAAGAGTAAAGCTTTAATTTCACATACCTCCAACAGCAGATTTCCAAATTACACGTATCAGCATTACATTTCTTCTTGTCTCTTTTTGGTAAAAATGTATTTAATCGACGAAAATGTTTTTGTCTATATATCCGAATTTTAATGAATTTTCTTCAAATTTTGTAGAATTTCTAGTGCAATCGTATTCGCGTAGTTTGAGGCTAAAATTCGTAGCGACTACGATAAAATCATAGAGGATGGGATCTCTGTATTCATGTGTTATGAAAGCCTCAAGTGATGAGGGTCTCCATCTATGGTGTTGAAAAACCTTGAAACATAATCTGGTGAACCAAGTTTCTGGCATGCCCAATGGAAAAAGAGAAATCTTTCAAGAACAATTAGTGCTACTAAACTGCTACTCCCTGAAGTCTGTTTGAATTCACATGGACAAGAAACTTAAACCGAGCATGTTTTAATCCCAGTGTATACCAGTTAACCATTAAGCACTATCCTAATAAGATCAGACAAAGAAAAGATAAAACGCTGTGTTCCCAACAACTGCAATAAGGTTTTCCTAACAACTACTTCTATGTATCTAAGTCGAAATGGTAATCCTTTTATTGCCCAAACCAGAAATCAAAGTGGTTTGTTCTCAGTGTTAGGTAATAATGATCAACAAAAGACGGAGAGGGCGGTGGTCAAGTCTGAAGTGTCTGGAACCAACAATGACCAGCGGTAAGCAGTGATAAGGAGCTTTTGTGGTCAGTACTTTCAACCATGCTGAACACTTGACCCTTCTACTTGATATAGGATTTACATTCTCCTTCTATCAACCGTAGATTACCTAAAGCAATCATAGGATCATGTTCTGATAAGAGTTTTGAAGGTAATTGCTTGCCAGGTATTAAGTCCGTACTTAAAAAGAAATATGCAATCTTCAAAACAGCTAAAAAATAACATACTTCTAAACAAATCTCATAATTTTTAGTTGAAAATTTTGGTCTTTAACAGTGGAACTAGTTGTCAGTTGGATAGCATCATAGATACCATTTGGGACAAAATAGATACAGAGATATACATTCCGGGAAGGATAGAAAAGGAGTGAGTGAGTGAAGTTTTACGCCGCTCTTAGCAATATTTCAGCAACATCATGGCGGGGGACACCAGAAATGGGCTTCACACATTGTACCCATGTGGGGTTCTCAGCTTGATGAGTGAACACCTAACCACTAGCTACCCCGCCGCCCCTGGACAGAAAATGGAAAGTTGCATGTTATTTGTATGTGTTTTAAAGGGTGTTTTCTTGGTACTATAGAGCTCAGAGAAAATACCATTTCAGAGTCAGGTTATGATCCAAAGTAATATTCATTATGAATAGTTATGGTGGTCACAAATAACAACGACCTGCACATAGAATCTATTGAAACCTATCGTTTGACAAGCTGAATTGGTTGTATACTGCCTAGGAAGCTGAGAATGAAAACCAAATGTGCACTTGTCCCTAACCAGATTATAACAAATCCCCATGATGATATATCTAGTGAATGGAATTCGTCTCACAATAAATGAACTCATTATTATGAGATAATCAGCTAGCAGGAGAGTTAACCCAGCTGAGCATGTACGGTAGTATGCCCTGCTTCTACTGCTACTTGACCTGCTCAATGGGGCAAGTAGCCCATGTGATGCACGTTGGAAATGCTTACAATCAACGCCAGTAAACTTACTTACATATGTCGCTTGAGCTGCGATATAATCTGTTGTGGTTATATCATAGCCCATGATTCATTAGAGGCCACTGGTGCAGAACATTTGATCAAGGTGTACAAATCCCTCAAGCTCTAAAGCAACCATGAATAATCTGACACCTAAACAGTGAGAAGGAGAGTGGATGAGAAACGAAGTCTGAAATCACTCACACACATGCTTCATTTATCCTAATGGTATCTGTGTTATTTAAAAACAACAACATGAATCTATCTAGTTTTAACAGGTAACCCTACCATAACATCCTACAATAAACTAAGTTCATATTGAATACGCTTATAACAAACTATGTTTTGGTCCCCGTCAGTTGCTTGCTTAACTGTTTGTTGTTTAAAGGTGCACTCAGCGATATTCCAGCTATATGGTGGCGGTCTGTGAATAGTCGAGTCTGGACCACACAATCCAGTGATCAACAGCATGAACATCGATCTATGCAACTGGGATACAATGACATGTGTCCACCAAGTCAGCGAGTCTGACCACCCGATCCCGTTAGTCGCCTCTTAATAATAATAATAATAATAAATGCATATTTATAATGCGCCCCTTCCACACCCTAAGGCATGCTCAAAGCGCTACAGAATATTTACACTGGAGTGTTTACAGATGAAGTTATACATAATATACTGAGAAAAGGTGCGTTTTAAGTCTGGACTTAAAAATGTCAATTGTGGCAGAGCTTTTAAGGGCACATGGGAGAGAGTTCCAGAGCACAGGCGCGGAGTAAGAGAATGATCGGTGTCCGAAGGATTTCAGTTTGTAGGATGGGATAACCAGTCGGTTTTGTGTGTTTGAGCGCCAAGTTGCGTATGGGGACATACGGATGTAGGAGTTCAGACAAGTAGGAGGGAGCCAAACCATGGAGGCACTTGTACGTCAGACAGAGGATCTTAAAGTCAATTCTGGCCCTAACTGGTAGCCAATGCAGTTCTTTCAACACTGGTGTTATATGGGAACGCTTAGAAGTCTTGCTGATGATGCGGGCGGAAGTATTTTGGATCTTCTGAAGCTTATCAAGGAGTTTAGAACTGAGGTCCGAAGGATGCTGTTACAGTAATCAAGCCTAGATGTAACAAGAGCTCGAACAAGGGCTTGAGTTGCAGCAGTTGTCAGGTATTGCCTAATGTTACCAATGGATCTTAGGTGAAAGTAGCAGGTCCTGCTCAGACGGTTAACATGAGCATCCAGAGTCAAGGAAGAGTCGATGTGGACACCTAAGTCCTTAACCACATCAGAGAATCTGACGCCAGAGTCTGCGACTGTAAGGGTGTCGGTTTTGACCTTGCTGAGTTGTTGCTTTGTACCAATGAGAACTGCTTCTGTTTTTGTGTCATTAAGTTTAAGCATGTTTCCTGTCATCCAGCACTTGATGTCCCATGCATATTCAGCGATGCACTGAAGAGACGTGAGATAGATCTGACAGATGAAATGCTTTCAGGAGCTGGGTGTCATCAGCGTAGGCATGATGAGAAACTGTGTGGTCTGTAGTTATCCTTCCGACATATCCGGTATACAACACAAACAGGACTGGACCAAGGACTGATCCCTGTGGCACCCCACATGTGATTACAGTGCCTTTTGATCTCTCAGTGCCAACAACAACAGATTGCTGTCGGTCAGACAGATAAGAGGTCACCCATTGAAGGGCATGACCTTCAAGTCCGTACTGTTGTGTGAGCCTGGACAAGACAAGCATGGGTTACTGAAGACCAATTCTAATCCGGATCTTCACAGGGAGACAAGCATGCGTTACTGAAGACCAATTCTAACTTGGATCTTCACGGGGAGACAAGCATGGGTTACTGAAGACCAATTCTAATCCAGATCTTTACAGGTTGTCTATAAGGAACTAAAATTACTGGTGCCTTTGTTTTTGTCATATCTGTAGTATGCTGTATATGAAAGAACATACATTTTGTTCATTCACTTCTTTAGTTACTTGGAAAACAATCCAAACAAAATCAGGATATCAAACTTTCCACTATAAACTAACAGTCTGTTCCATCAAAAGTAAACATTATTAACAATCATTCGGACAGCCAATTTTGTATCCTCGCTGATATTTCATGAGTGCAGTTCTTTTAAATGCACTTGTCGGGGGTTACATACACACAGGTATTAGGTCATTCCACTAAACAAATATGATCAAAGAAAAACTGAACCAGATCCTTAAACTTCAAGTCGTCAGCCTGTAGGTGAGGAGTATGTTATATCGCTGTCTGGTTTACCAGCTATGGGATACAAGTATTATACCCCCAGTGTTAGATCTGGCCAACAGCGAGGCAGAAGACACCAAATATTACTTATATCAACATACAGCCTGTGTATATTACTGATAGTGTCCTCATTCACACCAATACTCTTCGCAAATGTCACACAACTAGCCAAGTCAATATTGACAGGGAAATTTGGGGCAATTTGGGGCCTGTTTTAGATGTGTGACACATGCTGGTCTGTGTCTGTGTTATCACTGTCCAGACTGACTAACAGCATCACCACATCCAGTCTGACATACAAGGTCAGCCAGTAAAAACACATATCTGTACGACTGTCACTTTCCTTGAACAAAATGTTTAATGTCAATAAAATCTTCTATTCAAGTCTACATTCCTTATAAAAAGATCTATTGTAAACATAACCCTTTCAAAATATGTGTACTTTGGTGGATATGGGTTTTATTTACCAATGTGTTTATATTGTATAATCATACACAAGGTGGTACAGAATACACAATAGCCTTCTGCCAGTCATCATACTGCTATGCCACTGACTGACACCCGTATCAAGTTGAAGTGTGGAAGTGAGTGAGTCATGATGATTCAGAGTGAGTGAGTGAGTTTAGTTTTATGCTGCTTTTAGCAATATTCCAGCATATTCCACGGCTGGGGACACCAGAAATGGGCTTCACACAATGTATCAATGTGGGGAACTAAACCTGGATCTCAGCGTGACAAGCGAACACTTTAACCACTGGGCTACCTCATCGTCCCTCATTTCAATAACAATTAATGGATACATCTACACATCCAAAGTAACAGAAGAGACGTGGAATGAAAAGAATGTCTTCTGTATACTGTGACTAAAAGCTCATATGAAGTTGTAACGACACACTGTCTCTGGGCACAGGTCACCATGTAAAGGTCAAAGTTCAGTGAGAGTCTGTTGCCCCTGCAATCCCTGATCTTCAATACCTGGCCAGTCCACTTTGATGTAGTATGGTCAACCATGCCTCCTACACCTCAGCAGATTACATTGCCGTATACATGTCAGTCCTCGGAGTCACTTTCATGTCACGGACTTAATGAGGGACGTAAATCAGTTCAAGTTAAGCCCTGTTCAAGCGAACACTTTAACCGCTAGCCCACCCTCCCTTTCCCTTAAACAGAGGAGACAGTGGAAGTAGAATTCACCGTGTCCCTTTCACCACACACCAAAAAAATATTCAGGCTTGCCTACCCCCTTATAAATAAAATAGTAAGATGGGCTAAAAAAAATAGTAAGGCAGGTGCATTTGAAAGTAAGGCATGTTAATGTCAAGAAATAGAGGAAAAACATAGATGATTAAAATCTTAATACAGTTTTTAATGTGGTGCAGATCTAATTAACGTTTTTTTAAAGTCTTTCACTTTGAAATAAACATTACCAGCACTGTAAGATGCAAAGTTTATTTATTTATACTGTTTATGATGCGACTTCTGTTTTTCAGTACTTTATGTACTGTAAATGACTCTGTAAATAGCATGGGCATGCCTATATCTAGTATTCTACCATAAATTTGTAGAAGTTGTAAGGAATTTCAGTATGATCGTATGGTCAGAAAAAGAACAACAAGTCGTTTTAAAATTAATAATCAACCAGGATCAGTTGACTGACTGAGATCCAAGTTTTGAACTTAAAATTAGAAAAAGAACAACAATTTTTTAAATAATAACAACAAATCAGTTGACTGACTGAGTTTGGTTTTACGCCACTTTTAGCAATATTCCAGCAACATCACAGCAGGGGACACCAGAAATGGGCTTCACACATTGTGCCCATGTGGGGATTCTAACCCGGATCTTTGGAGTGACGAGCCAACACTTTAACCATTAGGCTACCCCACTGCCCCCAAATCAGTTGAATAAAGACAGCAATATACATATAATATATAACCTTTGTGTCATCCTACATATTGTTCATGTAGATAGCTAACTGTATAGTTATGTCCATGTGAATATACGTACTGTATTGTAAGACGTTGCTATGGGCCTCTATGTAAGCAATGAAAACAATAGAACAATTGTTGCCATGATCTGTGTGAATTACGGAAAACAGTCTCTCCCTTATAAGTGTCCAAGTGGGTAATGTAATAAGCTATAAAAGAAAGTCAGAATAAAGATGTGTTCATGTAATAGAAGCAGTCTCATCTGTGATATATCATCCAGCTGTTGGAAGGAGGTTAGATGTGGGCCAAGATAGTGGTGTTTGAAGTTACCAGGGTACGTTCCATGATCAGACCCTGGACCAGCCATTACCCTCCACTGTACCATGGTGGCAGCTGATGATTAACATTTTACTAAGAGTGAGTGAGTTCAGTTTTACGCCGCTTTTAACAATATTCCAGCTATATCACGGCGGGGGACACCAGAAATGGGCTTCACACATTGTACCCATGTGGGGAATCGAACTCGGGTCTTCGGCGTGACGAGCGAACGCTTTAACCGCTAGGCTACCCCACCGCCGACATTTACTAAGAAGTTAAAGGTCTGATTGTTTCACGTTACTATCGGCAATCGGTTTTGCCACAGCAATATACACAAAGAACTAAATTCAGCACCCCTGCATTTTTGCAATGATAGGTTTTCAACACTTACATAAAACTTCTCAGGGTGACCACATGGAAACACATGAATTTTTCTGACCCGAATGATCCTTTGACTTATAAAAAACAACAATATGATTGAAATCCATGTTGATTTTATGATAATTGCTCATTTTAAAAAAACCCACTGATTTTCATACAAAACTTTGTCTGCCGTACAAGTATGTCCCTGGAATGTTTGATGTTGAATTTACTGGTGAATGTGAACATTCAAAATGTCATGTTGCGTGTCTTACACGATTCAAGGTCAATACCGAGTGTAAACTCCATGTGACTGTATGACAGCCAGCACTCTCCTCCTCATACCAAGTGTCAGCCTCCTGATCCTCTGAGGGGCCAGTATACAGAGGGGCTGTCCCTATGAAAGACTGGTATCCTTGTGTTCTTTGGTTATCTTGAGTAAGTGAGTTTAGTTTTACGCCACACTCAGCAATATTCCAGCTATATGGCGGCGGTCTGTAAATAATCAATTCTGGACCAGACAATCCAGTGATCAACATAATGAGCATCAATCTACAACAATTGGGATACGATGACATGTGTCCACCAAGTCAGCGATTCTGACCACCCGATCCTGTTAGTCGCCTCTTACGACAAGCATGGGTTGCTGAAGATCAATTCTAACCAGATCTGCACAGGTATTGGTTATCTTGACTTGCCTACTGTAGACACAGACTTGCATCAGATCCATAGATATATATTAGCTAAAGTTGTAATTATGGATTATTCAAACACAATACAGGTTGTCCCTATAACAAACTGGCATCCTTGTACCCGTCTGGTTATCAAAACTTGCCTATTACTAGGATAGATTTACTATATATCCATGGATTCAGAACAGACTTGGGGCCAGGCTGCTCCGACACACATCTGTCACTGCTGCATTTGTGTTCAATACCAATACACTTTGTTCGTAAATCCAGTATCATTTAGTTCATTCCACATTTTGACTCGAGTCACGTGTTTCAAGGAAACTTTGACACCTGACTGTAAACATTTACTTTAAAAGATTGGGTATGATTTATAGATCGAACCTTTCTGAATGTTGAAAGACGCACTTGTAGATTATGAGACCCAGACACTGGGATAAAAACCACAGACCACAGCCACTATGTCATGACACAGGTAGGTGAACGACCAGCTCGACTGACCCACTTTTACCTGTGTGTACATTGTTAACGTTCCTATATATAGCGGTAACACTGACGTAAGGCCGAGTCACAACTGGGTTTACAAGTATTTGCCAGGACAAATATCAGCTTACATAAATAAACATACATTTCATAGAATATGCCCTTTCTCTGTAGTCATCATTTGGCAGTCAGGCCTTGTCCCACACCAGATTACACAAAATGCTCATTTTCGTACAAAGCACTTGTATAGAAACAAGGTTTAATCATGGACACTGCGAACGATTTGCAAAACACCTAGGTTGAATCCACTTAATCTCATCAACCCTTTTAAAAACAAAAGATAAAGAATGTGTCACCTGTAATCACATAACCGTCCATTGAAACATTAAGGCTGAAACTTTTCAAGGGTCGGGAAAACATTTTCAGCCCAGTCTAGATGTTAGTGCATGCACAGACAACTGTTTCTGCTTAATTAGGGCATATAGTAACAGCTTCATTAATACAAATCATTAATGAGTGTCAGTAGAGTAAAGGAATTTGGTTTTATCGATATCAGTGAAACAAGCCAGGACTGCCACTTTGGCAGAGCACACTCCCCCTTTAAGAGGTGTTTATCATAGTATTAATGTCAAAATGATAGATTAAAGGATACTAAAGATTTTAACATGGTAGCTACTATCTTTACAGGTCCTGTGACCCATTTAGTTTCAATCAATGACCAGGATTCACCACAACATAATCAAAATTCATGTCTTGCATTAAGAGGAGTGTGTATTAAAACCTGTAGCTCAGGTGTATGAAATTATTTTTGTCAATGCTCCTGATAAATATGTCACTATATCAGATTTTCTGCTAGAAATGCTGTCATAAAGTCAGGAAGAACCACATAAAAGGAGCTTCACAGAGCACGAAACATGACTTCATGAGGCTAGAAAGAAGGCAACATGTCCCATCTCGGATGAGCACGGTTGTGTGGGTGGGTGGGTGTACACGTAATCTGAATCATTTCCTGTCAGGAGGCTGCGCTGACATTGAAAACTGACTCAAACAGGACTGAATTCCAGCTTAAGTTATGATATACCATTCAAAAAATTAGGGGATATTCAATTTTGGGAGGATACCACTAGCCAGTGCCAATGCATATGAGAAAAAGTCATATATATCCATACAGATGAAACATTTCCAAAGGAATGGAATAAATTGTCACAGTTTCCCTCAATTTCTCTTCATCGTCTGTTTCCTCCTTGGCTTCATCATTTGTATTTATCAATCTTGTAAATCCAATATCCCCTACTTTTTTTCAATGGTATATGTGTCCATGGGCAACATCACAATGATGTGAGTGAATGAGTGAGTGAGTGTGTGAGTGTGTGAGCCAGCCAGTAGGTATGAATGATTAGGTGGAGAATGGGTGCTTGAGTAAGTAATTGGTGCATGAGTGAGTGAACTGGTGCATGAGTGAGTGAATTGTGCATAAATGAGTGAATTGTGCATGAGTGAGTGAATTGTGCATGAGTGAGTGAATTGTGCATGAGTGAGTGAACTGTGCATGAGTGAGTGAGCTGGTGCATGAGTGAGTAAATTGGTGCATGAGTGAGTGAACTGGTGCATGAGAGTGAATTGTGCATGAGTGAGTGAACTGGTGCATGAGTGAGTGAATTGTGCATGAGTGAGTGAATTGTGCATGAGTGAATGAGTGAGTGAACTGTGCATGAGTGAGTGAGCTGGTGCATGAATGAGTGAAAGAATGAGTTGGCTTTTACACAGCTTTAGTACTCCAGTTAGATTGTACCACATCAGCTTGATGTTGCCTCATATATTCCTCTTTGGAAAAATATTGGAGCATGCAAAATACAATGATCTGAAAATCCCATACAAAAGGTGGATAACAATCTCCTGATCAATTCTCTGGGGGTAAAATATGTACCAAATAAGAACTCTGGCCTCCCACACATAAAACCCTCCATCTCACAAGCGTGTGTCCAAATCTCTGTTGACCACAAACAATGGCCATCTGTTGATCAAGCCTTTGATGACCTGGTATCAAAACATCATACCTGTCTGTTATGTTTATTTCTCTGGAGTAGAGCAAATCGATGTGACGTTAACTTGACCCATATCCCTCGGCATCATGGGAAGTGATACAGATACACGACCTTCACCTTTCCATGTGATGTTTTCTTAAGACTTCCCACATCACATTCACACATAGTTCATCTTGTATAAACTTTTATCATAATTTCTGCTATTCAATACGCTGATGAAATACGGAGGAATCTAAGGCGAGGAAACATGAGCATTCCATCGCCTCGCACACAGTCTGTGGGGTCAGAGGCCCAGATAAGCTGCGTATCCGGGTAAAATACGCATAGAATTACGCATTTAAAAATAATTGTTGTGTAGCAATTACGCATTTAAAATGTAAGATAAGCAAAAAGTTTAAAACAAATGCGTACGGAATATATTTATAAAAATCGCTAGCGTAATGAAAAAGACACCGATTGCTGTCAAGTTGTACTGTTAGTATAGGACAAGTGTTGTAATGTCAGTATAGAATGAGTGATTTTTTATGAAATAATTTCCATTATATTTAAGTTGGTTTTGATTAGGTATGACATAAGGCAGAACATACCTGCTTAGTAAACTTGCTCAATGACATAATACTTAGGTGAGTAAAGTGACTGAAATACGCACATATTTGAAAGCAGTGGGTAACGGAAAATGAAATACCCTCTCAACATTCATAATACCCACTCAAAAAATACAGTGGGTACAGTACCCACATGAGCTAAATCTTATCTGGAGCTCTGGTGGGGTCATCCACCTTGAACAGTGAGTGAGTGAGTGAGTTTAGTTTTTAGCTTTTAGCAATATTCCAGCAATATTACGGTGAGGCACACCAGAAATGGGCTTCACAAATGGTACCCATGTGGGGAATCGATTGCCTTTCACCAGTTTCTGCCATATAGCTGCAATATTGCTGAGTGTAGCATCAAACAAGGACCAAATCAACCAAACCTTTCACCACTTTGAAAGTAAAACCAAAATAAAAACTTAATGAGAGCCACTGAAAATATGTGGGTTTCACAGTACTATTAACAATAGGAAAGCTGTAAATACTGAACATGTCCAAAAAAACATGATCTTCCACACTGCAAATGAACACTTAACCCATGTGCTTCCACTTTGAAAGTAAGACATCAAAACTAATACTTTTAATATTAAGGCTAGACCAATTTTATTTCTTGTTTAATGGATTTTTGTCCTCAGAAAACCTCAAGGCAAGAGGGGGGAAAAAATATCATCAGTCAAAGTCATATTCCTTTTAAATACAAAAAGTATTTTACTACTGTCAATTTATGAAGTGTATATGGGGCAAAAAACAAAATTTCTTGTAAGTTTACATTTTTGTGGCAATAAAAACATTAGGATTTTAATTTTTTTAGGAAAACAACACCCCCCCCCTCCCTTTTATTCTTGAAAAAAAATATGACGGATCCATAAAACAAGAAATATAATTGGTCTGGCCTAAGTGTAAGACTGACTGAGTTTGGTTTTATGCCGCTTTTAGCAATATTCCAGCAACATCACGGCAAGGAACACAAGAAATGGGCTTCACACATTGTACCCATGTGGGGATTCGAACCCGGCTAAGTGTAAGAAATAAGACGAAATATTTGTTTGATGTTAAACAGTGCAACATTCCAGGCAGGAGCAGAGCATATATATATTTGAGTAACAGACATGACTACCAAGAGACGCTGACAAATTACCAGCCAAATCACAGAATTTAACCATCAAATTCATTGATCCCATTTTTTTACCATCAAATAAATTCTAACCTGGAATCCAGATCTTACATAATTAATAGTTACAATATCCACGCAACTTACTGCTACATATTTGACAAAGTCTACATTGTTCATGTAATTTGTACACATGAAAGGTTTGAATTTTTATGATTATGGCTACCCAGTTAGACATATAGGCTTCTTTCCCGTCAACTTAACATCAACTCCCCAGCTTCCTGAAGCGAAAAGGCTATAAAGATTGTACACACTGCGTACCCATAAAACCCGATCAAAAATGTCTCCAAGCAAGAGGGAGCTTAACAAGAAGCTGCTCTAGTTATTAATGTGGTATTTTTATTTCCTGAACTTCAAACCGAATAACTTGTAAGTATTCAATTTGCATTGACCTCAAGAATATAATGCTTTCTGGATATCAGAACTCACAAAATTCACATACACTAAAACCATGAATTGTGTGTCATATTGAAGTGTATTACACATGACCTGAATTACTGTGGTTCATACCCAGACTGTGGCTTGGCCAGCATTATGTATAGGTCTTGTCTCTGATGTAGATATACTCCAAGGCCCTCAGCAGAGGCAACTGATACCCTTGAACTTACACCTCCATTGAAAATGGTTACTTGAATTAGATGATGGACTTTAAGAAGATACTTTATCAGGTTTTGAATTAGGAAATAAAATGCTTTCATGATATTACCAAGGTTATAAAAGATTAAAATCTAGATGAGGTTTTTGTTTGGATGTGGGTTGTGGGTAGGTGGAGCCTTTTTGTTGGGATTAGGATTACGAGTAAGTGTGGGGGAAAGCACTACAAATTATTTTCATTACCAGTACTCAAGTATTAGAAGTTCAATTTGCAGGATTATTCTAAGCATCTCACCAGACCAGAAGGCTGAGAGACAACAATGTCGATAAGAGATTCGTCTCCAAAACATTATGAAGAATCATTAAGCAGTCTATGCACCTTGTTGTCAGAACAGACTTGTTGATGTAAAGAATGTCTGCTTTTTAATGTCAACTGAGAGCATGCAACTGTATCCCATTACAGTCCCTATAACTAAACACAATCAGTGTCAAAGGTTGTAAGCTTAAGTCTTCTATACTGACCACCATTTTCAGTACATATTATAGGGTTTCCCCTTGGTATTTTTAGCAGGGTGTAGCGCGCTACCCTTTTTATTTTGCACCCTCCCCTTTTTCTAAGGCACCCTGCCCTTTAACAAAATTGCTACAAAATTCCTGTCCAGGAAGAAAAGAATATGAGACTAAGCTTTCTCAGTGTGTTCCTCAAATGATATTGGAACAAAGAATACAATAATTGATATCAACATTTGGTTGTTTTTAGTTTTTATTTTATGTTGAAGTTAAATGAAATAACTGTGCTCTTGGAGCATGGAGTAATCATATGTATGGATAAATTGATACTTGGAAATCTTTCATTGCATGCCCCTTTTGAAATTCTGTCGCCTGCCCTTTTTGGATCCTTGGGGAAACGATATGTTACTCTGACCATGTGGACCATTAACATAATGACTTAACACCTCTATTTTGAGGGTTACTGAACTAGTTTAGCTGACCACAACACATAAGTATTTCCTGGCCAGAGAACAGACAGCCGGCACTAACATTCCTCCCATATCTGTGGCGGACTGGGCCATACATGAAACACCTGTCACTATCTTGTCTACATCAGTCTGACAGGTAATTAACATACTGATTCATTGGGCTACTGTTCAACTCCTGGTTATCTGGGTCTCCCATACATCTGGACCCATTTGAAAGCCCTGTTGGAGTCCATATGAACATCTTTGAACGGATCTCCATATGAGAAATTCATCTGGCCTAAAGTGAATGTTGATGGTGACTATATGACAGGATATGAAGGCAGCGTCTTCTGTGAAGTGAATCTGGCTTGAAGGAGCGAGCGAGTTGGGTTTTACACAGCTTTTAGGGAATTGTGGGGAATTGAAGCCAGGCTTTCAGCATGACAAGCAAATGATTTAACCACTAGGCTACACCACTGCACAAAGTGAGTCTCTCTGGTGAGGATATCAGAAGCTTACTGAAGACACTGTCACTGTATGTGATGTTAACTGATGTGACAAACTGTCCTAACATTACATGTTGATGGGTGCCACGGATTAAGTTTATCCATCCTGCCTGAAAATTGCTGGGCCTTTTCCCCTTTAAGTGACACTTGCTGGGCCTTGTTCCATACAAAGTGAAACTTGCTGGGCCTTGTTCCATACAAAGTGAAACTTGCTGGGCCTTGTTCCATCCAGCTTGAAACTTGCTGGGCCTTGTTCCTTGTAAGTGAAACTTGCTGGACCTTATTCCTTGTAAGTGAAACTTGCTGGGCCTTATTCCTTGTAAGTGAAACTTGCTGGACCTTGTTCCATCCAGCCTGAAACTTGCTGGGCCTTGTTCCTTGTAAGTGAAACTTGCTGGACCTTGTTCCATCCAGCCTGAAACTTGCTGGGCCTTGTTCCTTGTAAGTGACACTTGCTGGACCTTGTTCCATCCAGCCTGAAACTTGCTGGGCCTTGTTCCGTGTAAGTGACACTTGCTTGACCTTGTTCCATCCAGCCTGAAACTTGCTGGGCCTTGTTCCATCCAGCCTGAAACATGCTGGGCCTTGTTCCTTGTAAGTGACACTTGCTGGACCTTGTTCCATCCAGCCTGAAACTTGCTGGACCTTGTTCCGTGTAAGTGACACTTGCTGGACCTTGTTCCATCCAGCCTGAAACTTGCTGGGCCTTGTTCCATCCAGCCTGAAACTTGCTGGACCTTGTTCCTTGTAAGTGAAACTTGATGGGCCTTGTTCCTTGTAAGTGAAACTTGCTGGGCCTTGTTCCATCCAGCCTGAAACTTGCTGGACCTTGTTCCTTGTAAGTGAAACTTGCTGGGCCTTGTTCCTTGTAAGTGAAACTTGCTGGACCTTGTTCCATCCAGCCTGAAACTTTCTGAGCCTTTCTGTGTTATTGTGAGCATATAGGTTAACATTAGTTAGCAATCACACAAATCTCTACATCACAGCAGTGTGTGCCCTCACTCACTCTAATTGATTACACTACATACCCATGTAAGGCTGCCTTGGTAATGACAAGTCACATAGCTAGAGGCCAAAGACAAGGCTAGCTTGATTACTGATGATCAATAGTGATGCTTTACTCATGAAGTTGTGCATCTATGTATCCACTTCAGGAAACCATGTATTACAACACCTTGATTGGAGCTCTGACATGTCCCAACATGTCCTAACATGTCGTGTGTACATCTTGAACATACTGGCTACAGCCTCACTGACCGTCTATCATGTCAGAACCATCCAACAGGTGCTTGTTTATCATGACAACATTAAAAGCATGACAGAGCATCCAACAGGTGCTTGTTTATTACATACCTTACTCATGGATCACCATGTCCAGCGGATGCTTGTTTATGATCTACTAAACACTACAATGTCCAGAAGGGAATGTTTCTTATAGACATGGTACATTATGCTTCTTAATGACCCTTCTGTGTGATAAACATCTCTTTTATGACTCTCCAGGAGACATAGGTGATGTTTAGAGCCCAAAACAGGTAAAATATGAATCATAACTTATTTCTGGTGACAGACACCCTCTGGCAAATGCAGTTGTCATGGCCCCTACACATAGAATTATAAGCCCAGCAGCACTCAAACACATGCCCACCAACACCGAAACAACGGACCACAAAAAATGAAACACCAGCCCAACATCTCCGAAACACAGGCCCAGCAACAAAGAAAAACATACTGAAAAGCAAGACCACAGTAATGAACCTGCATAATTTCATTTTGCACAAAAAGAAGAAATAATATCATATTATGTAACTAAAAGAAACTGACTTGAGCAACATTTACCGGAACATCCTTTGCCAGCCAACAAATAGAAAGTATATTTCACTTTTTACATAAAATAACTTAGCAGAGTTGTCAACTGCATCTGTTCCTTAATGGAAAGTAAATCTTATCTTACTGATGATAACAGCTCTATTTTATAGCTCAACATGACATTTTTCTGCCTGGGAACGGTGTTCAGAAACTCAATTTTCTCTGGCCATGAAATCACATGACAACAATGTTCTTTGTACAGGAAGCCAAGTGCACTTAGATGAACCCGAGACCGCACACCTCTATCCCAACAGGAGTAAATGAGTTGTCAATGAGGACAATTACAACTCAGTCAGGACTGGTCATTGGTCAGCCACAATGAGGCAGCCATCATGACGACCTCTAGGTGACCTTCTTGAGAACATGGGCAGGACACAATCTATGGAGTGGGGAGGTACACAAGTGATCAAATGTATGTAAACAGGATGACTATGTCATTAGACGAGCGACATCTCCCCTGGAATAGATAAATTTAACATTACACATGGTCAGCATGTTCAAACACACCCTAGTCGGGAAGGTTCAGGCTGCAGAACATGACTAACACTTAGTCACTGAACTAGACTAACATTTAGTTCCTAAAATAAAACATTCTGAACAAAAAATATATATCTGTGAAATACAGAACACAGTCCAAATTCAGCACAGAACAATGGCGAATTTTTTCAGGAACTGAGGCAATCTAGGCTTGTCAAAGAGTTTGAGACTTGAGTTTGAATATTTTATCATTTGTTCTCTAAGATCTGGCAGACAGACTACAACAATGCATGATGAAAAAGTATCAACAGTTGCCTTGGTAACGCCTTGACAAAACAAAGTAAATTTTTATAAGGTATTCTTACATGGCTGCAAAGATGTACATGGTACAGAAGAGAGGAGTTGATCTTTGTTTTTAAATGATGAGCTATCACTTAGAACCCGTGAACATCGAGGGTTAGGACTGGGCTTTAGCAGCGCATGTTTGTCACAAGACGTGCCTGACAGGACCAGGTGGTCAGGCTCGCTGGCTTGGTTGATGCATGTCATTATATTACAGTTTGATATCAATCACTGCATTGTCTGGTTCAAACTTGACTATTTGCAGACCGTTGTCATTTAGCTCTAATATTGCAAAGTGTGACATTAAACAAAAAACAAAACAAAACAAAACCCAAACAAACAAAACAAACAAAACAAGCCCATGCACTAAACACAGGGCTACCCAGCTGCCAACTTGATATCTGACGATGAAATACACAATGCCATTACTAAGAAAGTGTAATCCCAAATATAACACATGTTGATATCTGACATCAGTATCAGTTAATCTCCTCCACTGATAACCTAGCCTACACGACATGTTGTCCAATCAGCTGATGTCACCAAGCCAACAAGAAGGTGTATCCCCAGCACCTACACAGACAGAGCTATTGCTGGCACACTCACACCAGAAAAAATGTCGTAACTTCCCAATTTGGAGGCAAAGGCATGTGGAGTGCATAGACCAGCATGTGTGGGCTGAGTCAAGCAAACAGTGAAACAGATTCACAAATGGTTCACATATTTCACTGATTCAATCAGACAGGTGCTTTCTTTTGAGCAATTCAAAACACAGCTGCACCTTACCAGGTTATCAAAAACAATTTATACCTGTTATTATCACCTTCTTTTTTTAGTATGAACGTGATAAAATATTTTGACAATTTGTATGTGTTCAGATAAATATGCATTGGGTACATATCATCCATGACATCTACACCCTTCCCAACACATCAAAAGGTCTAGTAATATCCAGTTGCCTTTAGTAATGAAACTACCTTCAGGTGTGCTGAGTGTATGTCAGTTTGGGAGAGCTACTTCCAGAGATATTTCACCTTCAAAGAGAAGGGACTAATCACCCAATAATCCATTTCAGACATCAAAAGATTTGCCTCCTGAATGAAAAACAATTGTGAGTTGAGTGAGTTAGTTTACTGTAACCCAGTTGTTAACAGTATTTCAACTTATACCCATCATTGTGACATGTTGGTGAAACTGTTGAATTGGTCATTTTGATATTAAGTTGGTCAGGCAGTTGTAACATGGTCATTCTGACATGTTGGTGTGGCAGTTATACCGTAGTTATTGTGACCTCTTGTTGATGAGGCAGTTATACCATGGTTATTGTGACTTCTTGTTGACGAGGCAGTTTTACCATGGTTATTGTGACCTCTTGTTGATGAGGCAGTTATACATGATTTATTGTGACCTTTTGTTGATGAGGCAGTTATACCATGGTAATTGTGACCTCTTGGTGACGAGGCAGTTATACCATGATTATTGTGACTTCTTGTTGATGAGGCAGTTATACCATGATTATTGTGACCTCTTGTTGATGAGGCAGTTATACCATGGTTATTGTGACCTCTTGTTGATGAGGCAGCTATACAATGGTTATTGTGACCTCTTGTTGATGAGGCAGTTATACCATGGTTATTGTGACCTCTTGTTGATGAGGCAGCTATACAATGGTTATTGTGACCTTTTGTTGATGAGGCAGTTATACCATGATTATTGTGACTTCTTGTTGATGAGGCAGTTATACCATGATTATTGTGACCTCTTGTTGATGAGGCAGCTATACCATGGTTATTGTGACCTCTTGTTGATGAGGCAGTTATACCATGGTTATTGTGACCTCTTGTTGATGAGGTAGTTATACCATGGTTATTGTGATCTCTTGTTGATGAGGTAATTATACCATGGTTATTGTGATCTCTTGTTGATGAGGTTGTTATACCATGGTTACTGTGATCTCTTGTTGATGAGGTAATTATACCATGGTTACTGTGACCTCTTGTTGATGAGGCAGTTATACCATGGGGATTGTGACCTCTTGTTGATGAGGCAGTTATACCATGGTTATTGTGACCTCTTGTTGATGAGGCAGTTATACCATGGTTATTGTGACCTCTTGTTGATGAGGCAGTTATACCATGGTTATTGTGATCTCTTGTTGATGAGGCAGTTATACCATGGTTATTGTGATCTCTTGTTGATGAGCCTTTTGTGACATGTTGTAAAATGTTGACTTAATTCTGGTGGAATTAGTATAAACAGTAAAAAGTCGCACCCACCAACAACATTAATAATAACAATAACAGTCCATTTATCATGTGCATTACTCCATGCACAATGCATGCTCGAAGCGCCCCAAAATCTGATTATTTTAACCACGGTTAACCCAAGCTGCCTGTGAGGCGCTCGAGGGTTATAGTCACATGACTATCCCACCGGGTACCCATTTTCTGCTGGGTGAACAGAGGCAATTTTGAACAAACTCACTTGCCTAAGGTGAGACCACATGTATCACAAAATTCAGCTGCACCACCATAAGTTAGAACCATCAACACATATCAGCTCCAGCATCAAAGTCCACCCTGCCAACACAGTCTCAGAGACTAGAGTCACAAGTCGGCACCACCAGCTGTCTGTTCAGCCACTAGTTATGGGCCAGGTGTTATTGTGTCTGTGTGAAGATGTGCAGGAATCCACTTGGATTACCCACTGATCCCCAGGGGTCAATGTATGGGGCCACCAGACAACAGGGGCACTCGGTACATCAGACACAGGCACTGTAACCAGTCTTTATTGGTGGTTACTTGCAGTTTTCTGTATTGTCTCAGCGGACATTTGCTTCAGTTCTGTGAAAACTATGTATTTTGAAATAAGTGTGACTGAAATCACTAAGCTTTCATTTCCCTATTATAGATACCTTTTAAAGGTCTTCTGATGTTGGTGTATCTACAAGAGTGAGTGAGATGAGTTTAGAATTTTACAGTTAGCTAATGTGAGACAATATTCCAGCAATATGATGAAATAAATGTGACTGGACAACCAGAAATGAGTTTAGTTTTACACATTGTAGCCCATGTAGGGAATCAAACACAGGTCTGGAAAAGAAAATATCCATGGTTTTGAATTTTGAATAAAAAACATGTTTAACCACTAGGCTACCCCACTGCCCCTGTAACTACATGACCTGAAAAATGGTCCTTATGCAGACTCCCTCACAGGGTACTGAACCCTATGGAAGTTTCAACATTCATAGTATTAGAGTGCCAATTGCATGGATAATATTGCCTCGGGCAACGATAATATTGTTAAAAGCACAGTTCCTGGTGTCTGAAAGGAACACTTATGAGTTGGGTTAAATGCCACTCTGAAAAGCATCCCAGTTCTAATACAGAATTCAGATTACTGGCGCTTTGGCTCTAAGATGGTATTGATCTGGAGCTCTGTCAGTATAATAGTTTTATATCTTCACTTTTACCAAATGCACCTATACATAACACTGAACCAAACAGACATATTTGAAGAAAATCAACACCAAACAATCCCTACTGTTTTCCTATGAAGGAGGCTGACCTTCAGTCAAGGGGACTGGCAACCTCCAGAAGCTGGTTAACACTTGAGCCACTTTAAGGCCTGACTCACTCACTTCCGATGCTGTAACATAATGCTGAGCTAAGGAACCGGCTGGCCATCGCTGACAACATGGGAACACTTTCAGCGATCTACCACCATCCAGTAAGGCTGTCAGCTTTTTGTAAATGCCCTAGGCAATGCACTGCATCACTTTCAACTGCATCAGGATCTTATAAACAGCTTTTAAACCATGTCATGAAATCCTTCAATTTTATGTGCAGTCTTAGAAATTTGTTTCTTGGCTAGTCCTCAGAATATACTGTGATTACATTTTGAGTCAGTTATATTATTTCAAGATATGTAGCAAAACTGAAACGCTAAGAACTTGTTTAGAATAAAGAAATTCTTGTAATCAAAAAGGCTTAAGAAGATCTGATTCTTTCTTATTACCTCAGTTTGTCATGGTATAATGTGTTTGTATAGTCTGTCATACAGACCCTGAAGCAAATATATCCAAGAAATCCAACGCAAGCCTAGAAAATGTGGCAAGTCTAGATTTCCACAGCTTCAAGAAAGTCTCAGGGCTCCATTTCATTATATTTATATTTTTTCAATATGAGCTTTTTTCTGTATAATATGTTCATTTCAGAGACTAGTTGTTAGTCTATGTGTTTGTATTACTACAATATCTGTCATGTTCTAACAGATCACCTATGGTATTGCGAAAGATTTAGGGTCTCTTTATCTTCTTTATAGTATTATTTTGTTGTTAATAGAAGCTACTTCCAGCCATCATGCAACATGACTGAAGATTTGACAAACACATGTATATGATGTCGATCACTAGATTGTCTAGTCCAGACTCACTTACATGCCACTGCTATAAACACAACTTAATACTGATAAAATAGCATTTGTTGCCCAGGTAACGGCAGCAGACTGTACCAACAAGAGCAAAACTCATATCATCACAGGGGTGGAAATAACCCATTGCCCGACATCCCAGTCCAGTGTTTTTTTCTGTCGGGCAAGCAAATTTGTATATCACGCTGTACCAGTGTCCAGTTGCATTTCCAATGTTAATTATGTTGTTTATTTTAAAAAATGAACAAGAAAAACGGCCGGTATAGTGAAAAAATGATCAGGGCAAGTGATTTTACAAGTGCCACTGTACCGGAGTACACTAGCAATTTTAAAGTTATTTCCACACCTGCGTCAGAAAACATTTGTCTATGATCTAGGTCATGATTTGTGAAGTGGAGTGGTTGTACAAGTGCTGTGATCTTGATAAAGGGAGTGAAATGCACCATAAATCAGACCCACTCAGGTCCTATCAGGAGAGACTGGACAGGTCACAGATATGCTCATAGCACTTGGCCCAAACTGTAAGCCTCTTAGTGAAAAGTCAACAGCTAGATGAAGGTAGATAAGAACAAAGTGGGGAACGGTCAAGACTGTATAAACACCTACAAAAATATTCATCGTTATCGTTATGGTCTTGCAGTTCAAACACTCATCATCCATTTTGGGCATCCATTGTTACCAACCAATTGCCTTTCAAAGTTTATGTAACTGTCTGTGTGAGTTACTTAAAGCATGCTTTGAGTGAGTGAGTGTAGGGAATCAAACCCAGATCTTCTTTTTAACGAGCACATGCTATAACCATGAGGCTACCTAGACTTACATCTAGTCTCTGAAATGAACATATTTTACAGAAAGAGTGAGAGAATGAATATATTTTACAGAAAGAAATATGCATAAAATAATCATCAAAATATAATGAAAAGAACCGATGACTGAGACTTTCATTTCATTTTCAGAAACTAACCCGGAAACAGTGTAAATCTAGACTGAGACCTTCATTTTTGTGTAAATCTAGACTTGCCACTTGTTGTAGATTTGCATGCGCTTTCTTGGATATATTTGTTTCAGGGTCTGTATGACAGACTAGAGTCTACCCTACCACCCTTGACTTTGATAAGTCTAAAGAGTCCTCAGGCCTTTTCTATACTGGAGTGAGTGAGTATGGTTTTACGCCGCTTTTTAGCAATATTCCAGCAATATCACGGCTGGGGACACCAGAAATGGGCTTCACACATTGTACCCATGTGGGGAATCAAACCTGGGTCTTCGGCATGACGAGCCAACGCTTTAACCACTAGGCTACCCCACTGCCCCTTTCTATACTGGAAGCACCCTACTCCTGTTCCACTGAACAATGTTAATGCAATCACTGCCCTATGTCTATGGGACACACAGTCTATGGGGTATTGGGATCTCTCCATATTGGATCTTTTCTTTGTTTAAGTGTGATGATATTCTCAACATTTCCCTTCATGTAATAGTGAGTGAGTTGAGTTTTACGTCGCTTTTATCAATATTCCAGCAATATCACAGCTGGGACACCAGAAATAGGCTTCACACATTGTACCCATGTGGGCAATTGAACCATGGTCTTCAGGGCAACAAGCAAACCCTTTAACCACTAGGCTACCCCAGCGCCCCATCATGTAACAGGTCCAGGAAGTTCATACCAAATGCAACAAAGCAAACAGAGCCATCAACCACTAAAAGTCTGACCATCAATCAGATCGGTCTCTCCAGGCTGAATCACCGTTACCAGATCAAACAATCTGCAGATTTGTAACAATAGGCCTTGAACTGATCCAGCCAGCCATGAATAAATCACATTAATCCTATTGTCCCCTTAAATCTCTGCCAGCTGCTCCTTAAGTAACCAGAGACACGAGGGGCCACTTAACCCCTTCTTGGGTGTCTGGCACGCTTCATGGGGCTCATTCTTAAAACCCAAAGCCCAGTTCCGCAAAGGGATCATACTGTCTATGAAAATGTTTGGGAGTTGTGATCATATGTTTTGAGTTACAGGGCCCAATGGGGCTTGGATTAGAAGTCCTTTATTAGCAGACCAAGCACCTGCTGGCGTGACAACTCATTCTTGTCCACCACAATTAAATTATGCAATAATGTACACTGTCAAAGTTTCATATGTTATCAATTTGTTAGGTCTGGAACTGTATGGCCATTTACTACCAAATTAGTGAGATCTCGAGTACATATCTATCCCACTTGTGAGGGCTAAATTATGTCTACATCTACCCAACATGTAAGGTCTGGATGTAAGTTTAGATCTATCCCACTTGTGAGGTCTTGGAAGTGAGACTACATGCACAAACACCATAAGTGTTCCCAAAACAGCCATCTCCTGTGGCTGGGCTGCTAATGGTCACATGGGGCAGTATCCTCTCCCTTCAGTGTTGACCAAGGGACAAGGGGTCACCTCAAGAAAGCAAGGATCAACACGAGGGCGACAATCCAATGCAGATGACCAATGGTCAAGTTACAACTGGAGACAAAGACCCTCAAGCATGTCACATTTCTAGGTAAATGGATCTCTACAATGCAAGCATAGAGAGAAATTCAATGCCATTCTGATAATCCAATTATTTTGTCACCATACACCTGAGGTGTGAAGGTATATCTGCTGTTTCATGTCCATCTCGACAGGCTTGGCTGTCAGGTATAAAATTACACAGCACCTTGTACAAATGATGATTTCAGTGCAACTAAGTGTTGACAATCACTTTTATATGAAACATTTCACCAACGTTGAATACGATATATACCACCATGGCTGTTAATAATCTATATACCCTAACAACTCCAGTTATTGAATAGATCCTCTGTATGTCCAGTAGTGGCTCTACCTACACTACATACACCATTGTGGCTATTCTGAGGTTCCTGTATAAGCAGTCCATGTCCACAATAGGTCATACTTGTCAAAGACAACTAAAATGTCAGGATCTCTTACATGCCAAGTGTGTAATCACCTTCCTTTGGAGCTGATTGTTACTCATGAATGAGTGAGTTTAGTTTTACGCACCATTTAGCATTATTCCAGCAATATCATGGTGGGGACACCAGAAATGGGCTTCACACATTGTACCCACGCGGGGAATCAAACCCGAGTCTTCAATGTGATGAGCGAATGCTTTAACCACTAGGCTATCCCACTGCCCCTCGTTATTCATGCTTTCACTCTTTAGTTTAGAGGTACTTTCAGTCTGTGAGAATATTTCGGCTCATATGACAACGTGCATCGTGTGTGTATGTGTACGCGGCTGCAGCCCAGACTTAAGCTGGTTTTATAGTGCTAGCTCACTGAGATACCATGACGCAGTGAAGCATGAATACCCCACTCAGACACAATATACTGACTCCGAGCCGACCAGTTCTTATTGTACCCATTAATGCCGAGCGCCAGGCAGGGACCAACAAGTACCATATTTTAACGTCTTTTGGTATGATGCGGTCGGGGATCGAACCGGCGACCTTCCGCTCTCCGGGCGGACGCTCTAACCACTACACCACGGAGGTGGTCTTAGTTTATCTTGTACAGCCTTGATTACTGCAGATTCCTGTGGTGCTAGAGATTCATTGATGAATGTCCCATACTACCCACTTACACAATATCCTGAAACTTTACACAACATTTGACTAATATGTGACCATTTATTCCATGGGCTGGTTGATACGAATTATATACAACAGACTTATCTAACAGCTACCAGCTCACCTACAGTAGAGACAACTGGGACAGATAAGTGTTCCATGCACTGACCCACATCCCTGTGCCTCTACCGGACAATAAACAGAGAAACCAAGTTTACTATGTATTATACAGCCCAGCATGCTGTTACAAGAAATATACCACGGTCACATTGGAATTAGTCACCCAGTAAGACTCAAGAAGATCCCCGGCTAAAGGAGAAAGTTCCTTGACATATCTTTCTTCACGGACATCTGTACACAAGTGAAGTATAATTGATAATGTCACAATGCCCTCAATAGCATTGTAAGGTTTCTGCATCTTTATTCAACGAAACTAGCCCATAGAAGTGTCACTATGTGACATATATCTACTTAATACAGTATTGAGACATAAGTATTTAGGCATTACATCACAATACAAGAAATCTCAAAATCACTGATGTTGCCAAGTTAAGAAGAAATGTTCAATCATCAAATATGCTGATAAAATAAAAGAATACATACGTATCTAGCCATATAAAATATACTAATAATTTGAATATTCTCGCACAAGCAGTTTACAAAGAAATGTTTGGCAGGAGCTTGCAATCAAACCTAAACGCCTCATAGATTCCAAGATTTTAAAATGAGTGAGCATGGTTTTACACTTTGACCAATAATTCAGCCATATTATGGCCGTAGAACTTAGCTTCACAAGTTGTGCCCATGTGGGGAATAGAAAATACATCTTTGGCATGGCCAGCGAATGCTTTAACCTCAAATCAACTTTATCAACCCTCAAATTTCAGAGAATTGTTAAACATTCACTCTTGCAAAGCCACTCTTTAAACAAACTTGGTCCTCCAGGCTAGGTCAGCAATCATCCAGAAAAAACACATTTATCAAAACTTTCACCACAATATATGATCAAAAAGCAAACACCCATAACATCAACTTTGATCCACTGATATCATGTTAGATTTATTTTTCAACATATCAATACATCTATCCATAAAGACTTGCGCCTATTCAGGTAATGATGTCCCCACCTGCCCAGGGGGTACACAATCCTGGATTACATCTAAACAGGCTACTACAACCTAATCTGATAATTACCTCCGCCTCATCTACCACTTCAACAGTAGGTTAATCGGGCTCACACCACACTCGGCTGCTTAGTTGTTAACCCACATCTTGGGTTTCATGAATCTGCTTGTAAGACTACCTCAGGAGATGAATAATCATATCTCATAAAAAAGAATTTCATATTAAAACCAATCACCAAAAGGTGAGTGAGTTTAGTTTTACGCCAATTTTAGCAATATTCCAGCAATATCAAGGCCAGGGACACCAGAAATAGGCATCACATATTGTACCCATGTGGGGAAGCGAACCCAAGTCTTCGGCAAGCGAACGCTTTAACCACTAGGCTACCCCACCGCCCCTCACCAAAAGGTAGGTTAGTTAAGTGTTTTTTACTTCTTTGAACAATGGTATTTTGTGGTACGTCAGTGAAAGCCAGGATTCACAGAAATAAGTTGGTTTAATGCTGCTTTGAGCATATTCCAGTTATATCAGTGTGTTCATGTTGACAGACAATAATAACTGGCTAATCCGAAGTGAAATTAAACACAATTACTTAAACCACCATCAAACAGGGAGGCAAGGCATGTGTCAAAAGTTTTAAAGATGGTATTATTTTCATATATCAAATGTGCAAAAGTTTTGTCCCAACTGCTTTTCTTGAAAAGGTGTAGCTAATTAAGAATCAAGTGATGTTGAAAAATCAGATTCCTGATGCAGAAATATAGCAATTAGCATTGTGTAAAGGGACAGAGGCTGGGAAGTGATGTTGGGCAAATTTGTCTTCTCATTAGCTTTGACCTTTCGTCCCTGATATGGTATCCAGCTAGGGTCCATGCAGGTTCCAAGGCACTGTAAGTCCCCATGGTCCCTAGTATGGAGGCGGGGTAGATACATAGCCTTTAAAGAGGCAAGTTTAGATAAGACACTAAGGATACCAGTCTGTTATTATATCTTTTAAGAAATTTTCATTTAAACTATTAATTATAACCTTAGAAACTCATGCAAGTCTAGGTAGAAACAGAGCACAGAGGGGTACACCAGAAATGGGATTGAAACATTATGCCCACTATGTACCGTAGTTTGTCATACACACCCTGAAGCAAATGTATCCAAGGAACCCCACGCAAGTCTAGTTAATGTGGCAAGTCTAGATTTCGAAAAAAGTGTCAGGGCTCCTTTTCATTATATTCTTTTTTTTTACTATGATCTTTTTTTTGGGTACAATATGTTCATTTCAGAGACTACTTGTTAGTCTGGGGGTACCGAACCCACATCTTTGGCCTGATCTCTTGCTTGAACCACTGCATTACCCTTCTTTTTCTGTATTGAAATGTTGTCATGTATATTTCTGACGGTCTTTCTCTTAAATCCCGGGAAAGCTCTGTGACAAAATCCTACTTCAAACACCACAGTTACGAAACATGTTAAACAATAACCGAAGTGGGAACATGCCTCATTTCCTCCATATCTTATTTACAATGTCAAAAAGGAAAACAAGCCAACATAAAATGTAACTTTTAAGTATTTAAACTGGGAAAGTTCTGGAGGAAGAGAGGCAGCACAACCACATGTAGAAGAGAAATCTGGCCACACTGCCTCTGATGTCTCTCCCGGAACCCAGAACCAGCACGGGACCAACCCAAGCCATCACCACCAGCAGCTACAGGAAATTCTGCAGACGTTCCGAGCATGAGAAAACTCAGAGAAATCTGGGTAGAGGAAACGCTATCCTCAAGCAGGAAACAAGCTTACTCCATTCATAGGGACTGTGTCCATGCATTCATTCAGATATGTCTTTGGCCAAACTTCACACACTTGCTTGAACGGATCCACATTTATGGGAAATCAGGAACATGTTGACTTAATTTTAGGATCGCAATCTGAACTGTACTATTATTGAAACATTTCATATCAATGCTGCTTTGGTGTATCTAGTTGTTCGCTCATCATGACTTAAGACCAATATCTGATTTCCCATGAGTACAATGTTAGAAGCCCCATGTCTGACAGTGAGATTTTTATCCCCAACTGTGAGATTGCTGGAATATAGCTAAAAGCAGTGAAGGACTAAACTGAATCACTCACTCACTCAACCTCATACAACTGAATCCAAAATACTGTACAATACATATATTTCCAGAGAGAGACAGATTTTAACAGGTTTTAAAAATGAATTTAATCTCACTTTTTACTTGATTCATGAGCGATGTTAGAACAATGGAATATTACTTTGTTACATGTCTGAAGAATGATGACAATTTTTATGGATATACAACTTCATTTATTCTGTGAAAGGCAACGATTCGACAGATTCGAATGTTGTTGTCAAGCAAGTTATGAAACAAGTTGTCCGAGTCAAACATGGGCCTATATTTAAATGTTAAAACATTTACTGTCCATTAAATAGGTTTAATGTCAAAATATTTCACAAGTCTGGATTAGGGTGCTCCAACCTCAGCCATATCAGCCATGTAATACAAAGCCATATTCCCTGCTGTGGTCACAGCATGGCCAGGCTGAACTTTGTTATACACTTGTGCATCAACATCACAACACAGATTTGTCTGAACAAACTGCATTTACTTTATATCATACTAATACACAGCAGTCTTCCCAGTTATGATCTGAAGAATTCAACTTCATTGACATGGCATAAATACGGCATGAGTCATGTGCGTTACCAGTCTGCATATCATGACAAGAATAGTATAATTAAGAACCTCTTTATTATACATGTGCAATGCCTCATTGATTGTCATATTTACATCCAACTTCTAAATGCATGTAAAAACTCCCCAGTCCTAATAATTATTCTAATCATTTCCACTACTTTTTGTTGTATTGATAACCATTAGAATGTTTGGTTAAGTCTACATACAATGTTGTATCATTATCTTTTATCACTGCCATGAAATATGTCCTACAGTTCACTACAGTTCACTAGTTGTGCCTGTCTGCTGTAGTGTTAAGGCCAAACAATATTTTTCGTCCAAATCATTAAATTATGTGAGACAGAGGGCACTGTAATTTTTATATTTTATTTAACAAAGTTAAAGGAAATGTTTAAACTATTAGTCAACGGATAAGATTAACCTGCAGCTTCACTTTTTATAGGATTTTCGTATCATGTTAGAGTGAGTGAGTTTAGTTTTACGCCGTGCTCAGCAATATTCCAGCTACATGGCGGGGGTCTGTAAATAATCGAGTCTGGACCAGACAATCCAGTGATCAACCACATGAACATCGACCTGCACAATTGGGAACCGATGACATGTGTCAACCAAGTCAGTGAGCCTTACCACCCGATCCCGTTTGTCGCTTCTTACGACAAGCATGGGTTGCTGAAGGCCAATATTCTAACGTGGACCTTCACGGGTCGTATCATGTTAGAAACATACGTAACAACTTTCTGTCTGCTGAGCCAATAAAACAATGTGAGGCAGGGTGTTTGGTAGTGAGGAATGTAAAACAAAAACATCTTTCAACATGGCCTTACAACATAATTACAACTGCTGACAGATGATGATAAGATAGTGCAGTCTCACACTTTAGTCACTGGCCGTTTTTAGCAATATTCCAGCAACATCACGGCAGGGGACACCACAAATGAGCTTCACACATTGTGCCCATGTGGGGAATCGAACCAGGTCTTCGGCGTGACGAGCGAACGCTTTAACCATTAGGCTACCCCACCGCCCCACCAAATCTAGAGAGTGAGTCTAGTTTTATGCTGTTTTTAAACGAAATTCCATCCCTATCATGACAGAAGTCCCCCAAAATGGGCTTCACACATTGTACATGTAGTAAATCAAACCCATGTCTTTGGTTACACCACAGCCACACCAAATCTAGTAAAATGTCCTTATGTCAACACAATAGTCCATGACACTACATCTACTGGGAATGATGCCAAAAGGTGTCAAAGTCAAAGGGGATTTGTCCAGACCAATAATGCTGACTTGACAATATTTCACATTAGTATGGACACACCTATCAATATAAATAATATCACCATGTCAGTGAAACATTTATCATCAGCATCTATTAGAAAGGGAAGCCCCATTCATTCCGTTACAAGGAATATTCATGACAGTCTTTCACAGCTGTTGAAATTATGCCAGTTCATTAACTTCAAAGACTTAATAAAAATCAGTGGTAAGTTAGAATGATAAACAGTAACATATCTGGACTTGTAGACTACCAACTAGTCTAAGTTTCTTGTAAGTGCAGTGAAACTACAAATGTAAAATCTATCAAATACAAAATCTTTCTGACAGTACTACATAGGATATGATTCATATCATGAATGAACCCATCAAACCACATCGGACATCCACTTCCCTGAGGAAACAAATACTTCAACCACTGCCACCACAAGTATGCAATATAAACAATATCCTCCCCCTTTAATATAAACACTGTTGTAACATGTGGTACTGTGATTCACCAAACAACATGTGCTACAGATTGAAGACTGATACATCTTATGTAGGCTTCACATGTTACACGTTATATACAACTGTTGCACAGTTCATTACTATGACCGTCAGATGGCCCATATCAAAATTATACAGTAGGAGATTTTAACTTTTTGGTAGGCAATTTGATGTGGCTAGAACATGATCAAATTATTAAAAAGAATTCAGGGCAACTTCTATTTCCTTTGTTTACTGTTTAACAGAGTTAAAAAATAACAAAGACGTTGCCCATAAATGTTTCATGTCTTCATTTACATGAAGACTATGACATTCAGTATGACAATGAAGCTCACTGAAGCTCATTCTGTGCAAGAAACTAATGAGGTCCTTGAAGTTTTTGTATGTTGTTGTTTTGTAATCAAACCTTTAGTGAAAAACATTAGGGATATGAAAAGGACCTCTAGACATCCATCCTTAATGTCTAACACTGTCTTCCCAGGAACTATACTTCAAGATGAGTACTTCAAATTCTTAATTCATCACACATGTGGGAATTCTTCTGCTGGTCTGGTGATCATGAACAAAGACCACCTCACACTAATGTATTAACCAATCTCTCCACAGATGGCACTGGATCTAGGGCAATAAATCAACACCACAGAATTGGTCACTTCCTGCTAGTACAAGACTGTCTATGCCTGATAGTTGGGTTTAGCACAAATTTGAACAATATTTCTGTCATCTCATGGTACATCAGTTTGACAGAAGAAACAAAAAATTGACCTAAAACCTGATTCTGTCTTTGAAGCAATCTTCCTAGTAGCTCTGATATTTCCATATAATCCACTGGACTAATATTAGTTTGATAGAAACTAATAATTAAAGGGCCCCTGTGAGATGGGAGATGCAAAACCCAAGGACTAGCTTCATTTAGGGCTTTTACATTATAAGTAAAAACAATATGGTTCAGGCCCAATCAGGGACGGTGAGACGGAATCATAAACCATGAGACTTAGACTTCTCGGAAAAAAATAAGATTGATTCAAATAGAAAAGGGGCCCTTGTGAGAAGGAAGATGCTTCACAGAGCTCCAGATAAGATTTAAGTGGGTACTGTACCCACTGTATTTTTTTTTGGAGTGGGTATTATGAATGTTGAATGGGTATTATGAATGTTGAGAGGGTATTTCATTTTCAGTTACTCACTGCTTTCAAATATGTGCGTATTTCAGTCATTTTACTCACCTAAGTATTATGTCATTGAGTAAGTTTACTAAGCAGGTATGTTCTGCCTTATGTCATACCTAATCAAAACCAACTTAAATATAATGGAAATGATTTCATTAAAAATCACTCATCCTATACTAAAGTACAACACTTGTCCTATACTAACAGTACAACTTGATAGTAATCGATGTCCTTTTCATTACGCAAGCGATTTTTATAAATATATTCCGTACGCATTTGTTTTAAACTTTTTGCATATTTATCATTTTAAATGTGTAATTGGTACCCAACAATTATTTTCAATGCGTAATTGGAAATTTTATATGCATATTTTACCCGGATACGCAGCTTATCTGGACCTCTGCTTCATTTAGGGCTTTTGCATTAGTAAAGGGAACAATATGGTGGTTCAGAAACTGTGAGAAACATTTATAAAACCACCAGTTGCATGCAGTTCATAGTCTCCCTGTAACACACTCCAGATGGCTTACAGCAGCTTCAGTCCCCAACCCCTGGAAACTTAGTCTTGCTTATCTGTTCTTCAGTAGCCAGGATCCTGACCCCCTTATCAGTTCCTTCTCCCCTCCTCTTAGAGCTCCCCCCTGCGTAATGAATTCCCCACCCCCTCCCCTTGATGTGTCAGAGATAAAGTTGGGCCCAGGGCTCCAGCTCTGCTATCAGATTCTGTTGCCGTTTACATAAACAGTAGATTGACACAAAATCAGCTGTTATTAACAGTTCTTTCTTTGTCTTGCACTCTTTGTCAGTGTTTCATGATAAAGGAAACCTCCATTATATAATCTTATAGAAGTTTATCCCCTGTTTTCCTGAGCAAGATATACAGATTAAAAACAGATCAAAATAGCAGCAACTGACACAGATTCTGGAAAAATTGTGCTTATACGACATATTCCTTCACGCTTTCAATGGAAGAATTCCTCAGCTAGCCTGTGTGATCTACAGCTGATGTGTAGAGAAGAGACACAGTACAAGGGGAACACAAAACACATTCTGTAATGTAAAACACACATTGATCATTTTCCAAAACTAAACGTAATATGGTTTCAAATAGTCTCTGGTTAACAATGGGGAGGGTTCTAAGGATAGACAACTTCTTTATTATCAATGTGAGCAATGTTTCAGTGTAGCTGCGTTATCAAGCATCACACCAAATTCCAAATGCCACTCAAAGAAGTTATTCCCTGGCTGCAAGGTTGTCCTTTTCTTCTATACATGTTCCTATTCCTATATCATGTTCAGAACAACACAGGATGTATTTAGATGGTTTGATGCCCTCAAAGTTTGCTCCTATTGTATTTGGATTTGGGGACCTTAATCTTTAAACTATTATGAGATTAACATTATGTTATTGACCTTTCCACTTCTGTACTTAATCTTGAACTCTGCATACCAGATAATTTAGCTGGAATTTTGGAAAGACTTCCACCCATAGGAAAAATTTCCGCCCGTAACCCCCATATTTTTTTAATCATGCTATGCTTAAGAATATAGGCCTATCTTAATTAATAAAAAGCCTAAAACTAACCCTAAACCCTCAAAATAATCCTAATAAATAGAATACATTTATACATCAAGCAGGGATTACGGGCAGAACTCTTACCCACCCGTATCTCCCCTTCTAGTCAAATCATATTACCTGAAATATATATATAATCTTTTTCCTCATCATTAAATTTTTTTAATACTGTATCACAAGGTTAATACATTTATCTGTCACTGTGTTTAAGAAAATAAATACGATATTGTTATATCCAGGGGCTGAAATAATGTAGTACGAATATATGCTGGGTTATAACAAACAATAGTCACCAGTTTCTTTCAGAGGGATAGGAAAGAACAATGTTGCAATAATTAGTTGCTAATAAACAGGCTTTTCCGACACCCAATCTAAGCCAAGCATATGCATCACTGCCCCTATACAACAAAGGGCAAGGAGTGCTGTGAGAGGCTTACATATTATGTAACTAACTGTGACCTATTGCACCTCCACTAATTGTTCCCTACATGTGGAAAGTCAGCATATTGAAACTGGCATTTAATTGGAGGGACCTCAATTAATCACTATGTATTATTTCTGTTAAGTTTTTATTTACATGTTAACATGGCTGATAACTAGGAATAGTACACACTTGATTTGATATAATGTTTTAAGTTGTATTTTTATTCATGGTATAAATATATTACAGTATTTATCTCATAATTTAAGTCTTATTGATGTTAGTTTCCACTTTACTTACTATCAAAACAAATGTTATCAATCATGAAATTGCTTTTGATTTTTATAAACATATTTTTCATATTAATGGCCACAGTTGAGTCCTGAAAAGACTGTTACTTTATTCTTGTTAATATTTGCAAATTCTTGGGTGATAAACACCAACGTAACGCAACTTTCTAATTAGTTTCTTATAAAGTATGTGAATAATTAATTATATTTTTTACTTTTCAGAATTTAGTATCAGATACACAACAGTGGGGTGTCAAACTTGCTTAAATGCTTTTTGAATGATTAAAGTTTCTCTAAGTAACGCTGTCATTAAAAGTTAAGTAAGTTTAATTACGTATTATAAGTTTGTATAAGTGTATAAAAAGTGTAGTTTTTTTATTAAAAGTGATAAAAATAGATAGAATTGAGAGTCAACAATGACAGCAGTACTTACTGAGACTAAGAGTAAGGTTGACAACGTTCGGGTACTGAATCCCTTCCAACATCGTCTCCGACTGCCACCACGTCCAGTTGTAGTTGTTGTTGAAGTCTGTCATAAACTCGGGTGGATGGTTATACCCGGGTCTTCTGGCGTCACAGTAATAGCAGGACTTGGTAGCTCCCGTTACTCCTGTCTGCAGACAATATTCGTTGGTGGAAGAAACTCCGCACGTATTTGTGGCGTCCACTGGCAGTCCAAACGCTGCATTCACAAACTCAGGCATACACCGCTGAGCTCTATTCTGATGATCATAACAACTGCTTCTGCCTCTTGGAGGGTCCTCTTGGGCATCGCAAGTCCTCATCAAAAGTCCCAGACAGATGGCTAAAACAAAGGAAACCATCTTCCCTCGAGTATTTCCATTCGAACAACTTTTCAAAGTTGTCTGTCGCAACCCGGCTGCACTGTACGCCGCCATTACTCTCTCACGACCAAATCACCACTGCATTGTGGGTAAAAGGGGATGTCTTTTTGCTGAGCGAAGGCTTTGCAGGGTTACCGTAAACCTTCCTCGTGGGATCGCGGCCTACTTTGTGTGCTTCTCTTTATGACAGAAAACTAGGCACCCAAATGAGCGATGCCACTCTAGTGTACTTTACCTTATTTGCTAGTTACGCAACTATACACGGTAAATCACGCACACAGTACACTTACATGAATCGCTCCACCGACTTCGAGTGCTGCTCGTCTCACTATGCCCTCTGGCCAAGATTTAGAGTAATTCATTTGTTTTATGTAGCAAGAGAATTCATTCTCCTTATGTCGGAAGTGAATTCATACGCCGTGTTGAATATTTCAATTTTTGAGAACGGTTTGAATGCATAATAATATTCATTCAGTGTTGAATAAACTTTAAGGAATTAGTTCAAAATAAATGTATATGTTAATAACTGTAATTATGTCTCTTTCGAGTTTCGAGTAAACAGAATGCATCAAACCAAAATTCTTTACTTGTGCTTCAGACTAATTAATTATTCAGTCAGTGCATCCCAGTATTTGAACTTCTTCGTTGTCAGGGGAAGGGGTAGCCTAGTGGTTAATGCCCATTTCCCCCGCGTAAAACCTCACTCACTCACTCTTCGTTGTCGGGCCGCGGTGTGAGGACCAGCTTGGACATATACAATATATGAGGACCAGCTTGGACATATACAATATATGAGGACCAGCTTGGACATATACAATATATGAGGACCAGCTTGGACATATACAATATATGAGGACCAGCTTGGACATATACAATATATGATGCTTTTCAAATATATGTTACCACATTCTGACCTGACATTTAATACATTTACGATCGCCTCCGTGGTGTAGTGGTTAGAGCGTCCGCCCGGAAAGCGGAAGGTCGCGGGTTCGATCCCCGACCACGTCATACCTTAAGACGTTAAAATATGGTACTTGTTGGTCCCTGCATGGCGCTCGGCATTAATGGGTACAACAAGGACTGGTCGGCTCGGAGTCAGTATAATGTTTCTAAGTGGGGTATTCATGCTTCACTGCGGCATGGTATCTCAGTGGGCTAGCACTATAAAACCAGCTTAAGTCTGGTCTAGTACAAACAGCCGCACATACACATACACATGCATGCACGTCGTCATATGAGCGAAATATTCTCAAGCACGACGTTAAACCCAATTCACCTCACCTCACCTAATACATTTACGTTACGCTTAACTAATAATTATGAAATGATAATGAAATATGAAAGTTTGAACATGTCTTGTTAAGCTGACAAAAGAAGAGTTCAGTTTGCACTCACGATACAGCCACAGACAGCCCTGAGTGAGTGAGTATACTTTTTTTGCAATATTCCAGCAATATCACGGCGGGAACACCAGAAATCGGCTTCACACATTGTACCCATATGGAATCGAACCCGGGTCTTGAGCGTGACGAACGGGCGCTTTAACCGCTAGGCTACCCCACCGCCTCATTCAGCCCTGAAGATGCATGAGACAACGTGAATCAATAGCATGCTGATTCCACCAGCGTCACTTTCAATAAGTTTCAGAAAGATATTTATTAGTTTGAAAAGTTTGAAGACAGGATAAAGTCATTGACAGCACTTCTTTATTTAAGGGCTTCTAACAAGTGAAAAATCAGTGAAAACATTTTATAGACAAAATAGGATGTATCTTACAAGTTGTGTTATTTGTTTCATCATATAATTTGTTGAAAATATATAACCCAAATGAGAGCGTCTTAGTATTGTTGACCGCCTCCGTGGTGTAGTGGTTAGAGCGTCCGCCGGGAGTGCGGAAGGTCGCGGGTTCGATCCCCGACCGCGTCATACCAAAAGACGTTAAAATATGGTACTTGATGGTCCCTGCCTGGCGCTCGGCATTAATGGGTACAACAAGGACTGGTCGGCTTGGAGTCAGTATAATGTGTCTGAGTGGGGTATTCATGCTTCACTGCGGCATGGTATCTCAGTGAGCTAGCACTATAAAACCAGCTTAAGACTGGGCTAGTACAAGCAGCCGCATATACACATACACACGCATGCACGTCGTCATATGAGCGAAATATTCTCAAGCACGACGTTAAACCCAATTTCACCTCACCTGACCTTAGTATTGTTACAATCTTACTTAGGGTATATGAGTGAGTGAGTTTAGTTTTACTCCACACTCAGCAATATTCCAGCTATATGGCGGCGGTCTGTAGATAACTGAGTCGGGACCAGACAATCCAGTGATCAATATCACGAGCATCGATCTGCGCAATTGGGAACCGATGACATGTGTCAACCAAGTCAGCGAGCCTGACCACCCGATCCCGTGTGTCGCCTCTTACGACAAGTTTGGGTTACTGAAGATCGATTCCTACCCGTTCCTTCACGGGTATAGGGTATATGCATTTTACATAATAGAGATAGTGAGTGAGGAGTTTGGACAAACTACATGTATAAGTTTCAAGTGATTCCGAGTCATGTAGTTCGCAAACTGAGCAATTTGTTTGACATATCCGAACAATATCAGGCCACGCCCACTAAGAGACTTCTGTTACCTGATTGGCTGACAATACAATTGACCAGGATTACTACGCTGAACGATGCACCTTATTTCTTATTGTTTTCTAGTTTTATGATGATTAAGTCAGCAGTCTGTGAAATTGTTATTATTTACTTGCTTGTATCAATTTATTTCATTTGTTTAAATGGAATATTAAAATACAAACCGATGTGCCCACTTTAAGTTTCTTACACACTTCCACTTCACAAACGCGAAATATATTTTTAAACACACAGAATGGTTACTATACACCTTATATGACTTTGTGGAGCCTTGTGGGAATGGAGAAATTAAACAAGTACATGAAACGAATGAGCCGTGATTTACCCGGCAGGAACGGTGAGTGAGTGAATATTAACGTCGCATCAGCAATGTTGCAGCTATCCGCGGCGATTGTCAGGAACGACTGTTGTTATTAAGCATATATGCTTATATGGACGAGTGAGCTGGGTTATAACCGGTATATCACGTCTTATCGCTTTTATAACTTTGATAAATACTAGGGGTGGGTATTGCAGCGAATTTTCAAATTGCGAGATATTGCGATGCGAAAGCATGTATTGCGATATGTATTGCAACATATTGCATGAAGTATTTTTAAACAAAAACTACTTATAATCGAGGTATTGCTTGATTTATAGAACAAATACACAGCAAAATCACTATGCTTCATTAAGCTTTAATAACAACTTTTATTCATGATTAAAATAAAAATGTGAATAATATTTGGCACAAATGAAAAACGGAAATATCCGAAGATTTCCGAGTTTTACGAAGTTTTCCGAATGCAAGTCAAAATACTGGTTTTCGATCAGCGTATCGCAATACGTATCGTTTTCATGTCTGAACCGGTAAATACCGGTAAACCTAATAAATACACACGAGTTCATAACCAGAGACATTAGGATACGACGCCACCGACTCCAGGATAATCCAAGGGAATTAACTCTGTATGTCGTGTTGTGGCAGTGGGCGACAACGCGTGTGCATGTGTGCACTCAGTGCTAAGTCAAGGTGACGTGCATACAGGGATCTTATAAAAACGTATTGTAAACTTCACAAATATGATTTATACCAGTTTCTATTTTCAATGAATCCCACGTTACGCTCGTCATGAGAAATACGGTTTATGGGAACAGCCAAGCGGAATACTTTACTGACACTGGATATAAATCACTCACCAAGCTTTGTGTGTATCGGGTTACTGTCTCGCTCAGCATGGGAGCCAGACACAGCTACTGTCATCAATACGAACATATATACTATGTACAAGTGCATTGTTGCATGGGACAACCCTCTCGCACCGGCTGCACTCAAAGTACAGATTAATGTAGTAACAGCTATTGAAAAAAGTAGTTTCTCGTTCTGTGATCTATTGATAGGACGTCCTGAGGCGGAGGGCTTTAAGCGGCTATTTTCAAATGACTTGAACATTTTCACACAGGAGGCCTTACAACTACTACCATTATGTTAGCTTTGATGGAGTTTTGCGCAACTTTTAATTCCCTTTTTTTATTTCTTTTTCGCCAAACTTGGCACACATTACGAGTCTTCAAGACGATAATATATAGTTTTGGATTTTGAATTTCTCAATCATGACCTTTGTCTTGCACATCAGCTTTGTAATATATGTGTTTTAGGAGCTCCATTGGTATTTGGTGCAACCCTTTTGAGAAGGGTTTGTGGCCGTTTGACTTCTGAATGAATTGCGCAATGAAAGAGTTCGTTATCTGCATGCTGTTTAACGCCCCACTCAGCAATATTCCAGCTATATGGCGGCGGTCTGATAATAATCTAGGCTGGACGAAAAAATTCAGTGATCAACAGCATGAGCATCTATCCACGCAATTGGGATACGATGACATGTGCAAACCAAGTCAACGAGCCTGACCTCCCGATGCCGTTTGTTGCCTTTTAAGAAGATCAATTCTAACCCGGATCTTCATGGGTCGTTTTAACAAGTAAAAAAAGATGACATGCAGTTCTAGTTTCACATTCCTCAAAAGGAGGTAGCTGTTTAAAAATATATAGGACACGCTGCACTTATCTTATTCAGTTTGTTTTCACTAAACAATCGGGTATTTGAATTATTTTCCCCAAACGCCTTTCGCAGGTTAATATGATATTTTAGACGCGCTTCGACGACTTTAACCTTTTCCGCTTTCTCTAAGTTAAATCATGAAGACTTACGATCTTTAAAAGAATTGCTTGACAGACACGATATGTATACATACATGTTTATCATCCAAAACTGTGTTCCACAGTAGACATCGCTTGTGTTAGATCAGACGATATCTCCTAGCAGATATCGTTTTGACAGTAGCTTTTGTACAATGGTCTGACAATGCTATGACGTCATGAACTTGTTGACGTCACAATGTTATGACATCGCTTCACTGCAAATCTAGTGGCAGTACTGTGTTCAGAGATGTACATTTTTCATTGAAAACTAATGAAGAGTGATTTTTGATGATAAATAGAATCTCATCCTCGTGTGGATAATCAACACTGTTGATTAAAATATCCTCGGCAAGCCTCGGATATTTGTTACTTTATCAACTCGTGGTGATATATTTGATATCAAAAGACACTCGGGTGAGATTCTCTATACATTTGTTTGTGGAGAACAATGTCTTTGATGTACCATTAAGATGAGATAAAGTATGTTTATTGCTAAAACAAGCATTAACGGAATAAAGGCAATTTGTAAACGTGCATTCAAACATGATAGAAAATATCGAACATATTTACAAGAGCATTGAAACAAACAAACTATAACAAGCATGCATATATAGGATAACCCGGTTATTGTTTAAATTTGTAAACATGGCGACATATACAATTGTGATATGGTCATTTGCTAAAATGTACAAAAAATACAATTATTTTCGTCAATTCCTTTGTTAAAATTATCAGTTTTGTTTAACACTTGAAACAGAAGAACTATTACATAATTGTGTTTGGTACAGTTTAATAAATAGTATTTTTTGTCGTCAATAATGGCACATTTAGAAGTCTCAATACCGACCCCTAGTTATAGATCCTCAGCCGGTTGTCAGCGAAGACAGTATGCTTGGCAACGAAGATATACATTACTTGTGTCTACGATTTGATCAGTAAACGGTATAGGTTTTTGCAACTGTCTTAGCTGTGTTCTTAACAAGGAAGAGGCGGTGGGGTAGCCTAGTGATTCAAGTGTTCGCTCGTCACGCTGAAGATCCGGGTTCGATTCCCCGCATGCTAACAGCAGCATAACTGGTGCATTTGCTCGGGACACCCTGGAAACAAACTGTATGTATGGACACGCGTCGGTGGCATCTTTGACAAGAGGCAGGTAATTTCGGGCGAGCGGACGACAACCTAGTAATCTTTCACCCTTCAACATATGGTGAATTTAACGCGAACAAACCTCACGCCATTCCCTGTTCTGCACCATCGATCACAACATCACAAGGTCAAGTAATACACTTAAAACAGCTGGGATACTTGACCATAACTTAATTCTCAAATGCGATTGTGAGATATTAGTAACTAGAAACTCATTACATCTGGTATTGATAGTGGATGGCACTGGATGCTATGACTTCCATCGATCTTGAGTGAGTGAGCTTGGTTTTACGCCGGTTTTAGCAATATTCCAGCAGTATCACGGCCAGGGACACCAGAATGGGCTTCGCACATTGTACCCATGTGTGGAATCGAACCCGGTTATTCGGGGTGATGAGCGAACGCCTTAACCACTATAGGCTACCCCCGTCCCAACAACGATCTTGAAAAATGATAGGAGTATGATTAGATATTTCAAAGTCACTTTAAAATCTGTGGTGGTAATATCGCCATGATGAGTAACCCATTCATTCCCTCAACGATGCCTACTGTATCTGAGTCCCCAGAGGGACACCTGCTCCACTCCCCTTGCAGCGCCTTGCCACGTTCAAACAGAGTTGTCGGCGGTCTATGTCGTTGATGCACATGCCCCCCTTTTATGTACCAGACGTGTTAAAGGAGGAACAGGTCTGGGTTCAGTGCTGGCCGTAGCATTCTCTGGAGGATGTGCTGCTGAATTTGAGCATTGGTGATTCATGCGCAACGTCTTCTTGAAAGACAAAGGAGCACGTCCTGTTCACCGGCCAACAAAGTGTTTTAGTGTCTTGATCCAGTAGTACTGTTCTGTTCTGTTCGGAACATAGTGGTGTGTGCTTAGGCACAGTGATGCCTATCGCGGTGATGCGAAAAGAATCGTGACTACTGCGAAAAAAGACACATTGATCGTCAACAGTTTGGGTTTGGTTGAACCTGTTCTATTGTCTGCTAATCACAAACTGCGGAACATTGAACGTATTGACCACTGTACGCTTCTGGCAGTTTATAGCATGTCAATAACCCGTAGAGGCAATGCCAGTTTCCACAAGAAGTGTCTTTTAGCTCTTGGTATTTTTATTAATACTTCTTGACCCTCTACTTATAAGAAGTGTATACACTCTTCAAAAAAAGAAATGAAAAGAAACGCAAAATGAAATTTTGAAAATAACGATTGAACGTTTGTATGCATATGTCAAATTACAAATGTCATGAGCATTGAATATTGTTGCTGGTATGGTTTAGAAGAACATGCGTGAGCTAACGCAACCATAAACGATTTTGACTGGTTTTATCAATCATGATTGTCATGATGAGCTTGACTGTCATGGTATACAACCAAAAGCCGCAATTGTTGCTTTTCATGCAAAACATGAGTACAACCTATGACTAGAAAAGACCCAAGTGCATCTAGCAAATTCATCCCAAATCTTTGCAAATATTGGATGAGAAAATGGGACGTTAGAACGCTGCAATGAACGTTTTACACCCAACTGCATCAGGCAAGTGGACAGATTTGATAGAGTAAGTGTCATGGTGTGGGCAGCCATCTCATACATCCGCAGATCGGTGCTCGTCCAAGGCAATCTGACGGCCGCTCGATATATCGACCAGATTCTCCGTCCTCACGTGCATCGCTTTGTCGACTGCCAGAGAGCTGTACCAACAGGACAACGCCAGACCTCATACAGCACGTGCAACAGTGGACTACCTGGCCAATAACAACAATGTTCTCCCCTGGCCCCCAGATCCCCGGATCTGAACACAGTTGAACATCTGTGGGATCAGATCAATAAACGTGTACGTCAACGTTGTAATCCGCCATTGACCCTCAACAGTTGTTCAGCATGCTGCAGGGGGAATGGGGAAGGATTCCACAACGAAACATCCAACAACTGATTCGATCTGTGCCAAGGAGGCGTCGTGCAGTTATAGCAGTAAGAGGTGGTCATACGAGGTACTAACGTCAACGTCACTTCGTGGACAGCAGTAATGACTATGATGACTATCATTCTGGTGAACGGGATACCAATGTATTGCTCAACACAATTTCAGTGGTGTACCGTTGATTTTCATTGAATAAGACCAAATATTTCAATGATAGTTTGCTTTTGCGTTTCTTTTGTTTTGAAGAGTATATCTTTATAGAACAAGACAGGTCGCCTATGACATCTTTGACATAAACCCGATTGATTCAGACGAGTCGAACAGCATAGTCGTCCTTTCTCCTTTTACATATGGTTAATTTAACGGCAACAAATCTGACACTATTCATTATGAAGCACCACTGCCTTAAGTAATACACTCTTTTAAAAAACAAAACGTATAGGTCATTTTTAGAAGAATTTATTTAGTTAGTAAGTATATATTTCATGTAATTTCAACGATAAAAAGTTGGAAATTCACACGACAAAGAGTTGGCCAACACAAAAGCACCCTTTATTGTTATGTTTCTGTTTACTTGAGTCCTCAAGATCGCACCCTTTATTGTTATGTTTCTAGTTACTTGAGTCCTCAAGATCGCGTCAAAGTGAGTACTTTGTATGGCCATCATTGACAGGAATTAGTGCTCGGCACAGTCTCGGTACAGACTGGATAAGTCGACGACGTCGCTCTTGCGGATTCCTCCCCACTCTTCCTGCAATGCGATGGCCAGTTGTGGAGTGTCTGAGGCGTGTTTTGACGTTGACGTACACGTCGATCGAGTTCATCCTATAGGTGTTCTATCGGGCTTAGATCTGGTCATCGGGAAGGCCATGGCAAGACATTGACGATAGAATTGACAAGGTAGCGGACCGTGACGCATGCTGTATGTGAAGTAGCCTTGACATGTTGGAACAACTCCCTCTGTCCGTCCATAATCGGAAGCATGTGACGTGCAAGGACTTCGTTGATGTACCGATTTGCTGAACTACCACTAAATCAGATCTTTATGTGCTGGATATCGCACCCCACATTATGACACAGATTCCACCGAATCTGTCAACATGTCGAATGCAAAACGTTCATTTCTCCGACGATAAACACGCTGTCTTCCATCTCGTCGGTGAAGAAGTAATCGTGATTCATCACTTAACCAGAGGCGCCTCCAGTTTCTAAGGTTCCAGTTCCGGACACCAATGCCAGCGATTTCGCCCATGGAAATTTCTCAAAACAGGGGCGACAACTGGCCTTCTTGGTCGAATCCCCACTTCACGCAATCGATTCCTGACAGTTTGGTCGGAGATTCTTCTCGAACCAGGGATATGTTGTGCAATCTCCATGGCTGTGCCAAGACGATGGCGCAAGTGCACAACCCAGATGTAGCGGTCGTGGAACCACCCATCTCAGACACATTGTACTGGCTCAGTGTTGACCAGACGCTGTATCCAGTAAAGCTCAGACATGCGAATGAATAAGAATTTCAAATCCCCAATTAAAGTAGCCGGGTTTTAACTGTATAACAGTTTACTGGAGAAACTACATGAAATTTAATGTCTTCATCAAGTTCAAGTGTCGTTGAGGTATATTATTATTATTTATTATTATAGGATATTTATATAGCGCACATATCCAGGCAACTAGTGCATGCTCAAGGCGCTGGTATTTTTCCGTCGATCATTGGATGTCAATCTCAACGGCACTGCGTATTATCAATCTCAACTCCCTGGGGAGTATACAAATCTTGTATATGATCGAGTTTGTTATAGTTTAAATAAGTCGCTCAAAGTCAGATATTTTGCTCCTATACAACAACTATCTGCGTTAAGCAATAAGCAGAGGTATCGGATTAAAACATTTGGCATCAATGACACTGTTCCTGCTTTCAATCAATCACAAGCGCTGAATATTGGTGAAATTGATTCCTTACCTTTACAGGTAAATGTAGTGCACGGTAGAAATAACCAGTGATATAATTATTTGATCATCGTGTCTAAAAACGACCTGACAAATTGTTAGTGTTTTTTAACGTGTATGCTGGACATTTTGGAAAGACCAGACCGGAGCGTCATGCATTCTTACACACGTTCTTGTCAGTTGTAATTCTGTAACACCGCTGTGTCGACCGTGGACCTGAAATGTAATTCCATGAAGCGAACAAGATACGAGGATTTACGGTACAGTGTTATGTACATAGGTGTACATTGCACCTGTCATTCACAAGAGTCAGGTGCAGGCGCAAATAAACACGCGAGTCAATGAACCCGTCACGTGACCACCGCCGGCAGACAATGTTTCATTGCAACCGTCGTGAGAAAAGATTGTTGCGTTTTTATGCGACCGATTTATGTGACGTCTGTATAGGAATGGCTTCATTCACATTTGATAACGCCCGACCGCGTGAATTACAAATCGATTCATTGTTTGTCTAGACAGTTTAGTGTGGGAAAGTCACTGCCTACAGACGTCTCGTTTTCCCAAAACCGTATACCGTACACTTAGCTTCACATAGGCGGATCCAGAGGTGTGTGTGTGTGTGTGTGTGTGTGTGTGTGTGTGTGTGTGTGTGTGTGTGTGCAGGGTGCGCACCCTCCCTTTTGTGCTGAAAGTTTGTTAAATGACCATTGAAACTCGGTTGAAAATGAAGTGTGCACCCCTCCTTTTCTCAATAGTGTGCACCCCCCCTTTCTCAAAAAGCTGTATCCGCCCCTGGCTTCCACTGGATCGTATCCAATGGGAACCAGATATTAATTAAGTGCCACGTTACTCGTCAAATAAAAACGGCTCTACAGTAATCTAATCCACGTTGGGTTAAATCAGTCCCAAATGAACTTTGATTGTCGGCTAACTCAAATTGTGTTCTGTACATTTGTCGATCACGAATGGACTACCGTGAAGACCCACGTTAGAATTGGTCTTCAGGAATCCATGCTTGTCATAAGAGGCGGGTCGGGTAACTTGGTTGATATATGTTGCCGTATGCAATGCTCATGATATCGATCACTGGATTGTGTGTCCAAACTCGATTATATATTGCCCGCCATTGTATAACAGGAATACTGATTCCTAACATCACTAGTCAGGTTTCAGAAGACAATGAGTCTGAAGTAAGTCAGGTTTCAGAAGACAATGAGTCTGAAGTAAGTCAGGTTTCAGAAGACAATGAGTCTGAAGTAAGTCAGGTTTCAGAAAACAATGAGTCTGAAGTAAGTCAGGTTTCAGAAGACAATGAGTCTGAAGTAAGTCAGGTTTCAGAAGACAATGAGTCTGAAGTAAGTCAGGTTTCAGTAGACAATGAGTCTGAAGTAAGTCAGGTTTCAGAAAACAATGAGTCTGAAGTAAGTCAGGTTTCAGAAGACAATGAGTCTGAAGTAAGTCAGGTTTCAGAAGACAATGAGTCTGAAATAAGTCAGGTTTCAGAAGACTCAGGCTGCTGTTTGTTATACTGCCCGGCTTAGGATGTTCTCACCTTGTACAGATACTTAATGTTCTGCCCGTTGGGCTTGTAGTGAATCGTTGATCATCCAGTCACATCACGTAGCCATATTTGTTTGCGGTGACAGTGAAAGGTTTTCTTCATGCTGGATTATCTTGGATTTTACAGTTTGCTGTTCATACCTTGACAGTAGCCAAGAGGGTAGTTAGATTGTGTGTTTGTTAATTAAATTATTGTGTGTGTTTGTTAAACGAATCACTCAGCAATATTCCAGCTATATGACGGCGTTCTGCAGGAGCAACGATCTACGCAATTGGGATACAATGCCAAGCAGATAGTTGGCACTATATCCTGCTAACAACGCGGTTGTCAATTTTGTCCATTTTCATTGTCAGAGAATATTTTGTGACTTTGTTCCCTGCCGAAATATGCTGCGTGTATTTATTTCAACTACAGCCTGTAAACTTTGAACACATTCTGGTTAATACAGGTAAACTGTTAAGGGTCTTTCTTAATTAGGGTGGTACTTCGGGTACCGTTCGGGTTACAATTTTACATTACCAGTAATCAAAACAAATGTACGTTAAAACGTAAGACAGCATTTCAGAAGTTTGATGTTGGATAACTAAATCTTAGGGAATGTTGTTCCTTGTCTGAACCAACGCTTGTCCCAATTCAGCTAACATCAATGGTGGATTCTGGGCTTGACGTAAGCGTCGCTCCATTTCAACCCAAGCGTGCTCGATAGGGGACAGGTCCGGGGAAACAGCTGGCCAAGGGAGTACCGGAATGTTCTGTTGTCCCAGGAAATCTGGAACCACATGTGAACGGGCATTATCTTGCTGAAACGTAAATATGCGTCTCTGTCCTTGAATGAACGGCTGCACATGAGGCCCAGTGATCGCATCGTTGTATCGCAGACCTGTCAGATTGCCATTGACAATAACAAGACTTAGTTGTGTACGACCATGAGATGTGATACCACCCCGTACCATACCGCAACCGCCACCAAACTGTCGATGTTGAACAACGCACGCGTCAGCATTCCGTTCACCCCACCGTCTGTACACCCTTGCCCCTGCCATCTAGAGCTGTCCAGATGAAATCTCGACTTGTCAGTAAACAAAACACCACCCAATCTTGTCCCCTGTACCGTAGATACTGTCTGCACCAGACAAGACGTGCCTGTCGGTGCTCTCCTAGTCGGTTCTATGCACTCCTGGGTCTGATTGGACGTAAGCCAGGAATGGCCCGAGCAGTCAACAAACTGGCAATCTGGAATCGATTCCTTAGATGGGTCAGCCGAATGTGGTTGTCTTGCTGACGTGACGTCACGCGTGGACGGTCCGAGGCAAATCTCTCGTGTTTCCATTATGTTGAAAACATCTCCAAACAGATGAGCTCGTATTTGGATAGACACCAAAATGTCTGGCCACTTAAGTCTCCAGCATACCCACGGCGCGGAGACGCTGATTTTCTGTAAGCCGTGGCATGACGTACGCGCAGTTTAGGTTGAAATTAACGTGTTTTCCACAACATTCAGAGGCTAGAGAATAATCAAGCGATCTACACTTTTCAATATCAGGTGTGTGAACTTCAGGTGTCAAAAAGCGTGCAAAAAGCGAGCAAGTTCATTGGGAACAAAGTGCACGTGTCACGTGCGATACGTGACGTCAAGTTTCATGCAAAGTGCTTTGCTACATATTTATTTAGGGCTTGTTTATAACTTTTCAAATAGCTTTTATTTGATGCAATTTTATGTAATGCACACTTACTTTTTTTCCGTTAGTATATAACCTTTCCAACGTAAAACTGCACATAAAACGTGATAGAAAAATTGATAATTTTGATGGAAACAGATAAATACTACTTCCTACAATAGATAATCTTACGAACTAAAAACTGCTCATAAAACGTTAAAATAAATTTTGTTGTGCCTGACATAATTCAGGGAAGATAACTCTTTTCTTGTACACACGCTAGCTGTGCATACGATATCTCTACCTTTACACGGTATGAAGCCTGCACATATACCGTGAAAATTTCAGAGTTATTACATAAACCTATAATAACAGACCGCCAGTTCTATACATGTGTTACAGGTTCCCAATGCATAAACTATATAAATATTTCACAGTACACTTCACACACGATCAAATCAACTGTAGTATTGAGTCTGAATAGGATGACTCACGGCACAGTATATACCCATGTGTGATTAACCCAGAGCGACAACGCTCAATCAGGGCTCAAACGCTATTACGCATAGCCTTCACTCTGAATATGTGAATGAGTTTAGTGAACTTACATATGACTGTCGACATAATGCTTATTAGGGGCTAGTTAACAACATGAATGAGCCCTAACAATGAATATTTACATAAGTCCCCTATGTACACATCAGACGCAGTGTCACCTTTGGGATGTGTCAGACTTCGGGAACGTCTATTTTTTAAAAATACGTCGTCGTGTCGGTCACGACGTTCCTGTGAGGTTAGTCAGAATAAATGTCATATATAGCTGCGCTGAAACACAACGCCATCCATGCTGATCAACACTGGTTGTGTCTGGACGCGTTAAAGGCAAAGATTGCGTTAACGTGCAGCACAGTTAAACCTCTTTAAACCGAAACCTGTATTGGACCAACTTGAGACTAACCCATAATTTTGAAACACAAACATCCTTTTAAAATGTAACAGAGTCCCATCGAAATTCAGAACTTGAACCTCAGAAAATCTAGACTTGCTTCATTTGCGGCTATTGCATGATTGAAAGGATTGGTTGAAGAAAATTTAATATGGTTCAAGTACTGTGAGACGGTCTGGGCCCTCATGAACATAGCGTAGCTTAAAATGGACAGTGACGAAAGTAGGAACGGCCTTACCTCAAGGTCAAGGTGGTTTGTGCTATTTCAAATTTGTAGCCTAGTGGTTAAAGCGTTCGCTCGGCACGCCGAAGACCCGAGTTCGATTCCCACTTGGATACAATGTGTGAAGTCCAGTTCTGGTGTCACCCGCCGTGATATTGCTGGAATATTGCTAAAAGCGGCGTAAAACCTTACTCACTCAATCACTCACTATTTCAACTGCAGCTGTGTCAGTGCAACTGGGCAGCAGCTGTTAATATTCCTGGACAATGTGTAGAATGTCGGTATTGTTTTATGCCGCACTCAACAGTGTTAAGTGGTGGGATTCAAGTTATAAGCAAGCCAATAGGTTTGTCCACATGCATTATTATGTATGCTGACTGTATTCACCCAGAAAGGTGTTTTATGGGGATTGGACATTGTGTATGCTACTGATCCAAAACCAACAATTAAAGAAAATTAAACTCTGGGTCGAACTACATCATTGTGGCTGACACTTTCTATTTTCACAGTAGTTTGAAGGACAGTTTGTTTTTCAAGCATCATTTGGATAATTCATTTTTTTAGATGGCTGTGGCGTCCTTTGTTCCAGACCAGCGGGGTGTCCATATCATATGCTTGTGTTATGATTCTGTCGGAAACACATTGCATGACGTTGCCATAGGTGATTTGTCCAGTTAATGGAGGTGCCCCTGCATCTGCGTATTGAAATGATATTTATTTCCTCGGTATATATTCCTGGTTTTAGAGCGTTGTCATTTGTTGAAGTGTTTACACTAAACCTGCAGAGGAGAGTAGTCCACTCCGTGGATTTCAGCAATTATTGTTTGTTTGTTGCACAACGCCGCACTCAGCAATATTCCAGCTATAAGATGGGGGTCTGTAAATAATCGAGTTTGGACCAAACAATCCAGTGATAAACAGCATGAGCATCGATCTGCGCAATTGGGAACCGATGACATGTGTCAACCAAGTTAGCGAGTCTGACCACCCGATCCGCTAGTCGCCTCTTACAAGTATGGGTTACTGATGAACAATATTCTAACCCGGACCTTCACGGGTATGCTACCTGTATGATTGGTGTCTGAAATATGCAAGCAACGGCACAAGGGTCTGGGGTCATGGAGCGCCTTAGAACTTGGTTAAACGTGAATAACGCTCATCAGATTATCCATGCGGCACGCTCTCAGTGTTCCAGCTAAAATCAGAACGTGCTATTCCAGCACATCAGACCACGCCATGTTGCATAGGTCGGGCAACAGATGTTGCGATTGTTCTGTTGAGTTTAATGTGTCTGATTATGTTGACATTAACTATGCAGTAATTATAAAATAACATAGCTGGACTCGCAAGCCACGGTTGAGGATCAGTGTGTTTAACATCACTGTCTGTCTACCATAGTCGACCACAGCATCCAGCATCCAGGTAAGAACGTGTTAGACATTCTTGCTGCTGTACGTGTATGTATGGTGTGTTCATTGATGTCATGTAGATACTTCCGGGTTAGGGCGTGTGTGTAGGATGTGAGGCGAAGCATGTGGACTGTTATATATAGCCATGCTTTTACTTGCGTCAGCAACTCCTGTCGCGATAAATGCTTGCTGTTATCTTAGCATTGTACCCATGTGGGGAATCGAACCCGGATCTTCGGCGTTACGAGCGAACACTTTAACCACTCGTTTTCAGTGGCGTAACTACCATTATAAATAGATCCCGGGCTTACATGGTTTTTGCTAAAAAGGTTGGGCAAGCCCTCAATACTATATAAATATAAAGCTTTGCAACCTATTGGGTTTACACGAAAAAATTTGCTTGCTACGCGCCTTGTTATTAGTTACTTCGCGCAGAATTCATCTGGCTGACGGGCGTAATACTGATTATGTGATTGGATGGCCATATTTTTGTACGTCTTCTATAGTATGACTAGAAATTATTGCGAATTTTAAGAATATGTTTAATTGGATTTCTAGTATAAACAACCTTGACCAGCTCAAGTGCTTGGTTTCATTCAAGAGAGACAACTCCGTTAATCCTTTTTCATTAGTTTGTGAAGAATTATCCCCCTTTGTTTACTTGCTAGCAGACGACATTTTCAGTGATCCTCAGTATGGATGATTTAGAGAAGAGGAAATTGATTTTAGAGTATTATAACAAGGACATCAGATCAGCTAAAGTGATTTCAAGTAGAACAGGCATCCCTTTGTCCACTGTTTATCGTGTTTTGAAAAATATTGCAAATGGATATGGCATTGAGCACCAGGGAGGCGCAGGTAGGCCTAGAAAATTGACTGTCGGTGACAGGAGGCGGCTTGGTATTCTTGTTTCTAAAAACAAACGAAGAAGTTTAGAAAACTTAAGGCTGGATATGATTGATAGAGGAACTGTGGCTGTCTGTAAGGAGACAATTAGAACTGAGCTGCATGCAATGGGTTGGCAGAAAAGTCGAGGAATTCCATCACCAATCATGAAACCTGAACAAAAGGAGCAAAGGTTGAACTGGTGCTTACAGCATAGAAATTTTAACTGGGACAATGTAATTTTCTCAGATGAAAGTTCTGTGTGGCTGTTTTCTAATACACTGAAATTCTGGACCAAACAAACTGAAAAACCTTTGTATCAGCGCCCAAAGTACAGGCCGAAATTTAACGTGTGGGGTGGCATATCTGTGTTAGGGGCAACGCCCCTCTGTGTATTTGAAGGGAATATGAACAGTGAGCGGTACGGAGATATTCTCGAGGGACATTTACTTCCATCTGCTCACGTGTTCTATGGAAAGTTTTGGATTTTCCAGCAGGACAACGACCCAAAACATCGTTCAAAGCATTCACAGGCCTGGTTTCGGACCCAAAATATGACATTATTAGATTGGCCAAGCTATAGCCCTGACCTAAATCCAATAGAAAATGTTTGGGGACTTATGAAGGAAAGTGTCAATAAGAAAAATCTGACAAATATTGCTGAAATGAAAGAAGAGGTGGTCCGATATTGGGACAGCATGGACCACGACTTTCTAACTTCTTTGATCAGTAGTATGCCCCGCCGCATTGAAGCCTGCATTGCTGCCCATGGTGACTTGACAAAATACTAACTGTTCACCTGTCTTTGAATCTGGAGTTATGTTCTGCTAATATTCACATTTAATACGTGAGTAATGAGAGAAAAAAAAAAAAATTACAATCTTTAAATTCTCAATAATTTCTGGTTGTCCTGTATTTCGAATCGGGTACAAAACGAAACTTCTGGTGACAATTTAGGCCAGGTTATATTACAATATACGGATAGTCGAGGATATGTACTTTTGTACTAGGGTGTTTTTTAAAGCCCATGCAGAGGTTGTATCAGCTGATATAGTACACCTTGCCTCGACCCATTCAGGAAGCTACCCGGTGCTGTACAGACGGGTAATATCAACAGACAGACGCGTGGGCGGCATACCCGGAATAGACGTGGATTTGTGATCAGGCCACGTCGCCTGTGAATGGCATGATGTCCTTTCATTACATTGTGCAATCATTCGTCTTCTATGGAACTGTGAAGTCGTATTCCTCCACGGAGCTGTTTGATTGGCATTTTAGAATGCTTACATCGTGATCAGGCCACACCACGTGTGTGTGCATGCAACTGTGGCCAGTTTGAATCAGAACTCCCCCCTTTCATTTTCCCTACCCTCCACTCAATCTCCTTTTTAAATAGTGACATATTTCTTTAAGTTGTTGATGAGGTTTTTCATTTGAAAACCTCACTTTTTGTACAAACACACCATGCAGATCAGAGTGCTTCTTGTTGGCACTAGACAGTATAAACAAGAAAACAACAACAGTAAGTAGCTTAAAGGTATAAACAAAGCTGTGATTATGAGAGATAGATAGGATTCATGGAAACAGTTGATTATAAGTATCATTAAAATGAAGACAGTACAGAACAGTATATACAACTAGGTACCGGTGGAAACTGCGAGCTTACCCCTCCCCCCTCTATCTATTACTCTCTGTCCCTCCCCCTCACCTCCCAATTTCACACCTCTGGTTATCTGTCCTCCACAATACGTGACAAAAACACGTGTATGCCTGACCGGCAGTATTCATCGTATCTAGGTTGACAGTATATTACGATAACGCTAATCATGTCAGCATGTGTAAAGTGATTGATTATATATATAATTTATCAATTCTGAAATAGATGTGACACTCAGCAATCGCCCGTTACACCATACGACGGGAGGCCCAGGTATTCTTAGCGATAAACGGCGGTAAACAATGTCTCTTTTATCAGGTGATCCAATCTAGCGTCAGGTGGGTGACTGACAAGATGCCAATCAGCGATTGATCCTATGCTCGAATACATTAATTTTGCCTTAACATGACAAAAGATACACAACAAACGATACGGTGCTTGAGGCCATGATGATTATATCATCGATAAGAGAGCATTCAATGAAGTAGAAACACTTTGATATTGCTGTTTAAAACTGTATCATATTTTGATCCAATCCCAATACAAGTAACAACCTATCTTCTAACAACACATCTCCACCCCTTTACACCCCCAACCCACCAATACAAGTAACAAACCATCTCCACCCTTTACACCCCACCCCACCAATACAAGTAACAACCCATCTTCTAACAACCCATCTCCACCCCTTTACACCCCCACCCCACCAATACAAGTAACAACCCATCTTCTAACAACCCATCTCCACCCCATTACACCCCACCCCACCAATACAAGTAACAACCCGTCTTCTAACAAACCATCACCGCCCTTTACACCCCCACCCCACCAATACAAGTAACAACCCATCTTCTAACAACCCATCTCCACCCCCTTTACACCCCACCCCACCAATACAAGTAACAACCCATCTTCTAACAACCCATCTCCACCCCTTTACACCCCACCCCACCAATACAAGTAACAACCCATCTTCTAACAACCCATCTCCATTACACCCCCCACCCCACCAATACAAGTAACAACCCATCTTCTAACAACCCATCTCCCCCTTTACACCCCCACCCCACCAATACAAGTAACAACCCATCTTCTAACAACCCATCTCCACCCCTTTACACCCCCACCCCACCAATACAAGTAACAACCCATCTTCTAACATCCCATCTCCACCCCTTTACACCCCCACCCCACCAATACAAGTAACAACCCATCTTCTAACATCCCATCTCCACCCCTTTACACCCCACCCCACCAATACAAGTAACAACCCATCCCACCCCTTTACACCCCACCCCACCAATACAAGTAACAACCCATCTTCTAACAACCCTTCCACCCCTTTACACCCCACCCCACCAATACAAGTAACAACCCAACCCATCTTCTAACACCAATACAAGTAACAACCCATCTCCACCCTTTACACCCCCACCCCACCAATACAAGTAACAACCCATCTTCTAACATCCCATCTCCACCCTTTACACCCCCACCCCACCAATACAAGTAACAACCCATCTTCTACCCACCCCACCAATACAAGTAACGACCCATCTCCACCCCCCTTTACACCCCCCCACCCCCACCAATACAAGTACCCATCTCCAACCCATCTACAAGTAACCCATCTCCACCCCCCCCCCACCAATACAAGTAACAACCCATCTCCACCCTTTACACTTTACCCTTTAACACCCCCACCCCACCAATACAAGTAACAACCCCATCCCACCCCACCAATACAAGTAACAACCCATCTCCACCCCACCCCACCCCACCAATACAAGTAACAACCCATCTCCACCCCTTTACACCCCCACCCCACCAATACAAGTAACAACCCATCTCCACCCTTTACACCCCCACCCCACCAATACAAGTAACAACCCATCTCCACCCCTTTACACCCCCACCCCACCAATACAAGTAACAACCCATCTCCACCCCCACCCCTTTACACCCCACCCCACCAATACAAGTAACAACCCATCTCCACCCCTTTACACCCCCACCCCACCAATACAAGTAACAACCCATCTCCCCACCCCCTTTACACCCCCACCCCACCAATACACTTCTGGTCCCTATATGATCATAAAACTGTGAAGATCCAGATTAGAATTGGTTTTCAGCAAATCATATTTGTCTCAAGTGGCGACTAACGGGATGGGGTGGTCAGGCTCGCTGACTTGGTAGACACATGTCACCGGTTCCCAATTGCGTACATCGATGCTCATGATGTTGATCACTGGATTATCTGGTCCAGATTCGATTATCTATAGACCGCCGCCTCATGTCTGTAATATTGTTGAGTGCGGCGTTAAACAACAAACAAACAAATACAAAAATTACAATTTGTTTATATAAAATATATAGGACAGTGACATATTTCAGGTCAACAACTTGTGTAACAGTTTCGCGACCTTTGTTATTTGCTTTTATTTTCCATGACAACGCCCCTTGCCCCATTGTGGGGACTGTCCTCTAAATTGACCCCAATAACTCGCGTAACACGCAACATGGGGTTAGCAGATTCCTATATGGTTGTATTGTTTATAGCATTCCGTTGTTCTCAGAATCCCATTTTTGTAGTCGTTAAAATTCGTAACTTTAAACTACCGCAATCGTTCATACAAACAGCATACCATTTCACTAACTACCACAATAACTGTGGATGGACATTGCACGAATATATTGTAATTTTATGTCCCTGATTAGTCTCTCGTACAGACCCTGAAGCAAATATATCCAAGAAAGCCCACGCAAGTCTAGTAAATGTGGCAGGTCTCAGGGCTCCTTTTCATTATATATTTTATTTTTACTATGAACTTTGTTTTCAGTAAAATATGATCATTTCAGAGACAAGTTGTTAGTCTAGTCCCTGATCAGTTGTATTTAATATTAAACCAAACACTCTTAAACTCGCACAGGGTCTTAACATCAAATTGCCAGCCCGTAGATTTTCTAACCATATCTGGGTTTTTAAAAATCATTGAACAGCGTGCGTGAGATCAGCATCAGATCACGCGTAATAGTGAAAGGGAGGCAATTATGCAAGGAGTTACCTCCCATTTGATAACTCTCCTAGAAGAAGGCTACTAAGTGAATGTGTCACGTTACGACGAAGGAAAATCTATACGAAAGGGATTTAGTTGTTTTATTGTGATTTGCTTCGTGATGGGATTCACAGTGATTGGTTAATCTGTTAACCAAGAAAGCTACTCACGATACATGGTCGACTGGTATGATGGTATCGGCTGATAACCTGTAACTTTTGTTGTAAACAACGTTGTTTTTATTTTTGTACTTCCTTGCCGAAGAAGGAAATTGCCTTTTTGACGACCGTGTGCATTTGATACCGCTTTTACACCTCAAGATGCCTCCCAAGTTTGCCAGAATACCAGACAGTTCGGACCTCAGATCAGCCCATGACGTTGAACGGGTACATGCTACACTGTTTGAGTGTTTTGGTGTTATGGTGTTCACGTGTGCTAATCCTGGGAAAACATGTATCCCCTAAACATATTTTGTTTTCGTTTCATTGGTATGGTTCAGTTGTGTATGTAGTAAAATGTATTTTAGGGGTGCAGAGTAACATGGTACTGTTAGCAAACAATGTTGACTTTGCGAACTTGTGACTAACCCATTGCTTGCATGTTTAACACTATATAACAGCCTATAAGGAAGTATTGTAAAGAACTAGGTTTCCCCTGGTACTAATAGTCAAAACATCTGTGCACAAACTCCACTTTTGTCCTCCGGAGAGTGCTAGTACTGCTACTAGCTTTCAACAATGATAATTTTGTGCAGTTTAACCTGGTTGTGTATTATTCAGAAGACATATATACAGTTATTAGTGCTGCTCTTCATTAACCACACAGAAACCTGATAACCATGGTTACCAAGACATAATCCTGACTAACAATGTATATTTGTGATGCACTTTAATGTTAATTAAAAATTTACATAAGCATGGTAAACATGTTAAATGCCTGAAGCGCAGTTATATATCCTTATGGACTGTAAAAAGTCTGTCTTACAGACCCTGAAACAAATATACCCAGTGCAGTCAATGAGGCAAGCTTCTATTACCACGTGTTTCACTGTCTGTCCAAATCTGCAGAATTCTGAAAATGATGACAGTCACTGGACTTCTTTATGTTGTTTTGTAAACATAATTAAGAAACATTTTTTCTGTAGAATATGTTCATTTCATTTCATAGACTAGATGTTAGTCTATGACTGTTACATCTACAGTATTTAAGTCAACTGCAACTTGGGCATTTGATTGTAGCAGATGGTTACCTTATCTGTCCGTTCTTAATCCTGTGAGCTTAATGATATACCAAAGGTACAGATAATCTGCATATCTGCTTACATTACGCAAATATTTATGTGAAAACTCAATTCCTATTAAGTCTGTTGTGTACAGTACACTTGAATTTTTGTAAATACTCAATAAATGTGATCTTACATGCATACACACAAAATGTCAAATCTTAGCTTGCGTACCTGTGTATAGATAAAATAACTGAGGTATATTGAGAGGTTTTATTTCAGGACATTAACTTGACAACTTGCAGTCTTTCTTATTGTTTCTCATATTACAGATCAAATATAAATAACAAACAATAACATTTAACCTTTATTATATTTTTAAAATTAATGGAACATGGCAAAATACCCATTTGAGTTTGAGTGAGGTGAGTACAAATTATTTGGTTACTCAAAGGAAACTTAGGATACCCAATTGAGATGAAGACAAGGGAGTACATAACTCAATGACCCAAAAAGTTATCTGTAGCTCTGTATATACAAGTCATTCAGTTTTCATAAATGTTGTTTAATCTATTTGCACACTTGATGGTTCCCAAGAAACATATACAACTTTTCATCTCCTGCCTTCATACAGACTAAGTTCTCAATTGATGTTACAAACATTATTTGTTTTCTGGGAGCAAATAAACTCACTCATGTATACAGACAGGCAATTATTCATTATTTGTTTTCTGGGAGCAAATAAATGTATCAAACAGCAGCATATTCTACTGCTGTAAAGTTTGTGATGCTAGAAATGACATAACTATTGACTTTCTGTCCCAAATTAACTGAAAACCTGCCTATTTCAGGCTTTCCTGCAAAGTGAACATAAGCTCATACTGTCAAGTTCCACCAACAGTGATAATTATTTACATTTACAATACAGTTTTACAAGATATTGTATAATAATATATAATAATACAGACAAGTGAAGTTTAATGGTTAAAGAAACTATATACTTAGTTATGTACTTAGAGTAGTAGTTTCCATATGGCAGATGATTTTAGTGTTATTGTCCAGAGGCCCAGATAAGCTGCGTATCTGGGTAAAATACGCATAGAAAATGTCCAATTACGCATTGAAAAAATAATTGTTGTGTACCAATTCAAACATTTAAAATGTTAGATACGCATAAAAGTTTTCAAACAAATGCGTACGGAATATATTTATAAAAATCGCTTGCGTAATGAAAAAGACATCGATTGCTATCAAGTTGTATTGTTAGTATAGGACAAGTGTTGTACTGTCAGTATAGGATGAGTGATTTTTTATGAAATCATTTCCATTATCTTTAAGTTGGTTTTGATTAGGTATGACATTAGTCAGAACATACCTGCTTAGTAAACTTACCAAATGACTTAATACTTAGGTGAGTAAAATGACTGAAATATGCACATATTTGAAAGCAGTGGGTAACGGAAAATGAAATACCCACTCAACATTCATAATACCCACTCCAAACAAAATACAGTTGGTACAGTACCCACATGAGCTAAATCTTATCTGGAGCTCTGATTGTCTGTGTGAAGTGATGAATATCATCATGGTCATTGTCAGTTGAATAATGCCACATGAAACTACTTCATTATGAAACATGTAACCATGGTAACCAACCATTAGCAGATGGAAGTAGTGTATATTTTGACACAAAAACATATTCCGATTGTTATGATTGGAAGGACATAAACTTGATTAAATGAAAAGGACTTTTCATCCTTCTTTCACACTTTTCTGTTACATGACATGATATGATGTATATCATCAGTTTATGTTGTATGATACAGTGTTATATAACCCTTCATGTCAGCATGACATTGTCATGATTGTACAGCTTGTATCGCGTAATACAAATCCTTTGTTGGTATTTTCAGCAAGGACTGCTCGATGGCGACGATTCTGATGAAGACTTCTTTCTCAGGTATTGTTTCTTATGTTTTCTTCAATGGTATCTAGGGGTGATGGGGTAGAGAAATGGTTAAAACATTCGCCCATCACGCCAGACACTCAGGCTGGTTTCCCCACATGTGGACAATATCTCAAGCCCATTGTGGTGTCTCCTGCCATGATGTTGCTGTAATATTTCTAAAAGTGGCATAAAACCTCACTCACTCACTCTATGGTATCAAGCATGTGGGACTCAAGCCTAAATACAGAAATTATACAACAGTGCTAGAACAAGGGCACCATTTATAGAACAATCTTTCCCCAGTGACTGTTGTACTCATACTTTAAACAGACATTAAAACTTGTTAACATGGACACGATGAAAGCACTGGGATTGCTTGGTAAAACATGACTGAGGGTTAACCAATATTGTCAGGGTTACTGAGACTAGGGAGCTCCTGAAAGGCAGATATTAGGGCCTACGTTGGCAGCTAACTTTCAGTTTTGTTAGTTTGTTGTTAGACATGTTTAATGTAGTGGTGTTCCGATTAATTGAAATAATCGAAGATTGGTCGCAGTGGCCAAACGACCAAGCAATCGATCCCATTTTCTCATAATCGAACACAAACGATTTTGGAACCGCTGTAATAGAGTTTGAAATACTTGATGATGGAACATATCTAGGACGTTGTCAAGGCCTGAAAACGTGTTTAATTCTTAGAAAACTCACCTCACTTTCTGAAAAGTCATGACTGAATTGAAGTATCTTGGAAGTTTATGTTACACTGGAACTGAATCATTTTCCACTGCATGTGAAATTTGCAGATGTAATTTGTGCAGTTTCTAAATAAGCAAAAACACAACAGAGAACCAAATAATTTTTCTTTATACTTATCTGCAACTACAACCTGAATAGGAAAATCTAAAATATGACGCTAACCAATTTTTGTTGATGATTGGTCATTGCTATTGAACCAATCATCAATTGTGAGATTTCAACCCATTCCCAGCACTAGTTTAATGCCATGGTCGGCAATATTCCAGCTATGTGACAATAAGCTGTAAATGTACAACTCTGAGATAATCAATCCGGTGATTAATATTATGAGCAGCGAACCATACTCTGAGTGTATGATGCCATAATCAGCTATGTCTAACTATCCATTCCATTTGATGGCCTCATGTGACTTGCTCAAACCTGGAACCACCACAGAGTGTGTAGGATGGTGGGTGTATCTCAGATACTGTGGACTGTGGCATCAATTATACACTGACTCACGGCGCTATCTTAGCATTATAACTTTACATCTTTCTTTCTTTAACAAAGTGTAACTACAGTCAATACTTACAGTGATAAGATTACTGTATTGATTATGTCTGTGACATTTATCTTCCCAGAGGCTGTATCTCATTGTTTTATATTCTGATGTGGTATGAATTTCCAAATAATAATTCTTTGTATCAGCAACCAGTCACATCTGCAGCTAGACCGCCTCCTTGGTGTAGTGGCTAGAGCGTCCGCCCGGAGAGCAGAAGGTTGCGATTCGATCCCCGACCGCGTCATACCAAAAGACGTTAAAATATGGTACTTTATGGTCCCTGCCTGGCGTTAGGCATTAATTGGTACAACAAGGACTGGTCAGCTCGGAGTCAGTATAATGTGTCTGAGTGGGGTATTCATGCTTCACTGCGGCATGGTATCTCAGTGGGCTAGCACTATAAAACCAGCTTAAGTCTGGGCTAGTACAAGCAGCCACACATACATACACACGCATGCACGTCGTCATATGAGCGAAATATTCTCAAGCACGACGTTTAACCCAATTTCACCTCACCTCACCTCACATCTGCAGCCAGCCAGCTATGCAGATGGACATTTTTGCAGTGTCATTCATTGATATCATTGTTATTGTTTTCATTCCTCAGGGGTCCCTCAGTGTGGACAAACAATCTCAGATCAGACCCGAAAGTATCTAGGTAAGTATATTGAGCAAGGTTTAGCAGGTTAGTCGTGTGCTTCATGAGAAATAATTTGATCATGTTTACCTGAAGTTTTTTCCATTTATGATTGTAGATGTACAAGGTTTTACAGCCTGGTATATATTGAACAATGTTGTACATCTTGGTTTTATATTGTACAATGCTGTACTTCCTGGTATATATTGTACAATGTTGTACAGTCTGGTTATATATTGTACAATGTTGTACAGCCTAATATATATTGTACAGTGTTGTACAGCCTGGTATATATTGTACAATGTTGTACAGCCTGGTATATATTGTACAATGTTCTACAGCCTGGTATATTTTGTTCAGTGTTGTAGACGACCGCCTCCATGGTGTAGTGGTTAGAATGTCCGCCCGGAGAGCAGAAGGTCTCTGGTTCAATCCACGACCGCGTCATACCAAAAGACGTTAAAATATGGTACTTGTTGGTCCCTGCCTGGCGCTCGGCATTAATGGGTACAACAAGGACTGGTCGGCTTGGAGTCAGTATAATGTGTCTGAGTGGGGTATTCATGCTTCACTGCGGCATGGTATCTCAGTGGGCTAGCACTATAAAGCCAGCTTAAGTCTGGGCTAGTACAAGCAGCCGCACATACACATACACACTCATGCACGTCGTCATATGAGCGAAATATTCTCAAGCATGACGTTAAACCGAATTTCACCTCACCTCAATGTTGTAGACCCAGGTAATATCAGGTATATGTTGTACAGTGTTGTACAGCCTAGTTTCATATTGTGCAATGTTATAGAGCCTGGTACATGTACAATGTTTTACAGCCTGGTCATATACTGTACAGTTTTATACAGCCAGTTTTTGTATTGTACAATGTTGTACAGCCTATTTTTATGTTGTACAGTGTTGCACAGCCTGGTATCTATTGTACAGTGTTGTACAGCCTGGTATCTATTGTACAGTGTTGTACAGCCTATATTTATGTTGTACAGTGTTGTACAGCCTGGTATCTATTGTACAGTGTTGTACAGCCTGGTATATATTGTACAGTGTTGTACAGCCTGGTATATATTGTACAGTGTTGTACAGCCTGGTATCTATTGTACAGTGTTGTACAGCCTGGTATATATTGTACAGTGTTGTACAGCCTGGTATATATTGTACAGTGTTGTACAGCCTGGTATATATTATACAATGTATGTACAGTGTTGTACAGCCTGGTATATATTGTACAGTGTTGTACATCCTGGTATATATTGTACAGTGTTGTACAGCCTGGTATATATTGTACAGTGTTGTACAGCCTATTTTTATGTTGTACAGTGTTGTACAGCCTGGTATCTATTGTACAGTGTTGTACAGCCTGGTATATATTGTACAATGTTGTACAGCCTGGTATATATTGTACAATGTTGTACAGCCTGGTATATATTGTACAATGTTGTACAGCCTGGTATATATTGTACAATGTTGTACAGCCTGGTATATATATATTGTATTGTACAATGTTGTACAATGCCTGCCTGGTATATATTGTACAATGTTGTACAGCCTGGTATATATATTGTTGCAGACTGCAGAACCAGGTGGATGATGTGGTGGATGTCATGAAGAACAATGTCAGCAAGGTTCTGGACCGTGGCGAGCGTCTCGATGACCTGCAGGATAAATCAGGTACGGATCTGTCAGCAGATTACAGGATAAATCAGGTACGGATCTGTCAGCAGATTACAGGATAAATCAGGTACGGATCTGTCAGCAGATTACAGGATAAATCAGGTATGGATCTGTCAGCAGATTACACTGCTTATTGTTATGACATGGTTACACAGATTCTACAACACCCATGACGTTGCAGTGTTGTTGCTATGACGTGTATAATAACCAAGAAATCAAACCAACGTCTGGTTCCAATAAGAAGGAAGTCATGGATAACTTTGACCAACAAACCCTCAGGTTACCATGGTTACATTACAGTCTCAGGTACTCATTGGTTCACTCAAGATCCATCTACCCACTCACCTACAAACTCACTTTCTTACTGTTATTAACCCATGAAGGTCCAGGTTAGAATGAACCTTCAGTAATCCATGCTTGTCGTAAGAGGCGACTAACGGGATCGGGTGGTCAGGCTCGCTGGCTTGGTTTACACATGTTTTCGGTTCCCAATTGTGCAGATTGATGCTCATGCTGTTGATCACTGGATTGTCTGGTCCAGATTCGATTATTTACAGACCGCCGCCCTATAGCTGGAATATTGCTGAGTGCGGCGTAAAACTAAACTCACTCACTCACTTACTGTTATTAAGGAACCCCAAAATGTGTTGCTAGAATTGAACTTAGTAAGAAAACTCTGACCATGCAGGTATGCCAAGTTTGTTGATGATGACAATCAACAATCAATTGATTGTTTATTTACAACCTGCCATCATATATCTGAGATGTTTCTAAGTGTGGCATTGAACAACTAGCAAGCAAACATTGACAGGTTAGCTGTAGCATTCAGGATCATTTGTGCAAGATTGTTTCACAACGCTAGACATGTCTTGAGAAACGTGCGGGCGAACAGACATTTACTTCCCCTTTCTGATTACAGACAGCCTTGCCAGCAACTCGGACATGTTCGATCCAGAGCCAAGACATTTACTTCCATGTGGTGGAAGAACTTTCTGATTACAGACAGCCTTGCCAGATAACTCGGACATGTTCCACGATCCTGGATGATCCCAAGGGTCTGCAGAGATCCATGTGGTGGAAGAACTGTCGGGTGAGTGATGTAGGGTACATTCCAGCTTCTGCATCTTAAATTGCTGCATGTACTTGGCAATACATTGATGTATTAAGATGCATAAAACATAGGTGTAACATGAGTGGAGAACAAACATTCAAGGTGCAGTACTGTGTGAATCATGAGTTTGAATACTGTTTTCTGATATTCCAGATGAGAGATAATCTTAGCATATCTGGAGATTATCGAGGATGGCATGTATCGTGGTTGTGCTGGCTGTCATCATAAGTAAGTAGCATGAGGTCCAAACTCTGGACAGGTAGATAATTCTTGTGATGGGTTAGCTGTCACATCTTAGGTCCAAACCTGACAGGGGATGTCTGGTTACAGAAGTACTTGTACCCATACTTGTACCAGGTGATGATGTCAGTTACAGTATTCACCCAGTACCCAGTACTTGTACCAAGTGATGATGTCAGTTACAGTATTCACCCAGTACCCAGTACTTGTACCAAGTGATGATGCTAGTTACAGTATTCACCCAGTACCCAGTACTTGTACCAAGTGATGATGTCAGTTACAGTATTCACCCAGTACCCAGTACTTGTACCAAGTGATGATGTCAGTTACAGTATTCACCCAGTACCCAGTATTTGTACCAAGTGATGATGTCAGTTACAGTATTCACGCAGTACCCAGTACTTGTAACAAGTGATGATGTCAGTTTAGTATTCACCCAGTACCCAGTACTTGTACCAAGTGATGATGTCAGTTACAGTATTCACCCAGTACCCAGTACTTGTACCAAGTGATGATGTCAGTTACAGTATTCACCCAGTACCCAGTACTTGTACCAAGTGATGATGTCAGTTACAGTATTCACCCAGTACTTGTACCAAGTGATGATGTCAGTTACAGTATTCACCCAGTACCCAGTACCCAGTACTTGTACCAATTGATGATGTCAGTTACAGTATCCACCCAGTACTTGTACCAAGTGATGATGTCAGTTACAGTATTCACCCAGTACCCAGTACTTGTACCAAGTGATGATGTCAATTACAGTATTCACCCAGTACCCAGTACTTGTACCAAGTGATGATGTCAGTTACAGTATTCACCCAGTACCCAGTACTTGTACCAAGTGATGATGTCAGTTAAACTATTCACCCAGTACCCAGTACTTGTACCAAGTGATGATGTCAGTTACAGTATTCACCCAGTACTTGTACCAAGTGATGATGTCAGTTACAGTATTCACCCAGTACCCAGTACTTGTACCAAGTGATGATGTCAGTTAACACTATTATTTTAAACAAAGCTCAAGTGCTGAAAATGACCTTACAAAATAGGCTTCATCGAAAATGGCGACATTTTTGACACAGTATGAAATCGCGATTCACAGCGTTATTTGCTGTATGTTTTGCAATGTGAAAATCGGATAATTACTGTGAGTATTGAATTTCAAAAATAACATATTTATGATCACTGATATCAGTTTTACATGATTTCGCTTAATTATAATTCTGAAGCGTTGCCGATGAATCTAGAATCGCTGGGATGTTTTCGAAAATGCACTTACACGAACACCGTGAGTGGCTTTCGCCATATTGGATAGTGTTTACAAAATCGTTTCGCGAAGGCCGGTATTGAGGCGCCTATTACATCCATGTATATTTCATATTCAGCTTGAAAAATGCATCACTAAATTCCCCATACATTTTAGAATCAATTTGAAACTGGTCTGTGTCACCAATAATAACTGTCTAGATAAAATGAGGCCGAAACATATTGGGTGTGAAAAGCGAGGCGGCTGTGCTTGAAAGACTGCGTTTGTGTGAAATGTAAACAAAGACAAATTCGATTTTACACTGCGGCATTTTCTGAATTTTTCAACATTCATCCGTCTATTCATTGCTTTGCAATGAAACCAATACCTTTAGAATATATACATGGAAAGAGTATGCGTAGCAAGAAATAGGAAATTATAAATAGATACAATGCAATGATTTGATAATTCATAAGAAATTGTCAAAGTTTCGTTGCAGCGTGGCGCCATGACTGGCAGCCAAATCCATGAGGCGCGACAAGCGGTAATTATCTGCATTTCTGTCCTTTTCTCTTTACGTATAGTGAAAGCTTGATAAAACATATAACAATACACAGATAGTCAGAATCATTCTGATTACTTACATCTCATATTTATGTACAAGCGATCCCTGAATCAGTGGAAGGGTCCTCGCAAAATCCTGTGTACCCTTGTCAGCAAAGCCGCCATTTTGTAAGAAATGGGTCAGCGTGTAGTGATGTCATCGTCAACATTGTTGTACATATTAGGCAATTTCTTTGAGGTGAAGGTCGGTTGAACAAGAGTAAACACAATCGCCATATCCTTCCGATTACACTGTCAGTATTATGATGTATATTTTGCGGATAGTTCGGATACTTTTCAGGAAACTGACTTCAGTATCTACATTTAGCCTTGTTCAATATCATATCATACATGCATATAGGGTTCTGGTGTTTTATTCTTTGAAAGTTTTGATTGTTTGAATCATATTTACATAAGAAATTGACATATTTATTGCAATACACCATATTTTAAACCTTTACACAAGTGTTAGAAGATCAAACGTAGCCATAACTGCAATTACTTTAGTTCCTATGATGTACAATATTCAATTTATTTGGACTAATATTGCAATTTCATATGAACAGGTTAATGAACGGTGATATAATTCAACCTTATATGCAAAACTGATAATATTCATGACAATGATTTATATATGGTATGAAATGTACATGCACACATATATGAAATGTACATGCACACATATTTAAAGGAATTGTCTTGTTCATTGCATAATTTTGTGTCGTTTTATAGACAAAAGAATGATGCATATTCATCGGCAAGGTGCGCGTTTGTTGGAAACGTTTTATGATTCTCTATCATTGTTTTCGATAATATATTCAATTCATATTCGATTAAATAATATTGTGAAGACAGGATATCAAACTCTAACTACTTATAGGAAAATTGTTGAAAAATATATATACCATCTCATGTGTTAATTGGGACAAATCTTATATCCATATTCTAATATATAGTTCCATATATAAAAGCTATCTTTATGCATCTTTCATTGCATCACATTGAAGAGAAATAGCTTCATAATCATAAACAAACAAAATTCTTATCCCAAACAAAATATTCGGGTGTTGTGAAATATTATTTCTATTTCACGTTAAATTGATGCCAAACAGGTGCGTGTTGGTCACAATAAGATACGCTGTCAAACTGTCTAATTGTTGATATATTCAGGACACTATTTAAATGGAAAAATCAGTCATTTTATGTTTTGTCTAAAGAGTGTTAAATTCTGACATAGAAGTCTAGACCTTTTATACAATGAATGGAAATTAAGTGAGATATATGCTAATCAGCATACCAGTGTCGTCGTTTTCCAACGTCATAAAATGCATAAAACAAGCGATGGCGTCAACTAAAATGTGGTATTATTTTCAGCAATTTACGTTACATTTGAAGATATGGCTAGTACTCTGGTAATAACGATGCAAAATTAGTCAAATTACATCTACACAAACAGGAGAATATGGGAATCTAAGAACTAACTTATATATCGGATAGGGCCATCCAAATGGCTATATCACGTGCTTTCACATGTAATACGTTGTCATCTTTTCTTATAAATTGTGAAACTACCAAAGAGCATCCGTTCACATTGGGGAACTTTGAATTGGAATAGTGAGGTTCACCATGAATATAAAATAACGAAAATATAGCGTCCGTATCCACAACACATTTTCTCCAAGTGATCTGAGTTACATTGACCTAGTGTTACGCATAACGGAGTTATGCCCCCTTATCATTATACGTTTATGACCTCTCTGTCGTCGTTTGACGTCATAGAAGAAAATACATATTTTTCCTTATCCTGACTCATGCTCTTTTTGCTTGTCTTCTTCTTCTTGCGAACATAGTGGAACACTTGTATCTCCCTAATTGAAGCTCCCTTCAATTTAAAATCACTAATTAGTATTCACCACGAGTTACCTCCTTTCCACAAAGCCAGCGAGGGCGAGGCCCACCCTACCCATGTGCCTCACTCTCTCCTTCTTAGCCCAGTGAGCTGATGAGCGCCTGTGTCTCCGACACACTATATCCTTTGATTTATATTTAGTTAGTTACCTCGCAATATAGACATCTATAGAGGTTTAGCTAGTATCCTTCAACGATTATATATTGATATTTAATTTCGTTTTTCTACAGTTTATTCCACGGGGGACGTGTTTGTTTCAGTGGATTACGTTGATGAAAATTCTGTACTATTGCAGATTACGTTTTTATGCTGCTGCTGATCCATGCTTTAATATGATGTGCGGCGGCCATGTTTATTATATTCACACTGCAGTTGCGGTACTAATTTATCCAATTCTACCTTTTATTAATATTTACTTTGGCGTTTGGCACGCACAAGCAGATAGGTCAGCGTATGCAGAGTCTAGTATGACTGATACACGGAACCCTAGCCAGTCTACTGCTGTTGGCCGACTCCCCTCCGTGTGGTGTTCCGCTAGAGTGGTGGAGAGGTGTGGGGCGTGATCCGCCATCTCAAGAAGCATCCTGCTTCCCCAGACATCCCATCGTCGCAGCAGAAGACTAGAGGTTTTTCTACTACATCTCAACAACCGGGACCGTTCCCATCGAAGTTTTGGGCCTGTATGATGATCAGCCGGTCATCATACGGTTGTACATCAAAGATTGACCGATGTCGGCACAGATCAGCATGCAGCCTGATGTACCAGCGCAGATATCGAATGATCGTCCTGAGGGTCCCATCATTACCAACACTCAGCGCCAGGCGTCGCGCACCCAGGGCAGCGTCGACCTCTGAGGGAAAATCGAAGTCTACTAGGACTTTCTCAACCGAGATTGTTCCAACCGATGACCTGGACCTCTCACGATGATCAGCTGATCATCATCCCCGGCATCGCAACACAAGAAGCGACCGGTGGCAGCTACAACGACATCAGCAGAGATCACCATGCAGCCTGATGCCTCTACACTGATGTCGGACGATTTTCCGGTGGACCTCCATTAACACCACCGCAGATAAAGCACCGGCGACCTCGTCGCAGACCATCCCAGAAGACATGATGCGACAAATTATGAACATCATGGAGGACCAATATCTCGCGGTAGCAGGGTCCGAACAGCCAGCGAAGGCTCCAGCGTGAACAACACCCCAGAGGCACCCCCGTCAGCGTGGCAGCCAGGGCGATGTCACCTTCGAAGGAAGTCACGGACCACCTTGGCGAAGGACCTAGATGTACAGCCTTAGCGAAGCGTTTTCAAAGCGGAAAGGACTCTAGATGTACAGCCTTCCGGCCGGAAAGAACTCTAGATGTACAGCCTTCGCGAAGGACCTTATGCGAAGGCAGGATAGATCATCACCTTATGCGGTTTCATCCCTAGATGTGGTTTCGGACCATCAGACATCACGGAAGCCTTGGCGAAGGTCATCATATCGTCGTTCCCGGACGGGACGAGAGGAAGCCGAAAGGCATCGCGAAAAGGACACCTGAATCAGATCATCATCATCTAGAAGGACATCGGGGGACTATACAAGAGCTTAGCGAAACTATCAGCGTTCCCCTCACAAGTCTCGAGAAGATCAACCCATGAGACAAGTTGATCATCGATATCAAGTATAAGAACTACAATGGCGTATATTGGTTCTGTTGAATCCATGACGAGGCGGTATGTTAAGCTGGCCTAAATAGATCTAGAGCGATCAATTAGACACTTATCACCAGACTTAGTAACACCGACTTCTGAATATGATAAGATGATCCATGCGGCCTACTTAGGCAAAGCGCCCGATCCCACATCCTGTTAAACACAGAGGCTGTTCCGCGAAGCAAGCGCTCATATATATATTTATATATATATATATATATACTAATCGGGCTTTGACTTCGACACCTTCGCGATAATGGCGCGAAGGCTAAGTGTAACTCAAGTCTACTTCACCCAGAAGATCTAGAAGGGATACCGAGAACTTAGCGAAGTCTCCGGCGTTCACCGAGGAAGTCTCCTCCAAGGTTTCCATATACTAGCCACTTTCGTCATATATAGCTACTTCGTCAGTCCGTTCAAGGCGTCGCATAAGTTGATTATCAACTGTATGCCAGATGCCGTCTATAAGCCCCTGGCGAAGATAATTGCTTAGGCTATTTACAACTACAGAACGTCGCTGTATTATTAGTCAGCGACATTTCATAGATCTTCACAGAAATCAACTATTCCGTTATAAATTGCTAATATACAATCCCGGACGGCGATACGATTATCTACATGCGCGTGACCATTACGCATATCTGCAGACAATTCAATATCGAAATTGAACAGCAGCCTTGTTACAGCGAGTATAACTCTTAATCGTCAAAGTTTCTGAGAAGAAATATGTACAACAAGTTCAACGTTAATTCTACAATTATGGCGATACATTCATGTATACAGTCTACAAGCTCACAACTTGCAAGTTGTTTATACCCATATATATAAGGAAGTGAATTATATTCAAAACTGAAATTATTTTTCACGACAACCAGGAAAATAACCTGCACAGCATAAAATTACAGAGCGAGATATTCGCCCGGAGGTTTCAGCGGTTACCATTAACCCTCGAAACACATTGGTCACTTTCGGATAACCGGGAAGCTACGGTGAAGACCGGCGTTTATGCTAATATCAAGCGGCGACAAGAATTTATTCAAGGTGGGTTTTTTCCGCTACACGGTGACATCACAGCTGGTATTTATACAGAATCAAAATGCCTTGTTCTGATTGGACCGCGAGGGACAACGACCTACACAGAGGTCGATCTCTGTTCACAGTTCAAGACTTACGTCACAAGTGACAACTACATATCAGTGAGCGAGCAAGCCCCTCATTACAGTCAGTTAACCTGAACATTCATGATTAGACTGCCTTTCTTCAAGTTAGAGACCTCCCTGTCAAGTTAAGGCGAGGGATGCGGCAGTCAGGCGATTTTACATAAAAGTTCAGCGAGGACAGACACACCTGGTTGTGCACCTACATCGTCAAGGACTTATGGCCAATTACCTAGACGAAAGATACAAGTGGATCTAAATCCACAGCGTTTCAGACTACAGCTGAATTTCATCAGCGACTAACACAACTAGATGGTTAGTAAACCTACTAAACTTCTGTTTGGAGAATAAAACGGAAATTTCAGCCCAACCTGGGGATATGAATATATGGTGCTCCAACACCTCACAAGTGAGGGTTTATGAACACGCCTGGATGACATACTTGGACCCCATGATACGATGATTCTATCAAGATGGCCAGCAAGAGCACTGTAAATTTATCTCCACCAAACCAAACAGGAGGGAAAATGCAACAGATTATTTCCTCTATCATCAACTTACGCTTAGAGTGAAGTCTCATGTACTATATCTCCATTTGGATCAGAACTGTCATACTACGTTGCATATGCGGATGGACCTATTCGACCCTCCATGAGCTTAATACTCATGATATTATAGCTTAACTTCTAGAATTGTTCTACACAAATGTGATTGAAATAATGGAGGGTTTATTTCTGAAAATCCGATATGGTGGTTGCAAACCATTATCTGAGAGATATCACCACCGAGGACGTCTCAGGTATACACCAATTCGATCCCATGGTCCTCGCACAACAGCTGACAGTTCCTCGGAGAAGATAAGTCAATCTAACAGATTTTTACTTATCTTATAACAATACTAAATAGCTTCATGCTATATATAATTTACTTAAGTTCCTTTTATCATCACAGTACTATGATTATTACATCATACAATATATAAGTTAACAACTCTACAGAGTTTGTTATTATATATATTTACCTTAAGTTATTCATATCTTAAGAGTAATACTATGGTTACATGATAAATGCATTAGCTAACAAACTCTACAGAGTTTTGGGCTATTTTATACATAGCTTAAGTTAATTAAGCTAACAAACTCTCTGGAGTTTTACTATTATTATATAGGTAACTTAAGCTAATTATACCTTAAGCATAGTACTATACTCATATTATTAAAACATATTGGCTAACAAACTCTAAGGAGTTTTGCTATTATATAGGTAGCAAGCTTATTCATATCTTAAAGCTTAGTACTATGTTTATATCATATAAGTAGATTAGCTAACAAACTCTAAAGAGTTTTTGCTATTTGGCTTAAGTATCATCATATTTCTAAGCAATATGGTTATATTATAACATGTATTAGCTAACAAACTCTACAGAGTTTTAGCTATTATATATGTAACTTAAGCTTATTCATATCTTAAGCATAGTACTATGTTTATATCATATAGGTATATTAGCTATCAAAAAACTCTAAAAGAGGGTTTTGCTATTATATATTTCGCTTAAGTTTCATCATATTTTAAGCTTTATGGTTACATTATAACATGTATTAGCTAACAAACTCTAATGGGAGTTCTTGCTATTATATATGTAGCTTAAGTTTTCCTTCATAAGCTCAATACTAGGTTTATATCATAGCTAACAAACTCTAAAGGGTTGTTTTAAGCTATTATACAATTAGCTTAAGTTTCATCATATCTTAAGCAGTATGTTTACATTATAAAGGTATTAGCTAACAAAACTCGTGAGTTTGTTATTATATATATATAGCTTAAGTTTCATCATAACTTAAGCTCAGTACTATGTTTTAACATAAAAGTATATTAGTTAATAAACTCTAAGGAGTTTATTTTTATATATACATTTAGCTTAAGTCTAATCTTATCTTAAGCTTAGTACTATGGTTACACTATAAAACATATTAGCTAATAAACTCTACAGAGTTTTTGGCTATTATATATGTAGCTTAAGTTAATAATATCTTAAGCACAATACTATACTCATATTGTAAAATATGTTAGCTAACAAACTCTCACGGGGTTTGCTATTATATATGTAGCTTAAGTTAATTATATCTTAAGCACACTCACTACTATACTCATATTGTAAAAATATATTAGCTAACAAAACCCTACAGAGTTTTGCTATATATATGTAGCTTAAGTTAATTATATCTTAAGCTCAGTGCTATACTAATATTATAATATATATTAGCTAACAAACTCTACAGAGTTTTTGGCTATTATATATGTAGCTTAAGTTAATTATAGCTTAAGCACAGTACTATACTCATATTATAAAATATATTAGCTAACAAACTCTACAGAGTTTGGCTATTATATATGTAGCTTAAGTTAATTATAGCTTAAGCACAGTACTATACTCATATTATAAAATATATTAGCTAACAAACTCTACAGAGTTTTGCTATTATATATATAGCTAAAGCTTATTCATATCTTAAGCTCAGCATTATATCTATATCATATAAGTATATTAACTAACAAACTCTAAAGAGTTTGCTATTATATAATTAGCTTAAGTTTAATCATATCTTAAGCTTAGTACTATGTTATATCTTAAAAGTATATTAGCTAACAAACTCTAAGGAGTTTATACTAGCATATTAACAAGCTTAAGTCTATTAGTCTTAAGCATTGTATTAATGTTATATATACTTTATCATAATAAGTACATGGTAATAACCTTTTATATGGCAGCTGATAAGTTAGCAGCAGGAATTCATCAGTTCAGTGCCTTTATGAAGTTCCCATAGGGTTATTACAATCATCACAGTTCAAATCACTAATTATTAAAATCCAAAGTATTAGTATTCCCACCTCCGTTCCAGTAGGATGCTACAAGCAAAAAGAGCATGAGTCAGGATAAGGAAAAATATGTAATTTTTGAGTAAAATTGATATTTTATACTTATCCTGACTCATGAGGTCAGCTCCTCCCATCCTCCCAAATAACACTTTGGTTCCCTGTAAATTCAAATGTTGGGCTCAGTATATGAGGAGAGAGTGAGGCACATGGGTAGAGGTGGCCCTAAGTTCAGCTTGTGGAAGGAGGTAACTTCGTCAGTGAATACTAATTAGTGATTTTAAATTGAAGGAGCTTCAATTAGGGAGATACAAGTGTTCCACTATGTTAGCAAGAAGAAGAAGACAAGCAAAAAGAGCATGAGTCAGGATAAGTATAAAATATCAATTTTACTCAAAAATTACATTTTGACATTTATTATTGAGAGTCATTTTTAATGTTGAGTATAACGTTATGCACAAGCACATAAACCCAATTCATATACACTTATGTCGTTCAGATATCAGGCTGTATTTTTAATATTCTACATTTCTGTGTAATTTTATAGCGATGCATTAGATCCAGGACCAGAGAGCAATTCTCGCACAACGTTCACTTTTCAAACTGTGTGAAAATGTGCGCCTGAAAAAAAACTCGGCAGCCAGGGGGTTAAACTATTCACCCAGTACCCAGTACTTGTACCAAGTGATGATGTCAGTTACAGTATTCACCCAGTACTTGTACCAAGTGATGATGTCGGTTACAGTACTTTCTTCTTACCCTACACTTGTCCCCATCTTCTTCTGTCATGCTTCTTTTATCTGTTTTCCAAGGATCTTTCAAACTGTTTTTAAGTCTATAATCTTGATATTTTCAGTTCCAATAATCATCAAATCTCAGCAATAACCACAGAAGCTCTGAGAATTGAGATGAAGTCGGCCTTTGCTTCCTGGATGCAAAGTACACCTTGATGGGAGTACACCATGGTGGTAGTACACCATGGTGGGAGTACAGTGTACACCTGAATGTGATGTTGTTCTAGGAAACAAGTAACATTTATGGGTTAGAAGCAAACAGAATGTCTTGTGGGTTGAAATCAGTTGAGGTTTAGATATACTATGTCATCTTTCTATGATCTGTGGAAATCACTCTGTGACTGGAAAAGGTTCCCTCTGGTTAGATATAACACATTGAATAGTTATATCTAAATAATGTTTCAAATTTGTAAATATATTTTTTCACCATAATGGGGCAATTGACTTGTACATTTATCATTAAATGACAAATATTTTTGCACTGGTCATAATAACAGAAACTTGATGTGCATATTTGCTTGTAAATATCTGCTTCACTGGTTAGAACAATCAACAAAGATCAACAATGAACTTGCTTCTACTCACAGTGGATTAGTAACTTGTGTGTGGTCAGTTGAGGGTGTTGAATTGTTCGTGTTAGTGTCATTTCTTGCTATAGTCCGTTTGGATCAAAAGCGGACTGATGAATTGCAATGTAAATAGAAAACTAATAAACATAAAATACTCAATGAAACGCTGATCATAATCAAAACATCATACCCACTCTGTGGTTTGTTTGCAGAGTTAATGTCCTAAAATTAAAAAAGTTGTTTAATAAACTATCATTAAAATTTTGACACAGTTCACTATTTGTTACGAGGGAGGGTGCAGAGAAAGGGACAGCCAGGTGTTAGAGAAGCACGTGCACAAGTGCCCACCAAGTTATTGATTCATTAACCTGTGCTGTGCCGTCTCCATCCTTTCTCGCACACCTGGCTGTCCCTTTCTCTGCACTCCTCCCTCATAACAAATAGTGAACTGTGTCAAAATTGTAATGATAGTTTGTTAAACAACTTTTTTATTTTTAGGACATAAACTCTGCAAAAACCTCACAGAGTTGGTCTGGCGTTTTGATTATGATCAAATATGTTTATTAGTTTTCGAGTTAGAATGCAATTCATAGTCCGCTTTTGAGCCAAACGGACTATAGTTGCACATTGATGTGTATCGGGGCTGTGAGGTTGGTTGTACCAATGTTAGCTATCTCATTTCAGGCTTGAAACACATTCATCCTTAGCGGTTATTGGGCTGAAAATGCTTAGTTCAGGTGTTGATGGTATTAAGCAAGACTAATCACGAAGAGAACAAAATAAGAACTAAATGTAGAACAAACTTTATGGATAACAACTTCTTTCATCCATAAAATTTGTTCTATATTGTACTTCCCAACTTATAAAAATGCCACTCAAAGATGAATTAAAGGAAGTGATGATGTTAATATATAATTGATGAAAGTTTGATAAACATGTTAATTTTAATGACCGAGTTGCTCAAGTGCTGATGTTATACGATTGGAGCATTCCATGTGTGTCCCCTCTTGACCTTCAGTTACTGTCATCACTGTGTTTCCGTGGTGATCCTGCCTCGGTACTGGACCTGCTTCCTTGTAGTCCTGTCCAGGGATGTATCCATTCACCAAACATTTGACATTTCAAGATACATTGTGTCCTGATACAGGTCATACAGAACGATCCCCTTTGAAATGTCACAACTGTGCTAAAGTGTAAGTACAGATATATATTAGAAAAGAACCCAAGACTAAAGAACAATTATATTTTTACTTCTGAAACATTTTGCGAGTTTATCCATCAACAAGATCCCAAATTGCTCTGGATTGTTTAACTATGAATATATTGTGTAAATCTGTAACTGACTGACTGAGTTTTGGTTTTACTCCACTTTTAGCAATATTCCAGCAACATCTGAAATGCGGGGACACCAGAAATGGGCTTCACACATTGTACCCATGTGGGGATTCGAACCCGGGTCTTCGGCGTGACGAGCCAACGCTTTAACCACTAGGCTTCCCCCCGGCCCTAAATAATCTGTAACTAGGGCATTGGGGTAGCCTTGTGGTTAAAGTGTTTGCTTGTCATGCTGTGATCCTGGTTCCATTCCCCACATGGGTACAATGTGTGAAGCCCATTTCTGGTGTCCTCCCCCGATTGCTGTAATATTGCTAGAAGTGTTGTAAATCCCAACTCAGTCACTCAAGATATGTAACTTTGGTGACCTATTTTTATTTTATGATTTGTTCAACATGGGTAGTGAACTACAGGTTGTGTTCCGACTTGCATTGTGCCATTACCTGGTGAATATTTAGCGGCATGATCATGATCGTGTCTAACCTGTTAAGACAATCAGGACCTAGTTGTACGAAGCGATCTTAGCTCTACAGCTGTCGTAAGTTATGTTAGAGTATGTGATTTATGATCAGCATTGCACTAAGATCGCTCAGTGCATGTGTATCTGAGTTGTATCTAAGTTGATAGGAAAACAGTGTCAACTTTCCAGAGTCATCAGAGTATCTTCTTCCCCGAAACTATTTTCAGTCCCACTGTTTTAACATGTCTGGGAGTTGTCCTTTTGATAATTTTAATCATTGTTGATTGGGTTTGCCAGCCCCGTGACTCTGTGACGAAGTTATCATGAACACCTTGACCACTTCCTTCCCACCACGAGCTGACGTTCTGTGATGAAACTGAGATACTGTTCAAGGCGGCAGTGGGATAGCCAAGTGGTTAAAGTGTTCACTCATCACCCTGAAGACTCAGGTTCGATTCCCCTCATGGGTACAATGTGTGAAGCCCATTTCTGGTGTCCCCTGCTGTGATATTGCTGGAATATTGCTAAAAGCGGCATAAAACCCAACTCACTCAAAGCGACATTAAACAAGACACTCACCCACTTATCTTTATGCAAGTCAAGCATCCTTGGTGTCGGTGGATATAATTCTGATTCTTCCTCCGACCTGCAGCTAATAAGGAATCACTATGCATGAACTGTGAATACAGGTATTCTGTACACTTAAGTATGTCACGATTTATCCGAAAAATGTGATTATTCTGAAAATCGAAGTGCATCAAATATATTAAGTCAAGTTCTCTCACATACTCTTATATGCATCAAGGATCAGTTTGCCAAGTGGTCTAAGGGACTGAAACATGCTATGTAGAGTTGTCTCCCTTAGCTCTCCGGATCCACTGATTGGGGGTTTGAACTGGTTCTCAATGCTTTCCACCAATATAAAGCTCATCTGCCAGGATATTAATGAAGTGTGGTTAAATCCAGACTTACTGTATATCTAAACCATTGCCTTCACTATGCCATTTGCTGAGTATAGATATATGCTTCATACTAAGTTTTATGGTTTTCATGTTCTCGTTTCATTTTCCTTCTGTTGGTCATAAATAATTGCAGGATAAGATACAAGGTAATTCAGTGCAATAGTGAAGTTGCCCTGTGGAAATAACTTTCTTTAGGTGTATTTAATTATGGAAACAATGGCCTCATCGTTGAAATTTTTTTTTTTTCAACTATTTACTTTGATTGTCTTTTTGGATGTGAAATTGTGAAAAAGCAAGCTTTCAATGACTTATTTTTAAACTGGAATGAATAAAATTCTCAAAATTTAATTGATTTTAGTTGTGAAGTTTTGTGAAGAAAACAGCTTTTAGCTATCTGATTACGATTGAATGTTGAATGTTGTTTTCTGCTTCACACAGCAGTAGTCAAGGTATTTCATAGCTGCCTGTAAATAACCAATGGTTGATTACATGAATAATATGGCTTCTATATCGGTTCTATGGGCGATGACACATAATTAACTAAGTCACATTTTGTACGCAACATATTCTTGATGTATCACCTCTAATAAGAAGCAGATCGCACTGTGGACTTTTTCACCAAACACTCGAAGAGGGACCTGTATATGAATTAGCAAACCAGTGGGTTAAGAGTCACATTCTGTCTTACTTATTAGCAAAGGATGTTACCTTTAATACAAGCACTGTATTCAATAGATAAAACACTACCTTCTAGGTTAAAATTTCATTTGAACTAAACCTGTTCTCTTCAGCCAGATTATGACAACAATTTTAGCTCTTATATGATGTTAAAATGTTTAAGAAATCTATTCAATTTTTTAAAGACATGTGCTTTTTAAGGTGAATAGTGCATGCTGATAGAACACCCCCAGTTATGAAGTGATTGCACTGGAGCACAGCCGATTTCACACTAAAGAACAGAATATGTTTCATTCTATATTTCATAATTTTTAAAATTTGTTTTAACACAACTGATGGTTTACAAACCGATTATATACAATGGTTTCTATGGAGTTCAGTTTCAGTTTAACCATGTATTGGTGTATCTGTTCGGATAAATAATCCTGGATAAATGAGGATGGCGTCTGTAATCACTTGAACATGATGTAAGATATCTTTCTTAATTAGAGGTGCTTCTTGAACAGGTCTTTGGTTTTATGTGGCATCACCTATGATTGATAAAGTAATATTAATTAGATACACTCCAGATGACTTATATCGGGTGTCCCCCCAAAAGTGGACGGTTTTATGACAAGTATTTTCTCAGCGATAGATAAACCAAATTTATTAAAGAAAATTCACAGAGTAACTCTAGGGTATCATCAACAAGTCTACAAAGTATCTAAGAGATTGGTGGCAAATTATGCGAGAATTGTCAAATAAAAAAAAAGTATGTAAAAAAATGCAATGCCATATGGGAAAACTCATTTATTTCAGTCTATGCTCAGTGTGGCCTCCATCTTCCTCCACAACTAAACGAAGCAGTTTCTTCCAAGCAGAAATGCTTTTACGTATTTCTTCCACCGATATCTCCTCCCATGACATAATTATCCTGTTCTTTAACGCCCGCTCGGTCAATTTGTCTCTCACTCCTCAGTAAACTTTCTCCTTTAGAGAGTCCCTTATGGCATTGCATTTTTTGACATGCTGTTTTGAATTTGACAATACTCGCATAATTTGCAACCAATCTCTTAGATATTTTGCAGACTTCTTGAAGATACCCTAGGGTTAGTCTGTGACATTTTTTAATAAATTCGGTTCATCTGTCGCTGAGAAAATACTTGTCAAAAACCAGTTCACTTTTTTGGGGACACTCAATATATATTCGTACTCCAGTAAGGTTTGGTGTTACAGACACTTGTTTACACGTATAGCCCTTGTAATGAGACTTATTGATATATCACATTACTTAAGCTGTACCATTGAATGTTGATGCTTCAGAATAGTTTTCTGATTCTTGTACATAACTATAAATAACAGGATAATAATTTATTAAACTGAAATAGTTATATTTTTGTTGTACATATTGTATCCACTGTGTACGTGCGTCTTTGCAAAGATTTGAATTGTTGTCAGTCGGAAAACATTGGTTCAACTTTGTATTTTTTTGCCAGTATTAGGTTTTGGGGCATCGTCGCCACATGTTTTAGGTCTTGTGTACAGTGTTTAATGTCACGCTTTCTGATTATTTTATTGTTGTCCTCTATTTCCTTTACCTGTACATCTGGGATATCTTGCCGGACCTTCCCGTACAAACTGAATAAATGATCTGGAATCAAGGATTGTGTTCTTGTGAGTCACTCAATGGAAGGATCTAGTGCATCACATACCGCTGTATCAAAGGCTCAGCTCCATCCTACCTGACCAACTTGGTGAAAGAGTATGTTCCTCCTCGATGCCTCAGATCAGCTAACAACGCACTGCTCACAATTCCCACAGCCAAACTGAAAACCTTTGGACATAGACGCTTCTCTTTCACATCCGCCTCTCTCTCGAATGATCTGCCCTTCTTCATTAAAAACTCTGGAACACTGTCTACTTTCCAGTCAAACTTGAAAACTATTCTCTTCCGAAAATGTCATCCTGATGCCTAGTCTAGCTGTGTTAACAAACAGCGCCGCGAGCAATCACTTGGTGTTTAGAACTGTGCGCTATACAAGACGACTTATTATTTATTATTATTAGCAGGTGAACACAGTTATCCATGGCTTTGCTCCTTTTTTACACCACTCTGAGCAGTGTTACAGCTTTATAATGATGGTCTGTAAATAGATCTAAGCAACTGGGATACGATGAGATGCATCAACAAAGTGAGTGAGCCTGACAACCTGATCCCGTTTGTCACCTTTTTATGCCAGTCGTGATCAAATCTCAGTGTCTGATCTCGGATGAATCATCTGTGAGTGAGTGCACTGAACTGTGCATAGACCTAACACCCATATCACCTCCTTAGACCCGTATCACCCCCATAGACCCATATCACCTCCTTAGACCCGTATCACCCCCATAGACCCATATCACCCCCTTAGACCCGTATCATCACCATAGACCCATATCAGCTCCTATGACCCGTATCACCCCCATAGACCCATATCACCCCCTTAGACCCGTATCATCACCATAGACCCATATCAGCTCCTATGACCTGTATCACCCCATAGACCCATATCACCCCTTAGACCTGTATCATCACCATAGACATCACCCCCTTAGACCCGTATCATCACCATAGACCCATATCACCTCCTTAGACCTGTATCACCCCTTTAGACCCATATCATCCCCTTAGACCTGTATCATCGCCATAGACCCATATCACCTCCTTAGACCCATATCACCCCATAGATCCATATCACCCCCATAGACCCATATCATCCCCCTTAGACCCATATCATCACCATAGACCCATATCACCCCCTTAGACCCATATCATCACCATAGACCCATATCAGCTCCTATGACCTGTATCACCCCCATAGACCCATATCAACTATTTAGACCTGTATCACCCCCTTAGACCCGTATCATCACCAAAGACCCATATCAGCTCCTATGACCTGTATCATTCCTTAGACCCATATCAACTATTTAGACCTGTATCACCCCCTTAGACCCGTATCATCACCAAAGACCCATATCAGCTCCTATGACCTGTATCATTCCTTAGACCCATATCAACTATTTAGACCTGTATCACCCCTTAGACCCATATCATTCATGAGACCCATATCACCCCCATAGACCCATATCACCTCCTTAGACGCATATCACCCCCATAGACCCATATCACCCCCATATCACCTCCTTAGACCTGTGTCATTCCTTAGACCCATATCACCTCCTTAGACCCATAAGACCTCTTTAGACCCATATCACCTCCTTAGACCCATAACACCCTTTTAGACTCATATCACATCCCCAGACCCATATCACGTCCTTAGACCCGTCAAGAGTGATGTAACTGAAATGATGTTTAAGGTCGTAATAAACAAAACTCCCTCTCTCTACACTTCATTGTCCTTTGTGACCAGAATCTATATATTTTGATGGACCAGAACTGACTATATATATTTCACTGTATCGGCGGGGGAAAAACCACTTGAGATGATACAAACAAAGTAACAGTAACAGAAAACCTTGAACAGAAACCAGTTTATTGAATATTAAAATATCAAAATACTTTTTTTCTAACAATGGTACGCTTCTATTTCAGAGCTGAACATATCAACGATAAACTGCCTGTGTGTCTTGAATGCAGGAAGTTAGGGGTTTATAACTAATGATAAATCTATCTTGGGTCTGTAATGATTATAGCATACAGTATTTCAACTGTAATGATAAATATATATATTGGGACTGTAATGATAAATATACATTTAAGACTGTAATGATAAATATATATATTGGGACTGTAATGATAAATATACATTTAAGACTGTAACGATAAATATATTCAGTAATTGGTCTTTAATGATAAATAATATACTCACATGCAAAACTAACGCAAGTCAAGTATAAAGCAGATATAAATGTAATTTTCAATATTAAACACAAGAAATGCAAACAGGGTCAGATAGACAAAAAGATTGAGTGAAGACATTTCATTGGCTACTAAGACTGAAGACATTATTAAGTTTTCGAAAGGTAAAGGTATTGACAATAGCGGATCTCGCTAGTGTTTATGGGTACTGTGCTGATCTTGTCGAGGGTTTGTGACCCTTGGACGACCGCTCCGAGGAAGGTCATCTGTGGTCTTTGTGGCGTTGTATCGATGCTGGAGACGGTAAATAGTGGTTATGTTTACGTCGAAATGACGGGCACCATTTTGGGCAGACACTCCAGCTTCCGAACGTCTGATAGCCTGGTTTCTTTCAATTTGAGTTAAGCGTGACATTGTTTAACAAGGAGTAATAGACCTAATTTTTGTGCAGTCTTATACCCACTAATGGTGGTGACAATTCGTGCATGTTGGATTTCACGAGAAGTGTGTGATGAAACCAACATGTTCATTGGTATGGTGCGTTTTGGTGATTCCTTCTATTGATGTGTTTTTACTCGGGCCTTCCAAAACGCAACAAAAATGATTGATAACACCATCAGGCTTCACTATATGCCAAAAACCCATATCAATTTAGGGTCCGAGTTTGTTTCCTATTTGGATAAAAAACTTGCGTTTCTTATGCGTGTGAGTATATTTATTTTTAAACTTATCCTATCTCACGGCTAAAAGCAGTGTAAAACTAAAACTAAAACTCACTCACTCTTTTACCATTGACCCCCGCCATGATATTGCTGGAACATTCCTAAAAGCGGCGTAAAACCATACTCACTCACTCAATAATGCTCTTCTAACACCTGCCAAAGATTTTAAATGCCGTTCTGCACTGCATTTACTGTTACATTTATTTGAAAATTTTACTATAAATTGTATATTTATATGCTTATCCTATCTCACGGTATGCACCTCTCTTCTTCTTCTACGACCATGTGTGGAAACGTGCCGTAGGCTAAGTTGAATCAAATCTTACTGACCTCTGAACCCCCTGACCTCTGCCCCCAATCCGATATCAGCACCTGTCAATAATGAGAAATGGGCTTCACATTGTACCCATGTGGGGAATCGAACCCAGGTCTTCCGCGTGACGAGCGAACGCCATAACCACTAGAGTATCCCACTGACCCCAATGGTAAAAGATCATAAAGACTTGACTGACTGACTGAGTTTAGTTTTACGCCGCTTTTAGCAATATTCCAGCAACATCACGGCGGGGGACACCAGAAATGGGCATAACACATTGTACCCATGTGGGGAATCGAACCCGGGTCTTCGGCGTGACGAGCCAACGCTTTAACCACTAGGCTACCCCACCGCCCCTAAAGACTTGACACATATGGATAACATCTTCTTTGCTTGTAAAAGCACTTTTATGCTACTTATTGCCTTCATTAGGTGAATACCAATGTGTATTGAGTCAGAGACCATATACCGATGGTATATGGTCTCTGATTGAGTAAATATCTATACATGCTGATATGGTAAGGTTAATGTACAAAAATAAAAGTGACAAAATCCTCAAAACATACGGTCTATGCTTAAAAGTACAGTCAGTCGTACAATTCCAACTAAATCATGTGTTTGTGAATCATTATAAAATTGTGATGGTAGTGGTGTGTGCAGAAAGGTGAGCTTATCCAGCCCCACAGGTTTCACCCAAAATAAACAAATGCTAACAACACAACATAAAGCTAACAATGCAACATAAAACTAATCAAACAACAGGGAAGTCACCAGGTTTAATTAGATGCCAATAAAGTGAGGAAACATGTAGAAAATGTTTGGGTGGCAGGTACCAGTCCTTCCAAAACTAGCCTTCCTGCAAATATAAATAAAACACCTCGGCAGTAAATATTCTATAATCATTATATATTCCAGCTAAATTGACGGCGATCTGTAAAATCAATCGAGATCTGGATCTTCCTGACTGCAATAAGGTACAGTGATTGACTTTGAGCATCAGCAATATCTATGCAATCCAGTGATCAATAGGGAATCCATGATACGATGACATGTGTCAACCAAGTCAGTGAGCCTGAACACCCGATCCCGTTAGTCGCCCCTTACGACAAGCATGGGTTACTGAAGATCAATTCTAACCCAGATCTTCACGGATCTGAATGACAGGGTAACATAGTAACACATAGTAATCGTAATATTTTCATTCAGTATTCACCTGGTGAAGAGGCAGTAAATAGGCCTTAACCATCATAACAAATAATAAAGTTTTTATCGATAATAGTTTCACATTTTCACAAGTTTATGCAAATATGAAGTGCATCACAGTCCTGAGAGTTGTCTCAATACAACTGCAAGTTTCTTATTTTCTCAAACTATCATTGCTTGAAAGTTGTTTACATACGTCATATTTCATTTGAAGTGTATTTCTGGTTGTCTTTAATGGTCTGATAAACACAATAATCTTTCTGGACAAACGCTTACATACATATTGCTACCTGGTTAAGAGGCACTTCTTCCGAAGACTTATATTTAACCAATGGAACTTAAACCAGAGACATGAGTGAATGTTGGTTATCGTCATGACGACCAGTAAATAGAGTCTGGAACAGGCAAACCAGTGACTGCATAGATCCAGTGTCTCCCAGCAACTGAATATAACATTTTTTTCAGTATGACTATTGATATTCCCCCGGAATCCACACATATTTAATGCGCAGTTCACAAACAGAACTGAATGGAAAAAATATATATAAGTCCACCAATTTTATTTCTTGTTTTACGGATCTGCCGGTCGTATTTTTTCTAGAATAATAAAAAAAATAAATAATTTTGCCCGCTCAAAAAATATAATCCTAATGTTTGTATTGGCCAAAAATGTAAACTTACAAGAATTTCTTTTCATATTGTTTTTTGCCCCATATACACTTCATAACCTGCCAGTAGTAAAATATGTTTCGTATTTAAAAGGAATATTACCGTGACTGGTGATATTTATTTATATTTTTTTCCCCTCCTGCGTTCAGGTTTTCTGAGGACAAAAATCCGTAAAACAAGAAATAGAATTGGTCTGGCCTAATCTGTACATATTAAGATCCTCCATTACATAGAAATATATTATGTGTCAGGCCTGGTATCTGGTATCGGTACGACTGTAGGATGCCACTCAGTGTCGTACTTCGACCTTTTGGTTTCCACATACATTGTATTTCTATTTTATAAATGAAATCTGTATTGGTAAACAAGCAAAATCATGCTTAATATCTACAGCTCCAGGACAAACAGATTACAGTATGTAACTACTGTATATACAAACATGTTTATGTTGAATATATACACACATGTATAATGCATAAAATTTATCTGAAACTGTAAACAGTGGTGTCCAAGTTAAGGAATACAGTAACACAATTTCAATTCAATATTTCATCCAAAATATATTCCAACTAATATAATGATTTCCACTAAAAACTGGACTTACTGAATAATTCCCATATTGATTGCACCACCGAGTGAAGAGTTGCTGTATAAAACTGTTTTCAGGTTATAACCATTGCGTTTGTGGTTGTTCAGGTAAGTTAAAACTCTACCGTTCCCTGATGACATGGACTATATGGGATGACGTCATCAAATCCTCACCGGTATGGTTCGAATGACCAAGATGAGCATCCATAAGCTCTGTACAGTTGCGGAGGTCACATGTCACTGTTCAGCGGATGTTCAGTGGCAGGTTCAGGGCCTTGTTTCACAAGGTATTGTAGCGCTACGGCTGTCGTAAGTCTATGTTACATTATAGGAGTTACGACAATCGTAGGGCTACGGCTGTCGTAAGTCTATGTTACATTATAGGAGTTACGACAATCATTGCGCTACGTTAGCTTTGTGAAACGAGGCCCAAATTTTGAAGAAGTAACTGTGTGTCTGAACACAACCAAAGTCATGTGTCGAAACGGCATAGCAGACAAAAATATACACAACCTCACTAGTAGAGTGGACTGGTGGAGAGCTGAACAGACCTGATTGTTCAGTGTTGGGAAACCGTTGACAAACTCATTATTTACCGCGAAACTGATGGTGACAAGGTCAAGATGTACTGTCATGTCTAACCAGAGATTGAAAACGTCCATGAACGCATCGTTCAATGGGGAACTGATGATGGAGATGAAGAGATCTCCTATCACATCTTTTAAAATCTCAATTAACTCACTGTATAACTGCAATGATGACAACAATGAGGGGATATGATCATCTGATCGAAGATGGAAGACATGAATGAACTCATTGCTTAGTGTGGGGCTGATGCTGACAATGGAGGATTCAGTGTAGGAGACTCTCACAATCAGTGTCCAGTGTCAATCAATGGTTGGATCTGAAGAAAGAAGAGTTGGTTTGGGGAGGCCAGGGAGCGTGTCTGTGGGAGTGCATGAGTCTGGCATGCGTGTATACGTGATTGCATGAGTGTTTGTGTGGGCATTGTGTGTGGGCATTGTGTGTGGGCATTGTGTGTGGGCATTGTGTGTGCGTGCGTGAGTGCGCGCGCGCGCGCGTGTATGCATGTGGGCATATGTGAGTGTTTGAGTGTGTGTGTGTGCATCTGTACGCGCGCGCGTGTGTGTGCATATGTGCGTGCGTTTGCACATGTGCATGTTATTCACATTACCAAGTAATAATGTTATGAACTACCCAACAGTACGGGCACAGTTTATGCATACAGTGTCTGCAAGAAGAGGAGTGTCTCCCCGCCCCCTATCCCCTATCCCCCCTCGGAATCCGTCAGTGGCACATACTGATGACAATATACACTGCTGAGTTTCCGTCACGTATGTGCAGAGCAAGGTAGGCGTAGTGGCATCAGTTGCTGCATTGCGCTGTCCCAGACGTTGTTTTCAAAGTCAGTCTTACGATGAGACCATCCAGCTCCGTCTCCAGCGTCTGCACCTCCGTCTTGATTGCCTCGATCTCCCTCAGCTGTTCCAGGTACTTCTGTAGCATCGCTGATGGACAGGAAACATTTGAATTTTCATTTCAATTAAAATGTCATGATTTTAAACTCAGACAAATATCAGACATAAACTTTAGGTAAAAGAAAATATATGTTTGGAAACTGGATTTGACCAAAACATTACAAACATGCTAGAAATGTTATTAAACTGGAATCAGTTGCTGAAACAGTGTGAAGACACACTTATGATTACTGTACAAACACATCACCATGGAATAACCATTTCTGTATGTTTCATTTTTTGCCCCTACCGAGCTCTCTTGTACCTAACAGTTTAGTTTTGACAGTTTCTAAGCTCTTTAACCTGGTTGAAAGGTAATCACGAGGAGAAATGAAATACAATTTAATTTGTAGTTGTATTGAGCTGTTTGATGTAACTGTGGAGCAGAAAATATACACAACAAAAGGTAGGAAATGATCGTGTAAATAGCATAGGAACTAGCCCCTCTAAAACCTATTGAAGAGAATATAATATGCAGTCAGAATTTCATGAGAAGGTGAGTCAGTGAGTCAGTCAGTGGGTGCGTGGGAGAACGAGAGAGTGTGTGGATGGGTGAGTGAGTGTGTGGTTGACTTGATGAGTAAATCAGTGAGTGAGTGAGTGGATGAGTGGGTGGGTGAGCGAGTGGGTGGTTGGTTGAGCGAGTGACTGGGTGGGTGGGTGAGTAAGAGTGGGTGAGTTTGTGAGTGTCTGGGTGAGTGGGTGAGTATCTGGGTGAGTGGGTGAGTGTGAGTGTGTGAGGTGATGCAGGTCTGTTACGATACACTGTAGACAAAACACTGTATCAACTGTATATACTTCAGCTAATTGATGATACTCAGCCGAACATTTACTCACCGTTCAAGTCTGTGATAGATTCCACGCTGTTTAAGTTTGTCTCCAGAGTTGTCAAGTCAGTGTTGACATTGTCGAGGATGTTGAATGGTGCCGACACATTGTTCAGGCCAACACGTGAGTTGATGACACTTGTCAGGGTGATGATGGTGTCCAGACCCTACAGAAATACAATACATTGTTTTGCAACCATACACTTATTGCCGTTGAATGTCGATCGGTGTCGAAACATTCCAGCTAATGACACCCGCTTAGAGACGAACCTGGACCAGAGACGAACCCAGACCAGAGACGAACCCGGACCAGAGACGAACCCGGACCAGACAAACCAGTGACAGAAACCATGAATATCGCCATCGAATTAAGTGATACAGTGTCAGCCAAGGCTATATCCGGATCCCAACATCAGCTTGCTTGTGAGTGAGTGAGTGAGTGAGTTTAGTTTTACGCTGCACTCAGCAATATTTCAGCTATATGGCGGCGGTCTGTAAATAATCGAGTCTGGACCAGACAATCCAGTGATCAACAGCATGAGCATCGATCTACGCAATTGGGAACCGATGACATGTGTCAACCAAGTCAGCGAGCCTGACCACCCGATCCCGTTACTCGCCTCTTACGACAAGCATGGGTTACTGAAGATCAATATTCTAACCCGGATCTTCACGGGAATCAGCTTGCTTGTGACATACATGGGAAACTAATTTGCCCTGAATGCTTATCTTCCTCAATATGATATACAATATGATATACAACGTATGTTATATTTGGGATTACAGATTCTAGTACTTTTTAGGTTGAGTCCCATCCGGGATTCGAACCCACACCCTCAGAGTCAGGTACCTAATCGCCAGCACACAAAGTCAGACACCTAGACCGTTCAGCCACCGCGGCTTCCACAAAAATGGAAGTCGGACAACTGGTAGTCTAGACTGCGGACTTAGTGTACCCCTCTGATAAGTGGTATTTGGCACGGCTCCCACGGCCGAAAGCTATGAAATACACGATGCCATGTTTTAGAAAGAGGTCAAATGTAACGTATGTTATATTTGGGAATACACTTTCTTAGTAAAGTACAGATTCTAGTACAATATGATCTATATCTCAAGAATTATATTCAAATTCTAATGATAGACAAATGAATTAAGTGATTTGGGTTTTTAGTGAAAGAAGCTGAGCAGTCTCCTCCAGTGGCGGATCCAGAGGGGGTTCAAGGGTTCGAACCCTCCCCCCCTTTTGAAAATGACTTAAGATAACATTGAAGATCTTTTTGCGTTGGCGGAGCCAGTGGGGGGTTCAGGGTGTGTAAAACTCACTCACTCACACACATACCTGTTCAGCCTCTGTAGCTTTGTCGAGAGCGGACTGAGCTGCCGTGCGGAGTCCTGCTGCCTGAACTGTACTGTCAGTGATGCACTGGTTGATAGAGCTGATGAAGGTTTCGACGTTGTTGATGTTGGAACTGGTGAGTGTCCCCAATGACGTCACCTGGCTGCTGTAACTCTGGGCCTGTCAGATACATGTACTTGTAAGTATCATTCTCATATATGAGTTTTGCTTCATAGAAGTATGTATTGATATTTCTGAGATATCACGAATATGTACCAATGTGAAATGTATACGATGTGACTTGGCTGACAAATTGGCAGCTCAAAATCTGAGGCATGTTTTCTCAATTTGAAACATCTGAATGACCAATAAGAAAAGAGAATGGCCATGTAATGACAATCAATGCCTTTCCTATTGAGTCTCATCACAAATCTTAATTCAACTAATCATGTGTGCAGGGTGCACATGTGGGACACATTAAACCCTCAGAAAAGAGGGGTCAACCAGGAAGGAAGGCCCTTCAAGACCAGCTAAAACATCCATGAGACTCTCCATTCTTTTGGGACTTTATTTAGTTTAATAGACTGTAAACATGAGTCAAGTTCGTCATTGCCAGTCAACACTATAGAACAGATTATCGCTTCTGGATAACACTTTAGTTTAAATACATTCAGGTCGAACGTGGCTGATCGGGCAGTTATGATGACCATCCTTGGTCAGATGTGGTCAGTCGATTTGTGTTCCATTTTCACCTTGTTATGTGAAGCATGGATTATCTCTATAATTATCTTCTCATTGCAGTCACTCCAAGGATCTGCTGCTGCTGGGTTCGAGTCTAAAATTTACTCCAATTCTGACCCCAATTCTGACACCTTGATACAGCTGTAACACTGCCAACTGTGGAGAAGAACAACATACAGACCCCACCCTCACCCACCGTACACCTCCACCTAAGTTGCCATGGTAACTCACCGCCCCCAGTACTGTGAAGATGGTCTGGTTCTGGGAGTCACTCTGCGCCTTCAGGGTGATTACTTCGGTCTTCAGGGCAGCGGCCTGGTTCAGTGCCGTCTGTATGCCCTCAACCTCCTCCTTAGCCTGCTGTGAGTCATCCCTGGAATAAGTTACAATGGTTCATCCGTAGTCTGTCTCACATCTACACATTCTCTGAACCAAATTATCTTCCCTTATGCAATGCAGGAGCCCTAAATGAAGAAGGTCCATATTTGGTCTGTCTCATAGTCCCTGACCTACTATTTATCCTCCAGCTGTATCTAAAATACAGAAGCCTAAATGATTGCTAGTCTACAATGGCCAGTGCTTAATGTTGGTATATGACCAGATGGTGGACACATGAATACGTGCAAACACCAAGTTGCGGGTACAGCAACGTGCAGTGAACTTGGACAAAGTACTGTGACTATGTGTCCCATTCCATCCAGCTGTGAATGGGTATCTCGTTAGGATGAGAAGGCCACAATAACTTGGTGCGCCTAGTGGCTGCAAGAGTTGTATGCTCCCCAGGGAGTTGAGATTGATAACACGATGTGCCGTTGAGACTGACATCCAATGATCGAGGGGAAAAAATACCAACGCCTTGAGCAAGCACTAGTTGCCTGGATATGTGCGCTATATAAATATCATATAATAAATAATAACAATAATGTTTGAGGAAAGTCCAAAGTGATCCTGGTTTTAAAAGATATACCATTTCCAGAGATGTTTAGAGATTGACCAACAGTTTACTGGGATGACTTAGATGGCCAGGCCACTTGAGATTCAGTTCAGTTATTTTACTACCGACTAAAACATAAAGGACTTAATAACTTGAACGTTGCATCTGAGTGAAACCTCAAACGTCATCTCATGTGTGCTACTCTAAAGAAGTTAGGCGCTCTCGATTTGTTCACATTACCATAGCTAATGTGCCATGTCATGTGCACTCAGATGAACTATTAATACAGTGCCATGGTCCTGGTGGTCACGTTCTAGGTGCATTAAATGATGATGATGATGATGATGATGATGATGATGATAAAATGATGATTATACACCACAGGAATTGATATGATGCAGTAATTTTCACGTCAGAAATGTATCCCCTAGATGTGCCTGATGATGATGGTGGTGGTGCTGATGGTGATGATGATGATAACTCAATAATGAAATAAGCATGTTTGTAATTCTTTTAGAATCCACAGTCTTATACCTTGTGCTCAATCCAGATATAAGATTAACCTAAACTCACTAACTAACACTTCAACTGAACCTGCCCCACCAAACACACATACCTGGCCTTCTGTGTTTTGACCATAGCCTGCTGAGCTGTAAGAAGTGCTGCATCGGCCTTCTGATTGGTCTGAGCAACAGTCGCCATGTTGATGATGATGCTGGAGATGTTGGCTGTTATGGCCGCCATGTCTGAATGCGGTCGCAGAGTTATTGAATTTATGTTCTGGTAGACCCCTTCCGCCTGACCCAGCTTGGTCAAGAGGGCGTTGAGGGACTCGATGCCCAGAATAACATCCAGGAAAGCAGTGGTCAAGTTGGCCTTGCTGATTTGAGCTGCGGACTGTCAAGGACAAGGAAATATTCATAAACACCAGGACGCAAGTGGCACAGTTGTATCAAGCGTAAAATTTTAATCTGCAGAGTTGTATTCCTTTGGTGTGTCTGAACCCAAAGATAAAGGTTTGAATCCAACATTCATTCCTAAACTAAATTTTCAATTTTAACAATTTTCTGCTTCAGACCCTTAGTCGTGAGCATAATCAAAGAGGTGGTACATGTCTGTGGTTCGTATCACTCCTGGTTGATCCCACATCAAACTGACGCACCATGATCTAACTGACATACTTGTAAGTATAGAATTAAACCAACTACACTCACTCACTCACTATAACTGAAATACTGGTAAGTATAGCATTAAACCAACTACACTCACTCACTCACTATAACTGAAATACTGGTAAGTATAGCATTAAACCAACTACACTCACTCACTCACTATAACTGACATACTGGTAAGTACGGCATTAAACCAACTACACTCACTCACTCACTATAACTGACATACTGGTAAGTATAGCATTAAACCAACTACACTCACTCACTCACTATAACTGAAATACTGGTAAGTATAGCATTAAACCAACTACACTCACTCACTCACTATAACTGACATACTGGTACGTATAGCATTAAACCAACTACACTCACTCACTATAACTGACATAGTGGTGAGTATAACATTAAACCAACTACACTCACTCACTCACTATAACTGACATACTGGTAAGTATAGCATTAAACCAACTACACTCACTCACTCACTATAACTGAAATACTGGTACGTATAGCATTAAACCAACTACACTCACTCACTCACTATAACTGACATACTGGTAAGTATAGCATTAAACCAACTACACTCACTCACTCACTATAACTGAAATACTGGTAAGTATAGCATTAAACCAACTACACTCACTCACTCACTATAACTGACATACTGGTAAGTATAGCATTAAACCAACTACACTCACTCACTATAACTGAAATACTGGTAAGTATAGCATTAAACCAACTCCACTCACTCACTATAACTGACATACTGGTAAGTACAGCATTAAACCAACTCCACTCACTCACTACAAACAAAGCTAAAGTCCCTTATGTTTTGATGTTGGTTGTTTAACGTTGCACTCAGCAATATTCCAGCTATGTGGCGGTGGTCTGTGAATAATCAAGCCTGGACCAGACAATCTAGTGATCAACAGCATGAGCATCGATCTACGCAATCGGAAATACAATGACATGTGTCAGCTAAGTCAGAGAGCCTGACCACCGATCCTGTTAGTCGCCTCTTACGACAAGCATGGGTTGTTGAAGACAAATTCTAACCCAGGTCTTCATGGATCTAAAGTCCCTTATGAGAGTTGTTCGTTAGATAGCACTAACATCAAACTCATGTTTTCAGGGTCAGTTGAGTAGCTCTGTGAATAGGCTGATCTTGCCAAAGGCTTGGGTTTGATTTCACACATGTGTACTGTGTGTGATGACCATTTATAAATTCCTCTGCCATGATATTCATTGTCCATGCTTCACTGTACATGCAGGCAAACATGTGGTTTATAGCAAGAACAAAATTTTTAGAAATCTGGTGAGGTGAGGTGAAAGGGGGTTTAGCGTCGTACAAAAGAATATTTCGCTCATATGACGACGTGCATGCGTGAGTATGTGTATGTGCGGCTGCTTGTACTAGCCCAGACTTAAGCTGGTTTTATAGTGCTAGCCCACTGAGATACCATGCCACAGTTAAGCATGAATACAGACACATTATACTGACTCCGAGCCCACCAGTTCTTGTTTTACCAATTAATGCCCAGCGCCAGGCAGGGAACAACAAGTACCATATTATAACGGTATGGTATGACGCAGCTGGGATCAAACCTCTCTTCAGGCGGACAGTCTAACAACTACACCATGGAGACGGGGTGCGGTGGGGTAGTCTCGTGGTTAAAGTGTTCGCTCGTCATGCGGAAGACCCAGGTTCGATTCCCCACATGGGTACAATGTGTCCCCCGCCGTGATATTGCTGGATTATTACTAAAAGTAGCGTGAAACCACAGTCTTTCACCATGGAGATGGTCAGAATCCTGTAATGACCACACTCTAAGTGCCAGGCCATACATTGTGACCATTCAATCCACATGTTATCAGCACTTGGAAGAACTGGGTATCTATTCTTATACCAAACCCAAGGGGATCCTTTTGTAGCAATCTCCAGCTAGTTAGTACAACAAAGGAGACAGTTCTATCGAAGTTATAGCAACATGTGTAACACATGATATATTTGGGATTACACTTCCAGTGGAAGCTGCTGGCTGAGTGGGTTAGACGGCTGACTTTCTGTGATGGCGACTAAGTGCCTGAATGGGACTTAACCCAACAAAGGTACCAGTATCTGTACTTTACTGAGAAAGTGTAATCCCAAAAAAATAATATGTGTTACATTTGACACTTTCTAAATGACATTGTGTAATTATAGCAACATATATATATGTATGGTTGGACAGCTTGGAGTCTCTAGACTTAAAACTGTCAGGTAACATGTTTCCATGGAAACCATGCTATTTTTCAGGGAACATGACTGCTTCATACAAAGTAATATATTTTCACTACTTAAGTTTAAATGGTAAGTGAACTCACCAAAAAGACATTGACAATGGCCAGCGTGTCCCCGGCCTCTTGCAGGACTTGTGTCGCCAAGGTCTTGGTGATACCGCTTGATACACTAACAGCAGCCATGTTGTCCCTGTGGGTGGCCGACTGAGCACTCAGACTGTCAATTATGGCACTAGATGTTAAGTTCTGAGCTGCAATACTATTAAGAATCTCTGTCAGTCTATTGTAATCACTTTCTGCTTTTGCAACCACGTTTTTCGCACTAGTCAATGCATTTTCATTCGTGTTGTATCCGAACAGGAAACTTGAATTATAAACTGTGATCATCAGGTTAAATGTTTGCATGGCTGCAGCTAAGTCCCTCATGGCGATGTCAACACGCTGCTGTAGTGCCCGAGATCGGTCCCCAGTGTTCCCCTACGAGGATGGATAGTTTCAGTATCTCGTGCCAGGTGGCGTTACCATCAGTGTTCTGACTTTCGATCAGCGATGACAGATTTCGGACGTCGGCCTGTAATGACTGCTCAGACACACTTGTGAGGTTGTCAATGTCCACCGTTCCGATGAAGGTGAGGAGAGAGTAGTAGGTGGTGTTTGCTGCGTTGTATTGAAGTTGGAGGCTGTCCAAGTCGCCACTGAGATTGCCTACCCTATCAGATACCTGTTGAAACATAGACCGAAACAGTGATAACCTGTCCACGTCTTTTTTGTTGTTGTTGTTTAATGCCAACACTCAGCAATATTCCAGCTATATGGCAGCTGTCTGCATGCTGCGGTTCAGGAAGTTGGCTAATGGAAGTGGAACATACTGATTTACAGTAAGGTTCTGGAAGATGGCTACAGGAGGTCGAGGATAGAAAGAGATCAAGGTACTGGAAGATGGCTACAGGAGGTCGAAGATAGAAAGAGATCAAGGTACTGGAAGATGGCTACAGGAGGCCAAAGATAGACACAGATCAAGGTACTGGAAGATGGCTACAGGAGGTCGAAGATAGAAAGAGATCAAGGTACTGGAAGATTGCTACAGGAGGCCAAAGATAGACACAGATCAAGGTACTGGACGATTGCAACAGGAGGTCGAAGATAGAAAGAGATCAAGGTACTGGAAGATGGCTACAGGAGGCCAAAGATAGACACAGCTCAAGGTACTGGACGATTGCTACAGGAGGTCGAAGATAGACACAGATCAAGGTACTGAAGATGGCTACAGGAGGTCGAAGATAGAAAGAGATCAAGGTACTGGAAGATGGCTACAGGAGGTCGAAGATAGAAACAGATCAAGGTACTGGAAGATGGCTACAGGAGGTCAAAGATAGACACAGATCAAGGTACTGAAGATGGCTACAGGAGGTCGAAGATAGAAAGAGATCAAGGTACTGGAAGATGGGTACAGGAGGTCGAAGATAGAAAGAGATCAAGGTACTGGAAGATGGCTACAGGAGGCCAAAGATAGACACAGATCAAGGTACTGAAGATGGCTACAGGAGGTCGAAGATAGAAAGAGATCAAGGTACTGGAAGATGGCTTACAGGAGGTCGAAGATAGATACAGATAAAGGTACTGGAAGATGGATACACATCAATTAGGAGTACAAAGTTGTCCCTTTCATCCTTTTTCTTCCATACACTAAATTTTGTTCATCTCTACATTTCACACTTGACTCTTCTGACCTCGAATTCTTATCGTAAACCAAAAGCAACGCGGTCTCAAACATGCACCAAGAACTTGCCATTCTACCGTACCTTCTGAAGGTCAGCCTGAAGTCCAGACAAGAGCTGTGTGAAGTTTCCAGCTCGCTGTATGGATCCCTGTGCCAGGCTGATGTTAGACCGCATGCTCAGGAGTTTCGGGGCAGCGTGAGACACCTGCCATCTGTCTGCACAAAACACCAGGCACATCAGGCACAGCATACACATCATTGTCTTATGCATGCACATCCTTGTCTCATGCATGCACACCATTGTCTCATGTATGCACATCATGTATGTGAAACAGAAATATCATCTGAATCAGGATATAATTTATATCTGAATATATCTTAAGATATGTTGTTCAATAGAATGATCCATTTGAGGTTAAGCACAGGGAAACCTTGAAAATTCATCATACATACAATCTGTGAATTTATCCAACTTAAGAAAAACACATCATTCATGATACTTATAAAAATAATTCTGGATCAGACAAACTGATGATTAATATTATGAACAACATCCCTGATGACTGAGCCAGTACACCCATTGATTCAGGGATCTCATACAAACAAGCATAGAAAGTTTGGGTCATTTTCTAACCCAGAATCACTATGGGGATGAAATATTTCTTCTTACTGTAGTTTTGCCACAGCAGATCAGTGTCGTTGAACTGTTTGTACACCTCTGTCCCAATAGCTTCTATCTTCTTTGCCCATCCGTCAAAGCACTCGCCACACAGACCGCAGTGGGGAAATGAACCTAAACGGTTACCATAAGATATACTAAGCAGCAAAAGAAATGTCAGTTTGAATTTTTCCTTCGCAGAAACGGTTAACTGTAAACTCATTCAATGTTTTGATAGCATATTTTTGACAACATCTCCAACGCAAAGACATTCTTTCCCAAACTCAGAATGAATCCCAGGAAATGGTCTCAAAAACGCAACCTGATCTCGGAGATGGTACGGTGTTCTCCATGTTTTTCATGCAACTCATGCTGAAAGTGCTGTTCAAAAGGACCAGCCCTATAAAATGCACCCCCAAAACTGTTTGAAACATTCACATTACAACGTCAGCAGGATGCCGCGACTCACGACAGCTCAGAGGAACCAGGCGTTAGGAAGACTAGAAGCTGGCCACGCTGAACAAGCCGTGCCAATCACTTCCAGGTCAAGGTTCGGACCATCCTCAGGCTGCAGCAACGTTTCCGGGCCACCCCAAACCACAAATGGTCGCCCCCGTATTAGCAGACCAAGGGTGACCACAAGACCGCCATGTTGTGCGACAGCATGTATAGAATCCCTTCATACAGGCATCCGAAACAGCACGTCAGACAGTGGGAAGACCAATCAGTACTGATACAGTTCGCCGACGTCTTAACAGCGGGAACCTCCATTGCCGTAGACCTTACCGTGGGCCTATGCTCACCCCTCGTCATCGGCGTGAACGTCTACAGTTTGAACTACAACACCAAAACTGGCGATACAGGCATTGGAGAACTGTTCTGTTCATAGATGAGAGTCAGTACTGCGTACTAACTGCAGATGGCAGAACAAGAATATTGCGACGACGTGGCCAGCGTTACTCAGACCAATGTGTTATGGAAAGAGACTCATGGGGAGGTGCAGGCATCATGGTATGGGGTGGAATAAGCCTGAACCAGAGAGTGGGTCCTGTGGTGTTCCAGAACCTTGGTCCAGGGATAGGAAGCGGCATCACAGCAGTGCGCTACATCGACCAAGCTCTCAGACCTCATGTCATACCACATTTCGCACGTCACTGGAACAACATTTCCCAGCCTGATAACGCCCGAGCCTATACTGCCAAAGCTACACAGGACTTCCTACAGCAGAAGGGTGTCAACATTATGCAGTGGCCAGCCCTTAGTCCTGATTTAAACCCAATTGAACATCTTTGGGATGAAATGCAGATGAGACTGAATAATGTCACACCAAGGCCGAACACAGCCGATTTATTGCGCCAGGCTTTTCTCAGAGTGTGGTTCCAGGTGCCAATGACCTTCATCAATCGATTGGTACGTGCACTCCATACATAGACGCTGTGCTGCAGTTATTGCCGCTCGTGGTGGTCACACTAGATACTGAAGTCAAGAGTCTGAATAGACTGTAAACGTTCACGTAATGTCGTGTAATTGTCCTGAGTTATTCATTGATTTGTCCAGATATTGTACACAAAAAATGTTTTTGATCCGCATATTTCTGTAATGGTTTGATTACAGGGCCTATCTAATTTTGAATTCGTACTGACGTTTATTTTGCTGCTGAGTATATATCAGGGATTTAATTTCTACATTTGACATTATGACTAGAGAAAATATAATATTGACTGAAATGAATTTATACAATATGGAATGAGATGGATTTAATAAAACTGAAAGAATGTGGTTCAGAATCTTATTGCTTCATCAGCTGTATCTCTGAGGAATTCTGTCCATCTGACCTCGTCTGTTTCACAGTCCCTGAACCACATTATTTTCCCAAATGCCTGGCCCTCCCTGCAATGCTAAAGCACTTAATGAATCAAGTCTGTTTCCTCGGGTTCAGGAATCTCCCAACTCACCGGGGCTCCTTTTCAATTTAAATGGGTTTATTTGTTACTATCAAAATGCCATATATTCAGGGACTAAGCGTTAGTCTACATCTGATCCTGAAAGTGCTCGATCTTTCTGTTTCTAAATCACAATTGAATACGTTTCTATTATGATCATATTTTACAGATTATAAGATAGTATGCAGCAGAGAGGGTTCGGGTGATCCTGGCACAGACAGGCTGGTAAGGCTCATCATCAACTCAGGGCCCTCGCTCCCTCTACACGCAGCCCAGACAGCGAATGGGACTTCTCGCAGGAAACGTTGCCTGGTCGAACCCACCAAGAACTTTCCAGACAACACTGCAGCCTTTTGCATTGCCCAGAGTGTCAGAAGGGCTGTGCTCCCGTCGGAGAACCCGGGCACTCTTTGATCTGCGCCAAGAGATCAGGAGGTACCAAACCAAGGGCACCAACAAAATTCTTAATCATCATTATTATTAGTAGTATTATTAGGGATAAGTTAAGACTATCGTAACAATGACCGTTGATTCCTGCAAATATGAGTCAGCTCTGCAATTTGCTGTACAGAGTTGTGTCCCTTGAAGACGCCATAAATCTAAGACCTGCATTATTTCGGGCTTTACTCCCATACAATACTGTTGAAAGCAGAAACTCATGTCACTCACTCACTGTTGATTCGGAGCATTATTTAACAAAACTAAAGACTTACCCAGGGAAAATAGGTTGATGTATTCATAGTTCCCTGCAAACAAAAGGCTCATGTTGAATTTATGAAAATAATAAAATAATATTAGAACTTTTCGACTTTAATTGTTTTAAAATTGCTATGAAGGAATTGGAATTTTCAAATGAGGAAAACATCTTGTTTCTATTCATTGCAATTTGATCATGTATGGCTAAATTCATAGAACAAGGGGGCGGTGGGGTAGTCTAGTGGTTAAAGCGTTGGCTCGTCACGCCGAAGACCCGGGTTCGAATCCCCACATGGGTACAATGAGTGAAGCCCATTTCTGGTGTCCCCCGCCGTGATATTGCTGGAATATTGCTAAAAGCGGCGTAAAACCAAACTCAGTCAGTCAGTCAGTCATTGAGCAAGGGTGTTTTTGTCACAAACTGTAAGAAAGCTCATGTGACTCAGGTGTAATGTTTGTTGTTTAATATTACAGCTGTATGATTGCAGTCTGTAAATAATCCAGTTTGGACCAGACAATCCAGTGATTGAGACATTGTGTTATTGCTGAGGTGTCAGTAAAGTGCCTGTTTTCTTGTGTTCATTGAATGTCATTCATACTAAGATGTCATATGTACAGGAAGTGCTCCTGTTTTCATGTGCCTTCCTGGAGTTTTATTCATACTAAGATGTCATATGTACAGGAAGTGCTCCTGTTTTCATGTGCCTTCACGGTGTGTCATTCGTACTAAGATGTCATATGTACAGGAAATGCTCCTGTTTTCATTTGCCTTCCTGGAGTTTTATTCATACTAAGATGTCATATGTACACGAAGTGCTCCTGTTTTCATGTGCCTTCCTGGAGTTTTATTCATACTAAGATGTCATATGTACAGGAAGTGCTCATGTTTTCATGTGCCTTCATGGTGTGTCATTCGTGCTAAGATGTCATAAGTGCTCCTGTTTTCATGTGCCTTCATGGTGTATCATTCATGTTAAGATGTCATATGTACAGGAAGTGCTCATGTTTTCATGTGCCTTCCCTAAGATGTCACTTGCAAATGAAGTTCCCGAACATGTCATGAATGGATATATTTCACACATGTAAATAAATTGCCTTGTTTGTGTGTGCCTATATACAGTCACTTATACTTAGATGTCTCTGTAAATAGCTGTGTTTATGTTCCGTGGGTATGATCCGTGCTAATTTTACATGCAATTATGTTGTACAACAACGTATGGTATGGATTTACAACTTCTTTAATATTTACAACGTTGTAAATATTAAAGAAGTTGTAAATCCACACCATACGTTGTTGTATTACCTCCCAACTTCTAAATGCCCATCAAGCATCTAATTATTTTGTATTCATGTGTTTTCATAGAGTGTCGTATATGCTCAGATGTCTGTGTAATAAACCTGCCCATGTTTTCACGACCCACACCGGGTATAATGCACGCTTAGATTTCACATGAAAATGACTACATTTCTGTGTGTCTACACACAGTGCTAGATATGGTTCATGCCTGACCGGAGAGTTCATACCATACCAAAAAACACTGGGGAACAGCCATTGCACTTCTGTCCGGTGAAGGCGGCATTTTTGCAGGTGCACTGTCCAGAAACCAGGTCGCACTTGCCGTTAGACTGTGGAAGCATCCCCTGTACATGGCAGTCACAGGCTGGGGGGAAGAGTGGTACAGCATTGATACATGACCTTCAAATATGTCACTCAGTCACATCGTCCGCTAGTCGACATTGTGGTTCAAGTACAGAACTACACCCTTGTTGTAATCCATAAGTGATACGTTTACACAAGGACTAAACTCCTAAAGCTACTAAACTTCCAAGTTCAACACATCCCTCGCTCGTCAACATAGTGGCCAAAGTACAGTACTATTCTCCGGCTGTCATTCATAACTTATACCTTTGCACAAGGACTAAACCTTTCAAAAATTAACAAATACCAAAGTTGCCAGTTCAACACATCTTCTGTCAGTTGATGTAGGGTTCCAAGTTGGAAACTATTCCCCTGTTGTCATTCATAAGTAATACATTTACATAAGAAGACTAAATTTTTTGTGAAGTTTCAAAATGAAATATTGAATGTGTCCTTGGGTTCGTTTCACAATGCGATCGTAGCACTACGACTGTCGTAAGTCTATTATAAAGTATGGGAGTTACGATCACCTTAGCGCTACGATCGCTCTGTGAAATGGAACCCTGAGCCTACTTGCACTTGTATTAGTTACAATCAATCTTAGGCCCCTACTATCAATTTTACAATCACCATACAATTGTCCTACTCCACTTGCACAATACCCATCTCAGCACGATTGTAAGAGGGCATGGATTTAAGATCGCAATTATAGCTAAGATCAAACTCTTCAATGTACGAATTTCTTAAACTCAACTCTTGTCTACTAGAACGCCATTTTGTTTAGAACAATCTAAACTACTTAAGATTGGTCCGGACCAGTTGTTAGTTTCGATTATATCTTACGAAGATCTTAGCCTACAATCGCTTTGTGCAAGTAGATGGCGATTGTAGCCGAAGTCTAAGATAGCGATCTTAGGATTTACAATAACTGTAGCGTAAGATTGTTGTGTGCAAGTGGGCCCTGGTCCATACTACGGACATGACATATTTTGCTTTGGGACATTATCCTTATAAGCTGACACACAGCTTATTTAGGAGTTATAAAGTCAGCTCTCGTTAATTCGACAAACAATTAGGGAACCATTTAAAACAGTGATAATTACTCTCGTTAATCCAACATTCTTGCATTCTGACTCAGACATACCAATCTAGCAACTGATTATTGTAAATACATTGTAGAAACATTCGTTAATCTGACAATCAACACAGCCGGTTGGATAATCCGACTGTAAACAAACAATCACACGTGAGTGGTAATTAGCCCTACTGGCTGCGACGTCGGTGTATTTCTGTGGGATTCACATTTTAAACGTATATACTGATCAAAGTATAATCTAACTCATTTTCACACACTCACCGTCACATCCTGTGTTGAGGTTGATGTTCCAGAACTTGTCGACGCAGGAGTTGCATCTCTGGGCATTAACATTGGAACGACATGGGCATATTCCTGATGTCTGCAAACAACACATATTGACTTGTATGGCATTACTTGTATAAACACCCGTGAAGGTCCGGGTTAGAATTGGTCTTCAGTAACCCATGCTTGTCGTAAGAGGCAATTAACGGGATTGGGTGGTCAGGCTCGCTGACTGGGTTAACACATGTCATCAAATCCCAATTACGTAGATTGATGCTCATGATGTTGATCACTGGATTGTCTGGTCCAGACTCGATTTTATACAGACCGCCACCATATAGCTGGAATATTGCTGAGTGTGGCATAAAAATAAACTCGTTCACTTGTATAAACAACACAACCAGCAATTCTACATAAATATCCTGATTACCAACAAATAACAATATCTTGTGAATGTTTTCTACCTCATTCACAAACTTTACGGATAAAAACTTCTTTATTTCGAGAGTGCGATGTTACAGATGCTTGTACTGTTGTCAAGCAGTAACCATGAATCTGTATCGAAACATCACACTTACGAAAAAAAGGAAGTTAAATTTTGTCAATATTGTAGTTCCCAACTTCTAAAATGCCACTCCAACGACTTTGATACTTGTCGCTATATGGATGAAATAATGCCGATGGAACATAAAACCCAACTCAAATATACTTCCAGTCCATGTCGGAAGTTAGGTAAAAAGTTACATAGAAATATCAAAAACATATGCTGAAAAATAATGGAAAAGGTGTGTGTGTGTGATTGATTTTGCACCTTGGGAAGCCTTTCTTGCTAGGTACATTATTGTAGCTGAGAGGTGAATATCACCATCAGTGTCTCACTCAGCTGTTTGGGTTTATCAGAACAAGTCCATGTGCCTTCAGTCAATGGGTTACCTAGCGGCAGTCAGGAGTGAGTGAGTGAGTTTAGTTTTACGCCGCACTCAGCAATATTCCAGCTATATGGTGGCGGTCTGTAAATAATCGAGTCTGGACCAGATAATCCAGTTATCAACAGCATGAGCATCGACCTGCGCAATTGGGAACCGATGACATGTTTCAGCCAAGCCAGCGAGCCTGACCACCCGATCCCGTTAGTCGCCTCTTATGCGACAGTCAGGAATGGAGTAAATGTTTAGCGTCTGTTTCGCTGGTCAGTATACTCACTACATTACATTGCTGACTTGTGGCCCCCTCGTTGTGACAGTTGCACATGGTGCAACCTAGCCCGCTGGAGTGGTTGTAGGCGTTCACTACACACTTGTCACACTGGAATCCTTCAACGTTGGTCTTGCACGTACAGCGGCCATCTTTGTTGTCGCACTCGCCAGAAGCACCCACAGACGCTGTGCAGGAGCAAGCTGTAACATGGAGGAAACAGGTTCAGCTATGTTCAGGCTCGAAGCTTCCGGTGATGTACATATATCAACTATTAAAGGGAGTGAGTGAGTTGGGTTTTACGTCGCTTTTAGAAATATTTCAGCAATTTCACCGGGGGACACCAGAAATGGGCTTCACACACTGTACCTATGTGGGGAATCGAACCCGGGTCTTTGGCCGTATGCTTTAACCACTAGGCTACCCCACCGCCTCAACCTTTTAAGGAACCCTGTGTGATATGTGATAATTTTACAAGATAATCACTCCATAAAATGTATTAGCTTTTCAAGATACATTCCTTGAGTGGCATTTTAGACATTGGGATTGACATTTTTTAGGGATAAACAACGTTTCTATACAGATTCTTGTATCGTTGTCACGGAATAAAGGATGTTGCTATCCATTAAGTTTGTTAATATTCTACAAGATAAAGATAAGGTTGTAAGATTCATATCAACTTTACAGATAAGTTAAACATTGCAGCCTTGCAAGTATGCTTGAAATTTTCATCACGAAATAAAGTCTCAAAAGAATGTTTGTGTTTTCTAACAACCACGCCTATTGTAATGACAACCATATGATATTACACAGTGAGAACTTATTACTTATCTGCATTTTTTTTCTCATCTCTGTTTGATCTACTTGATGTTGAAACTTACATAAATTTTGAAATGTTGGAAGACGACGAATGATGTCAACACCAGTGGCGTATCCAGAAAAATAAGTTCACATGGAAGATTTTTTTTTTGCGTTGGTGGAGCCAACTGGAGTCGGGGTTCAGGGGGTTCGAACCCCATCCTTTCAAAACTCCTGGATCCGCCCATGTACACCCCAAAGGTGCAGATATACAATATACTTAGTTAATATACTTCGTTCCAAAAGAAACACGCGACGACATGTCCATTTGAAATGAGAACTGTTGTCCCACATACGTGCTTCCAGCCACTATATGCTTTACACAGAACGCGCCAAAGAAAGATAAAAGACAACAGCAACGACAGTGGATTTAAGATCTGATGAAATTTTTATGTGTGCCCAACCTGAAGAGTCTGCATTAGATACGTTTAGAAGCTTAAGCTGATATTCGATGTTATCGGTACCTGGTATGACCACCATTATTGTTTATCACATGAGTACACCGTCTTCCCATGGACATGAACAAACGTCGAATGAAAGCACGGGGAATGTTATTGTACTCATTCAACACTGCATTCTCCAACTGCCGCCGATTTTGTGGAGGAACTGGTCTTTGACGAAGGCGTCGGTCCAACTCGTCCCAGAGATGTTCCACTGGATTCAAATCAGGACTAAGAGGTGGCCAAACCATTATCTGGATGTGGTGATTGGCCAGGGATTGTCCTGTGATAATGGCGGCGTGGGCGCGGGCATTATCGTGTTGGAACTGCAACTGTGGTCAGGGTCTAAAGAACGGGACAACAGGCCTTAAAGACTTCGTCAATGTAGCGTCGTGCAGTTACACCCCTTCCACGACCTTGACCATTGTTTTGGAAGATTACATGTGGTACATGCCTTCCCTAGCTTGTTCTACCCCACATCATAAGGGATGGCCAACCTCAGCGGTCACTTTCCAGAACACATGGGTCTCTGAAACGTTCATTTCGTCGACGCCATACTCTCACTCTCCCATCTGCAACGTGGACACAAAAACGACACTCGTCTGAGAAAACAACGTTCTGCCACTGTGCATATCTCCAATGCTGATGTTGGCGAGCCCATGCTAAGCGCAGACGACGGTGCCATGGCGTCAAAATCGGTCCAACATAGGGTCTCCTACAGTGTAGCCGGTGTGCTCTCAAATGTCGACGCACAGTGTTTCCTGAAATTGGTCTGTTGTGAATCCCAATTGTCTGACGGGCTGTAACAGTAGCTGGAAGAAAACGGTTGCGAAGATGTGACGTTACGATGTAACGGTCTTGCCTGTGTGACGTCACTCGTGGCCTGCCATCTCTAGGTCGATCTCTCACCGAATTCGTTTGATTTTGGCGTTCAATCAGTCGGTAAATTGTCGTCCGATGTACTCCCATATGTTGTGCAACGTTGACAACACTGGAACCAGCATCAATCATCCCAAGAGCACGTAGACGTGCTTCATTGCTCAAACGTGGCATATTGTTTTCTGAACCATTCAGAAAAAGAACACAACAGAAACTGCCGTCGCATCTTTTAAAGGGTTCTTTCTCTCGTTTTCTTGAAGAAACTGTCGTATCATTAAATTCATGTGCACAACGTGTCAGGGCATGCGTTTATGTGATGCGTTTCTGTTGTTTTTTCCCATAAAAATGTTCAATAATTAGATTCAATTGTTACGGCTAATCTGACGTTAAAAGTCTTGTTTCAGAAGTTTTATTTCGAAAATTGGTTTCAAAGAACATTTAACATGCACATTCGTTACGATTGTAAAGTAGATAAGACAATTATGGAAATTTCAAAAACAAACATGAATGTCGCGTTTTTTTTTGGAACTAAGTATGCAACCGATGCACCTGCCAGTCACCCTGTCACAATTCACCGATCGGTTGTTGCAGAAACATGTTCTACATTTACCATCATTGTTCTGCAATGAGACATTCATTACGATTCTCATTCGTTCTTGTTTGTTAATGTCATAGTGTTCCAACTTATGGGCGTCGACTAACTCACCTTTCAAATGTAGGTGGCGTGATGGTAATGGTAAAGATTTGTACTTAAACTGACAACAGGTTTTACCCCCAAAATGGGCATGTTGAATATTATGAAGATCGTGTGTTGTGGTCTTTACCAATATGTCATGCCTTGAAGAATTAACAAAATGTACTGTCCGAGAAGACAAGAAAATACAACTTGTCTTCAGTGGGGATGTCGAAATGGATAGGTTCTTAAGCATTTCTGGAGGTAACATATGCTATGTTTGGGATTATAGTTTTCTTAGTAAAGTACAGATTCTTGTAGTTTTGTTGGGTTGAGTCCCATCCGTAATTTGAACCCACACCCTCAGAGTCAGGCACCTAATCGCCAGCACAAAAAGTCAGCTGCCTAACCCGTTCAGCCACCGCAGATTCCACAAAAATGGAAGTCGGACAACTGGTAGTCTAGACTGCGGACTTTGTGTACCCCTCTGATAAGTGTTAATTAGCACGGCTCCCACGGCTGAAAGCTATGAAATACACAATGCCATTTAGAAAGTGGTCAAATGTAACATATGTTATTTCTGGGATTACACTTTTTTAGTTTAGTACAGATTCTTGTACCTTTGTTGGGTTGATGTATGCAGGTGTGTGTATGTGTGGTGGTGTGGGGTGTGTGTGTGTGGTGGTGTGCGGTGTGTGTGGGGAGGGAGGACGAAATACTAACTGTGACATTTGCAGGTTGTCCGTAGTAAGTCTGGATGCAGGATTCACACATTTCACCCTCATGGCCAACAGAGCAGTTGGTACAAGTCGGACCACCTGAAGTGGTGTTGAGAACGCACTCCGTGGCAAAAACATTCACGTCCTTCGCAATTACATTCCCAGGGCATGTACATGGCTTACAGTCACCTACAAACACAAACCTTACAGATACAATCAAGTATTCCTGAAAGGCAATGAAAAACAATGGTAATATGAACGAGAGAATGATGCAATCTCATTGGTTAAAACAGATAATTAATGGGACTGGATCGAAGACATATTTCTGACTATTTCATGATGAGCACCTTTTTGCTTTTTCAAAGAAACATTTACATCAGAAATGTGCCACGAGGCACAATGAATTGGATACATCATAAATGTTATGCTTAATCAATATTTACCACATCATCACACATCAGTTTACAGGTACTGTTATTATTCAAATCACTCTCAGCATCTACACCTTACAGTGTTCAGAATGTAACAGTTTGAATGGCATTTCAGGAGATCCTGTTCCTTTTTAAATATTTTTCCTTCTCTTTCAAATCCTGATGTTAGCTATAAATATGAACCTGTGGCGGTTAAGATTTTCTCATATTGAACTAACTTAAGGGAACATCCTGTGAGGGAGTATATCAAAAGTTGAAAAATTCTAAAAACATTTAGGAAGTGGATGGGTTACATCTAGATCGTATAGTACTTATCCCAGAATATATAATTATTATAAAATGCGTGGTTGAGTTGTCTAAGGAACGCAATTCAACCTACAGAAAGATCTTTGAATGACATTTAGATGTCATAGACATCAAGGGTGAATATTGATGGGCATCAACTTCTGTAGCATGAAACCCGTGAAGATCCCGGGTTGGAATGAATCTTCAGTAACCCATGCTAGTCGTAAGAGGCGACTAACGGGTGGTCAGGCTCGCTGACTTGGTTGACACATGTCATCGGTTCCCAATTGCGCAGATCAATGCTCATGCTGTTGATCACTGGACTGTCTGGTCCAGACTCGAATATTTACAAACCGCCGCCATATAGCTTGAATATTGCTGAGTGCGGCGTAAAACTAAACTCACTCATTCACTGTAACATGAAGGACACAACATGTTGGAATATATTCTTCCCCCCCCTCATCAGGTGACCTACAGAGTTGTGTAACGGTGCCTTAGCAGGGTCCTTTGATCGCTGAGTTAAATCTCATATTCTCCCTGCCTCATCAGGTGATCTACAGAGTTGTGTAACGGTGCCTTAGCAGGGTCCTTTGATCGCTGAGTTAAATCTCATATTCTCCCTGCCTCATCAGGTGATCTACAGAGTTGTGTAACGGTGCCTTAGCAGGGTCCTTTGATCGCTGAGTTAAATCTCATATTCTTCCTCCCTCATCAGGTGACCTACAGAGTTGTGTAACGGTGCCTTAGAAGGGTCCTTTGATCGCTGAGTTAAATCTCATATCCTTCCTCCCTCATCAGGTGACCTACAGAGTTGTGTAACGGTGCCTTAGAAGGGTCCTTTGATCACTGAGTTAAATCTCATATCCTTCCTGCCTGTAATCCATGCCTCTAAGCATCATACTGAGTACGCACATTCATTGAATGGTAAACGTGTACAACCCGCGTATGTTAAACCATTTTCTCACAATACAGTGGACAAATAACTGAAGTGTTCAATACAGCATATGAACCAACACACGCATTGTTCTATCTTTGTTCAACATCGTGTGTCTGACCACCATAACTCAATCACAGGTACCTGGCGTTCCGGCTAGTGCGTTTCCATAGAAACCTGGCAGACATGTTTCACAAAGAGACCCTGTGGTGTTGTCTTTGCAGGTGCAGACGCCAGACTCTTGGTCACATGATACAGCGTGGTTGTTACACTGGCAGCTCTCGCACTGTCCCGCCGGCCCGCTGAAGGCAACTGTACGGCGGTAACCGGCAGCACACTTCTCGCAGCCTGTGCCCTGTGTGGATGAATCAAACAGCGTTCTCAATAGTGACAAGTGTAGCTATCAACGTTACATAGATTTCCAAAACTTGTGACAAACTTTGCTACCTTTAATCTTAGCTTCCACACTCACAAATGCCATTACGCTAGTCTCAGTATTCACAAACCCAAATACCATTACGCTAGTCTTAGCATTCACACTCCTAAATACCATTACGCTAGTCTTAGCATTCACATTCCCAAATAGCATTACGCCAGTCTTAGCATTCACACTCCTAATTACCATTACGCCAGTCTTAGCATTCACACTCCTAAATAGCATTACGCTAGTCTTAGCATTCACACTCCTAATTACCATTACGCTAGTCTTAGCATTCACACTCCTAAAAAGCATTACGCTAGTCTTAGCATTCACACTCCTAAATAGCATTACGCCAGTCTTAGCATTCACGCTCCTAAATACCATTACACTAGTCTTAGCATTCACACACCTAAAAAGCATTACGCTAGACTTAGCATTCACGCTCCTAAATACCATTACGCTAGTCTTAGCATTCACACTCCTAAATACCATTACGCTAGTCTTAGCATTCACGCTCCTAAATATCATTACGCTAGACTTAACATTCACGCTCCTAAATACCATTACGCCAGTCTTAGCATTCACACACCTAAAAAGCATTACGCTAGACTTAGCATTCACGCTCCTAAATACCATTACGCTAGTCTTAGCATTCACACTCCTAAATACCATTACGCTAGTCTTAGCATTCACGCTCCTAAATATCATTACGCTAGGCTTAGCATTCACGCTCCTAAATAGCATTAGGCTAGTCTTAGCATTCACACACCTAAAAAGCATTACGCTAGACTTAGCATTCACGCTCCTAAATACCATTACGCTAGTCTACGCATTCACACTCCTAAATACCATTACCCTAGTCTAAGCATTCACACTCCTAAATACCATTACCCTAGTCTTAGCATTCACGCTCCTAAATACAATTAAGCTAGTCTAAGCATTCACGCTCCTAAACACCATTACGCTAGTCTAAGCATTCACACTCCTAAACACCATTACGCTAGTCTAAGCATTCACACTCCTAAATACCATTACCCTAGTCTTAGCATTCACACTCCTAAATACAATTAAGCTAGTCTAAGCATTCACACTCCTAAATACCATTACCCTAGTCTTAGCATTCACACTCCTAAATATCATTACGCTAGACTAAGCATTCACACTCCTAAATACCATTACGCTAGACTTAGCATTCACGCTCCTAAATACCATTACGCTAGTCTAAGCATTCACACTCCTAAATACCATTACGCTAGTCTAAGCATTCACACTCCTAAATGCCATTACCCTAGTCTTAGCATTCACACTCCTAAATACCATTAAGCTAGTCTTAGCATTCACACTCCTAAATACCATTAAGCTAGTCTAAGCATTCACACTCCTAAACACCATTACGCTAGTCTAAGCATTCACACTTAATCACCATTATGCTAGTCTTAGCATTCACACTCCTAAACACCATTACGCTAGTCTAAGCATTCACACTCCTAAACACCATTACGCTAGTCTAAGCATTCACACTCCTAAACACCATTACGCTAGTCTAAGCATTCACACTCCTAAACACCATTACGCTAGTCTAAGCATTCACACTCCTAAACACTATTACGCTAGTCTAAGCATTCACACTCCTAAATAGCATTACACTAGTCTTAGCATTCACACTCCAAAATGCCATACGCTAGTCTTAGCATTCACACTCCCAAAGAGGGATTCGTAAGTCTTAGCATTCACACTCCCAAATATCATTACGCCTGTCTTAGCATTCACGGTCCTAAATTGCATTACGCTTAGTCTAAGCATTCACACTCCTAAACACCATTACGCTAGTCTAAGCATTCACACTCCCAAACACCATTACGCTAGTCTAAGCATTCACACTCCTAAACACCATTACACTAGTCTAAGCATTCACACTCCTAAACACCATTACGCTAGTCTAAAGCATTCACACTCCTAAACACCATTACGCTAGTCTAAGCATTCACACTCCTAAAAACACCATTACACTAGTCTTAGCATTTACACTTTAAATACCATTATGCTAGTCTTAGCATTCACACTCCTAAACACCATTACGCTAGTGCTAGTCTTAGCATTCACATTCAAACGCTTCACATGTCTAAGCATTCACACACCATTACGCTGGTCTTAGCATTCACACTCCTAAACACCATTACGCTAGTCTTAGCATTCCTCCTAAACACCATTACGTTACGCTAGTCTGGCTACACTCCTAAACACCAGCTAGTCTTAGCATTCGCTAGCATTCACACTCCTAAACACCATTACGCTAGTCTTAGCATTCACACTTCTAAACACCATTACAGAAGTCTTAGTATTCACGCTCCAAAATACCATTACGCTAGTCTAAGCATTCACACTCCTAAACACCATTACGCTAGTCTAAGCATTCACACTCCCAAACACCATTACGCTAGTCTTAGCATTCACACTCCTAAACACCATTACGCTAGTCTAAGCATTCACACTCCTAATCACCATTATGCTAGTCTTAGCATTCACACTCCTAAATACCATTACGCTAGTCTAAGCATTCACACTCCTAAACACCATTACGCTAGTCTAAGCATTCACACTCCTAAACACTATTACGCTAGTCTAAGCATTCACACTCCTAAATAGCATTACACTAGTCTTAGCATTCACACTCCAAAATGCCATTACGCTAGTCTTAGCATTCACACTCCCAAAGAGGATTGCGTAAGTCTTAGCATTCACACTCCCAAATATCATTACGCCTGTCTTAGCATTCACGCTCCTAAACACCATTACGCTAGTCTTTGCATTCACACTCCTAAACACCATTACGCTAGTCTAAGCATTCACACTCCCAAACACAATTACGCCAGTCTAAGCATTCACGCTCCTAAACACCATTACGCTAGTCTTAGCATTCACACTCCTAAACACCATTACGCTAGTCTTAGCATTCACACTCCTAAACACCATTACGCTAGTCTTAGCATTCACACTCCTAAACACCATTACGCTAGTCTTAGCATTCACACTCCTAAACACCATTACGCTGGTCTAAGCATTCACACTCCTAAACACCATTATGCTAGTCTAAGCATTCACACTCCTAAATACCATTACGCTGGTCTAAGCATTCACACTCCTAAACACCATTACGCTGGTCTAAGCATTCACACTCCTAAACACCATTACGCTGGTCTAAGCATTCACACTCCTAAACACCATTATGTTGGTCTTAGCATTCACGCTCCTCAACACCATTACGCTAGTCTAAGCATTCACACTGTTATGTGTAAAGTTGGTCTCGTCACTATATGGCTTCGTGCCCATGCTACACTAAATTCACTCACTTACACCGTTACAGACACATATGACAGTTTCTGTCTCACCGTGTATTGCTCTGTACAGTAGCACTGCTCCACGTTGGTTGCTGGCACCCCAGTGCTAGCTGTCTGGCTGCTGGTGGCGTGTTCCATCACCACACGGAACAGATCGGTCGCTGCACTGCTCATCTGAAACCAAATATGTAATTTTTTAAGTAAAATTTATATTTTTATACTTATCCTGACTTATGATCTTTTGCTTATCTCCCTTTCCCTTTGGAATGATAGTGGAACACTTGAATCCTTTGAAGTTCCCGAAGCGGACGTAAAAATACACTCACCCACGAGTTACCTCCCTGTTGCCCTTTTCCCGTGCAAAACAGTCAGGTGACCTGCCTTACTTGTCACTCTCTCCTGAATTTCTGCCCATGCACTTGGATCTGCTGTGAAATCTCAAGTGACTTCAACGGGGAGGTTGGGAGGGCTTCTCGTCATGAGTCAGGATAAGTATAAAAATATCAATTTTACTTTAAAATTACATATTTTTACTTATCCTGACTCATGATCTTTTGCTTATAGAATCCGACAGATTGGTGGTGGGTCAAGCCACTTTGTGGATTCATCAGCTGTCCTTAGATACGTCCTGTATCCCCCCCATGGGAACTGCGAACAGCATTTCCGTGATCCTATTCTTCGAACTTCCGTTATAACTAGAGGGGACCACTTTCTTGTCTTACTTCAATCTCAGACAGGTTGAATCATGTTGATTCATGTGGCTACAGATAAACTAGTATCTTCCTATTACTAGATATCTCATAACAACCCATAGATTATGATAAAATCTTTATCATAAATGAGTTGCGACCCCTTCACGTACAGGTAAGATCTTTACCCGTACAGGATCTTTAATCACTCATGCTAGCCTCTGCTAGACTGTGCACATGGACTTTCAAACTAGTACTTTTCTTTTAGTAAAAGTAATCAACAAGTCAACGTGATAAAGGGGGAGACTTTCCAACTCAGCGCCTTTGAGGAACCGTTAGTTGCTGTGCTACAACGAGAGGCCCAAATTGGTGAATGCCTGAGACGTCTTCAGCGGTTATGTCTCGGAGGTAGTGGTTAGCAAACACTGTGTCCGACTTTCAAAAGCAGCCCTCCATAATTGTTGGTATAGAGCAATTTCCGTGCAGAGCCAGTGTTGACGCAAGTGCTCTGACTTCGTGTGGGTTGGAAGCTCTAGGAGGTTCTAGTCCTGCTGCTTTATAGGCTCTCAATATGACGGCTCTCATCCAGAACGATATGGTCGTTCTTGAGACTTCTGCTGAAGTCTCTGTTGATAATGGGATGAACAGGCTCCTTGTCTCAGTCTTTTGAAGGTATATCTTCAGGGCTCTGACCAGACACAAGGATAAGTCCTCTATATCCTGTGGGCCGAGGATTGTAGATAGCGCTGGTACGTGGAACTGTCTATCTGGCTGACCAGGTAGTTGGTTCTTGGCAATAAAGTCCCATCTAAGTCCAAGATGAACTGCATTATGTTGCCCTCTGTCGAATCTGGTTCGACCAAAGTCCAGCGCATGTATCTCCAATATTCGAGCTGCCATGGCTAGCGCAAGCAGGAACAGAGTCTTCTGTGTCAGCAGCTCGAGAGTAATCTGGTCTAGTGGTTCGTAGACATCACTCGTAAGATGACGTAGAATTACATTTAGATCCCAGGCTGGTCCTCCAGCTTAAAAGATCTCAGCAGAGCAAGTAATTCTGGTACTTTCGTCAACTTGATGCCTGTTTTCATAGTAATCACTGTACTGATAGCAGCGAGGTATGTAGATAATGTCGAACCCTTCAGATGTCTGGTCTGTCTAAGATGACACAGATATTCCGCCACTTGAGGATGAGTGGCTATCATCGCAGCGAAGTCTCAAACTTTAGCCATTTGTCATCATACATGTTACGAGGCGATCTGCGTAACGCTAGCGTGACTGCCTTGGCTGCCCTGGCTGCCCTGGCGGAGTATCCTCTTTTCTTCAAGCATGTTTTGATACGGTCAACACGTGTAACTGGAATACTGTCGGGCTCCCGTGGACTTGCTTGGTGTGCGGATGTATTAATAGGTTCGGCCAATCTGGTAATTTGATAACTGGACTTCCGAGATCTTCTATTAGGTCTGGGAACCATGCTCTTTCTGGCCAGTAGGGCTCGACCAAAGTCAGTTGTAGCGTCTGAGTCTGTTTGATCTTGAACAGTGCTTTTGGATGTAGTATCGGGAGCGGAAACGCGTAGGCGTTTAGTCCTTCCCACGACATGCTCATTGCATCTGTTGCCCAGGCTTGAGGATCTGGAACTGGCGAGACAAACGTCTGTAGTTGTTTGTAGAACCTCGTGGCAAACAGATCTATGCAAGGGGATCCTATTTCCCTTATGAGCCGAAACGCTTCTGGATGGAGCATCCATTCCATAGGTGACGGGTGCAGTGGTCGGAAGAGAGCGTCTGCAAGTAAGTTCTTGGCTCCGGGTATGTGACACGCCTTTATCCAGATGTTTGCTTCCTGTGTGATCTGGAACAACTGGAATGTGAGCTGTAACAGGCTTGGAGACCTCGTGGACCCTTGCCGGTTTATGGACAATGTCACTGTAGAGTAGTCCGTGTGGATCATCAGCATTTTGTTGTTCAGCAAGCTCGACCATAGTTGTAAGGCATTGATCACGGCTTTCATCTCTAGCAGATTGATGTGAAGCTGCTGTTCTATTTTGGACAACCTTCCGGACGCCACTTGAACGTTGAGATGCGCACCCAATCCCTTCATCGAGGCGTCTGCGTAGAGATGTGTGTCGAAGGCCGGCTCTTGTAAATAGGTCCCTCCGCAAACGTTCGACCTGTGTGTCCACCACAGTAGATACCTCTTGAGGCTGTCTGGCAGCAAGATAGGGTCGACGCTGTCTAGATGTTTTATCAGGAACCATTGCAGCGTTGAGTCAAGTCCTGCGCCGAGGTTAGCAGACTGAGTAGAACTCATGATCGTAGTGTTAATGGAGAGATGACTGCTGGTGCAATCATGGCTTGTATCTTGACTCAACGATCCTCTGGGACGACATACGATTCTGTGTTGTGATAAACCTTATCCCCAGAAATTGTAGATCTTGTTTTGGTTCCAACTCTGACTTCATAAGGTTCACCAACCATCCTAGTTGAGTGAGCAACTTGAAGCTGGAGTACTTCTTGTCCTTTGCCTTCTGTATGCCGGAATATTTTGATTTGTTGTTATACTTTTGAGAAGTATGACGGATGACGTCGGCCAGAGTATCTATGGATTTTATCATCATAACTTCCCTGGTATCGTGCGTAGCTTCCTTAGCTGCATCATCTATTAGTCCTCCAAAAATAGTAGGCGCCTCCCATGGAGCACTTAGTAGCGGTTGGGTGAATCTAATACTCCATGAACAGGATGCAAGTAGCCCTTGTCTGCGTAGTAAAGTGAGACCTGCAGCTATAGATGTCAGATGGTCCGACAAAAAGTATTGGTCCTTCTTCTGTGTAATGAGGGCTGAGTATATCATCTTATATCATCTTCCGAACTTGAATTCTGGAATGTATTTATCAATTCTTCATTGATGGGTCTGGACCTGGCCAACCCGAAGAAGGATCTCCTTGTAGCAGTATCAAGTTGAGATAACTTTTTGTCTTCCACTTTATACATCTTGTTTCGGGAGTCCTTGATGTTATCATCCCATTCAGGCGCCTTTGAAAATGGATCCATATGATGTAGGGGGAATCTCTTCATATTAAATGATGGTAGGTGCTGACTCTGGTACTTGGAAGCTTTCGCGAAAGCTGTGTGTAGGTTCAATCAGAGGGATAGTGACGGAGTCAAAGTCATCGTTGCGCATCATATAAGTGTAGACTTCATCTTTATCCTTAGAAGGAGACTCCAAGTTCAACCCGTTGGCAATCCATGCTGTAACCTCTAAGTCTTGGAAGACGAAGTCCGTTTGCAAGTCCAAAGTCCTGATTATTAGTGCTAGGTCTCAACAACTCATCCATCTGCGAACCTGTATCCCTTCTCGAACCTTCATCATTGTTTCGCGAACCTCTATCTGAAGATTCCTCCCTATGCGAACGTCTATCTTGGCAGTGCTCTCTTCGTGAACCTCTATCTGTAGATACACCTCTTCGCGAACCTCTGTGAGGTGAGCTATCTCTTCGCGAACGTCTATCGTAGGGCGAACTTCTGTGCTGTGAGCCTTCTCTTCGCGAACCTCTGTCTTGAGGAGAGTGACTTCGCAAACGTCTGTGAGAGATATGAGATCTCAACCTAGAGCGGCTAGGTGTAGGAGCTGGATCCTTTGCTCGAACGTTGAGGGTTCGCAGAAGTAGAATTGAGAGTAGGCATGTCATCTCTTCTATCCTCCAAGATGACAGAGTCGTCCTGACTGTGGAGACCTTCGCAAAGGTGTACGTTCGCCAACGTAGTCTTGAGGTTTAGTTCCATGAGGAGTAGATTCGCGCAGGTCTGTAGGTTCGCACAGGTCTGTAGGTTTGCGCACGGTGTCGGTAGATGAGAGGCTTTTCCTAGCCTTCGCTTCCTACTGGAATCTGCGTTCCATCATGGCCATCATCTGATCGGTGAATTGTTTCATAAATTCGCCTGGGTCAAAGTTCTGCATAGGTTGAAGCTGCTGCGGTGTAGATGAAGCGTTCGCGAACGCTGATGAGTTCTGTGCCTCAACTTCACTCCGAGAAGTAAGAGGTAGTTCGTCAAACAGCTGTCCTGCTGTGACTGTTGTAGGGGACGATCTTGTAGTAGTAGAGGTCGATTGAGTCGCTGATCTCATAAATACTTCAGGTAGAAGTAATGGGGGTTCATCAAAGACGTCTAATTCGTGTGGAAGTAATATCTCTTCGTTGAAGGATTTCTGCTGCGTTGATGTACTAGCACGCGTAGATTTGCCCTCCGATCTGGTAACAGATGCTTTCTTCTGCGTTGTAGAAGAGGATGACGTCTTTTTCTTAGCCTGAGACGGAGTCGACTGTAATGTAGACGATCTCTTCTTAGCCCCATTACCAGCAGACTGCCCCTGTAACGCACTAAACATAGCACCAGTATTATGAACATCAGCAGTAGAAAGCAACATACGGTTTGTAGGCTGATCTCCAGTTTTATCAACCGTGACTTGAGATGACTTCCTCACCCGATCCATGGCATGTCTATAGATATAAGACAAATATTAATTAAATTGAAGATTTGATAAATCAACACAATAAGTACAGCGCAAGCTGGAAGAACATGGTTTTATGCACGAAGGGCACTGGGGGTGAGATCAGCCACGGATAACCTGTGCCTGCAAACACTGCAGGATTTCATGAAATGTAAACAAAGTTACTTGACGATGAAAACACAACTCAAATGTAGTTAATTTTTACAATTGTTTTACAAATACTACATAGTAGTTATAGCCAAATCGATATACAGCGTAATTTTGAAGAATAGGACCTAAATAAAAAGGATATAATGCCGTATACGGGACTCCAGTGCTCGCCCAACCATCCGTTTGGGCGATAAGGGAGAGAGTGACAAGTAAGGCATGTCACCTGACTGGTTTGCGCGGGAATAGGGCAAAAGGGAGGTAACTCGTGGGTGAGTGTATTTTTACGTCCGCTTCGGGAACTTCAAAGGATTCAAGTGTTCCACTACCATTCGAAAGGGAAAGGGAGATAAGCAAAAGATCATGAGTCAGGATAAGTAAAAATATATATAGTTGAGGTGAGATGAGGTGAAATGAGGTTTAACATTGTACTTAAGAATATATTTCTCTCATATGACAACTTGCATGCATGTGCATGTGTGGCTGCTTGTACTAGCCTAGACGCAAGCTGGTTTTATAGTACTAGCCCACTGAGGTACCATGCCGCAGTGAAGCATGAATACCCCTATCAGACACATAATACTAACTTCGTGCCGACCAGTCCTTGTTGTGCTCCATTAATACCAAGCGTCCGACAGGGACCAACAAGTACCATATTCTAACAACTTTTGGTATGACAAGGTCGGGAATGGAACCTACGACCTTCCGCTCTCCGGGCGGACGCTCAAACCTCTACACCACGGAGGATATGTTATATATAGGTGAGTGTAGGCTGGTTTGAACATATTTCAGCCATGTATCATGGCATGTGTGATCAAGGTGGGAGGCAAGCCAGGGGTGATGTAGATTTGAGCTTGTACATAAATATCACCTGAAGTCAACGAGGATAAGCTACGTAAATGAAAAAGTGAAAGACAAAGTTTCTTATCATTACAGAGGCAAATGTCCATCAGAGAAGATATTTACTGGCAAACAAGGATAAGTTGGACTGGCGCAAAGAACACATTTACGAGAAGTAGGCGGTGCACGGCAATTAGCAAACCCGTTTGGTTTGTGAAAGGGAGAGCATGATGATGAAATTGATTCCGCGCGTAGCTGCACACGCCTTGCTCATAAGACTCTCACGTCGGTGTAGCAAGTTGCACTACACTTGATCGCGGACAACCTGGGGCCCCTTCGCTAACAATGACAAGAGCCAGTGGGCGGCACTCATACATGCTAATAGGGGTCAATTGTCAGGTCAGTGCTCAACTTATCCTTGTTTGCCAGTAACAGTTTGATTAGACAGTCTTAACATCACCTGGCAACTCCGTGTGTAGTCCTCTTACAATCAGTGATTATGTTGGTTTCAGCAGTATTTCAGCAAGTCAAAATTACATGTGTCACGGAGATAAACTGTGTCAAACTGTTTTCAGCCAAATTTGTTCATTCCCTCATGACATTATGTTTTTCTCCAATGAACCATTTGACTATTATACAATTCCTTTTGTGTGGCTTAGTACCTAAACCAGGATATATCTGCTTTGACCTTGAGTGAGAGAGTTAATGAGAATGGTTTTACGCCGCTTTTAGCAATATTCCAGCAATATCACGGCGGGGGACACCAGAAATGGGCTTCACATTATACCCATGTGGAGAATCAAACCCAGGTCTTTGGAGTGACGAGTGAACGCTTTAACCACTAGGCTACCCTAGCGCCCCACTTTGACCTTGACTGATCTCAGCAAAACAAAAGTAAAATACGATTATCCTTTGTAACAAAGAACGTATTACAGACTATGAGGACATAGAATGAACGTTGTCTGCCTTCTTACATTGCTAAACTTGCCCCGGATTCTGAACGACGTCAACTCCGTGAGCGTCTGCAACATCTGATCGTAGGTGGCGTTCTGGCCATCTGTCGTGTTGACCATCCAGCTGCCCTCATGCATATTTATCTGGGAACACAAACAATACAAACATGTTTCATTGAGATATAGGTCACAGAAGAGTTTGGTGTCAATATCTAATGTACAGTGTGGTTAGAATTTACTGTACTGAAAGATTGTCAGAATATAGTTGAACTTATTGTACTGGATGAATCTGGTGTTACTGCTACTACTACTGCTACTACTACTGCTACTACTACGACTATACATCCATATCTCACCACATAAGTACGGATCTGGACATCTGCAGGCGGCTGGAGGCTTGTGGTGAGCTTGTATGGCAGCCCCATACCCTGAAGGATCACGTCTCCTTCTACGTATTTGTCCTGGACAACCTCTGTCACATTCACCTGCATCTGGATCGTCAGTGACAGCCCATACGCTGTCTTCTTGTTACCCAGGAACTTCGCCGGTGCAACAAAGTACATGTGACGACGGTTGATGTTGTTTCCACTGTTCACCAGCCTCATCACATATCTGAAAAGATCCAGGTGAGAACTGATCTTCAACACTCCATGCTTGTCGTAGGAGGCGACTAACGGGATCGGGTGGTCAGACTCGTTGACTTGGTTGATACATGTCATTGTATCCCAATTACGTAGATCGATGCTGATGCTGTTCATCACTGGATTGTCTGGTCCAGACTCGATTATTTACAGACCGCTGCCCTATAGCTGGATTATTTCAACTAAACATCCATAAAAATACCAAACTGTAAGTACACTGAAGATTACATTATATTATATTTTACTGTAACGGATAGGTTCAAGTAATTTTATTTGATTGAGTGCCATCCAGGATTAGAACCCACACTCTCAGGGTCAGGAAAGTAATCGCCAGCACACAACGTCAGCGATCTAACCCACTGAGCCACCTCGATTCTACATTTGCCAGAGGGACACACAAAGTATGTGATCTTGACTACCTGTTGTCTGATTCGATTTTGTGGAAGCAGTGGTGGCTGAGTAAGTTAGATCACTGACTTTGTATCTGTGTAACACGCTACGACTGCTGTAAGCCTATATTAAATGCTGCAACTACAGAATGTCCATGTTACGAGCTACGACTGCCGTAAGCCTATCTTAAATGCTGCAACTGCAGAATGTCCATGTTACACGCTACGACTGCCGTAAGCCTATCTTAAATGCTGCAACTGCAGAAAGTCTATGTTACACGCTACGACTGCCGTAAGCCTATCTTAAATGCTGCAACTGCAGAAAGTCTATGTTACACGCTACGACTGCCGTAAGCCTATCTTAAATGCTGCAACTGCAGAAAGTCTATGTTACACGCTATGACTGCCATAAGCCTATCTTAAATGCTGCAACTGCAGAAAGTCTATGTTACACGCTACGACTGCCGTAAGCCTATCTTAAATGCTGCAACTGCAGAAAGTCTATGTTACACGCTACGACTGCCGTAAGCCTATCTTAAATGCTGCAACTGCAGAAAGTCTATGTTACACGCTATGACTGCCATAAGCCTATCTTAAATGCTGCAACTGCAGAATGTCTATGTTACACGCTACGACTGCTGTAAGCCTATCTGAAATGCTGCAACTGCAGAAAGTCTATGTCACACGCTACGACTGCCGTAAGCCTATCTTAAATGCTGCAACTGCAGAATGTCCATGTTACACGCTACAAATGCTGTAAGCCTATCTTAAATGCTGCAACTGCAGAAAGTCTATGTTACACGCTTTGACTGCCGTAAGCCTGTATTAAATGCTGCAACTGCAGAAAGTCTATGGGGAACAGATTTCTGGCATTATAAACAGTCGGATGTCCTCCTTAGTGTCATAAGCTTATGTTAAATGCTTAGACTGTCCTGAATCAGTTTTAGAAAGTCAGAGATACAACAATCTTAGTGTTAAGCTCGCTATTCTCGAAACGTTCGTAGCCCTAAGAATTCTTAACTTTGATCGTAGCCAATGTGTTAAGAATGGGCTAAAGAAGTTCGTAGGGCTACTAACGTTTTAAGAATAGCTAGCCAGGTTCGTATTTCGTCCTTACTGAGCCGAGGGGTCTGAGGGCAACTCATTAAGTCGCAGTGGGTCATCAACAGTCACGTTATTTCCCTGGTCATCCTGGCCGGTCCAGCGGTCACCAGTGGCTGCGGTTACAGTTTCCAGTGTCCAGTGACTCTCCGTCTGGGTCAGGTACCATCCTGTGGCCGTGGTGCAGTTGCTGGAGTGACCGGAACACTGGCACTTTAGGCAGCCATCATTTGACCAGCTTCCCAGGCCGTAGTATCCTAGGAACAAAAGTGTCCGAAAAAGAATTGGAAGCTGAATGGCCTTCAAATGACTGGAGAATATGTTGATTAAGGATTGTTAACTGAATGATCTTCAAATGAATGGAGAATGAATTAATAAAAGATTGTTAGCTGAGTGATCTTCAAATGAATAGAGAATGAATTAATAAAAGATTGTCAGCTGAATGATCTTCAAATGAATGGAGAATGAATTAATAAAAGATTGTTAGCTGAGTGATCGTCAAATGAATAGAGAATAAGTAAATAAAAGATTGTTACCTGAATGATCTTCAAATGAATGGGGAATAAGTTAATAAAGGATTGTTAGCTGAATGATCTTCAAATGGATGAGGAATAAGTTAATAAAGGATTGTTAGCTGAATGATCTTCAAATGGATGGGGAATAAGTTAATAAAGGATTGTTAGCTCAGTGATCTTCAAATGGATGGGGAATAAGTTAACAAAGGATTGTTAGCCAAATGATCTTCAAATGGATGGGGAATAAGTTAATGGAGGATTGTTAGCTGAATGATCTTCAAATGAATGGGGAATAAGTGAATAAAAGATTGTTAGCTCAATGATCTTCAAGTCTAGGGGGAATCAGACGACAGCAGATCGTCAGCTGAATGATTTTCAAATCCTTGTCCGATTAAGGATTGATAGCTGCAAGATCTTCAAATGAATGCAGGTTGGCCGCTAACAAATTGATTTTACTTTTACTTTACACTGCATGCATTTGTCTCCTGGCGTGTTGGCTTTGTGGAGGCTGATGACAGACTGATGGCTGAATGATCTTCAGATGAATGGGGAATAGGCTGATAATGGATTGTTAGCTCAGTAATCTTCTATTATATTGAGATTAGACTGACAAGAGACTGATAGCAGAATGATCTTGTAATTTATGCAGATTAGGCTGACAAGAGACTGATAGCTGAATGATCTTGTAATTTATGCAGATTAGGCTGACAGGAGACTGATAGCTGAATGATCTTGTAATCTATGCAGATTAGGCTGACAAGAGACTGATAGCTGAATGATCTTGTAATTTATGGAGGTTAGGCTGACAAGAGACTGATAGCTGAATGATCTTGTAATTTATGCAGATTAGGCTGACAAGAGACTGATAGCTGAATGATCTTGTAATTTATGGAGGTTAGACTGACAAGAGACCGATAGCAGAATGATCTTGTAATTTATGGAGGTTAGACTGACGACAGACTGATAGCTGAATGATCTTCTAATTTATGGAGGTTAGACTGACGACAGACTGATAGCTGAATGATCACCTAATTTATGGAGATTAGGCTGACAAGGGACTGATAGCTGAATGATCTTCTAATTTATGCATATTAGGCTGACAAGAGACTGATAGCTGAATGATCTTCTAATTTATGGAGGTTAGACTGACGACAGACTGATAGCTGAATGATCACCTAATTTATGGAGATTAGGCTGACAAGGGACTGATAGCTGAATGATCTTCTAATTTATGCATATTAGGCTGACAAGAGACTGATAGCTGAATGATCTTCTAATTTATGGAGGTTAGGCTGACGACAGACTGATAGCTGAATAATATCCTAATTTATGCATATTAGGCTGACAAGGGACTGATAGTTCAATGATCTTCAGATGAATGGGGTATTGGTCAGTAAAGGAATGGTAAACGAACAGACACTGATGGGTACCTTCTTTACACTGCGTGCATTTGTCTCCCTGTGAGTTTGCTTTACACGTGCAGACTCCAGTAGCCTTGTTGCAGACGTTGCTGACGCTGCCGTTAGTCTCACATCCACACGGCATGCACCCAGATGTCGTCAGATTGTAGTATCTGTATGAGAGACGAGAATTTTCTTAAATGTCAATGTCATCTGTATTTTCATGAAACGGATCGAGAAAAGATTAAACAGCCGTATATACCTTCGGCTTTAAAGTACCCAAATGTATGTGTCCTACTGCAATAGACAGTTCTCATATTATTGAAATATATTCTGTCCATGCCAGAGAGTGCCCAGTCATGGTGTTCGTCGAAACAGATTCCACTGAGTTTGTTTTGTTTGTATTTTAATGCCACACTCAGCAATATTCCAACTATATGGCGGCAGCCTGTAAATAATGGAGTCTGAATTAGGCAATCTAGTGATCAACAAAATTGAGCATTGATCTAAGCAATTGGGATACGATGACACGTGTACGGCAAGCATGAGTTGCTGAAGATCAATTCTAGCCCCGATCTTCAAGGGTTTGAGATCCCACGAGGTGTGATGACACAAGACATTCAGTGATCAACAGCATGAGCATCGATCTACACAACTGGGAACCGATGACATGAGTCAACCAGGTCAGCGAGCCTGACCACCCGTTAGTCGCCTTTTACAACAAGCATGGGTTACTGAAGTTCATTTCTAACCCAGATCTTCACCGGTCCAATCAACAAGATATGAACGGACTGGTCGTTTGAAGTTGACGGTAAGCACATACCCATCCAGGCACACGTCACACAGGACGCCCCCCAACACCGGGCTTGCACGGACACTGACCGTTGTCGCTGCAGGAGTTGTTGGCCGAGTAGTTCATGTTGCAGCTGCACAGAGAACAGCCGTTCCCTGGAAGTATAGATCTCAGTAATACATAATAATATAATGATAATAATAATATAGTCTATAATGGTGTCATGTGTGCAAACAGACAAAATGCATACATATTCACTTTCAAAACACCTGGCCATTACTGGCCGAAAAGACCCCTGGCATAAGATTACAAACAACATTTACAAGCATTCTATTCAAGGGAACACATTCATAAAACTCAACCCAAACAAACAGCCCCTAACACAGCTTAGCTTACACAACATCTACACACATGCACTCTCACTCTCACACTCAGCCACGCCTCTACAACCCCTCCTCTCTCTCTCTTTCTTTCTCTCTCTCACTCTCTCTTTCTTTCTCTCTCTCTCTTTCTTTCTCTCTCTCTCTCTCTCTCTTTCTTTCTCTCACTCTCTCTCTTTCTTTCTCTCACTCTCACTCTTTCTTTCTCTCACTCTCTCTCTTTCTCTCTCTCTCTCTCTCTCTCTCTCTTTCTCTCCTCTCTCTTTTTCTTTCTCTCTCTCTCTCTCTTTCTTTCTCTCTCTCTCCTCTCTTTCTCTCCTCTCTTTCTTTCTTTCTCTCACCCTCTCTCTCTCTTACTCTTTCTTTCTCTCACTCTCTCTTTCTCTCTCTCACTCTCTTTCTTTCTCTCACTCTCTCTCTCTTTCTTTCTCTCTCTCTGTCACTCTCTTTCTTTCTCTCTCTCTCTCTCTCTCTCTCTCTCTCTCTCTTTCTCTCTCTCACTCTCTCTCACTCTCTCTCTCACGCTCACACTCTCTCTCTCTTTATCTCTCTCTCTCTCTCTCTCTCTCTCTCGCTCTCTCTCTCTCTCTCTCTCTCTCTCTCTCTCTCTCTCTCTCTCTTTCTCACACATGTACAAAAACACAATGTCTGAACACTGGCATAGCACATGTAGTCCCACCTTAGGGAAGTGAGTTTGTTCATACATTGCCTCTGTTCACCCAGCCGTTATTATTTTTTACGTTCCTACATCAGCGCATCCTCACCTGTGCCCAGTCCAAAGTGGTCAGGCAGACAGGCAGCACACTTGCTTCCAGTGACGTTAACTTTGCAGGTGCAGTCACCAGTGCCGTTACACGACAATTTGACCGAGCCGAGGCTGTAGCAGTTACATGCTGCAAGTAAAGAGTATGGTGTAAGGATAGTATGGTTAGCTGTTTCCTGATTATGTTGTTGTAAAATGAATTGTTACCTGATTGTTGTTGTTAAATGAACAAATTGTTACCTTATTATTATGTTGTTAAATGAACAAATTGTGACCTGATTCTGTTGTTGTTAAATGAACACATTGTTACCTGATTATGCTGTTGTAAAATGAATTGTAACCTGATTATGTTGTTATCAAATGAACAAATTGTTACCTGAGCATGTTGTAGTTACCTGTTAACAATGTTGTAACTGACCATGTTGTTACCTGAGCATGTTGTAGTTACCTGTTAACAATGTTGTAACTGACCATGTTGTTTTATCTGAGCATGTTGTAGTTACCTGTTAACAATGTTGTAACTGACCATGTTGTTACCTGAGCATGTTGTAGTTACCTGTTAACAATGTTGTAACTGACCATGTTGTTACCTGAGCATGTTGTAGTTACCTGTTAACAATGTTGTAACTGACCATGTTGTTACCTGAGCATGTTGTAGTTACCTGTTGACAATGTTGTAACTGACCATGTTGTTACCTGAGCATGTTGTAGTTACCTGATAACAATGTTGTAATGGAGCATGTTGTTGTTACCTGAGCATGTTGTACTTACCTGAGCAGTTTTGTCCGTAGGAGTCGACCTGGCAGAGAGAGCAGTCCCGCATGATCATGCCCTCCCGACAATCACACTCCCCCCCCTTAGGGTTGCACATCCCCACCGATGCCGCCACCGTCCCACTGCCACAGGCACATGCTGTCAAGGGAAGTCCGATCATGCATCACTCTCAGAGGCAGTAATGCATTATCTAACATTGTAATACTCGCTTCAATAGTAGAGCACCGACAGGGAATGAGCTGATGTTCTTAAACACCACACTTAACAATACTCCAGCTGTATCATGTCAGCCCATAGGTTGACCTTGACTGATATTATGAGCCATATTGAACCTTCGATGCTACCTACTGTAACCAATAAGATCCCCCAACTATACCTATTTAAGCTGCTTGTTAGGACAAGCACAGGTTACCGAGGATCTGTCTTATCTGTAATGCCCATTGCCACCAAATGAGTGAGTGAGTATGTTTTTACGCCGCTTTTAGCAATATTCCAGCAATATCAAGGCGGAGGTCACCAGAAACATTGTACCTATGTGGGGAATCAAACCCGGGTCTTCGGCGTGATGTTTTAACCATTAGGCTACCCGACCTCCCCCATTACTGCCACCAAGAAACGCCATTGTAAGAATGAAGAATTATTTGATGCATCTTGTATGCGAGCATACACTTGTAGTAATAATTGTTGTATTGGAAGCAAATATCATTACATTTTGTAAGCTGCACTAAGACAGTTCTCATGTACAGAATGATACCATTGTAACCTGGTCTATGCTCATGATATCAATCATTTGTGTCTCTAGTTTAGACTTGATATATACTGTGACTGTCACTTAACAACCTTCATTTCACTTGCATGCATTTACAATTGTTTAGGTCCACTAATGAAGGTGGCTAACTATTGAAATCTGGGCCACTATTAAAGCTGGATGAAAAACATTCACTATAGTACTGTCGGAAATAGAAAAAACCCTGTATTTTCTCATTCATCTCTACAATTTATGTAGTTGATATGTGAAAGTGTGAAATATCTGTGAAACTAAGTTCGACCTAACTACAGTCTCAGTGGTAGAGATAGGAAACGGAGAAAAAGGACTTTACTGAGGGGAAATTAGTGCAGAAATGAGCAATGCGGTTTTTTTCTGAGTCCAAAATGAATCATTTGGAACAGACTATGGCTTTATGCAAATTCGTGTGCGACGATATTGTATTACAAAGGACACTTTTTTAATGCCCACTTTGAAATTAGACGTATATTCATCATAAACGATAGCTGACGTAAAAAATAATAACTTTTATGCCGAAACTATTCAGGATGTAGCCACCATGCAGTCTCACTGTCACAAAAAGAAACAGATAGGAGGGGTCGCCTCAAAAGCAAAACCTGGGTTCGGGCTTGGGGATAGAGATATCAGCTAAGATAAGATAATCGTTTAGGGAAATTATACTGGGGAGGTCCACGGCACGTCATAACAATTTACAAATAATATCCAGTCCTGTCGATCTTCGGGTGGTCATGCCACCTATATACTACGATGCGTTTCTATGGTTTTCGGGTATCATACTCTCTTACATATCTCAAAATAAACTTTGTAGAGAAAGAGACGTAAGATGTTTATCAGTGGATGAGACATAGTCAACACACCTGAAAAAGCACAAAATATCTTTGAGATGACCCCTTGTGCCTGTAGGCAGCACGTGCATTTCATGCCAGGTGAGTCGACGATCCGTCGTCATACCTGGCTGAGCGCCCTAATTGTCATCTATAGTCTGATCTATTGTTTGTAGCAGCTATTCGTATTTTTTCTAAGTTTTGCCCGATTTTACGAGTAAACATGCTTTTCTGGATATCGTATTACGCATCCCACTGAACGCCCAGTTAGGCCGAAGTGGGTTATTTCGACATATGCTATTTGCAATTGTGTAAATTTTAGGGATAAGACGTAACGGCCTAAAAACAGTTTTTTTCTATTTCCGACAGTACTATAACTCATTTTTCTGTTCTCTTTTCTGGCAGTTTATAGACTGGGTTCCGTCTTATATTCCGACAAACATGTGAAACAAATCGTAGGCTATATGTACAATCTGTCATTGCAGATTATTTGACCATGGCAGTTCCTATGTTTTCCATTCATTTACAGCCATATGTTCTTTCTATCCAGGAGCGGGGGGTAGCCAAGTTGTTAAAGTGTTCGCTCGTCATGCCGAAGACCCTTGTTCGATTCCCCACAAGGGTACATTATAGTAAACCCGTTTCTGGTGTCCCCGTTGTGACATTGCTGGAATATTGCTAAAAGTGGCGTAAAACTAAACTCACTTTTTCTTTGTTAAAGAAAATGGCAAGAGGGGGAATACCTTTAAAAATACACTTACGTATCGCTCCGTTCATAAACTCAGCCATGATTGAGTATTCGAGGGCCGAGCAGTTTCCAGATTGCTGCACAGCTACATCCACAGTCTTGCTAGTAGCAACACATGAGTCCATGTTCGACTTGACAGTGTCCGAAGAGTTGAGATACGCTGTCAGTCTTGTAATATCAGGAAGAAGTACAACCTAAACAAACATATGTCAGTGATGAAACTCATATCCTAAACAGACACATGTCAGTGATGAAACTCATATCCTAAACAGACACATGTCAGTGATGAAACTCATATCCTAAACAGACACATGTCAGTGATGAAACTCATATCCTAAACAGACACGTCAGTGATGAGAAGCATGTACAATGTGAATGAACCCCCTAAGATTTATGTACAAAGTACCTGACCCCCTGCATGCAATGTTCAAAATCAATGCACTCCCCCTAATTTTTAAGCATAATGTTTTGAATATTTTCATGTACAAAATAGCTGACCCCCTAAAACGTATGTAAAAAACTGATGACCCCCCTACCTTCCCAGAACAAAATGGGTGACCCCACCTTAAAATCATCAGCACACCCCCAGCATGAATTATAAACCGTCCCAAAACAGTCACTGACTCCAACATTTTAACTTTTTAACTTTACAACATACTTATAAACTCAGCAATAGAAATTTAATTTTGCAACGTGCATACTTGCAAATGAATTTGACCCAAGAAGACATTTATATTTCATGGAATACACAAATACTTCATCAAAATGCGAGTTACCTCCCTTGGTAAATACTCCACTATTTTAGACCCAATAGTGAAGACATTTCATTGTCTGACCACTGCAATCCTCCTCTCATTCATGCACCACACCAGTGTATTTATTTCACTTATTCACTTGAGCTGACCAACCTCTCCCATGCTTAAAGAACCACTAAACTTTGTTTTTTTGTTACTCTTTTAACCATTACATATGAAAGATTTGTGGTTAGTCTTATGCGGAACACCAAATTTATTCTTTAAAAACTTGTGGTTAATTAATACCGAGCGTTTAAAAGTGGCCAAAAAGTCGCCTGCTTCTCTCTCGTCCGCCAACGAAACCACAGACAGGTTACGTAACTCTGTCGCCAGAGCACTGCAGTGACGTCATATGAGGAACGATTTTCAGTTAGTTGTATAGAAAGTGTGGGTTATCTCCCAATTGACAGACACCCAATTGACAGACACCCAGTTGACAGACACTGAATTAGAAGGTTAATGAAGGTAACACCTAAAGGTATAATGGAACAATCCACTGTCTAGTGAGTAGAGCAGGGTGAGCCTGAAACAGGTTCGTTACTGAGAAGTTTGATTGTGGGTAAATAGAACTTTGTTGTGATTAAATGATAAATGGTTTGTCTTCTCAAATTGATTTTACTATCAATTACTATCAAATAGAAAAACAGGTTAGTCATTGAGAGGTTTGATTGTGTTTATTGATAGAAAAGCCCCCTCCCAATAATAGGATATGTACAACAGAAGTTAACTGAGAAAACGTTTTGTTGGAGAGATATAGATATGTACATATTTGAAAACATTCTAATTTGCAGTAAATGAAACACCTGCATTGCCATGTAAGATATGATTAATACCAATCAGTTTTCTAATTTTTACAATACTTTCTCAAGATTGTAACAGTTTGTGTCTTAGAGTAATATACAATGGACATTCAAAGAAGTAATGAAAAACATTCTCACATCCATGGCCACATTCACATGATGCGTCTTATTTTAAATATTTATTCTAAAAAAAAATCGTAATTAAGTGCACTTGTCATGGATCTTAATATTGTGTGCAAAACATATAATTTCTTTATTCCATATGAATAATATTTAGGTTCACATTTGTCTATTTGATTTATATGATACAACAGTGTCGCAATATCTAATAGCTAAGCTAATGTTTTCAATATGATGATGCCGACTCCCGTTAGACTAGAAGGTTAAGCCGAAATGTTTATGAAAATAAACTGTTTTTTATATTGCAGCAATAAAAATTCAAATTACTGTCTTTTCGTCCATCTTTCAAAATAAATAATATAGCTTCAGTTTGTTCCTGTGTTTTATTTGGACTATTCCATTATAATGTGTAGGTAACGGGTAGTAGATAATCTGTTCACTGAACCGTAAATGTTGTTGTTTTAAGGTGTCTGCAAACTGGCTGTCTGCGTAATGGGAGGACACCAAAGTGTGTAGCATGCTCATCATTTTGATGATTTCTCGACATCAACGACGACATGTCGAATCGTTGCTTTGTCGTCAATTGCTCCTCGGGGTCGGGCGATGGTGTCACCATGCACAGATTTCCACAGGACCCCGCAGTTCGTGCTAAATGGGTTATGTTTGTGAGTGCGAAGCGAGCGTTGTGGAAGCCTGAAACGATATCTTACTTGTGTTCAGATCGCTTCACGGAAGTTAAAGAATCAAAACTACTTACTAGTAGTAAAATATGTATATGATTGATGACCATAAAGATTTTCCATGACACAACTTGTAACATAACGATTTCTTCCTCGGAAGTGAAGTTGTGGTCGAAGTAACAATAATATTGTAAGTAGTATTATATTGACACCCACCTCGCTGCCAGGAGAGAAATTGTTATACTATACGCTATGTCATGCAAAATCCTATTGGCCATCAATAAAATAAATATTTTACTACCAGTAGAAAGTAGTTTTGATTTTGTAACTCGGTGAAAACAAATCTAAATAGCATTTATCCTCAGACTGGCGGATGTTCCCGACAGGGCGCCGCCATTTTTGAAAATCGTAAAGTCTGTTAGAATTAATGAGATTATAGTTTGTTTTCATCAAGTTAGAAAATCAAAACTACTTTCTACTCGTAGTTAAATATGTATTGGAATCATAACCAAACGGATTTTGCATGACACAACTTATAACATAACGATTTCTTCCACGGAAGCGAGGTGGGGTCGAAGTTACAATACTGCGCGATAAATTTCTTGCTACATTCACATGGTTAATGTCCACTCACCAGTATGTAGATACTAGTCAATGTGCGTCTTTATATTTGGTCTTATAATCCTAATTAGTTTGTGATCATACTTGTATGCATTTTGAAACTAAATAAAAAGCAGACGATCTGCTGATACTTATAGTGAATTTATAACAGAACTGTAATATCTAGACATTTTATAGTTTGCCAATGTGAATCATAATTCGCACACACACCCTAGTGCATGTTGTCTGTCTCATTACACTTCACGGCGAAAACAATGATTCTGTTGAATGCTACGACAAATGAACAAAAACAAAATGCAAATATTAAAATTAAAACAGATTAAAGTTATAGGAACAATATCAGGCCATTACCATGTTCGAGGAATGTATCCATCAATATCCACAAAACTGTTCCAAATGATGTGTCTTTTAACAGTTTAATATACGAAAAAGTGATCAATCTTTTCAGGTATTGGTGTATAGTCTCATTGGTCACCCAAGATAGCACACCTGGCAACTAATTGCATAATGTCCGCCTTTCTTTAAAACAGTAATTTAGTTAGCCAATAATGGGCAATCAATTAATGTATTGCCGGTTAATCCTTTGAACGGAGCACGTTGTTTTTACGCAGACACCGACACGACAGAGTGTATTCAGTATAGATTAGTAAATCTACATACATAAACACTACCTTTTGACAATTCCGCTGTGTAAGATAAAAGTAATTAATCAGTCAGCGTGTTATCGGTTAATCCTTTGATCGATGTTTATAATGTTGAATATTTACTCCAGACACAAGAAATGCCAAATGGGAACCTTTGTCGGGTAATCTAAGGGTGTTACCACTAATTATACCTGTTATAAATTCATTAACTGACCATCAAGTGAATGATGACAAATAACGTGTAGGTTTATACCACCTAACAAGGGTTAGAACAAGGGAATATTAATTGCTGTATTGCATGTGAAAACTTATGGGCCGACACTGTTTTGAGAATACAAACAGATTTTTACATGATATGATTAAATATCGAGGTAAAAAAACACAGAAATGGGATCAATTTAGATCAGTCATTATACAAATAGGGCCTAAAGACACCAATCGATTTTGACAGAATCGTCTATGAAAACAAGTTGTAACTCGGAAACTAGGCAAAGCAGGAGACAAAATTAAATGACAGTAGATTGTGAGAACATATAGCTTTCATTTTCCACAACAATTGTCACGATTTCAGGTTTATACAAGCCTGTAAACAAGATAATTTACCCCCTAAAATGTAGATGAATTCTGCATCGGCCCTCAAAGCTATTCCAAATATGACGTCACAGAGACGCGCCGCTCTGATTGGTTGAAATTTCGTTCGCGGGTGAGAATTGTGCACTGTTGTCAAAAAGGTCGATTTAAGTCAATTAAAGGTCGAAATGAGTAGTTTTAATGACGGGGTTTCATTTATAACGATGCCAGTTAGTGATTTATGTATTTGTACCCCTTAGGGTTTATGTGACCTTTAAACTCTCGTCTCCTCATTCACTCTGTCCTGATATTGCTGGAACATTGCTAAATGCAGCGTAAAACTAAACTCACTCACAAAAACCTTGATACAAGAGTGTTATCATGAGTAACTCTCTCACTCACTCACCGAGTCCACCATGATGTTGCCTGTATTGGAGGCAGGAGCGGCAACATTTATTGTATATTTGAAGGCGGAGGACGCACAGAATTGTGTTGCCAGTTCCAGGGAAGCTGCAAAATCAAAAAGTGTTTATCATTCAAACAGAAGCCAGAGGATTAATTCTATATAATTTTATATGATAAAGGAAAGCATAACATATGTTATTTTGGGATTACACTTTCTCAGTAAACTACAGTTTCGGTTGAGTCGCATCTAGGATTTGAACCCCAACACCTAATCGCCACAGTGATCTAACCCACTTAGCCCCCATAGCTTCCACTGAATGTAGATGTAACAACTGGTAGTCTAGATGGGGCTCCACCGCAGAAAGGACTAGAATCTGTACCTTACTAACAAAGTTTCATCCCCAAAATAACATATGCTGCATTTGACCGCTTTCTAAATGGCACCCTGTATTTATAAAGGTAAATACTCAATATCACGATTATACAAGAGAAAGTATATCATTGCAATGAAGCTAGAATGTAAATAAGCAAACAAACACTTACTAAACCAACAGGATTATGTTGAAAATAGGCACACAAAGAAATACACCCACACTATTCCTATTAACCCTAACCCGGCCCATATATACTGAACATAAAAAGTTCAGCATCATGACCATTTTGAGGATATTTTGTTGTAGTGTTGACGAAGCACAGAATTTCGTAATTTTTCATTTCATAATAAGGCCAGACCAATTTTATTTCTTGTTTTACAGATCTACCGGTCATATTTTTCAAGAATAAGAAAAAACCCATTAATTTTCCCCTCTCAAAAAAAAAAAACCTTATGTTTTTATTAGCCAAAAAATGTAAACTTAAAAGAAATAATATTTTGATTGCTTTTTGCCCCAAATACACTTGATAAATTGCCAGATGCAAAATACTTTTAATGTTTAGAAGGAATATTACTTTGACTGGTGATTTTATTTTTTTCCCCTCCTGCCGTTAGGTTTTCTGAGGACAAAAACCTGTAAAACAAGAAATAAAATTGAAATCGGAGATTCAGAACCTGAGGGAATGTACACTTGCTTCATTGCAGACAGGGCTAGACAGAAAATAAAATTATGCGGTTCAGGGACTGTGAGACAGACTAGAAGGATGCAACAAATAGAAGGTTGTTTTTCTGAAAGAATTCCCAAGATCTCACATTTGGGTACTGGACCAGTCGCAGATAATGTCCCATTCCAGGTTTGAGTTGCAAGGATTGGTGTCCCTTCACATGTGTAAGCCCCACCATTCGGCATGCTGATCTGTACGTTCAGGGGCTGTGCGGTCGTGATTGTTGACTGGAAGAAGAGGGAGATATCATGAATCACACTAAGTATGTGGTTGAACAATCACTTAGTTGAATCAAACCATGTAAGTGGTTGAACAATCAGCTGAAACACACACACACGCACGCATGCACACACACACACACACACGCACGCATGCACCCACAGAGACCAAAAACTAGAGAGGCAACAGTAACATTGAAGATGTATACATATGGTAACAGAATTATTGTAAAACTGTACAGTAAACAACTTGCAATGATTGTCCAGGGTAGTTTTGTCGACACATCTTGTGTGGGAAAAAACATTTGCCCAAATTTAAAGGCACTGGCTCTTCAGTTAAATTTAAGCCAATTCAGGGGAAGAAGAATTACCTTGTATCTGACAACTACCACGAACTGACGGATAAGGTTGCCTGGCAACTGGACATCTACAGCAACTGAAGTACCCGGGGTGAGCTCGACGTAACCGGTTCCGGTGAGATCCGCCGTGAGCTGGCCGTGTCCAGGTGTCTCTATGACTGAGCTGCCCTAGAATACATATGTGGCACAAAGTCATGATATGTTCTGAAGTAGGAGGGTCATATAAGTTATAAAAACACATATTTTAAAATATCTCCCAAGTATCTCACTATTCGGTGAAACTCTTGTGTACTGTATCAAATACAAACAATGGGGATACTTTACGAGCACTCGCCATTTTTCTTTCTATTCCTACGTGACATGTGTTCTATCTAAAAACCAATTGTATTCTAGGCAATGAGGCCGAACTACTGAATAAATATATCTCTATCTCTATCTTTAAACACATATCCACATCTCGTTTTCACTGAATGAAAAGAAGTTAGTAAAAGAAACTTTTACGGTCTCATATTTCTTCAATAACAACACAGGAGGTGCATCTTGTCAATCAGTATCTTTGAATGAGCATCATTAAATCTGAGGCTAGTCAATGGGCTGTCAGCTTGTTAGGTATACACACAAGGCTAGTCAATGGTCTCTTTGGTAAATATTAAAGATGTGAGTGGGATGTCTACAGGATGTCAGCTATACATAAAGCATGTCTACAGGTTGTCAGGTACACATAAAGCATGTCTACAGGTTGTCAGGTAAACATAAAGCATGTCGACAGGTTGTCAGGTAAACATAAAGCATGTCTACAGGTTGTCAGGTAAACATAAAGCATGTCTACAGGTTGTCAGGTACACATAAAGCATGTCTGCAGGTTCTCAGGTACACTTAAAGCATGTCTACAAGTTGTCAGGTACACATAAAGCATGTCTACAAGTTGTCAGGTAAACATTTAGCATGTCTACAAGTTGTCAGGTAAACATAAAGCATGTCTGCAGGTTGTCAGGTAAACATAAAGCATGTCTGCAGGTTCTCAGGTACACATAAAGCATGTCTACAAGTTGTCAGGTAAACATAAAGCATGTCTACAAGTTGTCAGGTAAACATAAAGCATGTCTACAGGTTGTCAGGTAAACATAAAGCATGTCTACAGGTTGTCAGGTAAACATAAAGCATGTCTGCAGGTTGTCAGGTACACATAAATCATGTCGACAGGTTGTCAGAAAACATAAAGTATGTCGACAGGTTGTCAGGTAAACATAAAGCATGTCTGCAGGTTGTCAGGTAAACATAAAGCATGTCTACAGGTTGTCAGGTACACATAAAGCATGTCTACAGGATGTCAGGTACACATAAAGCATGTCTACAAGTTGTCAGGTAAAAATAAAGCATGTCTACAGGTTGTCAGGTACACATAAAGCATGTCTACAAGTTGTCAGGTAAGCATAAAGCATGTCTACAAGTTGTCAGGTAAACATAAAGCATGTCTACAGGTTGTCAGGTAAACATAAAGCATGTCTACAGGTTGTCAGGTAAACATAAAGCATGTCTACAAGTTGTCAGGTAAACATAAAGCATGTCTACAGGTTGTCAGGTAAACATAAAGCATGTCTACAGGTTGTCAGGTAAACATAAAGCATGTCTACAAGTTGTCAGGTAAACATAAAGCATGTCTACAGGTTTTCAGGTTGTCAGGTAAACATAAAGCATGTCTACAGGTTGTCAGGTACACATGAAGCATGTCTACAGGTTCTCAGGTAAACATAAAGCATGTCTGCAGGTTGTCAGGTAAACCTAAAGCATGTCTACAGGTTGTCAGGTAAACATAAAGCATGTCTACAGGTTGTCAGGTAAACATAAAGCATGTCGACAGGTTGTCAGAAAACATAAAGTATGTCGACAGGTTGTCAGGTACACATAAAGCATGTCTGCAGGTTGTCAGGTAAACATAAAGCATGTCTGCAGGTTCTCAGGTACACATAAAGCATGTCTACAAGTTGTCAGGTACACATAAAGCATGTCTACAAGTTGTCAGGTAAACATAAAGCATGTCTACAAGTTGTCAGGTAAACATAAAGCATGTCTACAGGTTGTCAGGTAAACATAAAGCATGTCTGCAGGTTGTCAGGTAAACATAAAGCATGTCGACAGGTTGTCAGAAAACATAAAGTATGTCTACAGGTTGTCAGGTACACATAAAGCATGTCTACAGGTTGTCAGGTAAACATAAAGCATGTCTACAAGTTGTCAGGTAAACATAAAACATGTCTACAGGTTGTCAGGCAAACATAAAGCATGTCTACAAGTTGTCAGGTAAACATAAAGCATGTCTACAGGTTGTCAGGTAAACATAAAGCATGTCTACAGGTTGTCAGGTACACATAAAGCATGTCTACAGGTTGACAGGTAAACATAAAGCATGTCGACAGGTTGTCAGGTAAACATGAAGCATGTCTACAAGTTGTCAGGTAAACATAAAGCATGTCTACAAGTTGTCAGGTAAACATAAAGCATGTCGACAGGTTGTCAGGTAAACATAAAGCATGTCTACAGGTTGTCAGGTACACATAAAGCATGTCTACAGGTTGTCAGGTAAACATAAAGCATGTCTACAAGTTGTCAGGTAAACATAAAGCATGTCTACAGGTTGTCAGGTAAACATAAAGCATGTCTGCAGGTTGTCAGGTAAACATAAAGCATGTCTACAGGTTGTCAGGTAAACATAAAGCATGTCTACAGGTTGTCAGGTAAACATAAAGCATGGCTACAGGTTGTCAGGTAAACATAAAGCATGTCCACAGGTTTTCAGGGAACAGAGTAAGTGAATGTCTTGAATGTAAAAGAAGTGAGTTAACAAAGTTCACTGATGAATGTCGCCATCATCAATTCATTTTTTGAAAAGAAATGAAGGCATCATTCAGTTTACAGTACCATGCATATCATAATAATACCGTCAATGTTCCGAATTCCACTTCGTAAGTGAAGTAGTCCAACTTAGGCACAAAGAAGCCCAGCTTCGCCGTTGTACAGTTCTTCACCTCGATGTTGTTGCGGCATGTGCACTGGCCACCGGTCAATTGGCAGTTGTTGTCCACCGCACCCCCGATGTCACAAGCACATGCCGTGCAGCCATCTTCTATATTAGTTATCAGTAGGTTGTATGTCTGGGGCTGCAAACCAACCAAAAGATAATACAAATATCTCATCTTGGAACGGGTTGTAAGGTGTTTCAGTGATTGTCTGTATTTGCTGCTTTAAGCAATATTCAAATAGCAAGTATTAAATGATAAAATAGTAAAATAATAACAATAAAATGATGCTGCACACACTGCCTACAGACAATATTGTCTCACACATTGCCTACACCCTTCCTTGTCTCACACATTGCCTAAACACGACCCTGTCTCACGCACTCTCTACACCCTTCCTTGTCTCACACATTGCCTACACCCTTCCTTGTCTCACACACTGCCTTCACATGAACCTGTCTCGCGCACTCTCTACATCCTTCCTTGTCTCACACACTGCCTACACCCTTCCTTGTCTCACACACTGCCTACACATGAACCTGTCTCACGCACTCTCTACACCCTTCCTTGTCTCACACACTGCCTACACCCTTCCTTGTCTCACACACTGCCTTCACATGAACCTGTCTCGCGCACTCTCTACATCCTTCCTTGTCTCACACACTGCCTACACCCTTCCTTGTCTCACACACTGCCTACACATGAACCTGTCTCACGCACTCTCTACATCCTTCCTTGTCTCACACACTGCCTACACACGTCCTTGTCTCACACACTTCCCACACATGACCCTGTTTCACACATTGCCTACACCCTTCCTTGTCTCACACATTGCCTACACATGACCCTGTCTCGCACACTGCCTACACCCTTCCTTGTCTCACACACTACCCACACATGACCCTGTCTCAAACATTGCCTACACCCTTCCTTGTCTCACAAACTGCCTACACCCTTCCTTGTCTCACACATTGCCTACACCCTTCCTTGTCTCACACATTGCCTTTTCCCTACACTGCCTACACCCTTCCTGTCTCACACTGCCTACACCCTTCCTTGTCTCTCACACACTGCCTACACCCTTCCTTGTCACACACTGCCCACACATGACCCTGTCTCAAACATTGCCTACACCCTTCCTTGTCTACATCTCACACACTGCCTACACCCTTCCTTGTCTCACACATTGCCTACACCCTTCCTTGTCTCACACATTGCCTACACCCTTCCCTGTCTCACACACTGCCTACACCCTTCCTTGTGTCACACACAAGCCTACACCTTTCCTTGTCTCACACACTGACTACACCCTTCCTTGTCTTACACACTGCCTACACACGTCCTTGTCTTACACACTGCCCACACATGACCCTGTCTCACACACTGCCTAAACCCTTCCTTGTCTTACAGACTGCCTACACCCTTCCTTGTCTTACACACAGCCTACACACGTCCTTGTCTCAAACACTGCCCACACATGACTCCGTCTCACACACTGCCCACACCCTTCCTTATCTCACACACTGCCTACACACATCCTTGTCTCACACACCGCCTACACCCTTCCTTAATTCATACACTCCCTACACACAACCCTGTCTCACACATTGCCTACACCCTTCCTTGCCTCACAGTCTGCACACAACCTTGTCTCACACACGTCCTTATCTCACACACTCCCTACCCACAACCCTGTCTCACACATTGCCTACACACGTCCTTGTCTCACACATTGCCTATACACGTCCTTGTCTCACACACTGCCTATACAAGTCCTTGTCTCACACATTGCCTATACACGTCCTTGTCTCACACATTGCCTATACACGTCCTTGTCTCACACATTGCCTATACACGTCCTTGTCTCACACACTGCCTATACACGTCCTTGTCTCACACACTGCTTCCACACAGCCATGTCTCATATTGTGCACACTACACACACTACATACGCCATTGTCTATACGGCCTGTTCACACTGACTACAGATGCCGGTGACACCTGCACCATCGACACACGCCATTGTGACACCCACCCACTACATACATTGCCGCAGTCTTACCTTACACGTGTCACAACGACTGCCCTGAGTGTTGTTCTTACACACGCACTGTCCAGACTGTTTATCACAGTAGTTGGAGCTGTTGAAGGTTCCAACAGCATCACATTCACACGCTGAAACAGAATCAACACAACAATATCAGGCCCTATAACGCCAATTCCTTCAAAGACGCACGTTCTACCGAGGCTGGTGGGGTCTTTGTCGGCACAGGTGTCACAGATATGTACCCCAGGTACAATATCAAAATACAGAAACGTTCCCTAGGACGAGTCCATGACGCATAGTGCTTCTTTCTTGATCCGAACTGTTGTGTTAAATACAGTTGATTGCGTTATATTAGGAACGAGCATACTTCGTGAAGCACAATGCCACTCGCAATCAGTTAAATGGGAACAACTACATACGGTTACATTGCGGAATAAGGACTTGTCCGTTGTTAAGGGTAACTCTCTGCCTTTTGATCTAAAACTAGTACCTACTCTGCCACTCTTCAAAACAGACTCAAAATACACCTCTTCAACGCTGTGTTTCATGATACCTTGTATTTTCTTGTACTAATGAACTGTGACTTGTCAGCGCTTTGAGCATTGTTCTTGTTGTGGTGGAAGTCAGAGCTATACAAATAGTTATATTATTATTTACCGGGTAAGTTTCTGTAGTCTGCCTTTGTTTATGGTCCAGTCCTGTATACAGAAAACGACAGGGTATTCGGCTCTACAGAGAGAAACAGTCAATATGTCTCGCATGGAGGCTGAATAATTATACCAGCACATCACTTGCCTCTTGTATCACGGTAACATTTCGTTTGCGACAGAATATTTTGTAAGCCATTGCTTCCAGACATATGTGAGTCTTCCGAATGTTACGCCTTAACTTGGCCTTACAACACATGCTCATCCGGACACTCGTTGTATCCCGACACACATTGTTTTGTATTATAGCTGAGTGGACCTTATTTCCTGGGCCGAATTAATTTTACACCTTTCCATCATTTGGAAGCGATGGTTCTGTGTAGCATCTCACGATTACCTCCCTTAGACCACTTCCCCATCAGTTACCGGCAGACCTGACCCAAGATTGTTGATGCCAGGGTTCTGTATGTGTGACTATGGCATTACGTACCTTTTAGAAGTAACAAGGCGGGGACAGCAGAAATAGGTTTCCAGCAATTGAACACACGCGCACGCACGCAAGCGCACACACACACGACATCTGACGGAAGTTAACGCTTGACCCACTGGCCTACACCACTGTCTCGGTATAACAGCACTTACAAATAGCAGTTGCAATATAGCTTATGAAAAGGCAAGAGGGTTTGTGACGGCTTGAGACGACTTGAGATGATCCATACAGCTGGACCCATTGGTGGTGGCTCAGTGATGGTAGGGGGTGCGCTTCGTATGACTGCAAGTTGGATGTTTTTACTGTACCTGGGACCCTAAATGATCAACGATATCAACAGGAAGTACTGGACTCCGTCGATAACCGCCCTCTTGCCTGTCGTCAGATGGTCATTGGTGACAACACAAGACCTCCCCAATAAGGAGCCGTCATCGTCTATTTGCAGAACAACGCCATCAAAACAATACTATGGCCCGAATGGAGCCTCGATATGAACCCCATCAAACATCTTTGAGACAATCATGGCCGCCAAGTTCGAACCAGATATACTCAGAAGATCCATGAGGTATGACAGGATTCTGAGTATGGGGAGAAGACGGGTAGATGTCATCCGTAGGGGTGGCTACACTAGGTGTAGATGTAGTAGCAGGCACTCGTTCATACAACCACACCAATCACTGTGTAAAAACAACGTGACAATCACATTGGTGGCGTAGTCATGGTGACCATTCTTTCCGGCATTGTCGATACTCACGTTTTTGTGTATTCCTCTGAGATTGCAAGTAAACTGTTACCAACTTTTTTGTTTTGTTTTTGCTTTAATCAGAGTAAAATATTTTGCAAGTACCGTAATACGATGTCGTTGTTAAAGCATATACAAAACATGCACTGTTTCTGTTCTAAAATACAAATATAATGTCTAATGCCAAACAGTTACGTGTCTAGGTTTGTCAGCCCCATATGCGTGGTGGTCAGTGGTTTCACCATTTCAATGTCAGAGCTGTCCATTACGTCAGACCCACCAACATTAAACTGATATAACTGGAATACAGTACAAAGTGGCATTAAACCCAACACGCACTCACTCACTAGCTCACCCACGCACTCACTCACTTACTAGACCATCTATCCAGCCACCGTCACACCCACTCACTCACTCACCCAAGTCGCATAAAACAAGACTGGCTGACTGAGTGAGTTTGGTTTTACGCCGCTTTTAGCAATATTCACGGCGGGGGACACCAGAAATGGGCTTCACACATTGTGCCCATGTGGGGATTCGAACCCGGGTCTTCGGCGTGACGAGCCAGCGCTTTAACCATTAGGCTACCCCACCGCCCCATTAAAACAAGACAGAGTTACTGACAATTGTGAACATGTTTCATTATCAAACACCACCAGTTGGAACTTACCTGTGCATCCAAGAGCATTCATACCATCCAGGCTATGGAACTGGTCCTTGCACTCGTCGCAGGTCCTGCCCTGTACCATAGACTTGCACACACACTGACCAGTCGTTGGATTGCACTTGTAGCCGCTGGACTGCTCAGTGCCGGTTCCGCTACAGTTACAGGCTGAAAGAGAGGACACAGACTTCATAACTGCATGCAGGCAACAGAAAGATTTGCCAGTGTGGGTTCGAATCCAACATTCGCTGTGATAAAGCTGCTTGATTTGTCAACGCCATATTCTATAGGTTTCACCAAAATAGTTACTATCTGAGACCTGCACCATTTCTGGGTTTTAAAGTCAGCGTATTAGATAGAAAAATACCCAACTATTTATCTTTCAAGAACCATGATTTAATTTAATTACGAACGAAAGCCATTTGAATGGTCGATACGTATTTTAACATATACCACAAACTAGCTCATTGTCTATACCTTCAATAACTGACAACAGTGAATAGACAGGTAATATCCCATTTATACGCCAACGCTCATGTTATGAGCATGGTCAATATCCTTGTAATGACATGACAGGTGAAATATACATCAATATTCCCCAGGCAATATCACCGATGGAAGTTTGGTGTGAATTTGCATCAAATATATGGACTAAATAATCCACTGTGGAGGGTTATACTAGTTGGTTGCCCTGTAAATTGAGACAACCTATGTAGCATTGATTGAGTTTTGCCGGTGAATGTTTTTGTTATAGATTCGGTCACAAAAGCTGCAACAGGTGATAAAAGAACAGAGATAGCAATCTGCCATTTAAAAAATATATTTATCACTCTTTCGACAAACCGGGGCGAATAAAACAACCCTAGAAATAATAAATATCATAAATAAACTATAATATCATATCATAAACTACAACAATTAACAGAAACCCGCACTTTAAATATTTATGATATGCAATACATTCCAGTCTTTGACCACTGTTTCACCTCGTGAGAACAGCAGACCAAATGGTTGGTTGGTTGATTGTTTTACGCCGCACTCAGCAATATTCCAGAGTCTGGACTAGACAATACTGTGATCAACAGCATGAGCATCGATCAACGCAATTGGGATACGATGACATTTGTCAACCAAGTCAGCGAGCCTGACCACCCGATCCCGTTAGTCGCCTCTTACGACAAGCATGGGTCTGAAGACCAGTTCTGTCCCGGACCTTCACGGGCCAGACCTAAGTGCCTGATCCTGTTGGGAACAAGAATAAACTGCATATCAAAGAGAAAAAACAGACGCAGTCCTAAACAAGCCTGGGAATACAGAACTACGTTCATGTTTTGCATATCAAAATCACAACCCTTCCGATCTAACTGGTTAAACATAAAACCAAATATATTACGAGCATATCTGAATGATTCCAAGTAAGATAATCCGTGGGAATATTTACAGACCAATACCATCTCACTGGGATATTGCTGAGTGTGGCATTACAGAGAAAAAGCCACGGAGAAAGGTGTTAAATACTTACGGATGCAGTACTCGTTGCAGAGATAGTCTGGAAGGGAAACAATAGTGTTACCATAGTTACCTATAGTATACATGTACATTAATCATTCACATACATTGTTGTGTATATACTGAAACATCAGCTGAATCTTTGCGGTAACATATTCTCACGACTGTTGATATTTAAAAACTGTGAAATCACTATGCATAATATTGTTCCCCATTCATGATGGAACACGTCAGCAGACATCTTGGTATTTCCTTCTAATGAGGCACAGGGAAATATTCTTAAAAAGGGTGTTAAACCATCTCACACAAAGAACTATTGTTGAAAGTGATGCAAACCATCCTTCCTACTGAACTATTGTTGAAAGTGATGCGAACCCATCCTTCTTACTGAACTATTGTTGAAAGTGATGTTTACCCCATTTCTCTCACTGAACTATTGTTGAAAGTGATGTTTACCCCATCCTTCTCGCTGAACTATTGTTGAAAGTGATGTTTACCCCATTTCTCTCACTGAACTATTGTTGAAAGTGATGTTTACCCCATTTCTCTCACTGAACTATTGTTGAAAGTGATGTTGACCCCATCCTTCTCGCTGAACTAGTGTTGAAAGTGATGCTAACCCCATCTTTCTCGCTGAACTATTGTTGAAAGTGATGCTAACCCCACCCTTCTCGCTGAACTAGTGTTGAAAGTGATGCTAACCCCATCTTTCTCGCTGAACTAGTGTTGAAAGTGATGCTAACCCCATCCTTCTCGCTGAACTATTGTTGAAAGTGATGCTAACCCCATCCTTCTCGCTGAACTATTGTTGAAAGTGATGCTAACCCAATCTTTCTCACTGAACTATTGTTCAAAGTGATGCTAATCCCATCTTTTTCACTGGATTATTGTTCAAAGTGATGCTAATCCCACCTTTCTCACTGAACTATTGTTCAAAGTGGTATTTAACACATCTCACTCATTGATCAATGGTTATATTCCAAGTGGAGTTAAACCCACTTCACACACTCTCCGTCATCTGACTATGTTTGATGTCAACACTAGGTGTATCAAAACGTTTTTGGCGACATTTTCTCTTACCTACCTACACTTCCAGAACCATCGTGACCTGGAAAAAAGCAAAGGTTAACGTAAATACAGACCACATGCGATCATGAACATATGTTCTCACTGTATGTATAAAACACACTTCTACTATGCATAAAACATACTTCGACTATGTATAGAACATATTACTTCTACTATACTTCTACTACGTATTGAAATACGTCTACTATGTATAAAAGATACTTCTACTATGTATAAAACATACCTCTACTATGTAGTGAAAAATACTTCTACTATGTATATAACATACTTCTACTATGTGAGTGAGTGAGTGAGGTTTACGCCGCACTCAGCAATATTCCAGCTATATGGCGGCGGTCTGTAATTAATCGAGTCTGGACCAGACAATCCAGTGATCAACAACATGAGCATAGATCTGCGCAATTGGGAACCGATGACATGTTTCAACCAAGTCAGCGAGCCCGACAACCCAATCCCGTTACCTCATACGAAGATCAATTTTAACCCTGATCTTCACGGCCCAGAACGTAAAACGACGACTTGAAACTACCCGTGACCATTTGATAAATGATTTGTCTAGTGACGTGGATGATTTGTCATCTTTTAAAGTCACACAGTCATGATACCTATTAATGGTTAAAGGTCGTCGTATGATTAGGGCCCTTTTGCATCATAGGATCTACAAATTTCACAAACGTGTGAAACGTTTTCAAACCCATATGGTTGATATCAGAAATGTTAGCATGAAAGAACAAAATATTGTTTCAACAATCGCATGTTTGCGACACCAACAATGTAAAAAGGGTGTAAAACTCCACCATTTTGTAGTGAAACGTTAACATCTGGGGACTAAATAATACCAGTGTAGCAGATCTAAAGATTACATACCTACTTTGCTGTCACATTTGATTGTTTCTCAAAGACAATGTACAGTAGAATACCTTCTGGCAGTTTGTACGTTTCAGTCGATGGAAAGTAATATTTTGTTGAGTGTTGAATCATATTATTCGGGGATTGGAAGTCAACCACCAGTTAAAATGAGAAAAATGGGAATGATACTGTGACAAAAGGAAAAACTAATGTTCTACAATAATCTAATGTAACTATTAAAAGACAGGGTTACGTGAACTACAATATGTATGAACTGGAGTCTCTGTAGCTCACCTACAGGATAATTGAAGATTTCAGGGAGATAAGTCTTTACCACCAACCACATCTAACCACGTTGTATTCATTGTATTCGCAGAACCATTCCGACGTTCCCCCCACCCACACCTCCGTCTTCCCCCGAAATATAGAAAAGAAGTATGTATTTAGGAAACTTGGTTTCTTGAATACTGAATTTCGATATTTCAGTTACTGTACCCTGAGACAAATGGGCATTGAGGAATTCCTGGCCCCGTTTCACAAAGTTCTCGTAGCGCTACGACTATCGTAAGTCAGTGTTACAGTATAGGAGGTAGGAATGCTACGAGGAAAGTTACGAGATCTTAGGCTTACGAGAGCGCTGTGAAACGGAGCCCAGGTCAGTGTCTGAGCGCAGTCTAAGGATGAAAAACCAGTAAATGCCCTTATTGGGCCTTGGTCGGATTGACCTGGAGGGAAATAAATAGAGTATATATCTATACCATACGTACCTGGAGACCCTACACGAATATAGCAATAACAAGTAAGAATTAGAATTTCTGCACAAACAGTCTGAAAAAACTTGCAAACGTATAGGACAATAATTATAAGCTAACACAGGCCTATCCAGTTTAAGTGTTCATACGATTGATAAAAATCAATATATTGATACATTTGCTGAATAAACCAAGCGAGATAAGTAATCACGTAAATACCCACACGACATACCTTACGAGCTAGTTTAGCTGTAAATGCTTTCATTTGTTAAGTAAAAGAATCGGAGTTAAGTTTGTACATACATACAGGTTCAACGTTTATAACAATACTTAGTGACACCACTGGAGACATGGTAGTAACATTGGTAAGGCATGTTTGACCGACTGTAGTATCTACTGTCCTCATAAATGTACACTATATGTGTTTGACTTCTTGAAAGATAATTTATAGACAGGTTATACAATTTTTCTATATCTTATACTGCTTAATTTCTGCGGGCAATGTAAGTCATTCCTGCAAGGGTACAGGAATCTGTATCCAAAAGTTTCACTAACGAAATAAATTAAGTTGCTATCAATAAATGTTGTCAATATTATACTCCCCAACTTCTAAAATGCCACTCAAAGAAGGACAATGTAAATTCAAAGTGTCTAAGCAGCCTAGTAGTAGCAGTCTGAACTGGGATCAGTCTGTGACTGACATCTGACACAGATATGCGCCAGCCGCACTGATCAAGCCAGATTATTGCTAACTGTGGTGCATCACTTACGAGTGCACCTGCACCAAATGGATCTGGCTGCTACGATACATACAAACCAATATTTCTTATGCCAATTATTAAATTTAGAAAGTGCGATCCCATATCACCATTTAATTTCATCTATTTTAATATGCTTCACTGCGGCCGCTTTAACCATTTCACAGTATTTTATGAAATATATTTCTCTTAATTTGAACATTGATAACTAGGCTTGCCCTCAGCAATCAGTGTTGACAATATGGCAATATCTCGAGTGTATTTGATTTGGCGTAGCCAACATCTGGGGACTGTGTGTCATTAAGTTCGGCCTAGTCGTGCTGCAAAGTACAATGACAGTGCACACCTGTCTGCACTTGCATCAGCTATATCAATATAGCACAGAAACATTGACGTGTGTGGCATTATCTTCAAATAAGCATCTGCACCATCATTTTAATATTCAGCTATACACATCCCTCTAGAAATACGTAATATGCGCTAGTATCAAGATATGTATCTAGATATAAAGAAAACCATAAAAAACAAGCATCTTAATGAAATACAAGTGAAATATGCAGAGATTTGTATAGCAACTGCTAACATATGCACCTGTATTACATTTGCATTATTCAACTAGAAGCGTGAAATATGCAGCTATTTTTATAACTATTGACATGTACATCTACAAACTTCACTACTGAAAAAAGAAATAAAATGCAATACTTTTGAAATATGCATCTGGGTTACATTTGTAACATTCAGCTTTAAGCATCACCATTGAAACGCATCTATTTATATAACTATATAAATAAGCAGCTATATAGATACCTATTAAAATATTAACATTTCCCTGTCGTGTTTTAAATATGCAGCTATTTCTATCAATATTATAATAAGTATCTGTAAGCATACCTACTGAAATATTAAGCTTTAAGCATCACCACTGAAATGGATCTAAATACATGTATATATTCAACTATGCACCTATTTCTATCACTATTGAAATAAGCAGCTTTATAGATACCTATTGAAATCTGAATCTATCCCTGGCGTTATCATAATATGCAGCTGTAAGCATACCTACTGAAATATGCAACTTTTTCTATCACTATCAATATGTGTATCTTTGCCAATATACATTCAAAATATCATCTAAAAATATCCATTTAGACACAAGCATCTAAATATGTCACAATAGAAATGCATATGAATGACAAATACATCGACATGTATTTGAAGCACCGCAGTCATTGGTCATAGGTCAGCAGTCATAGGTCATAGATCGTAGGTCATAGGTCAGCAGTCATAGGTCATAGGTAATAGATCGGAGGTCATAGGTCAGAACTCTAATGGCCACGTAATGCGTTTTTCAATTCAATTGGACGCACACATATCATTGGAAACACTGCACAATGACAGATGGTAATATTACAAAGACGTTTTTTTCTTCTAGCAACAGTTTAAAACATATTTTTACCACAGTTAATAAGTTTAACATCTTGTCCAACAGCCAATAACACCGCCTCCGTGGTGTAGTGGTTAGAGCGTCCGCCCGGAGAGCGGAAGGTCGCGGGTTCGATCCCCGACCGCGCCATACCAAAAGACGTTAAAGTATGGTAGTTGTTGGTCCCTGCCTGGCGCTCGGCATTAATGGAAACAACAAGGACTGGTCGGCTCGGAGTCAGTATAATGTGTCTGAATGGGGTATTCATGCTTCACTGCGACATGGTATCTCAGTGGACTAGCACTATAAAACCAGCTTAAGTCTGGGCTAGTACAAGCAGCCGCACATACACATACACACGCATGCACGTCGTCATATGAGCGAAATATTCTCAAGCACGACGTTAAACCCAATTTCACCTCACCTGACCAACAGCCAACAGATACCAATACTTGATTACAATGGGGTTATATAGATAGTATAGATGTAAGTGTGTATTTCTAATGTAATTTAAATACGCACAAACTGTAAGAAAATATATTCATCTTTAATTACCCGATGGGTACAAAGCTTGGATCATCTGGTACACTGTTTGATATAGTATCTCCTGCCTATATTGACCTTTAGAGACTTACCTTTACACATGGTGCCGTTTGGAGCCGGTGCCACTGAGGATCCGGGCATCTGGGACGGATTGGCGAAGTACCCGGATTTACACTCTGTACAGTTGTCTCCCGCCGTATTCCCCGTACAGTCTGTACAGACACCGTGGCCCTTTGTAGCGTTGTACACACACGCACCGGCACGGCTGTTGCAGCTGCAGGCTGTCAAGTAGATGTTGCAACGTCATCAATTGCCGTGTTAACATGCATTTTATATTGCAAATCTTACATAGTAATGGTCAAGGGACGGACTGACTAAAACAAATTCAGTGAATATCAGTCATAACCTTGGGCAGAAGAGTGAGTGAGTGAGTATGTTTTACGCCGCTTTTAGCAATATTCCAGCAATATCACGGCGGGAGACACCAGAAATGGGCTTTACACGTTGTACCCAAGTGGGGAATCGAACCCGGGTCTTCTGGGCGGAAGACGACATAACAAGACCTTGTGGCACCAAATTTAGAATAGTTAATATTATACTAAACATTCATAGCATAGCAAACCGAGAACCATTTTGCCAAGGTTCATGTTTAAATAGAACGTCTTAAAGATTTCCTAAAAGTGAGTGACTTTAGTTTTACGCCGCTTTTAGATTTATTCCAGCAATATAACGGCGGGGGACACAAGAAAAGGGCTTCGCACACTGTACGGATGTTGGGAATCGAACCCAAATTCTCCAGGGTTTGTTATATAGAGGTTATCAGATCGACTTGACTTACCTTCAAATGCGTTTACAGTGACATGCGTCCACATTCTCCAGGGTTTGTTATGTAGAGGTTATCAAATCGACTTGACTTATCTTCAAATGCGTTTTCAGTGGCATGCGTCCACATTCTCCAGGGTTTGTTATGTAGAGATGATCAGATCGACTTGACTTACCTTCAAATGCGTTTACAGTGACATGCGTCCACATTCTCCAGGGTTTGTTATATAGAGGTAATCGTATTGACCTGACTTATCTTCACATGAGTTTACAGTGACAGGCGTCCACATTGTCCAGGGTTTGTTATATATAGGTTATCGTATTGACCCGACTTACCTTCACATGTATCCTTATTGTCCAGGTTTTGTAATGTAGAGGGTATCATATTGACTGTACTTACCTTCACATGCGTTACTAGAGGTCGGTGTCCCCATAGCCCAGGGTTTGTTGTTATAGAGAGGTTTACATTTCTCGCAGTTCGACCCCTCGGTGTTGTGACTGCAGACACATTCGTTCATGTTCTGGAAAACACAACGTGAAGTTTACATTGAGTTTCATGTAGCCAAGAACCCTCTCATACCTAGGGTGTATCTGGGTCCATTGGGCATTGTAGTTTCAAGGTTTTTTATAGGAATCGACGACCCTGATCTATCACAAACGTTTAATAAGTTAGTCTATTTTTTCACGTCGTGTAGATTGACGAACGTAGTATAGTATGTATGTGGTATTTAACGTAATAGACCTAAGATACATTGGCCTGCCCTCGACAGTTTTGCAGTTTGGTCAGTTAAAAAACCAAAATGTTTTAATTGACACAGTGTTAAGCAACGTGTTTGACAACGGGATATGATAGGTATATCATTAACTCTCGACCCCCAACCCCTCTTATCCGTACGAGGGGTGTAAAAATCAGATTTGGTTGCGTTGTCATGGTAACCATGCTCGCCAGCATTTATTATATTCACGTTTTTTTGTAATTTCGCCTCTGATAAATTGTTACCAAATTGTTACCCTTCGCTGGTGCCTGATCGTGTGTGTGTGTGTGTGCGCGTGTGTGTGTGTGTGCGTGCGTGCGTGCGTGTATGTGTGCTTGCGTGGGTGCGTGTGTGTGTGAGATCACCGTCACAGGTTAAAGTTCGAAAGTAACACGTGACCGGCAAACGAATTACCCGTATGTCTAGGACACAAACCTTATGACTTCCTGATTAGATTTAAGTGCCGAAAATCGCGAACATACGTTCACTAAACGTGTCAATACACTTGGAACATGGCATCCATTCAAGCCCTTCGCGTCAGTTTAGCGATCAGTTTAGACCAAGTGTTCAACAGCTCGTGTTGTGAAAGGGCCTTGCGAACCCATTGCCGTTAGATACGTAATGGTATTTGTGTCACAAACATCAATACGAATTGCTCGTGGTAAATTACACGTACAAAGAGGCCTGTTATCGTGTCACAAAGGGGGATTTCTGAGGCTGTCAACACGTGTGAACCACCATCGCCCACGGGAATAGAGCGACCGCTGGGTTGCAGCCTTGACAAACATTCAGGGGACCTCGGGACGCTTGTTGCTTATTTGTTACTGTTTGCAACTTATCTACTACATAAACATGTGTTTTTGTTTGTTTGTCTTTTAATGCAACACTCAGCAATATTCCAGCTGTATGGCGGCGAGTCTTGACCAGACAATCCAGTGATCAACATCATGAGCATCGACCTACGCATGTGTCAACCAAGTCAGCGAGCCTGACCACCCAGTCCCGTTAGTCGCCTCTTACGACAAGCATTGGTTGCTGAAGACCAAGTCTAACCCGGATCCCCACGGGTGACAGCTGGTCTTCATGTAATGGGAAATGAAATAAGATCGTCACGAGTAAAATTGCATCTGTAAATGTACCTGTTCAGATTTCAAAGAAGGCATAATTTATTGAATTCTACAGTGCAACAGCTTCGGATTTGGGAGTCATGGGTTTAGGTCTAACATAATTTTTTAAATCAACCGAGTCAGGGTATCTATCAATATATTTACTTTGTTTTATTCAAATTTAAACAAACTGCCATTCTTTCGAATGTATTTACACAGAACGGTGATGCCGAAGAGCGGTATGTCAGTACGACTACAACGCTGATGTCCACGGCGTACATGATCAACGCCAGCAACTCATGGGATCTGTCGATAACATTCAGCGAATTGCTTACTACTGGTAAATAGAGCGTCAACAGCTGGTCAGCGTCGAGGAGAACTATGCAGAAGAATGCACTGCGGTAGAGATGCAGTACGTAGAGAATACTACACGAGGTCTCATTACATACGAAACGAGTGTCCTTCCTATGGTATCTGACCGAGCGAAAGCGAGGTCAGATAACATAGGAAGGTCACGAGTTTCGTATAATTCGTATGTAATGAGACCGAGTGTGGTATTTTATTTATTACCCACGTCTTACATGCATTAAATTAACAAAATAGCGTATTTTTGTTATGTTTTTGGTTTCAAACCGAAACCGGTTTCATAAAGAGGTTGCGGAAGAGTTTTGTACAGTAGTACAATATTTGCATGACGTCGTACTGTAATGACGTCACTGCCTTGGTAACCGACGTCACGATGCATGTCAGTTGTCATCGCCTCGTACAGCCTCCTACAGTAAACTACTCCGAAGCACCAAATCGTTAGAATCTCAGGTCAAGTCGTTACGACACAGGTCAACGGGATACGACACTCGTGTGACGTACGAGATTAGTATGCAACTACCCATACGTTGACCACGTGGGTAATAAATTGCAGTAGGGTACGGTAGAGTACAGGCATGGCGTAGAGCTCAGTGGGGTGCAGCAGTAATGAATTAGAATACTGAAGGGTAAAGGTACTCAATAAAATGCAGTAGACCCCATAATGGTGAAGTAGAGTATAGGTAAGCAGTATAGCCCAGAATAGGGCAGTAGAGCATATACTTGCAGTAAATGGCGGTATAGTATAGTTAGGCAGTAGATCTGAGAATAGTTAAGTATAGCATAGTTATGCAGGAAAATGCGATATAGTATCGTTAGGCAGTATACATCTTAGAATAGTAAAGTATAGCATTGTTATGCAGTAAAATGCGATAGAGTATAGTTAGAGCCCAGAATAGTAAAGTAGAGTATTGTTATACAGTAAAGCGCAACAGAATATAGTCGCACTATAGAGCCCAGAATAGTAAAGTAGAGTATTGTTATACAGTAAAGCGCAACAGAATATAGTCGCACTATAGAGCCCAGAATAGTAAAGTAGAGTATTGTTATACAGTTAAGCGCAACCAAATATAGTCGCACTATAGAGCCCAGAATAGTAAAGTAGAGTATTGTTATACAGTAAAGCGCAACAGAATATAGTCGGACTATAGAGCCCAGAATAGTAAAGTAGAGTATTGTTATACAGTAAAGCACAACAGAATATAGTCGCACTATAGAGCCCAGAATAGTAAAGTAGAGTATTGTTATACAGTAAAGCACAACAGAATATAGTCGCACTATATAGAGCCCAGAATAGTAAAGGAGAGTATTGTTATACAGTAAAGCGCAACAGAATATAGTCGCACTATATAGAGCCCAGAATAGTAAAGTAGAGTATTGTTATACAGTAAAGCGCAACAGAATATAGTCGCACTATAGAGCCCAGAATAGTAAAGTAGAGTATTGTTATACAGTTAAGCGCAACCAAATATAGTCGCACTATAGAGCCCAGAATAGTAAAGTAGAGTATTGTTATACAGTAAAGCGCAACAGAATATAGTCGCACTATAGAGCCCAGAATAGTAAAGTAGAGTATTGTTATACAGTAAAGCGCAACAGAATATAGTCGCACTATAGAGCCCAGAATAGTAAAGTAGAGTATTGTTATACAGTAAAGCGCAACAGAATATAGTCGCACTATATAGAGCCCAGAATAGAGAAATAGAGTATACTTATCCAGTAAAATGCAACACAGTATAGTTCCGCAGTAGAGCACAGACTAGTGAAGTAGAGTATAGTTATGAGGTAAAAGGCGACAGAGTGTAGCTGTACTATAGTCCAAAGCAGAGTATAGCTATGCAGTAGAGTACACACCCGTTACAGGGGCGTAGGAACAGGGGGGGCTTGGGGGCTTTTTTTAAGACGAAACCATATCTACCTTACTATAACTACAATTTCATTTTGATTTTCAATACTTTACATAAATTAGCACACACACACACACACACACACACACACACACGAAAACCGTTCCTACGCCCTTGCGTTATGAAGGAGTGTGTTGTTATGTTGTACAGTTCAGTCCGCTATGAAGGAGAGTGTTATAATGTTGTACAGTTCAGTCCGTTATGAAGGAGAGTGTTGTAATGTTGTACAGTTCAGTCCGCTATGAAGGAGAGTGTTATAATGTTGTACAGTTCAGTCCGTTATGAAGGAGAGTGTTATAATGTTGTACAGTTCAGTCCGTTATGAAGGAGAGTGTTGTAATGTTGTACGGTTCAGTCCAATATGAAAGAGAGTGTTATAATATTGTACGGTTCAGTAAAGCACAATCAGATCGGCAGAATACAGAGTACTGTTTGCAACTGGATGCAGTAGTGCATAGTTATACATGACTGTAATGTACAATGATGCAGTGGATCTCAATAGAATACAGGAGAGTGTTATGCAATAGACTACATTTATCAAGCAGAAAGCAGTAAATCGTTATTATATATACCGTAAAAAGTTATAAATGTCTACAAGCTGTCACTATTATCTAAACTGCACGGGTGACCGTGTTTAGTAGCATGACACCTGAGAGTTTCCAGGACTTCAGTCCTGCCCCATAAGGAAGCACCCATGTGGACACACCTCAGACAAGTGAGTTTGTTCAACATTGCCTCTGTTTATCCAGCAGAAAATGGGTACCCGGTGGGATAAGTCATATGACTGGTAACCTTCCATCGCCTCACAGGCAGCTTGGGTTATTCGGGGTAATAATGTCGATCATGCTGTGTGCGCTTAGGGTATGTCAGTGCGGGGGTGGAGTTCAGCGTTATATAAGTGAGTGAGTGAGTTTAGTTTTACGCCGCACTCGGCAATATTCCAGCTATATGGCGGCGGTCTGTAAATAATCAAGTCTGGACCAGACAATCCAGTGATCAACCGTTATATAAGTGGATAATTACTATTATTATTATGTTTTACAGATTGAGATGAAAATGCATCAGAGAGGGTTCGGGTGATCCTGGCACAGTCAGGCTGGTAAGGATCATTATCAGCTAAGGGTCCTTGCCCCCTCTACACGCAGCCCAGACAGCGAATGGGACTTCTCCCAGTAAACGCTGCCTAGTCGAACACCAAGAACTTTCCGGAGAATATGTAGACTCCCCAACACTGCAGCCTTCTGCATTACCCAGAGTGTCAGAAGGGCTGTGTTCCCGGTGGAGAGCCCGGGCACTCCTGATCTGCGCCAAGAAATCAGGAGGTACCAAACCAAGGGCACCGAGAACAATGGGGAGCCTGACGACAGTGTACTTGGGATGCAAGCGAGACATTTTAAAGGCTAGGTCTGCATATTTAGCATGCTTTTCCTGAATCTTGCCAATCACATTGCTGTCAAAAGGGACAGAAAATTCAATGATATAAATAAATTAATTGGCTTTATCATTAAGGACAAGATCAGGTGTGTTGGCTGGAATTCTTCTGAGGCTGTATTTGGGTCTATTCCACAGAAGTTTAAATCATCATTTCCCATGACGCCCTGGGCATGTTCAGGGTCGTACCATGGATGGTATTATTATTATTATTATTATTATTATTATTATTATTATTGTAAATGAAAGTAAACACCGGTGTTCATTGGTGGCTAAAAACAAATGAAAGGAATGGTTATTAGACTCTAATGTATTTGATACCGGGGCAACAGCTGGGGTTTTACAGAGCGACTGCTTTAATCTGGGGTGTTTTCAACAAAGCAGCGTCTTCATATTTTGGTACGACTTGGTCTAACCCATTTTTCAAGTGAATACTCCCTTTTAACCCAAACTTTACGCAGAGACGAAATACTGCAACAATAAATGTTAAGTTGATTAAGTAGTGTTTTTTTGTTTTGGTTTGGTTGTTGTTTTACGCCGCACTCAGCAATACACCAGCTATATGGCGGCGGTCTGTAAATAATCGAGTCTGGACCAGACAATCCAGTGATCAACAGCATGAACATCGATTTACGCTATTTGGGAACCGATGACATGTGTCAACCAGGTCAGCGAGCATGACCACCCGATCCCGTTAGTCGCCTTTTACGACAAGCATGGGTTCCTAAAGACCAATTCTAACCCGGACCTTTACGAGTGTATGCATGGGTACAAATGGCTGACATGGACTCCTAAATACTAATTTTGAAAAGACTTTTCTTATTTCAAATGTTAAGTTAATTAATTAAAACAATATAATGGTACATACAGGTCCTGTGCATGTTAAAGAATGTCCGTGGCAGAAACAAGTTCCGTCTACTTTGATATCTGCTATGGCGTAGTAAGACTGCAGAGGTTCCAAACTGGCTGGTTTAACGAGGGTGATCCTCACAGCCGAGGCGGTGTAGTACTCCATCACTGTCTGATTCGACAGGAACTCGGTGCTGTATTCTGACGCTGGGTGCAACTCCACCTGGAAACAACAGCAGATTGGTTATGGTTAAATAAAGAAAACTGCGTTATATCGAACACGCTTATAACGAACTGACGGATGTAACGAACTGCTTTAAGGTAGCATTAACAAACTATGGCTATAACGAGTTGATAAAGTATGACCAGAAATTATTGAGAATTGATTGGATTTCTAGTACAAACAACCTTGACCAGCTATCAAGTGCTTGGTTTCATTCAAGGGAGGACCCCCTTTGTTTACCAGATCAGCTAAAGTGATTTCAAGTAGAACAGGCATCCCTTTGTCCACTGTTTATCGTGTTTTGAAAAATATTGCAAATGGATATGGCATTGAGCACCAGGGAGGCGCAGGCAGGCCCAGAAAATTGACTGTCGGTGACAGGAGGCGGCTTGGTATTCTTGCTTCTAAAAACAAACGAAGGAGGTTAGAAAACTTAAGGCTGGATATGATCGATAGAGGAACTGTGGCTGTCTGTAACGAGACAATTAGAACTGAGCTGAATGCAATGGGTTGGTAGAAAAGTCGAGGAATTCCATCACCGATCTCGAAACCTGAACAAAAGGAGCGAAGGTTGAACTGGTGCTTACAGCATAGAAATTTTAACTGGGACAATGTGATTTTCTCAGATGAAAGTTCTGTGTGGCTGTTCCTAATACACTGAAATTCTGGACCAAACAAACTGAAAAACCTTTGTATCAGCGCCCAAAGTACAGTCCGAAATTTAACGTTTCGGGTGGCATATCTGTGTTAGGGGCAACGCCCCTCTGTGTATTTGAAGGGAACGTGAACAGTGAGCGGTACACAGATATTCTCGAGGGACATTCACTTCCATCTGCTCACGTGTTCTATGGAAAGTTTTGGATTTTCCAGCAGGACAACGACCCAAAACATCGTTCAAAGCATTCACAGGCCTGGTTTCGGACCCAAAATATGACATTATTAGATTGGCCAAGCTATAGCCCTGACCCAAATCCAATAGAAAATGTTTGGGGACTTATGAAGGAAAGTGTCAATAAGAAAAATCTGACAAATATTGCTGAAATGAAAGAAGAGGTGGTCCGATATTGGGACAGCATGGACCACGACTTCCTAACTTCTTTGATCAGAAGTATGCCCCGCCGCATTGAAGCTTGCATTGCTGCCCATGGTGACTTGACAAAATACTAACTGTTCACCTGTCTTTGAATCTGGAGTTATGTTCTGTTAATATTCACATTTAATACGTGAGTAATGAGTGAAAAAAATAAAACATTTACAATCATTAAATTCTCAAACATTTCTGGTTGTACTGTATAAATGGTCCACTTAAGGTAGCTATAACCGTAGGTTATTGTATGTTAAACTTCATTAAGTGGCATTTACAAGCTGGTAATGAAGAGGAACATTGTTTATGGATAGACAGCTTCTGTAATGAAATAGATGAGACGTTTCGGTGTAAATCCTAGTATCGTCACGCCGCATTTCTTGCAGTGAAGAAGCTACCTGTCCCTAACAAAATGTTCCTCTTAGTTGGTAAACGTTTGAAGTGGTGTGTAGTAGTACAGTGGTATGGCGTCTGCCTATCACGCTGAAGGCCCGGGTTCGATCCCCGGTGGAGGCACCTATAGGTTCGGGTCCCGAGGTGGGCACATTTGCGTAGTATCCTTGGACATGATACTTAGATCCACATTGTATCAGTTCACCCAGCTGTAAAATGGGTACCCGTGAGGATGTGCTGGCAATGTTAGTGTTTAGTTCATTGCGCCTAACAGGCAGCATGGCTGTATGTTCCCCAGGGAGTTAAAAAGTATCGGAAAGTACGATAGTGTCCTATGACCGGGGATAGTAATGTACGTAGCGCCGTGAGCAAGCAATGTGCCTGGATATGAGCGCCATATAAGGGGACTATTACTATTACTAAAAGCCACACGGCCATTGTTAGATATTTTGTCTGTGTGTTACTACGTGCAGAACCTCACCAAAGTGTGTATTTATAACCAAATATGTCTACAAGTACGCCTACGTCTACTTTCACGACGAGTTTTAATATCTTTGATATCAAAAGTCAAGTGACGTTTTATTGATTATTCAATATCATTCCTCCAAATTTGCTTTTTCAGTTTGTAAACAGTAATTTGTGTCTGTAAACAGTGAAGCTTTTCTTTAATCTCTCCAAAGTCATGTCTCCAGTGGATGCCAGTCTTGGATAATTAATATATTTGTTTATGTGATGATTCTACTGTGAATAGATTGTTTCTGGTTTTAACAAGGAATGAATAACTTTTTTAATGTGAGCTCCTTGAAGATTAAAGAGCCACCAAGTTAGGGAAGGAATTCATCTTCGATGTAACCATATAGATATATACATAACACATAGTGAGTGCCTTAAGTGAGTGTACACTTTTGATGGGTAGTATATTATCACTGACTCTGTTGCTATTATCCATGCTACTTTATTGCATACTGCTACTGTAATGGTACTACCATTGGGTTTTGTACAGCCTCTCTATTGTATACTGCCATTGTTATTACTTAGCAGTAATTTGTATTGATTTGTAAACCTAGTACAGTGTATGACACAACTGCATAACATTAATTCGTTGTTTGCTGGTTTCATACCAAATTCTTTGGCGTACAGATCTGGGTTAATTCATTGCATGCACATGGATATATCTTTCCGAAAGTATTGTAATAACTGTCTGTGTCAGAGTTAAAAAAATACAGGAATTATTGAATGTCAGTATGGGAACCCCAGCAATTAACTTTTATACAAAATTTATGTTTTCAAAATTAAATTGGAGAGAAAAGATCATCAGTGAAAGTTGAAACTTTGTATTATTCCTCGTGACGAGATGGATCATACGATTTAACAATTGTATACATCACTACATTAACTATTGGTATAAAATAACAGGGTATGAATGACATACTGGTAATGTCTCAGGCCATGCAACATGGCACTGAGGGTGTAAGCAGTCAAAACTACGCGTCAGCACAATCAACGTTTGACATGACTCAACCTCAAGGCTGTCCATCCCTCTTTTGCGTCCGCCCGGGGGAGTGGAAGGTCGCGGGTTCGATCCCTGGCCGCGTCATACCAAAAAGACCTTAAAATATGGTATTTGTTGGTCCCTGCCTGGCGTTCGGCATTAATGGGTACAGCAAGGCTGACCGGCTCGGAGTCAGTATAATGTGTCTGAGTTGGCTATTCATGCTTAACTGCGGCATGGTATCTCAGTGAGCTAGCACTATATATAAAACCAGCTTAAGTCTCGGCTAGTACAAACAGCCACACATACACACGCATGCACGTCGTCATATGAGAGAAATATGAGAGAAATATTCTTAAGTATGACGTTAAACCCCATTTCATATATATCTTGCCAAATCTCCTTTATATCTGCACAAGATCTTTCTTATATATATATATATATATATATATATATATATATATATATATATATATATAAAAGAAAGATCTTTCTTATATATATATATATATATATATATATATATATATATATATATATATATATATATATATATAAAGAAAGATCTTGTGCAGATATAAAGGAGATTTGGCAAGAAGAAATATCTGGACTCATATATATATATATATATATACATGTATACCACCCTCACTAAATGATGGGGCGATTGCTATATATTCACAGAGGCAGTTGGAGTTGCACATTTTTAAACTTGATTTTATTGCAATTTAAGAAAAGTACCAAGTTCAGTTTCATCAAAACGTTTAACATTTTAATATCGTACACCATTATCAGGCCAAACAAACTTAAATAAGCACTTCATTATTAGAGCCAGGGGGCATTACTTACTAACGTGGTGACCAGAGATGTCCCTGCATCGCCAGAGGTTCTAGACTATTCCCCACAGGGGTACAGTTTGTGGAGCCCATATCTAGTGTCTCCCTCCGTGGTATTCAAGACTAACTAACTTCAAGAATATTTGTCAGAAGTGAAAGCAAATGTCGTATGAGTGAGTGAGTGTATGCATATGTGTGCGCACACAAGGGTCAGTGGTCCCCACGGACGCAAATAAAGATCCCTTTCTTGCTGATCTATGTCTGAGTTTCTTCTCCGAAATCAAAACAACAGAATCTGGCCAAAATCCTTCCCCAAACTTTCGAGACCTTTATGTTTACATTTTAAAAGGTGTAAGATTCAGATGGGCTCGCTCTCTCCACGACGGATAACACTCTTGTTTCAAGTTTTTGTGAATGAGCGAGTTTAGTTTTACGCCGCTTTTAGCAATATTCCAGCAATATCACGGCGTAAGACACCAGAAATGGGTTTCGCACTTTGTGCCCATGTGGGGAATCGAACCCGGGTCTTCGCTGTGACTAGCGAACGCTTTAACCACTAGGTAAAACCTTTAGTAAAGTTTTCAAGAGGTTTCAAGCGAGTCATGCACAGGACATTTCCAACATTGACAGATAGGGCACAAAAGTGATTGGATCGTCAACTCGAACGTGACACTCAGCATAATTCCAACTGTATGATGGCGGTCGGTAAATAAACGGGTCTGGGCCTGACAATCCAGTGACTGACACCATGAGTATCGATCTGCAACATCGATCATACGATAACCAAAGAGCGCTGAAAACAAACTCGGTCTATAATGATTAATGCTGTATTACTTACTCTGAAAGCGTTCTGTTGTTCATTCTTAGTATCGCCTCTGGTCAGTGTTGCACAGAATACTGTCGTGGGATCTGTGGCCGACATTGGTGTTTGTGCAAAATCGTTACAATTTTCAGCAAAATAACGCCACATTTCCCAGTTACCGTTCACGTAACGTTCAATGTACATGGCGGCTGGTCGTGCGTCGACCTTGACATTGGCGAGGACGTTCAGGGGCGAGAAAAATATATCTGTACCTCGGATATAAGAAAAACATCCGTAAAGTTGACAACGACTTCAACCCTGGTACGATTACCGTCACCGTCGACGGTGTTTTGGGACTGCCAATACGTGGACCATTTAGGCTGAAGTTCAAAACTAATGGGAAGACTGGGTACTGTGATAGTTACGTTATCTTTATCTGTCATAAGTTCTTTTCGGTGGTCGTTCGGAGCACAGGTGTAGTTCGTGGTATCAGAGGTAACCAAACTCATGTATATAGTTGGATTCGGGTCACCGCACGTGGAAGTAGCTGTAACGGTTCTTGCTGATGGAGCTGTACTTGTTGCTAAGACGAGTTCCTGATCATTCGGTATACAACCCCGGGTCTCTGGGCAAGTCTGACCGTAACATTGATGGACGAATACAAGGATACACAGGGAAAAAGTGGTTTGGTCGTTCAGTGCCATCGTAAACATTTCGGTGATCAACGGTGGGTAATGGGCACTTGGTAGTGTCTTTGTCGAAGTCTACATAAGTAGTTCACGTTGTCAGTCGGTTGATTGCAACCATGACTCACACATATAGACACATTTCACTTCAGAATAACACGGAACGTCCATATAATCAATGCCCACTAGTTGATTCTAGAACACGATAAGTTTTCCTCCCGGACGAGTTGAAAATGCCTTTCACTTAAATAATCCAAATGATATGGAAATCTTGGGTTTCTTCTCAAGGTAACCTCCCTTCGTTGCAGTAAGTGTTCGTGGAAATATCTAAACGGGAATTACTTCGCACGTAAACACATGTTACACACATCGATCGTCTTTTCGGACCGCGCGCGGTTTATATATTCACCACCATTAAACCAAGCTGTGCGCGACGGAAGGGCGGGGTTTAAGTTGGGAGAATTTACACATACTTGTACATCTGTGTGTGCTACATGGACGCATCAGTGAATGAGTAGACCGAATGGCTGACGTGGTGTTCCGGTGCACGAGTGCTCAATGCGCGAATATGCACGATTAATTATATTCAATTTCATTTTGACACTACTAGTTTAATATATTTTATGTTTTCATACAAATGGAAATGCACATTGAATCCATTTATTTGTTTTGTTGGTTTTGCCTATCGATTTTGAACTCTTTTTATTAAGAAGAGATAGTGGGTAAAAGTTTATCTTCGCATCGGCTGTATTTCAGCTATGTTACGACGAGATTTAATGACCGCATCTGTACTAATGTGGGGATTCGAACCAGGGCAATCGAATTATTTGACAACTAGGCTGCCATAGTAACCATAATGATAATAGTAATACGTCTGATTCTTTCCACCGCGATGCCTCCAGCCAGCAGTTACCTATTGATTATTGGTAATCACAACAAAAACACATTTTGATCGGATAAATAAACCTCAATATTTTCAAATTAGATTTTACTTTATTTGTATTCGGGGTGAGAATTATTTCGTACACGACACATATGGGGACAGTGAACTTTTAAACATCATTGGGGAGAGCAAGCAGTGACTGAGGCTTACTCTCGATAATACGGACTCTGACAATCTGGAAACTCATCTATAGAAAAAAAGCAACATAAATCTATAGTAGCTGTAAACCATGACTCGTTTATCTGAAATTCTGATTTCCTGGGCAATTCCACGTTAATCTTTACCGTATGGATAAACGGGATTTTATCGCACATAATGAAACGTGATTTTTGACACAATAATTTAAAAAAAAAATACTGAAAAGCAAATTGCAAGGCCTGTCAGATCAGAGAGTGCAAACCGTCAGTCCCCTAAATCCCAAATACGTTCACTTTCATTTGCTCACCCTCTCGATTAAAATAAAATAAATAAATTAATATTTAAAATTCAAGAGCTCACATCATAATTCACTCGACATTATATCAGAAAATGAATAGATGAAGAACGCTTTTACTTTTTAAATGTTGAATCTGCTAATTAAACATGATATATGTGCGTGCCAATAAAACACTTTTTAGTCCCGATTACCTTCTGCTGGTGAGTGAGTGAGTTTAGTTTTAGCTTTCATCAGTATTCCAGCAATGTCACGGCGTGGGACACCAGAAATAGGCTCCACACATTGTACCCATATGGGGAATCGTACCCGTGTCTTCGGCGTGACGAGCGAACGCTTTAACCACAAGGCTATGCCATCTCACCCATTGTACCCATGTGGGGAATCGAACCCGTGTCTTCGGCGTGACGAGCGAACGCTTTAACCACTAGGCTATGCCATCTAACCCTCACTGCAACCATCAGTCCCAATCCCGCAAACGGAGAGGGTGTTGGCAGTCTCAGTTCACAATTCCCATCGAATCCCAGGCCCCTGTTTCAAGATATCCCGGTAATATGTAGTTTAACTCCAAAAAATACTCACCGAGAATTCATAAATCAAGGTGAGGTGAGGTGAAATTGGGTTTAACGTCGTGCTTGAGAATATTTCGCTCATATGACGACGTGCATGCGTGAGTAAATGTATGTGCGGCTGCTTGTACTAGCCAAGACTTAAGCTGGTTTTATAGTGCTAGCCCACTGTGATACCATGCCGCAGTGAAGCATGAATACCCCACTCAGACACATTATACTGACTCCGAGCCGACCAGTCCTTGTTGTACCCATTAATGCCGAGCGCCAGGCAGGGACCAACAAGTACCATATTTTAACGTCTTTTGGTACGACGCGGTCGGGGATCGAACCCCCGACCTTCCGCTCTCCGGGCGGACGCTCTAATCACTACACCACGGAGGCGGTCATAAATCAAGAACAATGAAATCTGGATAAGGCTCTGCATGAATACTGAAATTATTTTATGGTCAAATACTGGGACCAGCCAGTGGACACCTGTTACAGTGAGTGAGTATGGTTTTACGACGCTTTTAGCAATATTCCAGCAATATCACGGTGGGGGAAACACCAGAAATTGGCTTCACACATTGCACCCATATGGGGAATCGAACCCGTGTCTTCGGCGTGACGAGCGAACGCTTTAACCACTAGGCTATGCCATCTCACCCATTGTACCCATGTGGGGAATCGAACCCGTGTCTTCGGCGTGACGAGCGAACGCTTTAACCACTAGGCTATGCCATCTAACCCTCACTGCAACCATCAGTCCCAATCCCGCAAACGGAGAGGGTGTTGGCAGTCTCAGTTCACAATTCCCATCGAATCCCAGGCCCCTGTTTCAAGATATCCCGGTAATATGTAGTTTAACTCCAAAAAATACTCACCGAGAATTCATAAATCAAGGTGAGGTGAGGTGAAATTGGGTTTAACGTCGTGCTTGAGAATATTTCGCTTCATATGACGACGTGCATGCGTGAGTAAATGTACGTGCGGCTGCTTGTACTAGCCAAGACTTAAGCTGGTTTTATAGTGCTAGCCCACTGTGATACCATGCCGCAGTGAAGCATGAATACCCCACTCAGACACATTATACTGACTCCGAGCCGACCAGTCCTTGTTGTACCCATTAATGCCGAGCGCCAGGCAGGGACCAACAAGTACCATATTTTAACGTCTTTTGAGTACGACGCGGTCGGGGATCGAACCATTTCGACCTTCCGCTCTCCGGGCGGACGCTCTAATCACTACACCACGGAGGCGGTCATAAATCAAGAACAATGAAATCTGGATAAGGCTCTGCATGAATACTGAAATTATTTTATGGTCAAATACTGGGACCAGCCAGTGGACACCTGTTACAGTGAGTGAGTATGGTTTTACGACGCTTTTAGCAATATTCCAGCAATATCACGGTGGGGGAAACACCAGAAATTGGCTTCACACATTGCACCCATATGGGGAATCGAACCCGGGTCTTCTGCGTGACGAGCGAACGCTTTAACCACTAGGCTACCCCACCGCCCCGACACCTATGACAAGTTGTACTGGCTTAGTGCATGTAGTTCAGTGTGTAAGGTACACGGTCGAAAAGTTATGGTTCGAACAAGCATGAGATAATCCCGTAATCCAGCACTCAATAATTATAACCCCAAAACTAATAAATTCCCCATAATGCACCACATTTTCTACCGGTCGATTAACGTCGCCAGAACACCTGAGTACACCTGTTCCCATACACCTGAACATCTACCAACGTCAATTGCCATTTACCATGATTACCAATATATAGGGTGGCAATAAACAGAAGAATATCTGACAGTTTTTCAATTATTAAGAAATGGATACTTCTTAGGGAGATATATTTTATGGAATGTGGAACTGTTACAAATAGTGGATCGATACTGTTCGTGTCAGACTCTATTGATTTTTGTTTTGATGGGAAGTTCATGTAGTGGTAAAACCACGTTTTCTTGTATGTATGCCGTTACACCGGTGCCCAACATCGCTCTTATTGTGTCGGTAGAAACTTGATTGCATAATAATGACATTTAGTTAGCGACATGTTTTCGATATTGCTTGACATAATTTTAGCGACAACACAGGCGAGCTGAAATAGGGCTTAACGTTGAAATCAATATTATTGCACTTAAATAGATGTTTAGAAACAATAGCACAATTATCTTGAAAGTGATAAAACGGCATGTATATGGATGGATGTGTGTATGGATGGATGCATGCATGAATAGATGGATGGATGCATGGTTGGATGCACGGTGGATTGTGTGTGCGCGTGTGCATGGGCGCATGGATAGGTTGATGAATTGGGCGCCGGACGGAGAGTGCGCATGTATTAGGGGTGGGTATTGCAGAGAATTTTCATATTGCGATATATTGCGATGCGGAAGCATATATTGTGATATGTATTGCAATATATTGCAAGGATTATTTTTTTAACAAAAACTACTTATAATCGAGTTAATGCTTGATTATAAAGCAAAAACACAACAAAATCACTATGATTGATTAACCTTTTATAAAAACTTTTAATCATGTCAAAATAAAAATGTAAGTAACATTTGGCACTAATGAAACAGGGAAAAGAACAAATGAAAAAACGGAAATATCCGAAGATTTCCGACTGTTACAAAGTTTTCCGAATGCATGTCAAAATACCGGTTTTCGATCAGCGTATCGCAATACGTATCGTTTTCATGTCTGAACCGGTAAATACCGGTAAACCGGTTATAGTGCGCAGCCCTAGCATGTATGTATATGCTTATTCAAAGTGTGGGGTCGCCTTTGGAACCCTGCTGCAGTTAAACAGGTACACCACACTGGGACATGGTCGGGTGAACATGAAGCAGATTTGGCACTTGACCACTGGGCTTTGGTTTGGTTACTTTCCCTGAAGAACGCTGCTTCTTCTGTTGATCTTGCACGGGCAGCTGTCAAGTTTCAGTCAGTACATTTCTTAAGTATGTATTTCTCTAAAAATGGCTATGAGCCTAACTATATATTCCAATTAAGAACCAAACTGAAACAGTGAGTTTAGTTATACTCCCCACTCAGCAATATTCCAGCTATATGATCTGTAAATAATACGAGTCTGGACCAGACAATCCAGTGATCAACATCGATATACGCAATTGGGAACCGATGACATGTGTCAACCAATTCCGCGAGCCTGACCTCCCGATCCCGTTAGTCGCCTTTTACGACAAGCATGGGTTACTGAAAATCAAATCTAACCCAATGTTGCTGACAATTTCTGGGACATTTAATATTTTTTGTGGATAAAATCCATGCCCTTTCTTCCCCTTCTCCAGTTTAGAAACGACCCGTCTCTTGTCCCAGAGATAATAAATATAAACACAAAATGTCTCTTACATGATTTTATTCAGTTTTTTCACAATTCCTCTCCTTGAATTGTATTCCCCATTTCTGTAGTAACTAGTCTCTATGGAAGTCCATGTCACAGATACAAGGAGGGTCTAAAAGATGAAAGGTACAAAATTCACAATACATAAACAATGCTGACTGGTAAACCAGCTAAAGAAGATCTCATTCACTAATGGTAACATAGTCATTCGTCAGCATTACACACCCGAATGGACCGCCTCCAGTAGTGGTTAGAGCGTCCGCCAGAGAGCGGGTTCGATCCCCGACCGAGTCATTGTACTTGTTGGTCTCTGCCTGGCGCTCGGCATTAATGGGTACAACAAGTACTGGTCGGCTCGGAGTCAGTTTAATGTGTCTGAGTGGGGCATTCATGCTTCACTGCGGCATGGTATCTCAGTGGGCTAGCACTATAAAACCAGCGTCAGTCTGGGCTAGTACAAGCAGCCGCACATACACATACACATACACACGCAACGTCGTCATATGAGCGAACTATTCTCAAGCACGACGTTAACCCAATTTCACCTCACCTCACACACCCGAATGGGGGTAGAGGGAAAATACGGTTGGGTTTCAGTGTACCAAGGTGGGGAATCAAACCTGGACTCCAGTGTAACCACATCCTGAACATTGTGTGGCAAGTGTTCCCCCCAGTTACACAACGTATGCTGGGAATAGAACCCAGGTCTATGTCAGTGGGTGACCACTTCTACTGCTCACCTGCCCAGACAATGAGTGAGTGAGTGAGTGAACCATCTGGTGGCATTGTTTCTAGGTTCAAGTCGCCTGACCAGCCAATATAATGGTATCTTGAACAACATCCATTTGGTCACTTAATAAAGCTGTAAGACAGATCTACAATATACACCATAAGTTAGCGAGTGGAAAGTGAGTTAGTATGGTTTTATGCTGCTATTAGCAATATTCCAGCGATATCACAGTGGGGGGACACCAGAAATGGGCTTCACACATGGTAATGGCACTTCCAAGACAAAGCTAAGATGAATGGGTCCAGAGCAGCGTGAAATCTTAATGAAAACCTAGCACACCTCTCTCACAAAAGTATTTGGGAAAGAAATTATATTGATAACTTCCATTACAGTTCACAGATGTAAGTACATGTACTTGTTTTGACAAAATTGGATGGTGTGCAGTATAACTGTCAAACATGGTGATCTGCAGTGAATTTGTGTCAAGTATATTTCTCGCAACATAACATATTTAAGTAATATAATATATTATGAGTATAATAAGTGAGTGAGTGAGTGAGTGAGTTTAGTTTTACGCCGCTTTTAGCAATATTCCAGCAATATCACGGCGGGTGACACCAGAAATGGACTTAAGAGTATAATAAGTGAGAAGATATGAATGAAATAGGTTATAAACATCATGTGTTCATTTCCGTGTGTTATTGAGTATTTGAAGCATGGGAATTCATTTGGAACCGACAGCGTTAGCCGGAGGTTTCAAATAAAATATTCCCGTGCTTCAAATACTCAATAACACCCGGAAATTGGCCAACACATGATGTATATCGACATTGTAAACACAAAAGTAAACCAAAAGGTCCACACACGTTTTTGTGTCTGCACTCATTGACATCGAGTTCTGGTACAGCAGTGAAATGTCATCAGCCGGCCGTTTCGTCTGTCTCCCATGGTAGCATCTGGAACTACTGATTTGTGACGTCATTCGGACTTTACGTCACAATATGATTTGAATGACGTCACCACTGCTGACGATGTAACAATACAATGATGTGTGCAATGTTTGTATGTATCAATACGCAGCGAATGGTCTTACGATTTCTGGGCATCGAATACCATTCAATCATGTTTTTCAACCAATCAGAGTAAAGAACACAGTGACTTTTGGTTTACAATCTGCACTGATACCTTTGTGTTTTTGTAAGGAATCTGTCTAGCTTAGTTAGTTGCGTTAGACCATATTGTGTGAAAGCTAAAGAAGGATTTAAACCCTCAACCAGCACATCCAGGTTCAGAAAAGGGACACAACTCAGCATAGAAGATGAACTAGACCACTGGATCACCATGTCCTACAGTCATATACCCGGTGGTGAATTAGTCCTGCAAATCACTTGGCAGAGTTGTGTCCCTTTGCTACCAGGATCCGTTGATCATGGGTACATATCCCACATCATAAATGCAAACATAGACATGCAAGACACTGGGTACTCTGTAATAACACATCAGTCACAAAATTTGTGGTTTTGAGTTCCACAAAGTCTAAACCAAGACAATATCACTAAAACAGAGATTTCATACAAATGAGTGGAAGAGGAGTGGAACACATGTGACACACACCACAGTTGACATCCAGTGTTCAATTCCAACAGGACCATCTTTGGCTGTGAGTGTATTTCAATACCTCATGACAATCTGGTGTATATATCACAAGTTTAGTAACTACAGAACTCTTCAATCATGAAGAGCGGAAAAGTGAGAACTTCCTTGGCATGCGGCCATCTTTGCTAACCAGTGCTGTCTCAATATTCCCGTACGATGGCATCTGGGCTAGAGAACCGTAGGCAGCTACTGCAGGTCTACTTCGTAACATCCTGGAGGCAACTCTTCTGATGTCCTCCTCAGTGATCTTGTCTACATGATGAAAGAAGCCAGCTGTTATTTTGTGTCTATAAGTTTATTGAGTTGTATCTGTCATTCTATCGACCTCCAATGGACTCGACTAGTAATGATAATATCACATGTATATCACAATTGCCCGAAAATTCACCTCATTACTTTTCAATCACTATTTTACTGAAAACTCAGGAAGAAAAAACATAGAATATTCCACATTAAGGAGCAAATATATCTATTTACTCTCATCATTTTGACGCCATTTGCTTACAATTAAAATAAGTGAAAATCTACTTGTATTTCAACTACTCATTAACATTACAAAATGTGAGAAAAATAACAGCTAACAAGTAATAAAAAGAGGCCTAGTCTAAATCTGAACCAGTGGTAAGAGCCTGATACTATGTTTGAATCCCGGATGGGACTCAACTCAAAAAGTACTAAAATCTGTACTTTACTAAGAAAGTGTAATCCCAAATATAACACATGTTACTATATTTAGTAGTTTTGTTGACACAAGTCCTTCAACCATGAGTGAGTGAGTGAGTTTAGTTTTGCACTCTGCAATATTCCAGCTACATGGAAGCAGGCTGTAAATAATCGAGTTTGGACCAGACAATCCAGTGATCAACAGCAAGAGCATCGATCTGCACAAATGGGAACCGATGACATGTGTCAACCAAGTCAGCGAACCTGACCTCCCGATCCCGTTAGTCGCCTCTTATGACAGCATGGGTTACTGAAGGCTCATTCTAACCCGGACCTTCACGGGTCCTTCAACCATGTATATAATGAGGGACTCTGATATGTCTCTGGCTTCACTTAGTACAGTATTAACAGACACTGACGGAAGAAGTAACTAGTTTAACATTTGAGAAACAGAGACTGATCCAGAGTTTATTACTGTACCATGAAAGATGAACACTGAATGAAGCTATTGACAGATACTCACTGATTTCTTCGTAAAAGTATTTGGCTGGTTTGCGATGCCCATTAGCCAGCACCTGTCTGCCGATGTCCTCGAACACCACGGGCCGGGACTCCAGGTTCATCAGCAACATAGACTGGACCTGCCGCTTAGCTCGGTCCAGCTCATCCTGGGGATAGAAGGCATTATTACCTAGTCAGAGGTATCAAATCAGTATGAAGTATCAAATGAGTCTGAGGTATCAAATATGAGGTGTCAAATCAGTCAAGCATAAAATTTGAGGTATCGAATCAGAGGTATCAAATCAGTCACATGTATGAATTGGAGGCATCAAATCTGTCAGAGGTAACAAATCAGATGTATCAAATTTGAAAATTTTAACTATAAATTGTATATTTATATACTTATCCTATCTCACGACTTGCACCTCTCTCTCTTCATTCGACCATGAGTGGAAACGAATTAAAACTTTGCTCAAGACCTACCTTGCCCCTCTCCCCGCGCTGTGCATGCCTTCCTGTCTCAGTCGTGCTCACTAGTCCATGACAGCACGAGGCATGCGCAGTCCTCACCCACGTGATCACCTCACATACTCATTCTCGATCTTGGAGCCATAAAAGGACAAAACCGGAACGGTGGTAATCTATGTAGTGGGAGGTAGGGAGGGACTTTATCGCTGTGAGATAGGATAAGTATATAATATACAATTTATAGTTAAAATTTTCAAATTTTAAACTTATCCTATCTCACGACTTGCACTTATCCCACGGTAGGAAGGTGGGTCATAGATTACCCGAATTCAAGCGATAACAGCTAGTGTTACCCAAACAACCGTGAGGGAAGCAACTGCAAGGTAGGGCAATAACTACCAAGTTACTACGCATGGAGGGTTAGGTCGAACCCATTGACTTATTAAGCACAACTGCTCCCAGGGACCCGAGATTCCCGAGCAATGTGGTGTTCAGTCACTACCTTCACTAAGTGAAAGGACGAAGCTTAACGAGTGTAATCAGTGGCATCGCCACGATTTCCAAGGTACCCCCGTAATAAAAGTCAAACGACTAGTATCGGGCCAGCCCCTGCTTCAAACAACCCCCACAGACACCGCCCCGAGGAGGGTGAAAGAGAAATTGAATCGGTAAAACTCACAATTTTTAACGCTCAGTACCACAACATCATCTTATGACTTCCATTACTTACCACAATAAGATCACATAGATGTGTATAGGCACTTAGGAGCATGAACGCCACGGCGTAACACTTCGAAGGACTCACTTCACTGACTTAATTACTCCGCGGAGCAGAGGACAGTAAGTGAGGTGGCTTACTCTCTGTAGTCTCAAACAAATGAGAGGAGAAAATCTAAATCCCGGAAGAAGAAATAAAGACGTAAATCAGAAAAGTTTTTCAGATTTATTCAGATTGTACACAAGCAGAAATGATCGCGACTTGGGATCAACTGCACAGTGGGATCCATATAGCATCGGAGCACAAGGAAGTTCATTATCTGCTTATGTTGTGCCGCTGATAACTGCTGGGCAAGGACGAATGGTCCAAACTGATGAAGGCCTTGAATATCCGGTCACCGACACATCTCTGAGGTAATGAGACGAAAATACCGCGGTCAGATCGCCAAAACACCCCTCCATTATGGCAGTTAACGAGCAGTTGCTATGCAACGCCATAGTAGAAGCCAAAGCCCTGGTTTCATGAGGGTTGACTGTCAGAGGGTGGTGGCAAACCGCAAAAGTGTAGGCTCGTGAGTATTGTAGCTCAGAGCCAATATGAGAGTGTTGTGCGAGAAACTTCCGCCTTTGGAAGCCGTAGACAAGGGTATAAATAGTCTCTTACGCAGACGGCGGCTCTTTTGGCGATGCTTTAAGGTAAATGCGGCGCTCTGACTGGACAAAGAGACAGATCTTCAACATCTGCTGGACCCAATATGGTAGACAAAGGCGGGATCGTAAAAGACGATCAGGTTGACCTGGCAACTGGTTTTGCAATAAAATCCCAGCAATCCCAACAATACCTTGCCATGTCTACTCTGTTCAAAACGGACACGGTTGATATCTAGAGCATGCAGTTCTGATATAACGCGGCCGCTGTGGCCAAGGCAATAAGAAAAAGGTCTTGAATGAAACTTGTTCAAACTCCTTGTCCTGTAAGGGTTCATAATGCTCGACACTAAGTGGTGCAGGACCACGGATAAGTCCCAAGCTGGTGGACTAAATTTCCTGGATTGGTCGGCTAGCTTAAAAGAACGAAGTAAGTACTGCAGTTCCGTACCGCATTTAAACCTTCGCATTCAGAAGTCGTGGCTAGGACCGAATTAAGAGCCGCCAAGTAGGTGGCTAAAGTGGAACCCTTGAGTTTCCTTTGTAGCCCGCGAAATGTTGTAAATATTCCGCAACAACCTGGGGCTTAAGCAGTAGTAGGGGAAGCGATCCCTCTGACCCGACAATAACATTCAAATTTCTTCCACTTATCGCCATACAAAGAACGGTAGACGTGACGATGAGCTGCAGTGATAGCTGAGGCCACTCTGTGAGAATAACCTTTGGCTATTAGTGATTTCTGCAAATGTGCCATGCGTGAAGATTGAACATCTGTGGTGACTGCGGATACACCGAAAGCGGATGAACTAGTAGGTCGTCCCGCGACGGAAGAGGAATGCTGCTTCGACTGAATAGACTTTTAGGCCGACGAACCAACTTCGGCTGGCAAAAATGGGCTACCAAAAGTAGTTGTACTTTGTTGGTTAACAGAATTTTCTGAATGACCTTGTGAAGTAGAGCCGGAGGTGGAAACGCATAAGCGTTGAGGCCTTCCCAAGGAATGGCCAGGGCGTCGTGATCCCAAGCTAGTGGATCTGGAATTGGAGATACTTAATCTCGGCAGTTGGGAGTTGAACCGAAAGTGGCAAACAGGTCGACACCGGTCGAGAGATCGGGTAAATTATCGTCCGAAAAATCTTGGGCAGGAGTTGCCACTCTGTGGGCTTAATGGCGACTGGAACGCTCTTTGTTCCGGAATGTGCCTGGCTCTTTGCGACGATGTTGAGAGAATCTATCAGAAGATAGAAACGAAACGTCCACTGTAGGAGTGCTGCTGAACCCGTCGACCCTAGGTGATTGATGTACCACACTACCGTCGAGTTGTCGGACTGTATCAGCAGGTGAGACATCTTGAGTAGAGCCGCCCAGTGCTGAATCGCCAGTAATACTGCCTTGAACTCCAGAATGTTTATGTGGAGTGACTTGTCTTCGGATCGCACCACTGCCCTGCCACTTGATGCTGAAGGAAGTGGAAGCCCCAACCTTCTAGAGAGGCGCCCACAAACAACTGATGGGTTGGACTGAATGGCACCAAAGAGACGCCGGCGCAAACATTCTGTACGCTGAGCCACCAACGTAGAATTTGACGTAGTTCCCTGGTAACCGAATCAACACCTGAGGGTTGTTGGTTTGAAGATGAGGGCGAGAAATAACTGAAGTGGGCTTAAGCTGCAGTTGACCTCTGTAAGTCAGAGCCTGAGCTGACGTTAAGACGCCTAACAACTCCTGCCACTGGCGAGTTCTGGGGTGATCCAAGGCTAGCGGAACCAGACGCTGAATTTTGGTCCACCTGTCCTGGGGAACAAACAACTTGGCTTGTTCTGTGTCGAAGATTGCTCCTATGAACTGAAGTCTGCGAGTCGGTGTTAACTCCGACTTCTCGTAATTGAGGAGCCACCCTAACTGTTTGAGCAGCCTGATGGTGAACTCCCGATGGATTTGAAGAACGTTTGGATCCTGTTGTGCCTGAATACAATCGTCGATATAGCTTTCGAAGGTCACTCCCCGAGAATGTAGGAAACTGCTGATGGGTTTGGTCACCCGAGTAAAAGCCACGGGTCAGAGATTCCAAATGGAAGGACGCTCCATTGGTAGTGATGGCCCCGAAGGTGAACCTTAGATATTCCGATGATCTGGGTGAATCGAATGTGCAGGTATCGCCTTGAAGATCTAGGGATATGAGGAAATCCCCTTTCTTCAGAATTGAGCGGAGAAGACTGACCGATACCATGCAAAAATGAGGTGGTTGTTGCAGGAATCGAGAGTTGAATGTCTTCATATTGAAGATGAGACGCAACTTGCTGGAGTGTTTCTTTGGCACCAGAAAAATCGGGGAGTAAAATCCTGGAGTTATGCACACCTGATCTAGGTGTTCTATTGCATGTTTCTCCAGTAGAGTTTGGACTGTAGTTGAAAGGACTGCAGCCCGATCCAGAGGATATATTTGCTGCAAGGGTTGAGTTGTGAGGGGTGGATCCCCGACCACAGGCAGTCGATAGCCGTGAATGAGAGTCATTGTGACAAAAGGATCTCCCAGAACCTCCCAGTTGGGAGCAAACAGACCTAACCTCCCTCCTACAGGGGAATCGAACACTGGAACCACCGGATCCGCAGAACCAATCCGAGCTCTGACTTCCGTGAGTCACTGTTTGGACTGTCTATGGCCAGTTCCCCGTGTCGGGTCGATAGGCTTTACGCGGATGCGGAACCACCGAAATGGCCTCCTGCCTCTGCCACGATGCTTGAGAGGCCGTGCCTTTCATACAGTCCCGGAGGTCTTGGTTGGAAGGGGTAATTGTGCGGTTCGGGCGATGCCGAATAGAATCTGGAGCTGAATTTTTGCAATTCCAAGAGATCAACAGATACTTGAAATTGGTTAAGACGGTCCACCTTGATGCGATTTCAGCAATAGCCCCACTGAACACCGTGATCCCCCACCATGGTTGACGAAATAATTCAGCCTTGAATCTATCTTCCCATGAGGAGAAATTCAACGGACCCGTCGCCGTATTGCAAGTAAATAGCCAAAAATGAGACAATTGCTCAAGACCACCTGGAATTGGTCTAAAATCAGAGTCATACTACCCCTGATGTATGCGCCCTGGTCCAGATATGCATGGTTGACCGCCTCCGCAAGCAACAGCGCCAACAGCTGAAATAATGCAGCTAATGGCAGGGATAGCATGGCGAACCGTAGTATCTAAGTGAGCCAATTCCCTGTCTTCCACCAAATACGGCGAAATGGAACGCTTTGCCACAGACCATGGAAATGTCATCATCGACTGAAGGTGCCGCTGACCAAAGTTTCACACCATGAGTATGTGCCGTGGATGGTCTGAACCTTGAGCAGACAAACCATCCTTCGGCCCTTCTAAGCTTGTTGAAAGCCGCCAAGAGAAGAAGGCAATTGTTGAAGACATGGACGCAAAGAAAGTGTGATACTGGCAACATCTCTATTAGTCATGGCATAAGACGGGCCAAATCATCTGGAGATTTTACTAAGAGGTAGCTGAAGTTTTTCAACTATCCAGGCTAACACGCGGAGCCGGTTCAACAACATCAAAACTGCCATCAGGAGTGGAGATGTCTGACTGCCCAGGTGAAGGGAAAGTAGTCTGAGATCGAGTCCGATCCCTCAAATCCCCAGAACGATTATTGCTAAGCACGCCAGACGATTGTTGAACATGTGAGGACGAAAGTGACACTGATTCCAAGCAGACGAACGGCACGAAGCATGGTATCTAAATCGGGCGCTGAGCCGAATCAATAGCAGGATTCCAAGACTCAGCAATAATCTGTGACCGGGCAAAATAGAAGTGGAAAGGCGGAAGGTGAACGCTGATCCACTGAAGCCGCAACGCTGCCTAGCAGGTGAAACCACCCGCACAGAACGGCGCTGCTGATGTGTACTATCATGGGAAGGCACTGACCGTGAAGACGCTACTAGCACTAGGCTGGCTAGAGGGGATATTCTGATTCCCCTGAGGTGAATGAGACCGATTTCTATTATCCCTCTGACGCAAAGACACCAAGCGGTTAGGTGAACCGGATGGAAATGGCGAACCACTTCGACTAGGTGAGACTGAACGACTACGGGAATCAAAACGCTGTGGTGAGTCGAACGGAAACACCTGTTGAGGTGAATTGAGTCGGGAATGTGAAGCGGTTCGTCCTGGTGAACCTATTTGAGTACGTGAAACAGTACGGCCAGAGGAACCCATTCGACTACGTGAATCAGTTCGATCAACTGAACTCATTCGAGGATGTTCTGGTGAGCCGCCTCGGCCGTGTGAGCCGGTTCGGCAGGGTGAGTCGGTTCGGCTTGGTGAGCTGGCTCGGCTGTGTGAGTCGGCTCGGCTGTGTGAGCCGGCTCGGCGATGTGAGTCGGTTCGGCAGGGTGAGCCGGTTCGGTAAGGTGAGCCGGTTTGGCTATGTGAGTCGGCTCGGCTGTGTGAGCCGGCTCGGCGATGTGAGTCGGTTCGGCAAGGTGAGCCGGTTCGGTAAGGTGAGCCGGTTCGGCTATGTGAGTCGGCTCGGCTGTGTGAGCCGGCTCGGCGATGTGAGTCGGTTCGGCAGGGTGAGCCGGTTCGGCAGGGTGAGCCGGCTCGGCGGGGTGAGCCGCTCGGCCGGGTGAGCCGGCTCGGGAAAGTGAACGAGACCTAGAACGACTCTTGCCAGCCGTGGAAGAACGCATTCGAACCTTCGCACCAGATGGTGATTCAACTCGTGTGGGTGAATTGTTCCGGTTAGATGAAACCGTGGAATTAGGAGAACGGGTACGTTCCAACCGCGCCGATCCCCGCTTTGACGATGAATGCTTAGAAGTTCTCGAAGTCTGTGATCGTTCCGAAGAAACAGACCTACGAGATAATGTAGATCGCAGGTCTGGCGTGAGAAGAAATATCGGTCATTACCACCCTGGTACGCTCCTCCTGAGAACGTAAACTGGGTGAGGGAACCTCCCCTAAAAGCCCCTCTCACGCTCAGATAAATAGGAATCTGACGAAGGCCCATAAAATCTTCGCCAGGCGCAGACGGCCGATTGAGAACGGTGAGCAGTGAGGGTGGGGCGATCTAAGCATTGTTTCTTAGCGGGAGATGGACCAGACCCCGCAGAAATAGTCCTAGCCCTATCTGCCAAACGCCTGGCACAAGCACGCTTGTAAGATTTAAACGCCTCATTAGACAGACCTGAACACTTAGGACAGCGTGTGTCCCAGTCACAAACACCCACACAATCAACACACGATGTGTGAGGGTCCCATGCTGAAAATACTTTATTACAACGGACGAAAACTTCCGCTTACTGGCCTTAACAGGCTTAACCATTTTGAGCAATTCTCAGACGAAAATTTTTCACGTCCACTCAGTGGAGCGACAAGAAAGAGAATGAGTATGTGAGGTGATCATGTGGGTGAGGACTGCGCATGCCTCGTGCTGTCATGGACTAGCGAGCACGACTTAGACAGGAAGGCATGCACAGCACGGGGAGAGGGGCAAGGTAGGTCTTGAGCAAAGTTTTAATTCGTTTCCACTCATGGTCGAATGAAGAGAGAGAGGTGCAAGTCGTGAGATAGGATAAGTTTAAAATTAGAGGTATCAAATCAGTCAGAGGTATCAAATCTTTGAACTCTGATGGCATTTCAGTTATGTGATGTCATGCTTGCATAATGCAGGTGGAAAGTCTAACATTATGCAGATAGCAGCATCTCATTACATTTGCAAAATCAAGAACACAGGACCAAAATCAGCGAATCCTGGCATGCCAAAGGGACCTAACTCTAAGCCTATGTCTCATGAAGACTGATGAAGACTTACAGAGGCAGATGAAGACTTACCGGGAAAATTCTGCCGGCTGTGTTGACGATCTCTCTGACGATGACCTCGACAAGTTCAGTGAGCTGGAAGGACACACAGGATATTTATATCATCATCATTCATACAATGTTGTTTAACTTATATTTCTCTGCTTTACAAAAGGATATTTCTTTTACTCCATTTCACGATGTAAAACACAACTCACTCACTCATTATGACTGAATTGTGAGAAGTTCCAAGGCCAGGAAAATGAAGGATACATGTCCTAACTGTTCAATCCCACTCAGCATGGGAGCATTCAGGAGAAATGCAATATGCGAGATAGAATGGTTTTAAAAATTCTTTTCATTTTGCCTTCCACAAGCACTTAAAAATCTGAGATTAATTCCCCCGATATGGTTCTTCCTGATCAGCCTCCACTGCCCTAACGAGGGGCATGCATGCTATTTACCTGTGATGGGTGCGAGCTGGCGTGGACGCAGAAGAGCCCAGTATCCTGGTAGGCATGGTTGAAGGCTGTAGCATTGTACATCCAGTGGTACCTGCATACAGAGGATGGACTTAGTATACTGGGGGCGGTGGGGTAGCCTAGTGGTTAAAGAGCTCTTTCGTCACACTGAAGACTCGGGTTCGATTCCCCACATGGGTACAATGTGTGAAGCCCATTACGGGTGTCCCCTGCCATGATATTGCTGGAAAATTGCTAAAAGGGCCGTAAAACCTTACTCACTCACATAGTATACTCCTCAGGGAGAGAGCATGAAGTCTACATGCAGTTCTCCTGTGCCAGAACCTGCTGAGGTTAAGTGGTGTTCAAGTAGAATGGCTTGGTGATCAATACATACGCACTTTCAAGTCTTTAAGAGACTCCAATTTGAATGGATAATCATTACAACAAAAGAAAGGAAACCAGCCAGGCACAACATATAGTGGCTTGTTGTAATATCCCTACCTGTTGAGAACGTTGAGGTACAGGCGTGTGTACATGCCCTTGCCTGGCCCGCCAGCGGAGAAGGACCCGCCACCTCCCATCATCATGTTGAGGACACAGAAGGCCACGAAGTCGGGGTCCTGGTGGGAACAGCTCTCAAGCCCAATCACCACGTGCGCCAGTTCGGGGAACGGAGTCGGACCTAGACTCACGTCTGATAAATCTTTCTCCACCTGTTGAAAGTTCAAAAGACAGTCAATTTCCGGCCTATTCTGTCTTGACCTTGAGTTCAACACTGATAAATGCTTTCCTTTTAAGTTCGATAACATTGTGTTACATTTGGTTTCAGTTCAAACATGACCCATACAAGTGGTTTCAGTTCAAAACTATCTATACATGGGGTTTCAATTTAAATGTAATCTGTACATAGGCTTTCAGTTGAACAGCATCCATACATTGTGTGCCATTTGGTTTTGGTTCAAACACGACCCATACAAGTGGTTTCAGTTCAAAGGCTATCCATACAGAGGGTTTCACTTTAAATGTAATTTGTACATAGGGTTTCATTTGAACAGCATCCATACATTGTGTGCCATTTAGTTTGGTTCAGCATCCATAGATGCGGTTTCAATATCGAACAACATCCATAGATGACGTTTCAGTTTGAACAACATCCATAGATGCTGTTTCAATTTGAACAACATCCAAACATGCGGTTTCAGTTTGAACAACATCCAGAGATGCGGTTTCAGTTTGAACAACATCCATAGATGTGGTTTCAGTTCGAACAACATCCATAGATGTGGTTTCAGTTCGAACAACATCCAGAGATGCGGTTTCAGTTCGAACAACATCCATAGATGGGGTTTCAGTTCGAACAACATCCATAGATGGGGTTTCAGTTTGAACAACATCCAGAGATGCGGTTTCAGTTTGAACAACATCCTTAGATGGGGTTTCAGCTCAAATTCACTGAAAAGTTCACCATCACATAACCACACACTTCTCCCTGACAATACAACCAACTCGCACAAACACAATGTATCTCCGACTTACTTGTAAATGGCCACCGGTGTACTGTGCCACCGACTTGTCGTCTGCCTTGTTGGTGTCGATGATCCCAGCATGCTCTGTCCAGATGGGTGACTTCCTGTTGATGAAGTACTCCTGCGTGAGCTGCACCAGGTGCTGGTGGTCCATCCCCACCCCCGCCACCACCATCCTCCTGGGTGTGTGGAAGTTCTTGAGGTATGTGTACAGACTGCTCCGTGTGTGGACAGCAATATTCTCAGCAGGACAGAACCTGGGGAGACCTACGGTGTTGTCTCGGGAAGGCAGCCTGGAGCATGAGTTCGTATTTGAGTAATTGAGTTTAAAAGGTGTAAGATTCAGATGGGCTTGCTCTCTCCACGACGGGAAAACACTCTTGTTTCAAGGTTTTTGTGAGTGAGTGCATTTAGTTTTACGCCGCTTTTAGCAATATTCCAGCAATATCACGGTGGTGGACACCAGAAATGGGCTTCAAACATTGTACCCATGTGGGGACTCGAACCCGGGTCTTCGGCGTGACGAGCGAACATTTAAGCCACTACCCTACCCAACTACCCTAGAACACAATGACATGGTAACAGTGGATGCACCCATAAACTAGTACATTCAAAAACAACCATTTTGTCAAAAATAATAGTATGATATTGTGGTCTTGGCTTATATTGCGTCTGCGATATTAAGAAACAAGGAGTCATATTGGTTGTTTCGGTGTATCGTGATACCAGTGGTTTTGCCAGTCTGTATCACAATACATATCTAACAACCAGATCTCAGTGATACTGCACTTTTACACTCATATTTGGATATTCTAGTCCCCTAAAGTAGCCATAACGTTTAATGTTCAAGTACAACTCACAGCATGGATGAGCTCCATCAGGAGGGGCTCGGGGGTCAGGCTGCATGTTGAGATTCTCCAGTTCAAATGATATCGCCACCCGGGAGTCTTCAAGCTGTACAAACAAACCCACTTCATATTAGGGGTGTCACGATACACCAATCTCACGATACGATACGTATCACGATTTTAAGGTCACGATATGATACGTATCGCGATACATAATTTTCGCGCCTTTTCATAGCATTACCTTACCGGCAACGTACGCGCTCGCTGATTGGTCCATCAAAATAGTCTAGCCAATCACAAAAGCTGTTAGTTTCCAACCTATTTTTTAAGTAAAGCTAGCTACATCTGTTTATCGGAGCGATCTCGTATAATTTTACTATCAAGACTTTGAAGGAGATGGATATAGCATAAAAATTTGAATCGATAAAGTTTTAAATTAGGAATCGATACGCGCAAGCATGAATCGCGTATCGTATCGTCAGTAAAAATGTATCGATGCATCGATACATTCGCGTATCGCGACACCCCCTACTTCATATACATCAGCATTTCATCAATGTTATTACAATTATGTGGATCTTTATCTTTCAAAAGGAGGATGATAATATTGGACGTTCCATCTATTTAGCTTTCAGATGAAAATTATTTAAAAATATTTATCTCCAGAAGACTGAGTGAGTTGGGTTTGATGGCGTTTGTCATGGTACTCCTTATATCACAGCGTCCCAGCTCAATGTTGAATGGAAACCCTTGTTATGCATGTCTCGGACATTTAAAACCTGGGTGGAACTCAAGAGCATGGTTGACTCTGGACTCGACAATCCAGTGATCAACAGCATGAGCATCGATCTACGCAATTGGGATACAATTACATCTGTGAACTATGTCAGCGAGCCTGATCACATTATCCCGTTTGTCACCTCTTACGACAAGCATGGGTTGCTGAAGACCAATTCTAACCCGGACCTTCACAGGTCATATTGACTGAAGGTGATCACAAACTAACCTCATTGTCTGTTATGTTGGGGCGAAGGACCACTTCCGACAGAATGTTCATTACAGCTGGCAGTCCGGTTGTTTCTGCTGATGCTGCGTATATCATTGTGTCTCTGAAACATGACAAAATGACCTCACATGACACATTCTCATGACACAGTGAGACAAAAGAACAGTGAGAAAATGTTATTGCACTGTGAGCTAGGCAATATTCTCGTTATATCACATTTGTGTCAAAGAAACCAGGGGTTGACAACATGTGCACCAATCAGGGAACAAAGATTGAGTGAGTTTAGTTTTAACGCTGCACTCAGCAATGTTCCAGCTATATGGCAGCGGTCTGTAAATAATCGAGTCTGGACCAGACAATCCAGTGATCAACAGCATGAGCATCGATCTGCGCAATTGGGAACCGATGCCATGTGTTAAACAAGTCAGCGAGTTTGAACACCCGATCCCGTTAGTCGTCTCTTACAACGAGCATGAGTTACTGAAGATCAACATTCTAACCAGGACCTTCACGGGTCAATCAGGGAACAAAGACACATAAGGCAGGTCATCATTTTCCTTCAAGCATTGAGTCAATTTCCAAGACAGAAGAATTAATTATAATCAGATGACATATTAAAATTTCCAAGCAAAACTTCCGAGCATACTGAAATCTTCTTCCAAAACACACCCATTTAGGGGTATCGTCTTTTTGTACCAGTGCCCTCAGAAGACATCTGAAGGCTTCTTCCAAAACACACCCATTTAGGGGCATGGCCTATTTGTATCAGTGCCCTCAGAAGACATCTGAAGGCTTCTTCCAAAACACACCCATTTAGGGGCATGGTCTATTTGTATCAGTGCCCTCAGAAAACATCTGAAATCTTCTTCCAAAACAAACCCATTTAGGGGCATGGTCTATTTGTATCAGTGCCCCCAGAAAACATCTGAAGGCTTCTTCCAAAACACACCCATTTAGGGGCATGGTCTATTTGTACCAGTGCCCTCAGAAGACATCTGAAGGCTTCTTCCAAAACACACCCATTTAGGGGCATGGTCTATTTGTACCAGTGCCCTCAGAAGACATCTGAAGGCTTCTTCCAAAACACACCCATTTAGGGGCATGGTCTATTTGTACCAGTGCCCCTCAGAAGACATCTGAAGGCTTCTTCCAAAACACACCCATTTAGGGGCATGGTCTATTTGTACCAGTGCCCTCAGAAGACATCTGAAGGCTTCTTCCAAAACACACCCATTTAGGGGCATGGTCTATTTGTACCAGTGCCCTCAGAAGACATCTGAAGGCTTCTTCCAAAACACACCCATTTAGGGGCATGGTCTATTTGTACCAGTGCCCTCAGAAGACATCTGAAGGCTTCTTCCAAAACACACCCATTTAGGGGCATGGTCTATTTGTACCAGTGCCCTCAGAAGACATCTGAAGGCTTCTTCCAAAACACACCCATTTAGGGGTATGGTCTGTTGTTTTGTACCAGTGCCCCTCAGAAGACATCTGAAGGCTTCTTCCAAAACACACCCATTTAGGGGCATGGTCTATTTGTACCAGTGCCCTCAGAAGACATCTGAAGGCTTCTTCCAAAACACACCCATTTAGGGGCATGGTCTATTTGTACCAGTGCCCTCAGAAAACATCTGAAGGCTTCTTCCAAAACACACCCATTTAGGGGCATGGTCTATTTGTACCAGTGCCCTCAGAAGACATCTGAAGGCTTCTTCCAAAACACACCCATTTAGGGGCATGGTCTATTTGTACCAGTGCCCTCAGAAGACATCTGAAGGCTTCTTCCAAAACACACCCATTTAGGGGCATGGTCTATTTGTACCAGTGCCCTCAGAAGACATCTGAAGGCTTCTTCCAAAACACACCCATTTAGGGGCATGGTCTATTTGTACCAGTGCCCTCAGAAGACATCTGAAGGCTTCTTCCAAAACACACCCATTTAGGGGCATGGTCTATTTGTACCAGTGCCCTCAGAAGACATCTGAAGGCTTCTTCATCATTGTTGATGATTCTTGTGAACACACCAGTCATTTGTACCAGTGCCACTCATGAGTTTGGTTAGACATCTGCCCTTTAAGGCTTCTGTCTAAAAGTAAAAATAACCCATTCTAGGGGTATGCTATCAGTTGAAACAGTGATCTTAATACACTTTGAGCCCCAACAGCCACATATCCCCTCCCACTGTCCCTAATGTTTATCATATGTTTATAGTGCCCTGCCCCTGACAGGCACATGTCCAAGCACCCTCTCCAGGTCCCATACAGAAGACATGGTAACATATCCTCCCTCATTATACAATACCTGACATTCTGACAGCCGCATATCCTCCCACTGTATGATGGTAGCATATCCCCCTCCCCACTGTACTCATATCTGACCTCTGAAGGCTATCCTCCCACTGTCCCCAATGTTTATAGTGCCCTGCCCCTGATGGGCACATTTGTACCAACACCCTCAGAAGGTCCATACTCCATGATGGGCATATCGACCCCTCCCCACTGTACAATATCTGACCCCCGATTTACATATCCCTTCTCCCACTGTCCCCATTGTGTATAGTGCCCTGTCCCCCTGACAGGCACATGTCTGAAGCACCCTCTCTATGGTCCAATACTCCATGATGGTAGCATATCCCCTCCCCTCATTATACAATACCTGACCTCTGACAGCCGCATATCCCCTCCCACTGTCCCCAATGTTTATAGTGCCCTGCCCCTGACAGGCACATGTCCCCAGCACCCTCTCTATGGTCCAATACCTCATGATGGTAGCATATCCCCTTCCCTAATTATACAATATCTGACCTCTGACAGCCACATATACCCTCCCACTGTCCCCAATGTTTATAGTGCCCTGCCCCCAGACAGGCACATGTCCTCAGCACCCTCTCTATGGTCCAATACCTCATGATGGTAGCATATCCCCTTCCCCACTGTACAATATCTGTCCCCCGACAGCCGCATATACCCTCCCACTGTCCCTAATGTTTATAGTGCCCTGCCCCCAGACAGGCACATGTCCCCAGCACCCTCTCTATGGTCCCATACTCCATGATGGTAGCATATCCCCTCCCCCACTGTACAATATCTGACCCCCGACAGCCACATATCCCCTCCCACTGTCCCCAATGTTTATAGTGCCCTGCCCCTGACAGGCACATGTCCCAGCACCCTCTCTATGGTCCAATACCTCATGATGGTGCCCTCCCCTCATTATACAATACCTGACCTCTGACAGCCACATATCCCCTCCCACTGTCCCCAATGTTTATAGTGCCCTGCCCCCAGACAGGCACATGTCCCCAGCACCCTCTCTATGGTCCAATACCCCATGATGGTAGCATATCCCTCCCTCATTATACAATACCTGACCCCTGACAGCCACATATACCCTCCCACTGTCCCTAATGTTCATAGTGCCCTGCCCCCAGACAGGCACATGTCCCCAGCACCCTCTCTATGGTCCCATACCCCATGATGGTAGCATATCCCCCTCCCCACTGTACAATATCTGACCCCCGACAGCCACATATACCCTCCCACTGTCCCCAATGTTTATAGTGCCCTGCCCCCTGACAGGCACATGTCCCCAGCACCGTCTCTATGGTCCCATACTCCATGATGGTAGCATATCTCGTCCCCTCATTATACAATACCTGACCTCTGACAGCCACATATACCCTCCCCACCCCTTTACATAACTCTGACAGTCACACATCAATTTTAGACAGTACCTTGATCCCTGACAGTCACATATTCCGCCATGCTTTTCAAGTTCTTGCAAGATGTGATCCCGATTTTCATATTCTGTTGTTGACTGCAAAACAAATTACAAGGATGTCAGTTGTCCTGGTAATGGATTATCTTCCTATTAGTTAAGCATGGATAATGATTACAATATTGATGCAAGCTACCTGTATCTTTTGTTGTAGGTAGTAAACATTTGTGTCTTCAGACTGAGTGAGTGGGTTTAGTTTTACACTGCTTTTAGCAATATTCCAGCAATATCACGGCGGGGGACACCAGAAATGGTCTTCACACATTGCACCCATGTGGGGAATCGACGAACCCTCATCAGCCCCAGTGTGTCTTCAGAACACCATGGAACAGATACGATGAAGCAGGTAGTGTAATTGTAGTGAGTGAGTGTGTCTTCAGAACTCCATGGAACTAGATACATAAAATCTGCCGATGAAGCAGAATATCAGTATAATTGTAGAAAGTACAACACAATTGAATGGTGATTTAAAGCATCACTAAGATCATACTTACAAGCCAGGCTAGCTGACAACAAAGTGTGTGCCGTTTAAAAGTACATCTTTGAAAGTGATTGAAAACTAGTGTAAAGAATCAATTCATCGCTAAGGCACAATACTTCAAGTGGATAATTAGCTAAGTCAAGAATCATTAGCCTACTTCACGACCTTGACCTATTTAGTTGTCTCTTGCAACTGAGTGAGTGAGTGAATATGGTTTTATGCCGCTTTTAATAATATTCCAGCGGGGGACACCAGAAATTGGCTTCACACATTGTACCCATGTTGGCTATCAGCATCACAAGCGAACGTTTTAACCACAAGGCCAACCCACCGTCCTCTCACAACTGACAGCTAGGGACCTTCATTAAGCATGCTTAACCAGGTCCCTGCATCAATGGTGGTGATGCACCATTTAGTTGCAATGATAAAATGTTCTTGTACCCATTGGGGAATCGAATTGATGAGCTAACGCATTTAACCACATAAGCCTCTATAATGAATGACTTACACAGAAAGCCAGTTTCTCCAGGAAGTGAGAGATCCCACTGGGGTATGCAACTTCATATCTTGACCCGGAGTCCAACACAACTGAAACACGGGAGGAAATACAATACTGAGATATTATAAATAGGAACAGAATTTGACTGTTATGTTAAAAATATCACAGGATCGTTCAACATTCACTAGTCATAGTAGCAGCGTTCGAAATACCTGCCTGCCCAGAACAGGTTATTTTCAACATGGACTGCCAGATTCTCAAATTCACCTGCCCGATGGTCGTGCTAAAATTTAGACATGTGTATGAAGATATCCATCATATTTCAGGATAATAAATCATTATTAATTCACTCACAAATCTGAAATAAACAGTTAATACTTTTCTTGCATTGGTATTAGTTTCTTCAATATTTTACAAAATTATAATTTAATTATACTAAGTAAATTAGTATTTTTGTGGGCAGGTAAGTTATGGTCAGGGCTGGCAAGTTTTACATCTAACCAGCCCTGTGGTCTGGCTGACATTTTGGGAGTTTCATACCCTGATAGTGGCAGGTTATAAAAATTATCAATATATATCAATTTCATTAAACTTGTGAATTTGATACACATTTCTTAAAATCAGCATTAAATTTTTGACACTCACCTATTTAATATTCCAGTCATATTGCTATGGTAATTGCTTAGTAAAAACCCTGAAGATCTGGGTTAGATTTGGTCTTCAACAACCCATGCTTGTCATAAGAGGCAACTATCGGGATCGGGTTGTCACGCTCACTGACTTGGTTGATACATGTCATTGTTTCCCATTTTTTTAGATCGATGCTCATGCTGTTGATCACTGGATTGCCTGATCCAGATTTGATTATGTACACACAGCCACCATATAGCTGGAATATTGGAGTATGGTGTTAAACAACAAACAAAACACAAAAATCTCTCCATACCTCCTACTGTACAGAATTGTCCAAATTTGTTCTGTGAAGCCACAGAGAGGCCATTGTTGAGCACTGTGACCTGAGTATCAGCCGATGACCCAGACACTGAGGCGTATTGGGGGCAGCAATGTTGGGAAGGGGCTTGGAGAGTGGCACGGAGGTGATGTCTGCACCAGGGGTGCTGCTGCAGAAACTCCGACATCTGGGGGTGCTGAAAATTAGAGGATCATTTGAGTGGTCATGTGGCCAAGGGAATATTTAAAGCAATTTTGTGGAGCATTAAATGCAATTAAGTGGAGTATATGTACATCTTATGTAGCATGAATTGGCAGATGTTGCTGGCTTTGGATTTTTCTTCACAGATCTTTTGCTTGCCCCTTCAATTCTTAGGGTTAGGTGTGCAAGTTAGGGTAGGATAAACCCAACTCTAACACTGCCCCTAGGATCCCCTTTCAGATCAAGCACTCTTTTCCAATCATTACTGTTGGGAGTCCCATTAGTGAGTGAGTTAAGTTTTACGCCGCACTCAGCAATATTCCAGCTATATGGCGGCGGCCTGTAAATAATCGAGGCTGGACCAGACAATCCAGTGATTAACAGCATGAGCATCGATTTGCGCAATTGGGAACCGATGACATGTGTCAACCATTTAGCGAGCCTGAACATCCGATCCCATTAGTCGCCTCTTACGACAAGCATGGGTTGGGGAGGACCTATTCTACCTCGGATCTTCACGGGTCTGGTAGTCCCATTAAAACAAGGGGACCTCGTGGGCTGTGGTCACGTGGGCTGTGGTCACATGAGCACACATGTCCTTCTACATTCCTTCCAACCCTTCATGCTGTATATACAAGCAAGTCACTTTCGCACGACCCATGAAGATCTGTGTTAGAATCGATCTTCAGTAACCCACGGGAGGCAAATAGTTTTTACATTATTCCACTGGGAGGCAACTAACGGCATCAGGTAGTATGACTTGGTTGACACATGTCATTGTATCCCACTTGCGTAGATCGGTACTCCTGCTGTTGATCACTGGATTGTCTTGTCGAGACTCAATTATTTACAGACCGCCACCATGATATAGCTGTAATATTACTCATATTCGCACAATGATAGACCCTTTTAACCTCTTCTGGGAAAGTATTATTTGAATAATAATAATCACCTAACGAACAGTTTCGAGAAATCAGAGTTGCATCAGAAAATATTTAAGTTAACACCTTTCACAAATATCGGACCAACTATTCACCAGTATATACCATATTTACCTGTGGCAGAGTTTCAAATAGACACGTTACACTCCTTAAGAAAGTAGGCTTTATTTCTGTTTCATACACCGTTATTATTTGTAATCCGTCATCAGTGATTATTTTAACAGCGATTCATGCAAAATATGAGGTTTTCAATGTCACACAAACACTCTTTTCGGAAATCATTTGCATTAACGTTTGGGTTCCGACAACGACTTGTTTACAAACATCACGCAATGCAGGGAGGACTAATTAGCATGAATCATTCAAAACAACAATTAAGTCTATACCTTTTTAACCTTTGACATCCTCTTTTCCAAACACGACTCGCCATGCGGGTCGCCATTTTGATATGACGTTTTCCGGCACTTTTACGACAATCAACTACGCGCTTAATATGCCATATCTTTCACTATCACATGAAATAAAGCTGTATCAATGTTGTTTCATACATACATAACTGGTAAATATACGTATATAAAGGTCCATAGGGTTAACTGTTTGGATTTACGACAACACAACCAATCGACCACGCCCCCTTTTCTGCTTAAACAAGGATGAACATAAATTTCATTGGTGTCCAAGATATTTTTATGGATTAAAGTTCTTTATAATTTATAATTTCATAAACACCCTAATCATAAATTCATAAAATATTAATATTAATATTAATCCATAAAAATATCTTGGACATCAGTTTAATCCATAAAAATATCTTGGACATCAATGTACAACTTCTAAATGCCACTGAAAGACATCATAAATTTCATTCGTAATGACACAGATGAGATCAAGTATGAAAATAGTTGCAAGCAATTTGTCCAGTTCAAAATATTATCTTTAAAATTCTTTATCTATTAAAATCTATGAAACACGTGTTTGTCATATGTTGTTTACTATTTCAGCTTTGGTGACCCGTCATCACATATAAGTAGGGAGACTATATAATGTTGTAGAGTATCCCTGATATAATGAATCTCGAGCAGCACAGAAAAGTGAAATTTGTTCCAGAGCTATTTTACAAGCCCTTATTACGCTTATTATAATATTTTTTCTCACCACTCACTCAACCTTAAAATGGCTGAGGGTGAATTCGAAACGAAACTAATCAGTAGTTATTGAGCAGCGTACACTTCCAGCTCGTTGTCAGAATTCACGAAAACTCGAAGATAAAACCAGAACCAGAATGGAAATAAATTTCATCGTTGATTTATTACTACTACATATAAAATGGATTTCGAATCAAAGAATGTGCCAACCATGTCAATGATCCCTTAGACAGTGAGAATAATCATTATCATTGAATTCCAATGATATTTTTTTTACGATTTTCCTGCGAAATGAAAGTAATTGCGTTGACTAAAAGAACTGTATTACACACAGATAATAACAAACAACGTAGTTATTAATTTTGTCATGTATCATATATTGCCCATCAAAAGTTTACCTCACTTAAAACATTCACTATATGTTATGTATGTATATATGGTTACAAAGAAATGAAATTCTCCACTAACTTGGGGGAAACAACTGCAAACATTATGCAGATTAATTGCACGAGGATCATGCATCAAACTGCTGAAAAGTATATGCAAATATCGTGCATGTGAACAGCTGCGTTTTGGTGTAAAGTGTTGATAAGAATTCGCCATTTTAAACCGAGTTTCATCATTTATTGAACACATGACAATACTCTTTTCAACGTTATGAATTTGTTTTACAATATATCAGTTCATGTATAAACAGCATCTTTAAACAGTATGGAATATTTTGCAAAATTTAGTTTAGAACGGTTGCCTGAAGTAAGTGGCTACATGTACACTAGTGAGTCTAAACTTTTGATGGGCAGTATATATTTTACCCTGAGTCTGCCAGAGTCGACATGGTAACCTAACTTGGTCTACATAATATACGGTACTATATAATTAGTATTCTACATTACACACTACACATACGCGGTAGGGTAGCCTAGTGGTTAAAGCGTTCGCTCGTCACGGTTCGATTTCCGACATGGGTACAATGTGTGAAGCACATTTCTGGTGTCACCCGCCGGAATATTGCTAACAGCTGCCTAAAATCAATCTCACTCACACACTCGCTCACTTAAACAACTAAAGGTAATGAGTTAAGGGTTCACATTTTGTATTAGTTTACGGACAAAATAATAACAGTGGGTTTTTTATACTGCCGACTCTAAAAAATACCTTGACAATTAAAACAATTTCTGCTTAAAGCGCACACAACATCATGGACACTATTAATATGGATAACCAAAGCGGCATGTGAGACGCTAGAAGATTAATAGTCATAATGACTTATCCCACCGGGTACCCATTTTCTGCTTGGCGAAGGCTTCGTGTGTCAGAACTATGTATGTGATATGTCCTTGCATATATTTGCCTACCTCACACTTAAACATTTTCGTTTTACAATTTACACCTTCTTAGCATCTATTACATGCAGCGCATGGAAATAAAATAAATCATAATTTTAAGGAGGTTTCTTGTTTTCTCTTGGTATATAACACTCAGAATCGGTGAGTCAGTGTCAGTGATATATGGATGGAAAAACATGGACGGAAAAAGTTGATGAAACAATCCACGTCTCCTTCCTACATTATTGTTTAGTATTGATTATCTAGCCGTGATGTATGTTTTGGCGTGGCTGATGCACGCAGTTCGCCTCCACGTGGCGCAGGCTTTGTATGTTGCCGCTGACATATATTGAACTTGGTTTACAGTATATTTATCTGACACAATCTGACAATGTGGCCTTTCACACGTGATGATTAATCATTTATGCTGGAAAAAAGAGTATAGATTTGTGATTTGTATTCGACCAGTATCATATCTCCATTTTGAATTTAAGGTGGGACTGTATGTTACATACACATTGTATGTTGTGTATCCCCCATCATGTGGGATGTCTGTACAACTGACGTGCAAATAAAAGTACACACCTGGTGTTTCTGCCACACAGTGTTTGTGACTTGAAATCAAAATACCTTTTAAAATATTTACGTTATTTGGGGAAAATAAACCCAAAGTACCAGGTGTATACTTTCTTTTGTGCGTCAGTATATATTCTTCCTGAAGGAGTGAGTGAGTTAATATTTGACGTCACATCGGCAATATTGCAGCCATATCGTGACGATCTTCCTGAAGGAAGGGAAATCGGAAAATAGCAGCTGGTATCAGAAATACACAGAGAAAGGAAACGGAAGGAACAAGCCTAACCCACCCATATAGCAAACATGGTAGTATATTGTGGTAATTGTTGGGCGTGGCATGGTATAGTCTGAATCATTCTCCCAATGAGTCAGTGAGTTTAGTTTTACGCCGCATCCAGCAATATTCCACATATATGACCTCGATCTATAAGAAATCGAGTCTGGATAAGACAATCCAGTGATCAACAGCATGAGCATCGATCTACGTAAGTGGGATACGATGACGTGTGTCAACCAAGGCTGCGAACTTGACCATCTGATTCCGATAGTCGCCTCTTACGACAAGCATGGACTACTGAAGAACAATTCTAACCCGGATCTTCACGGGTCTTTCTCCAAATGATAATTTCAGGGAGTCTTGTCCATCCCTCCTGCAGCACTGTCCGGCCTCCGTTGCTGGTGTACCTTGACGTCCCAGAAATGCTCCACGCGAAAAGGTAATTGTAATCCCCCCATTCTGAAGTCGTGGCGTACCCAAAAAAAAAAAAAAATAAATAAATAAAAAAAAAAAAAAAAAAAAAAAAAAAAAAATAAATAAATACACACAAAAAAACAACACCACAAACAACAAAAAAACAACAAAAATAAAACAAAACGACAAACCAGCACACAACCACCCCGTATGACCTTACGTATGACCTTCCGTATGACCTTCGTCAGCAGGCCAAGAGACACGTCCACGTCTTTGCAAAAAGTCCAGAGCAATCTAATCTTGATCGAGCTCCCGTGTTGCTGACATGGACATCCGATCATCAACATTTTGTTTTTGCAGAAACTATGCAGAAAGTCTGCAAATCAAAGACTGAGATAAATTTGCAAATTGAACATGATGGCTACCTCTCGGTGAGTTGTATTAGTCCATCAACTTGTAGATGACTGGTCATAATCTGCATCAGAGCAAGCAAGAGTAAAATGGGAAATGGACAAGGCGGGAGACACCTGAAATAGACTTCACACATTGTAACACTGGCCTTCGGCGTGACGCGTGAACGCTTTAACCACTCGGCTAGGCTACCCCACCGCCCCGTACACGGAGGAACTGCACGATTCACGTGCAATACTTCTATGGTCTTAGGACTTTAGTTGGTTGGTTGGTTTGTTGGTTGTTTAACGCCGCTTTCAGCAATATTCCAGCTATATGGCGGCGGTCTGTAAATAATCAAGTCTGGACCAGACAATAAAATGACCAACAGCATGACCATCGATCTACGCAATGAGGATACGATAACGTCTGTCAACCAAGTCAGCGAGCTTGACCACCCGATCCCGTTAGTCGACTCCTGCGACAAGCATGTGTTACTGAAGATCAATTCTAACCCGGACCTTTAGGTTTTAATTTCGAAATCAGTTGTGTTTTTGTTTGTTTGTTTATTGTTTAATGTGCACGATAGAATGTTCCAGCAATATAACGGTACGGGACAGCTGAAAAGGTCTCCACAGCTTATACCCATTTGGGGAATTGATCCCGGATCTACGGCGTGGCGAGCGAACACCTTAACCGCTGGGCTACCAATGTCCCTTGATTCTTACTTCGATCGGTTTTCTGCGATAAGGTTAATTTATAAAAAAAAAAAGCTAAACGATATTGATCTCGTTATTAAGCCTCGTGATGCAGAATCAATGCATATGAATTTAAACATCTAGTGCGTGATAGAATTTAATAAATATCGATAACCATTTGTAGGTCGCGTTCGCAAACTACGTGTATACACGACAGACAACACATTGTTCAAATTCTCCCTACCTACACCTTGTCATTCAACATGGATTCAGCCAATCAGCAACAAGCTGTCATCACCAGTATCGACGTGTGCAACATGTGTTGGGACGTCAATGCGAGCGAACTCACGATCTTCGAAGTAGTCCACAGTAAGATGTAGTTTCAAACTTATTTAACAAAGCGTGTGTTTAGTTGGACTTCCATTGTGGATTATCCCTTCAGTGCCATTCGGAAACGAACAGCAACTTTTCAAAATGTCAGCATCCCCTCAAGGTTACATGTCTGATCACAGGTACATCGACAGAGGAAAGAGTGAGACGTCTTTCTCCATCAAGTGGATTGTATATTGTGTTGTGTTTTTCTCTGTGATAATATGTACCCATTCTGCAGTGCCTTATCGTGACTGTGTGTCCAGTAGCGGCCAAAACTTGGCTTGTTATGCCTCGCCGGAGAACGTTGAAAACATTAACACGACGTTAACGGTAACGCCACCCAGCGTCACCTGCGGGCTAAATACGACCGACTACTACATTCGACTTGGAGATGTGGTGAGTCACACAGTCACGTTAAATTAGTCATGTGTATATATATATATACATATACTTAGTAACTTTAGTGTAACTGTTCCATCCTTGTCCATATTATAGAGATACAAGTTTCCTATATCAGGGGTGTAGGAACGGTAGGGGGAGGGGGGGGGCTAATTTATGAAAAGTATTGAAAATCAAAATGAAATTGTAGTTATGGTAAGGTAGATATGGTGTCGTCTTGAAAAAGGGGGGGGGGGGGGGCTAAGCCGCCCTACGCCCCTGTATATGGTATATATACTCATGGAAACGAGAAAAGTGTTCCTTTATTCTTTTCCAGGTTTCTTCACAAGCTTTCTATTGCAATGTGAGTGAAATTCTGGAAATAAATAAAAGAACACTTGTACTGTTATGTGTTCCCTTATTCGTTTCCATGAGTATATATTATGCATGTATATATACGTATTGCAACCAGCTGAACATAAGGCATTGGTCTTTTGAATATCAGCTTTGATATATATATTTATATTACCTGACACCATGTTGCAGGGGTAAATTAAGCACACTCTATATAGTATTAACTTTCAGCCTATCAATGTGTTCCTCATGTGAATCGCAACGTCTCAAAACTCTTTTCTAAATCTGAAAATTCATAAAATTGGAAAAAAACCCGTGTGTTATTGATCAGACGGCTGTGTATTAAAGGACGTGTAACTCATTTGGTATGATTTAAAGTTTGATTTTAGAAACTAAATTTTATTGTAATTTCTAAAAAAATTTTGTCTTGTTAGTGTGTGTGTGACGAAAGCGCTTTCAATATCTCTATGGTTCACGTGGATGTAATTTTTTCTCGTCAGGTTGTATATTAGACTAAATGATATATACCATTAGCATGTAGCTTTCACGTTTTACGTTTTCCATTGCTGATTGAGTTACGGATGAAATTTTCACATATGCTTTTGAGTAAAACGAGAAAATTTTGCGAGCAGGATATTTTTACGAACTTTGCGCTTGTCCTGACCTCGCAAAAGCGAATGCTTGTTAGATTATAATGGTAATATATTGATGTTACTGCATTTGGTTTGGTATGAACCTATTAAATAATTTAAATATACTTTTTTTCAATGATATGTGTGTTTGTTTGTTTGAACATATTTTATTCAGTGTTGAAATGGATTGGGCACAAGTTATGTAACTTATTACCACCCGCTCCCATCAGAAACATGAACAATAATGAACAATAATGATTGGACGTAATGGATGGACATAATAATATTGAGACATATTATTGATTAATTGAAGCGCTTACTTCGTACAATGTATTTATGCACATGTCTAAAGATATTTTCATTGATAGTATTTGGCAGAGCAGGGTTGCCGTAAAGAATGGTATCAATGTCTAACTGAACTTTTGATAGTTCAAAGTCTTTCTTCAGATCAAAACGGCAACTGACAAATTTTGGACATTTTAAGAAGAAATGGTTAGCATCTTCCACCGGAGCACCACAGTTGCAAGCTCTACTCTCTGATAGATTAACACGAAACAGATCTGCTTGTAATGAATATGTGTGTTCTGATTGTTTTCATTAATTTTCATATTTTAATAATGAATATGTTTCTGTTTTCTTCCTACCGGGGTAAGATTATTTTACTTACATTACTCCCATGTTGCCTCGCACAACTGTTGCTATGTTACCTCCGCTCGGGGACGTTGCCATGGGAATATGTAATACTTTGCCCAAGCCTTGTTCCGAATGTATTCCTTTGTGGTTATTCCAGGTCAAAATACGCCCAAATATCCCCTTAATTAGATTCACTGGCTTAAACCTTGATTTGACTTATTGGGTGCTATCGTGGCTGAATGGTGCTCATGATGTCGGTCACTGATTTACGAGACTTATTGTTAACCGACATGGGCTTAATGGTCCTTAAGCGATAACCCGTTTCCGAACGCCTCACTATATTGGTACATGGCGAGATATTACGCCCCCAGCTACCACGTCCCCGAGCGGTTCCTATACATCGCTGGGCATGCTGCAACACTGACCCGGGTCTACACAGCTGTGTAACTATGCATGTTGGTATTGTAGTACAAATCTCCAGGCTCCTGTTATAATTAGTAGCATTGTCATGGTACGGGTGATGTGAGAACCTGAAGGTTTGGACTACATCCAAGTCAGCACTGTATTTAGTCACCCTAAATGAAACCGTGTTAACTCGAACTCCGTGAGCTCGATATATCGATGAAGGCATATAATAAACTCTGTCAAAAAGAAACGCAACCCCTGTATTTTAGAGATTTTGATCTGAAGTTTTAGGACGACACGGCATTTTATTATTTAAGACAGAAGTCTGAAATTTGGCAGAATAATAACCCAGATGGGCATGTTTAAAATTGTCATTTCAAAGTCATCTCACAGACACCAGTTTGTCACCAGGGGCGTCTTTCTCAGTATCTCGTATGAGCACCACGCGCTGCAATCACTGCACGGCATCTCCTTGGACAAGAACGGATAAGACGCCGGATTCTTTCCTGGGGAATGGCTCTCCACTCCTCCTGCAGTGCAACGGCGAGCTGTTGCAGCGTCTGTGGCGGCGGCTGACGTTGACGTACGCGTCGATCCAGAGTATCCCACAGGTGTTCAATAGGGTTGAGGTCTGGTGATTTAGAGGGTCATGGCAAGACATTGACGTTGGAATTCTGCAGAAAGTTCATTGTTGCACGTGCAGTATGAGGCCGGGCGTTGTCCCGTTGAAAAAGCTGTGTCTGTTGGTCAATAATCGGGAGAAGGTGAAGCTCTAACACGTGGTTGATGTAACGTTGGGCTGTCAGGTTCCCTGGAACGATCACCAAGTCTGATTTCTGGTTGTATGAGATGGTTCCCAAACCATGACGCTTTCTCCGCCAAATCTGTCCACCTGTCGGACGCAGATGGGCGCAAAACGTTTATGACGTCTCCTATACAGACGCTGTCTTCCGTCGTGACGTTGCAAAAGAAAACGTGATTCATCAGAAAACCAGATTCGCCTCCAGTTTTGTAAAGTCCGTATCCTTACGTTGTTTGCACCACCTGAGTCGTCGGCGTCGATGTAGGGGCGTAGTACAGGTCCAACAACTGGGCTACAGGCACGTAAACCCGCTTCTTTCAGACGGTTCCTAATCGTTTGAGCTGACACTCTCCTCAAACCTGGTATTTGTGTGGCAGTCACGGTTGGTAGGGCATGCCGATTACGCAGGTGATGGACCCGGATGTACCGATCTTGAAGGGGGTCGTGATTCTTGGCCTTCCACTTCTCGGGCGATCGTTGGTCAAATTGAAGTTGTTGTAGCGGCTCCAAAGTCGGGATATCGTTGTTTTGTGAACATTTAGGTGCCGTGCAACAGTTCCAAAACTTTCTCCGGCTTGAACACGACCAATGGCGATATTTCGGTCGGCAGCACTCAATCGTGGCATTTTAACACAGCTTTTCGGCGACAAATGAATGAATATAATACGGAACCACATGGGCTATTACCGAGTACCCACATACTCCTTCATGATCATGCATATTAGCAGTGCGTTTGTTTCGAACTTCGGATAACTGGTATTACTACATAGCAAAACGATTTCGAGTTAACAAGGTTTCATAATGATTGAAATCAAGTCTGGATATAACGAAGTCTGACGGAAATTAAGGACGCCATTAGAAATTTTAAAGAGAAACTACTCTTGGGCCATGTGACACTACTATAAGGTTTCATGTACATTATTCAAAACCGATCTGTTGAGAAGCCACAAAAATTCGCTGAAAATGATTATGTTCATGCGTAATTTCAAACAGCAAAAGATATCCCATTTTAGCCTTAATACCAACATCGACTAAATCGTCCACACTGGCGAGGAGCGTGAGACGCTGACAACGTCGCAATTTGGTCCGATAACTACGGTGTTACCAACACTTTGTGAATTTAAGTCCCAATCGAAAACGTTTCAAAATATTTACGTGATTTGGAAAACAATTCGAAAACACCAGGTGTGAACTTTCTTTTGTACTTCAGTTTACATGTTAGCAGTTGGTACATGTACAGTAGTGATAGATAAGTAATGCTCGCCCACTGTAGATATTTGTATTCCTACAATGGGGAAATAAACGTTATTGGAAACAGGTAACGTTGGCCGAAAAGTCCCTGATCAGACCATTCCTCAGAAGTTCTTTATATCCAGAACTGAAAAAACCTTAATCAACACAAGCAAAACACTCTTCATTTCAGGTTCCTTATAATAATGATTACACTGCTTCAGACACTATGTTCTACCTGCTTTCTGCTACTGTGATGGCGGTCTGAAATGCACGTACATGCTCTGCCCTATCACTGCTGCAGGGGCTTCTTAATGCCAATAATGGGAGTTGTTTATGGAGGCCTGCTTGTTCGGGCTATCTGCATCGTGTTATATACTAGTGCACGCTTACTCTAATTAAAATCGGATATTAAATTCAGTTCTCCTTACCGCTTAACAATGATTTGAGGACATCCCGTGACGGGTCACGTCTAAACGACTTTGATTCCAACCAATCATAGCGTCGCTAACATGATCAGGAAAGTGCGCTTGAAATGTGTTTTCTAATCATACAAGCTCGAAAAGGTTAACTTGTGGGACGTGGGGCAGGGTCACAGAGGACAGATTCTGTCTAATTCACTGTCTATCTGTCCCTTTAGTTCATTGGTTGATCACTGGATTGTCTGGTCCAGACTTGATTGTTTACAGACCGCCGCCCTATAGATGGAATATTGCTGAGTGCGGCGTAAAACTAAACTCACTCACTCACTTTTGTAGTTCATTGTCGTAAAAGGCGTCAAACGGGAGGTCAGGCTCGCTGACTTGGTTGAAACATGTCATTGTATCCCAATTGCGTAGATCGATGCTTATGCTGTTGATCACTGGATTGTCTAATTCAGCCTCGATTATTTACAGATCGCCGCCATATAGCTGGAATATTGCCGAGTGCGGCTTTAAACAACAAATCAACCAACCAACCTTATATGCAGTACAACTTTGACCCCATAGCCCGCGGGTCTAGTGTCATACAATCTTGGCCATCTAGTTGACATTTGAAAAAGATTTTCTATCCACTTTCAATTTTTTTAATCGAAAACTTCAGCATATTTTTCAAAGCGTATTCTTGAATGGAAATCATCAGTTTGAAACTGGAGCCGCTTCCTGTAAGTTATTTCATTGGTCGTTATTGCGTGATCTGACACACTGTGTTTGGCGGTAGCGGGAACTGAGATTTGACTTTGGGATATACTGCTTGCAGTTTCTTATGCACAGGTTTAGGTAATGTACATGTGGACGTGTTATTGTTATTGTTATTGTTATTGTTATTGTACGATATTTCTATAGCGCACATATCCAGACAACTAGTGCTTGCTCAAGGCGCTGGTATTTTTCCCTCGATCATCCGGTCACAGGTGGGCTCGATCCCGACACCTAGCTCAACCTCGGGATAGGCGTTACCAGTGTTTCATAAGCATGTGTTTAATCATTGTCTGTATGACCTATAGTGATATGAAGGAATCGGGTGGTCCTTAACCTCTATTGAGTGGCATATGTCTCCGGAGGCTAATGGTTTGGTTGAATTGGGCACGTAACAAAGTGGTGCGTATTTGACATCAAGTCATGCTCCACCTCACATGTGTCCCAAGAGACCTTAACCTGTTTTTGACAAAGTATTGACTGTCAAAAATGTGTTGGTTTAGTCTACGTTTAAAGACTTATCCCATCACATCGTTTCATTACTCATTCATTTTGCACCCTATTGTTACATTGCTGGAATATATCTAATGCGGCGTAAAACATTACTCGTTCGCCACGATAACTTTTTCAACATGATCAATAATTTATGTTACATTTAATGTCAACTCAAGAAAACCAGTCTCGATTATGCGAAGAAACAAATTACATTGGGCGTATACATGTAGCTATGGCAACAGAATTAGATAAGCCTGGATCACTAACTATCAGTGATGATACTACTGAGACGAACTTAAGAATAATGCCGACCTGTCATTTGAACCCGTGAATCTGAATAGCGGTGCAGTCCGTTTTACCATTAAGGGGCCGAGGGTATGTAAAGCGATATACTGCTGTGAAGCGTGTCAGTCTACTCTCGCTCTACTGGAACGGGTTCTATTTGCTATTTTGCGGTTGACTATTTCCATACACAACCCAATACAACACTCGAATTTTGTATGTGTTTAACGATCAAAAAAAATACCAAAAGGTTAATTTCTGTCCTGGCCTAGGTTCTGTATGTGTGAATATTTTATGGATAATACGTTTACCCAATTTAGAGTGCGACATGATAAGTTTCAAATACCTGCAAAGTTTAATACTCTTTTAACAGTCCACTTTACAAGATACTAGTATACAAATGCTCGAGCAGAAACACGACGCTTCCCAATCATTGCGTAGAAAGTGATTACTGCAAGGATCATAAAAATCACGTGCGCGAAGTTTTCACACCTGTTCCCCCTTCGAGTGGGTAGTGGATCAGTTCACGGCACGCTCCCCACTCTCCTTTCACAAACGCGTCTTTCGCGCACCTCATTCTAATGTTGGTTGGACAGTAGGTGTTCGTAAGTACGAGCTGGATCTAAACTTAAGGTGAGTCACACATCCATAGCCCCTGGACCCAAACGTTTTGCAGCCATTGGTGTATGTCCGGTAAAGGGTAAAGTAAGGGGAAAGTTTATGGAAGTGTTAATCGAGTATGTAACGGTTCACCCGTATTAATAAAAATAATTACAGCAGCAACAACAACAAAACAACAACAAACAACAGCGCTCGGAACCACCAACAATACTTTCATCCACCCACCCATTCACCAATTCCTTGACCCTCTCAACAACAAACAACAAAAAATAACTACGACCAACAATAATAAAAACAATCACAATAACAAACAACTGAAAAACCAACGAAAACAACCATCAACAATAACAACGACCAACAAAAACAAATAACAGTAATCACAATAAGAACATATAAAAAACATCAAACAACAACAACCACCAACCACAAACAAAAACAAATAACAATAATCATGACAACAATATATAAAAAACATCAAGCAACATGGTCATAGCACTGCAAACAACAACCGACAAGTTCCAGAGCTGGTGATCAGGGTCGACATGAACTCACGTATCAGTGCAGCTGCACTCTTATAGAACAAGACTGGACAATGGGTAGTTGAGGTAGTACAAATGTAAAACCCAGACAGTTATTACCCTGTAAATGCAGACTCGGACAGAAGGAACGTTCAGCAAAACATGATATTATTCGTTATTTCCCCACACTGGAAACATCACCATCCCGAAAATCGAAGCTGCATTCTGCTAGGCGGTTATGTCCGTAAACGTACCATTAGCTTTAAACCGATTTGCTGTTAAAGTGAAATGATTCGACAGAGTTGACAATGAACGTGACCTTCCTGTGTGTAGAATCAACTAGCTTAAATACAATAACCAACCATAATATAATCTTTAAAAAAGTACGGGAATTACATTTTTAATTTACGATTGAAAAAATTGGGAGATCCCCACTTGCACTTCCTTATGACCATAGTTGTTAGTACAGGAATCGCTCTTGAGAGGTGGTTGGTGTATGACGTGAAATTTACATTTTCAAAAAGAATGGTCTACGGTGATATATCGACCTTCCTTAAACCGTCAAAATCAAGAATGACACCCCAAGCATGTATGGTGCTAATGCGTTGTGCACGTGCATCCCATGCGTTGTGTTTAGGGGTGGTGATAAAGAAAAAATGGTGGTGCGTTCATAAGATGTCTGTCTTTGAAAAGTTTGTTAACTCTTATACTTCCTATCCAAATTAAAAGTTCAGGTTCCCTGACTTTTTTAAAGAGTATTTAACAAAATGATAACCACCTAATGATGGATTACAAGATGGGATGAGTTATTGTGTATGTGGAGTTATTGTGTAACATCATCTTACATCATGTTGTAGACAAGGAGACTCTTTGTCACTATATATTTTCTTATTATGTGCAGAAATATTATCAGCTCTTAGTACAAAAAGGACCCGTGAAGATCCGGGTTAGAATATTGATCTTCAGTAACCAATGCTTGTCGTAAGAGGCGATTAACACATGTCATCGGTTCCCAATTGCGCAGATCGATGCTCATGCTGTTGATCACTAAGCTGTCTGGTCCAGACTCGATTATTTACAGACCGCCGCCATATAGCTGGAATATTGCTGAGTGCGGAGTAAAACTAAACTCACTCGCTTACTTATTAAAATGAAAGCATCAAGGATATGGTGGTCAACAATATGGATTACCTAATTGCTCAATATGCAGATGACACTGAACTTATTCTGGATGGTTCAAAGAAATCTTTTGAAGGGTCATTGACACATTTGAGTTAAATGCACACATTTCTGGACTTAAGATTAACTATGATAAATTAGAAGTTGTTTGGATAGGAAGTTGTAGAAATGCAGTAATGTGAAATTCAGATCAGATTTAAACCTACGTTGGAACCCAGAAAGTTTCAGGATTTTTGGTATATTCTTTTCGGTCGATATTAACAAAATGAACTCAATTATGGAAATAAGGTTTATGAAATTGAAGAAATAATTAAACGATGGATGAAAAGAACCATAACTCCTATAGGAAAAATTGCTATTATCAAGTCATTTGCTTATTTCCAAACTAAATATCCAATTTCTTAATCTGCCCAACCCACCAGGTGACTTTCTTAAAAAGTTAAATTGTATGTTATTTGGTTTTCTTTGGGAGCAGTTGTTAAACCCGTTGCTGAGGGAGGGTAGGGGATAATTGATATATATATATGCCTATTTTGATGCATTGAAAGTAACATAGATTAGAAAAGTACTTCAAGTCGATTATGAGAGAAAGTGGAAACACCTGTTGATAGAAAATATTCCACAATATTTTAACCTCTCATTATTTGGTAGTGAAAATCCACTTACGCTTTTAAAATCTATGCAAAATGAGGTTTGGAAAGATACTCTAAATGCTTTTGCCAAATATAGTTATAAAACTAAATCAAATACCTGTGAAGAGTTCCTTAGGGAACCCCTTTTGTATAACAGAAACATAATTATAGATCGCAAATCGTTTTACAGTTAAACGTTTTATGAACACGATATTGTTGATATTTACTGGTTACTGAATGGTGATGTGAAGCTGAAGAAACTTGTACAATTTTGTCATAAATTCTACAAGATATATTTTCTTGAGTTTCCTGGAATTGTAAAGACCATTAGTAAATACCTCAAAGCAACAGGTATCGAAAAAAGCTCAAATGTGATACTAGATAACTTTACATAAGTATAAATAATCTTCCTTCATGTAAAAAAGGATCAGAGCTATTGTTTTAAAATCACAGAAAGTGAAGAAAAATTGCATTATTGCCAAATGGGAAGATGAAGCTTTGATTAATATTAATTGGAATAATACTTTCATAAAACCTTTTAAAACCACTCATGATCCTAAATTAAGATGGATGCTTCACAGAATCTTTCCAGTCAAAACACGCACGCACGCGCACGGAGGTCTCCGTCCCTCATTATAGGTCCAAGATTGACTTCAGTGTCATTGATACTTGTATACACAGCACATATTGACGTCACCATAATGTGTCTATATACAGGCCAAATACTTACCCGTATCCCAATTGTGTAGATTGATGCTTATGCTGTTGATCACTGGATTGTCTGGTCCAGACTCGATTATTTACAGACCGCTACCATATAGCTGGAATATTGGTGAGTGTGGCGTTAAACAACAAACAAACAAACAAATACTTACTCCTTGCTAACGGGATACAGGTAAAATACTTCAGTATCATTGGTGCGAGTATGCATGGCAAATACTGGCTTCGGCATAATTCATACTTGTGTACACGAAAAATACTGATTTCAGAGTCTTTGAAACCTGTAATCATGTCAAATTGTGGCTTCGGCATCACTGATACCTGTAAACACGTCACTTACTGACGTCAAGGTCACTGTATACATGTCAAATACTTTCTTCAAAAAACCTCCCTGGAACGGAGACCGTGATATATGCATGATGATGAGAATCCGCTGCTTCTATGCAGCTACTGCTGTTACGGGCGCCGCCCAACGCACAGTGCTTGTGTGGCACACGATGTGACACATGAGGGCACTCAGCATACTCTAAGTGATCAATATGTGAAAAACAACTTTTTTCGTTACGTCATAGGACATATCTAATACGAACACAAATTACAGTTTTCAAGAGGCTATGCTACCGGTCATTATAAATACAGCTGTCGCATTGTGAATGTTCCAATGTGCTAAGTATTAAGTCAGTTGAGTCAAATTTCATATCACCCATTTCAAAGTACAGACTACGAAATAAGATATACTGCCAAACGATAGGGACATTGAATTTTTTGTTTGATGTAATAATAATATCCAAAAAGGAAACGCATAGGTGTTTTGTATTTTTTAAAATCTATCAATTACCTATTGTGTTCAAACATTAGTTCTTCCAGTAACTCTAAATTAAAGGTTTTGGGTTTTGATTTTATGTAAGTGCCTTCATGCACAGATTGTACTTATGATAAGTTACGGACAAATATTATTTTACTCAAGGAACGGTATAGAAGCAACATTAAATGAAAAATAAAACAGATAAATAAGATATTAATAAATGCAACACGAATTTATGTTCATCTATCATGAAAAGCGCGCGTACGCACGCCACAGACACACACAGAGGCAGACAGACAGAGAGTTAGACAGAGATTAAGGTCGAGCGGTTCTGTCCAGATTTATCGGATTCAGCGCCACTGAGAACGATCAACTCTCCCGCGCACGCTTGCCTACACGCCTTGTGTCAAGATGTTGCTGGAATACACCGGGAGTGTTTACTTTTCAAAGAACCATTTACCAGCTGGTTATATGTACATATACTGCCTATTGATCTCCATCTCCCTAAGTCCGGGGTGTATTGATTGGCTCAGAAGACAACAGCCGCCACATCCATGATCGAACGCAGACAGTGTGCGCGCATGCGGTATTTCAGGCGGATTCAAAATATTGTTTACGAGTTTCTTGGGCAATATTCGACCAACAAGTGTCCGATTATTGAACATTTTTGGTGTGGTACCCTTTTCCAATTAACGAGACTTGCTTTATCTCTATCAACATCTGCTACCAGGTCGTTAAACGTTTTTGAAATAACAGCATTCAGGATGGGTGTGGTTTGCAGCTTTCATCGGTCACGATGGTGATGATGAATTTATAATGACATCATCATTTTAAAGGGAAGTATATTAAATTCCCGGAGATCGGTAGAAAAATAAAATTTTGATTATCTGACGGAGTGATTTAGTTTTAAATTCTGAACAATGGCGGGAGATATATGACCCATAATTATAAGTGTAATGTAGTTGATGCATTATTCTTTTTCGGTCGCGTGAGTTCTGCAAGTCTAGAAATAACAGGATGTGACGTCATTAACAATAGATAACATCATTTAAGAAATACAGTTCGCTCTACCACCATGTATAGTGTAATAAAGCACACTTTTGCCCTGAACTATTATAAACAGTTTAGTTAAAGTACGAGGACGCTTGCGTCCGAGTGCTTTAACGTTATAATAGTTCAGGGCGAAAGTGTGCTTTATTACACTATACATAGTGGTAGAGCGAACTGCAGTTCTTTTCTAAGATGCCAAATGTAATACTTTCTAAGGATAATTACGATTAATTTAAGGCAGAAAACAAACGACGGTGTCGGTGACCTAAATTAAGAATGCTCGCACAGGGCTAACTGGCGCGCTGTTCTATTGATATGTCTGCCCCCCTACGTTAAGACGAAAGTTACCAGAAAAAAACAAATGATAGCAGTTTGATGACGGTTTACGTTCGGATTAAATATCTTCTCTGAATTATTTTAATTACATCTGTCATTAACGTAAACCATATGGGGCAATATGAACGTCGCATTTCTACTACCAACGTAAGTTTAGATCAGTATATCCAGATGAAGCTGCATGGTCAAGCGACATTCCACGATTGCATTGTGGGAATGTAAACATTGCGAACGTTACCGTGTCGCTGAAAACTTGTGAGTCGAATTGACACATTTTAACCGTCGTAAAACATAAACGTAATGTTTCCACCAGTGTTGTTAGCTGCGTGAAGCAACTGCAAACCTAGAAACGTGATGCAACGGAGTTGTTTACTGTAGGAGGCCGTACGAGGCGATGACAACTGACATGCATCGTGACGTCGCTTACATTGTGACGTAATGTAAAATGGCACGATTACGAGGGGGCAGACTAGAATGGCGCAATGACAGGATAACGTCATTCAATTGTTACGTCATCAAAAAACTATACCTTTATTGTCTGATAATGTTTGTTTTTTTCGATTGTTCTAACCGCTAGGCATCTTAGAACTTTAATTACATGCGACATTGCGTTGATATGAGCTACAACTCATATTCATAAGAAATGTCTGAGAAAAGAAGTAAAAAAGAACACGCGATCAACTATCAAAGTGGGTTGAGGGCTAAGGTGAACGTAGCGGCCAGAGTTTAACAGTCCGCATGAAGTAAGGGAATGCTCGGAAACTACTGAGACAATAACTGTATATCGTTGTAGGTAAATTGTATTTAAGTACGGTCTCTCTCTTTCTCTCATCTGGGGCGGTGGGGTAGCCTAGTGGGTAAAGCGTTGGCTCGTCACGCCGAAGGCCCGGGTTCGATTACCCACATGGGTACATTGTGTGAAGCCCATTTCTGGTGTCCCCCGCCGTGATATTGCTGGAATATTGCTAAACGCGGCGTAAAATCAAACTCACACACTCTTTCTCTAATCTTCACACTCCCCAATTCTTTCAATCCACAATCTATGTGTCTCCCCTCTGTCTCTCCCATCTCTGTCTCTCCCCTCTTTCTCCCCGCTCTCTATCCCTTCCTCTCCCGCTCTCAGTCTCCTCCATTCTCCTCTCTCTCTCTCTCTCTCTCTCTCTCAGTCGTATCTGTAACATCACCCTGTATCTGGATTGATGTGTCAGTAATTATCCTGCATTGACGCATTCATCCCTCAGCTCGTGATCAGAGTGTTATGCTCAGATATAAATTTCCGCGCTAGTTTGCTATTGAATATATTCGTATTGTCACCGCTTATTCCTACAATGGAGAGGCGTACAGAGTATTGACCAGTGAAACACGCAAGGCGACAGGTGTTCACTGGGTACTTGTTGAACGTGCGCTGACGGACAATAATTTAATTGAACGGAAGTGGTATCATTGAAATACCATTGATTTCAAAGGAGGCGACATATGACGAACATTGAAATTTATAACCCGGTAGAAGTTGTAATTTGATATGTTATTCAGTAGATTCTGTTATCGTTAATAACGAAAGCTGTTTAAACGTACAAGTAGTGGAGATTTACAAGCCGCTTCCATACTATTAAAAAAAGCCTAACAATATATATAGGCAAGAACATTGTACACAAGCACACTTCTACAAATATGGCTTGAAGATATATATATAGTCTTTATTCATGTGGATGTAGGCCATCGGCCCATGGTACAAGGTTATACATTGGCAGCCTTCAAGCTGTAGCGACGACGATTGTTAGCATAGAAGATAAACATGGCAAGATTTCTTAAAACAAGAGGAGTAGCATTACTCATCAGTCGATTAAATTTACACAAAGTTGGATGGGTGAAAACATCGACAGGGATAAAACGTTTACGTAGATCATCATAGGCAGTACAAATCAGTAAAAAGTGGTACTCATTTTCTACATAGTTACAGGAACACATTTCACACAGTCTTGAGTTTTTTGGTTATAACACTGGATCCTAGATACAGGTGACATATATATGAAACACTTGAAACCAAAATATTACCTTCGAAAATTTAAAATACAACCGTACAAGAACTTGTTCTACAAAAGGTTGTTGTAGTCCTTGGAACACGATATTTATAATGAAAAAAGGGTGTGGATACTCTCTCTCTCTCTCTCTCTCTCTCTCTCTCTCTCTCTCTCTCTCTCTCTCTCTCTCTCTCTCTCTCGTTAACAGGTGATGAATAATGAATGTTTTTCTTTGTTGAACTATGTTTTTTATCAATCAGTAGAATACTTTGAAAATAAGTAAACATACTAGGAAAATTCTTTGAATGAATCCCATCACATTTAATACATTTTATTCCAAGTTGAGTATATTAATGCAGACAAAAATACGAAATCAACCTTAGTGATTTAAAAAGTATATTCCAAATTTTGTAATATTATTTCTGAAAAAGAATCAGGTTATTTACGCCGCCGTATAGCCGTAACACTGTCACTCTTGAGAGATGTTAAGATTCTAGCGCCAGCCTAAATCTGTATTCACATATACACTCTTCAAAAACGTAGGCAATTATGAAATATAAATTTTTATTCCAAATATCTGAGCAAAGGTAATTATAAGCATTGACGGCAAAGACCATGAATATCTGTAAAACACCAAAACATAAACTAACGGGCAAAAGAAACGATACCAAGTCGAAATCACTGATATCACAAAACCACAAACCATCATTGTGAAAAAGGAAAGTGATTTTTAATAACAGGTGTATGGGCAACATGCATTAAGGTCGATCGATCTTTATTAACTTAATTTTATTCCTTGTCTCTGTATGAACTTAGTCTAACGTTCCTTGTAATCACAACTGGGAGACTGAAGGCAAGACATGGACAAATCATGGAGGTATTACACACTACTGATCCAAAGCATTAATTTTGAAATTTCACATTCAACACCTGTTGTCCTTGAAGACAGATAACTGTCCTAACATTTACTGCTATTCTTCAATATCGGCTTTAACATGTTCCAAGTTCATTCGATACATGCTCATGTGGCGGGGGAAAGTATTAAGAAGACAGTATTTTATGCTGCATTTAGCAATATTCCAGCATAGTCAAAACAGATAGATTCCAAGATACGTTGGGATTAAGTTCGAATTAAGTGTAAAAAGCGAAGTTTTGAACCCACGAGCCACACAATAGCGCTTAATTGTTTTTACGAAGGTTAAACGTAGTACTTAATAGTTTGAGGTACTTTACAGTACAAAAAAGTCAAATGTTATACATTGTATTTCTTATGAGGACTACGGTTTAGGTACAAAATTCTTTAATCCGGGCTGTTAATTACTGCTTCACCACTTTTACATACCTGCAAAGGGACATAACCGTCATGGTTCGCTCAGGATCTCAAGCACAAGCACTAACTACCATGGAGTTAGTGAGTGAGTCTGGTTTTACGCCGCTTTTAGCAATATTACAGCGGGGAGGCGCCAAGAGTGGACTTCACACATTGTACCCAGGGGAACTGAACCTGTTGTCAAACAGTATGTTTAGGCCCACTCATTTTTTAACATTTTTAATATTGGTCAGTGTTGCATCCAACCACCAGTAGCTGAAGTGATGACGTATATCTTGTTGAGAGATGACGTAGCTCAAGACCCAATGACCCTAGGTGACCCTGCTTACCCCAGCTTGGTGTGTTTTAAAATGTTGTAAATAGTATTGCTATGTTTGAATGCCAATTAACAATTTTGATTTAAATATGACTTGCATGTATGATGAACTTGTGCATGTGTACAAACGTATTTTCATCGCTCACTGACCAGAACGATGTTTTTAAGCGTAGTAACGTCAGAATTGGCGAATGAGTAGTAGTGAGTGAGTTTTGTTTTACGCAGCTTTTAGCAATATTCCAGCAACATCACGGCGGGAGACAGAAATGTGCTTCACATTAGTACCCATGTGGGGAATCGAACCCTGGTCTTCGGCGTGACGAGCGAACGCTTTAACCACTAGGCTACCCCACCACCCTTTATTGTTTATCAAATTCAGAAGAGATGTAATCGAATAGTAGTCCAAAACATGGTTTAAGATGTGAAACAGAAAACATATTGAAATCAGTATTCTTTATATTGCTTTAAACACGTTGAGGAAATGGTTGAGGGAGATATATATGTTAATAATTCGACGAACAGAGTATATTCATTAATTCATCATGTTCTTTTGCTTTGTCTGATTGTGTATGTTTAAATAATGTAGGAATGTTACATGTGATGAATTCTGTATTGTACTATGTTACTGTATTTGTGATTCCGTGATTAATGACAATATCTGATGAGTTGTGTGTGATTTTCCAACAGGTCACCCCTCAAAACTGTACAACAGCTCAACACACGAAGGAGATGATGATTGACGTCCAACCCAATACATGGTGGCAGTCAAAAACATGGTCAATTGGCCAGTACGAATCTACGTTCCCTGACCACCAGTACCCGGTCAACGTCACCTTGTCCTTCAACAAGACGTACCGAATGGCGGCCAATTTGACCTTGATCTTCAACTCTGGACGTCCCCAGGAGATGGTCATTTACAAGTCTATGGACAATGGTGCCACTTGGGTGCCTCTCCAGTACTATGCCAGAGACTGTGGCAAGGAGTACCCCAACATCCCCAACCGCTATCGGCGCTGACAACTTGACGGCGGTGATCTGTGCGGAAGCGTACAGCAAAGACACCGGAAACCCGAAGCCTGGCGGGAAGGTCGACTTTCCAGGTCCGGGTGAAAGGATTAAGGTTAAGACCCCGGACGATGCAATGTATTATGCTGAGCTGGAGAATATCAAGAGATTCTTCGAGTTCACAGACATTCGTATACTACTGTTATACCCCGCCACTGATTACAAGGAAGCAAGTAGAAACATGATCGACTTCCTCCGATACTACTATGCAATCTCGGACATTACCGTCAGGGCAACGTGAGTATACACCGATGATGATGATGATAAATGAGTGAGTTTAGTTTTACGCCGCTTTTACAAATATTCCATCAATATCATGGCGGGGGACACCAGAAATGGGCTTCACACAATATACCCATGTGGAGCATCGAACCTGGGCCTTCGGCGTGACGAGCGTACACGTTAACCACCAGGCTACCCCACTGCCCCCTATGAGTGAGTGAGGTAGTTTAGTTTTACGCCGCACTCAGCAAGATTCCAGCTATATGGCGGCCGCCCCCTATGATGATAATGATAATGATGATGAGTGAGTGAGCACTCAGCAATAATCCAGCTATATGGCGGCGATCAGTAAGTTATCTGGACCAGATAATCCAGTGATCAACAGCATGAGCATCGATCTACCGAATAAGGATACGCTGACATGTGTCAACCAGATCAGCGAGCCTGACCACCCGATCCCGTTAGTCGCCTCTTACGACTAGCATGTGTTACTGGAGATAAATTTTAACCCAGATCTTCACGGGTGACGACGACGAAGACGACGACGACGACGACGATGATGATGGTGATGGTGATGATGATGATGATGATGATGATGATGATGATGAACAAGCGGGATAGTTCTATGTATACAACTTCTTTATAACAATATATGCGACGTTTCAATGTAGAGGCTAAAGTCGCATATATTGTAAATTAAATTAAGAAGTTGTATATCCACGGCACTATCCCCCTTGTTGATCACACCGACTCCAAATTGCCACACAAAGAACAAGTCATGATGATGATGATTTGGAGATTTTACGTGCGCTTTTAGAGATAATGGAGTCTGTATTGGTTTAGTACATTAGTGTCATCTCGTACACCAATGGATGAAGAAGAATGTCGAAAGCTAACATTTGTAGTTTTCAGACTGGAATTCTAATATTTGCGTTTTTCTATAAAAGGTTCTCTAGAATGTACACATCTCAAAAGTGACGCGACGCAAGTATTCCAAAGAACCTGTCGTTAAACAATATATTACTGACATTTGTACTTTAAATCTCCAAACCAGAACTGAGCCCGAAATATCCACCGAATATATGTTTTAAAATACACAGAACTAAATGTATAGGGAAATTTTATTCGTCTGTGTTCCTTGTGTAATTTTGTATGTTTCTGTTATATACAAATTTATATTTAAGATGATTTTATTTCTGGTACTAAATGTCAGTCTAGTGATACCGGAAGAGCGGGTTTACCATTGGTGCTGCTACCTATACCTCATCCAAACATTGGAATGATGGTGAATCTGTCTTGGAGGTATTGGAAACCTAATGTGACCGGCTTGAGGGGTTTGACAGTATGTCTTGAAATAACTTGATGACGAAATCTGATTGGCATAATACTATTTTGTTTTCATCGCCAGTTGTTCCTGCAACTTGCACGCGGCCTCCTGCATGTCCACCCTGAACGGCGACACCGTCTGTGAGTGTCAGCACAACACAGCCGGGAAGGACTGCGAACGATGTTTGCCTCTCTATAACAACAAACCATGGCGGGAGGGCAGCTTCCTTCCAGCACGAGTAGGCACTGCGAATGCGTGTGAAAGTAAGTACATGCTTGAGACCAGTTTCAACAGCAGTAAATTGTCTGTCAACACTTTTCTTGAAAGTGAGTCAGTTTAGCTCAACGTCGCTTTTTAGCAACATTCCACCAATATCAAGGTATAAAAAATGTTGCACAGGGTTTTTAAATATATCATCACTTAATATGATCACTAACTTATCACTTTAGTTCGTAAGGTGAGGACCGCCTCCGTGGTGTAGTGCTTAGAGCGTCCGCCCGGAGAGCGGAAGGTCGCGGGTTCGATGCCCGACCGCGTCATACCAAAAGACGTTAAAATATGGTACTTGTTGGTCCCTGCCTGGCGCTCGGCATTAATGGGTACAACAAGGACTTGTCGGCTCGGAGTCAGTATAATGTGTCTGAGTGGGGTATTCATGCTTCACTGCGGCATGGTATCTCAGTGGGCTAGCACTATAAAACCAGCTTAAGTCTGGTCTAGTACAAGCAGCCGCACATACACATACACACGCATGCACGTCGTCATATAAGCGAAATATTCTCAAGCACGACGTAAAACCCAATTTCACCTCACCTCCCCTCGTAAGGTGAGAAAGAATTGAAAACAGTGAAGAATAATCGTTGGCAAACATTCTTCATTTATAAACACCTGGATTGTTTTAATTGTCAAAGTATTTTGTAGAGCCGGCAGTATAAAACACACTGTCTTTGTTTTGTCTGTGCATCAGTAAACCAATGCAAACTGTAAACCCTTGCCCTATAGCCTTAAGTCGTTTAAGAATAGGAATATCTTTTGAATAATATGTATAAATGAATACAATAGAAGTGAAAGATAATAAAAGTAACTTTACACGGTGTTTGAAATTGAATATGATATTGTGCGTGTGAGTCCTTTCAGCCTAATTCTGGCACCTGTCTGTCTTTGGTTAAGTTGGTTGTTTAACGCCGCACTCTGCACTATTCCAGCCATATGCTGGCGGTTAGTGTCGGGAATTGGTTGTAATGTCATAACTGATTATTAGTTGATTACAGCCTAAACTGTAGCAGCCAGGCGAGCTGGTAGTGCTTATGAAATGTATATTTAATAACAGACAAAAACAACCTTTTAGAACTAGTTTTCATTCCAAAAAGTCTTTCAAAATAGTTTGTGTTCGATTATGAGAAAATGTGATCGATTACTTGGTCTTTTGGCCACTGCGACCAGTCTTCGCTTAGTTCAATTAATTGGAACACCACAAGTTGTTGGTTCAGTACTAACGAACGCCGGTTTACCATCAGAATGTGAATGTAACGACCACGCCCTCAGCTGCACCTTCAACTCTACGCTGAACTACGGCAAATGCGACAACTGCCTCCACAACACGACGGGAATGATGTGTGAGGAATGCCTGGACACCTTCTACCCAAATGTTGCTCTACCCCTAAACGACACCAACGTCTGCCCACGTAAGTAGTAGGTAGTTACAGAAGGTGTATTGAATAAATTATGCCTGTGACAGTGGGTATACGCGGTACGGCTGATGTATGGAGAGGGGTACTGTAATTATATGGACACGGGTATAATGGGTATATGGACACAGTTATAGTGGGTATATGGACACGGGTATAATGGGTATATGGACACGGGTATAGTGGGTATATGGACACGGGTATAGTGGGTATATGGACACAGGTATAGTAGGTATATGGACACGGGTATAGTGGGTATATGGACACAGTGGGTATAGTGGGTATATGGACACAGGTATAGTAGGTATATGGACACAGGCATTGTGGGTATATGGACACAGGTATAGTGGGTATATGGACACGGGTATAGTAGGTATATGGACACAGGCATTGTGGGTATATGGACACAGGTATAGTGGGTATATGGACACAGGTATAGTAGGTATATGGACACATGTATAGTTCACGGGTTTCTCTAATTACAGCGTGCGACTGTGAGCGCGACGGTCTGTTGAACCCTGCTGACACAAAGTGTCAGAAAAACAGAACCCAGCCGAACATCGGTCAGTGCACGTGCAAGGCCAACGTGACCGGTCGTCGCTGTGACCAGTGCCAGCCCCAGTACTACGGCCTCTTGCTGGCCGAATCTCCGGGCACCTGTAAACGTAAGGATCCAACAAAAAAAGGATTTACCGTGAACAAAACACTGATTGATCATAAACAAAATATATCATTTTATCAGGTGATGATTTCAACTCTGCTGATGACACTCGAGAGAACGATATAGACAAATATTAAAATTTCATCATGTAATGATTTCATATGCTGCGGCAGCAAAAGCAAACGCTACTGATAATTAACACGCTATTTTGTGATGATTTCAGCTTGTGCCTGCAACACGAAGGGGACACAAAACAACAGCAACATCTGTGACAGCAGTAACGGCCAGTGCCCCTGCAAAACGTCAATCGAGGGGCGACCCTGTGACAAATGTAAAGCCGGCTACTTTCAGTTTCCAGCCCTCTCCAGTGAGGTAAGTAGTGACGTCAGATGGCGGGAGAACATACACCACCACCAATCATGATCATGACATGTCGAGTGTGTTTCTTGGCCATAGAAAACAATAACACCCATTGTCTGATTGAAGAAATCGCTCAAACAACGTTTTGTGATTATAATACTAGAGTTTTGGTTATAAATGTTAAATACATGGCCTTCAAGATGTTAAAACAAAAAGTCTTGGGTTTTAAAATGTTTGTTAAATATTTTGTATTTTCCCAGAATGAGCACATATAATTATCAGAAATCTTTTGCATCTTGGCATAATTGGCGAGGACAAACTGTAGAAACTACGAGTTCAGAACTTTCCATCCACCATGTTGTTATTCACGTATTGTGTAAAGAGCTGTTTCCTAGTCGTTGGCAGCTCTAGCCATTTGATCCACTTATATTCCTCGGTTTGATATTGCGAGAATATTTATAAATGCATCAAGAGACTATGAATCAAGAGGGAATTTATTCATTATGTCTAATAATCATTACACATACGCTTAAAAGTTGTGTGGACACGTATGCTTAATATCTACACTGATAAGAATAGTTTTATTTATGAACAATCATATGATATGGACAATCCTGATTACATTTACTATTACCTTTGGGTAGAAAATGGTCTTACAAAGAAAGTGATCTTGGTGAAAAAGCTTAAATTGTACCATTTGTTTCAGGAATGTCGAAGTTGTGCTTGTGATCCCGGTGGGTCGACGACGATGTCATGTGATGATTTTGGAATGTGTACTTGTGTCCCCCATGTCACCGGCACAAAGTGTGAGCAGGCCGAACGTTACTTCTTCGTTCCATCTCTGGACGAGTTCATTCTCCAGCCAGAGGGGGGCACGTGCAGCATAGATGGGGATCTGTGGACTCCCCTCAAACCATTTGATGGAACCACCTTCGCCACCTGTCCGCCAAGCGGCGAAAAGGTCGTGGAATTCAAATACCTAGGCGTTAATGAGCAGTTCAACGTCACATGGTAAGTTTTTGATACACGCGTATATTATCATCAAACAGTGGTTGTTTAGAATGCAGGTTAATGTGGCATTCGTAGGTACCATCTTGTGTAGTAGTAGTAGTAGTAATAGTAGTAGTAGTAGTAGTAGTAGTAGTAGTAGTAGTAGTAGTAGTAGCAGTAGCAATATGACAGCATGTGTGGCGCCTATTTCTGGTGTCCCCGCAGTGATATTGCTGGAATATTGCTAAAAGCTAAAACACAAACCCAACCCTCGTGCCAGTTTCATGTTCTTCTTCGGCATGATGCCGACAGTAAATGTTTTGATAATGGTAATATTTGGTAATGGCGCTAAAGAGCTAACCATGATATTCGTGGCAAATCTTTGACTTCATCCTGTCTGCGAATCTTCTCATCCACTCTGCAAAGGTTTACATGACCAAGGCGGACAATCTGCGAACATGTTCTAGGTCCAAGGTGGCACTGGATGAGGTCAGGTTCCTGGCGCTGGAGATTATATATAGTTCTGCTCTTTAAATTTCAGGCCATACCAAGTCGGCGTTCGATATTCTCTGGGAGGCGTGACGGCGCGAGTTGGTGCCAGACTGGAACTCACTGCCACCGGAAATACACAGCAGATAACGGCAGGATCATGTGGAATAACGTTTGGACCTGTCGCTACCTTAACAATGAACCTCGAACCTGGTGAGTGAGACTGGGGATCTCCGTGGGGGCTCAGCCCTTGTATTGTGAGGTCGATATGTGGTATTTATATGTTGGTATACCAGGAAAGAAATCTCGAATCTTTTCGAAACGCAATCTGAGTGGATATCGCGTTTTCATCACAAGGAGAGAACTCGTGTTGTACACGGGATGAAGCCTGGTTTCCTGGGTATGCTGCGCTGACGCTACCCTGACCCGGCCATGACTGCCTCGACACAAACAAACATGGCGGACACGACATTATGGTTACACGAAACCAAATATCTTCCCACTGACTTCTGGAATGACGTATTATTTAAAAAAAATACTAACTACCGTAAGCCCCCCAACAGCTCTGACTTGTACACGTGTGCTCTGTCTGGCCTTAAATTCAGCAAAACAAAACAACCCTATACTTTGTTAACCAGCTCGTTTTCCGAGTGCCGGAAACAAAAGAGACCAACCACGGTTCAGCACAAAATGTCACCAACTGAGACATATATGGTTATATTCAGCATAAGTTATTGTGTTAAAATGACATCAGTAAATATTGAATAAAACATGTCAACTTTCTTTACTCGATGGAACTGCAGTAATTTGAATAAACTCCAAAATATGACTCAAATCGTCCAATCACAGCTGCCAGATGATTCAATCTGCATTGAAAACTGCTCGTACAACGACTGACTCTGGTTTCTGGTATTTCCATTATTGATGTATAAATATATACATGTACGTCACGAACATGACGCCCATTGTTCATGAAGAAAAAAAATATTCTTGACTCGAAAGTCGTCGCCACATTGGCAAAATGTTAACAAAGACACCCGACTAACAACAGAGATATGTGTCAACTCGCCATTGTCACATAATAAATGCAATTGAGCGGCCATATTAACAAAATATCGTTCGCATCTTTATCTTAGCCAATAATGATACCGCAAATTTCATCGAATGTAACCTATTCTCTCTATTATTGGTACATGAAGGATGAGGACTATTTTTATGGATATACAACTTCTTTGTTCTGTATAGGCGACGTTTGACATAGATTCTAATGTCGTTGTCAAGCAAGTGATGTATAGGCGACGTTTCGACATAGATTCTAACGTCGTTGTCAAGCAAGTGATCCACTTGCTTGAATACGACATTAGAGTCACTGAGTAAAAAAAGAAACTTCACAAAATGTAATTTGAAAAATAATGAATAATTTTTTCTCTGATGATACATCTATGTATCCGAAATGGGATCCCTATCTTTCGACTCTAGAAAAACGATAGCAAAACCCACTCAAACCCATCCATTCGTCGTGCAAATGACGTTAGTGCCAAATCAGGTCCTAGGTCACCTACGTGACAGATTTCTGCCGGCTACACGAACCAGGGCTGAGGTGTTTAGAGGTCGACTGTCCTCACAGACCATTCGAAATCGGTTGCGGGATGCCAATCTCCATTCTCGACGTCCATATCGTGGGCCAATATTGACGCCGTTTCATCAACGTCAACGTCTGCTGTGGGCCCAACGTCACCTCCGATCGACCCAGAGAGACTGGAATCGAGTCGTCTTTAGCGATGAATCCAGGTTTACCCTCAGATTCGCGGACGGCAGGCATAGAGTCTGGAGACGACGTCGTGAACGGTATGCCCAATGTTGTGTAGAGGAAGTCAACAGATTCGGGGGCGGAAGTTGCATGGTGTGGGGTGCTTTCTGTGGGAATAACCGTTCCCGACTACTGGTCATCCGTGAAAACCTCACAGCTGCTGCTTACCGCGACCAGGTGCTCACCCCTGAACTCGTTCCTTTCATGGCGGCTCATGGCCAAGGTCTACAGTTCCAGCATGATAATGCTCGGCCGCATACCGCGATGTTGACACGAAATTTCCTTTAAAACGCTGGAATCAACGTCATGGACTGGCCATCGAGGTCCCCTGACCTTAATCCAATAGAGCACGTTTGGGATGCACTTGGGAGAAGGCTTCGTGGTCTTAGGAACCAACCTCAGAATTTGCAGGAACTTGGCGCTGCCTTGCAAGAGCAATGGCGCAGAATCCCCAACCACGTGTTCACAAGCATCAGGCAGTCGATGAGGAGACGGTGTTTGGCAGTGGTGAATGCTCGGGGCGGCCATACACGATATTGAACTGAGAAATTTCACATTTTTATTCTTGTGACTTGACATTCTGTATACCCATGTTTTGGAACGGCGGTGTAGCCTAATGGAACTGATTATGGCACTGTCAGTGTATCGGGTACATCACACAGATCCCAGCAATGAAATAATAACAATTTAACCATCTTACCATCTCTTGTTCTTTTATAGTGCCCTGAAGAAAGAATGTGAAGTTTCTTTTTTGACTCAGTATATGTCGAAACATCGCCTATACAGAATAAAGAAGTTGTATATCCATAAAAATAGTCGTCATCCTTCATTTACCCAGGTTCTAGAATGCTAATCAAAGAAGTCATTGGTATATGCTTATAGAAGATGGAACGTCCGCAAAACGACAAGAAAATACCAATTTGGATCGGTAATAATAATAATAATCCGTCATCGGTTCTTATATTTGGCCTTTGGATATTTATTCACATGAATAGTCTTTGCTTTTGTTATTATATTACAAAACTAATATTTTACGGCTTTTTCACCCTAAACATACTTTAAATTTACAGATTAAAGACAAGGAAAATAAGTAAAGGGCCATTGGAAATGTCAACGTTTCTTTGCCAGACACTAAAAGAGATTCAAGTTGACAGAGCTCCTTCTGTCTTTACGACTTCCTATCTTAAAAATGCTCCGTGATTTAAACTGTCTGGCACGCAATTGTATCATTTAAATACTGTTCAACCCACCTCACTAAGTACACACTGTCTGGCCATTCCAGTCAATGTTAAATCGTACCTTATTCACTCTATCGTCACTATTGCAGGTCAGTCCACTGCAGTGATGGCAAGCCCACCCGTGACCATTGACAGGAGATGCGCTTACACCCTGAAGCTGACTCTCCCAGACCACGTGAACGGCACTGACCCCACCCTCATCGACTCCCTCATCTTTCTGCCCTCCCTCAACGACAGCGCACAAGCGTTCAGAATCACGGCAGAAAGTAGTAAGTCGTTATGGTTCCCAATACCAACATCTATTCATCTGTAGTTAAGTCAAGTTGTTTATTTGTATGTATGAAGGCCATTGGCCTATATACCAATAAGCAATAGTTCTCTGTAACAATAAGCAATAGGTCGTAACTCGTCAAAAATAGGTAAAACATGTAAACGATGGTCATAGCTTGAAAGCAATAGTGCACATCTGTACATGTTGTTCGTACTTTGAATATTTCATGCCTATTAACAGTAGTTTACCCTGTAATCGGGTGGTCAGGCTCCCTGACTTGTTGACACATGTCATTGTATCCCAATTGCGTAGAACGATGCTCATGCTGTTGATCACTGGAATGTCTGGTCCAGATGCAGCGTTAAACAACAAACAAACAAAACAAAAGTTCACCCTGTAAAAACATGTCCTGTCTGCAATACAATAGTTCCTGTCTGCAATACAATACTTCCTGTCTGCAATACAATACTTCCTGTCTGCAATACAATAGTTCCTGTCTGCAATACAATACTTCTTGTCTGCAATACAATAGTTCCTGTCTGCAATACAATACTTCTTGTCTGCAATACAATAGTTCCTGTCTGCAATACAATACTTCTTGTCTGCAATACAATAGTTCCTGTCCGCAATACAATACTTCTTGTCTGCAATACAATAGTTCCTGTCTGCAATACAATAGTTCCTGTCTGCAATACAATACTTCTTGTCTGCAATACAATAGTTCCTGTCTGCAATACAATACTTCTTGTCTGCAATACAATAGTTCCTGTCTGCAATACAATACTTCTTGTCTGCAATACAATAGTTCCTGTCTGCAATACAATACTTCTTGTCTGCAATACAATAGTTCCTGTCTGCAATACAATACTTCTTGTCTGCAATACAATAGTTCCTGTCTGCAATACAATACTTCTTGTCTGCAATACAATAGTTCCTGTCTGCAATACAATACTTCTTGTCTGCAATACAATAGTTCTTGTCTGCATACAATAGTTCCTGTCTGCAATACAATACTTCTTGTCTGCAATACAATAGTTCCTGTCTGCAATACAATACTTCTTGTCTGCAATACAATAGTTCTTGTCTGCATACAATAGTTCTTGTCTGCAATACAATAGTTCTTGTCTGCAATACAATAGTTCTTGTCTGCAATACAATAGTTCTTGTCTGCATACAATAGTTCTTGTCTGCAATACAATAGTTCTTGTCTGCCTACAATAGTTCTTGTCTGCAATACAATAGTTCTTGTCTGCAATACAATAGTTCTTGTCTGCAATACAATAGTTCTTGTCTGCAATACAATAGTTCTTGTCTGCATACAATAGTTCTTGTCTGCAATACAATAGTTCTTGTCTGCATACAATAGTTCTTGTCTGCAATACAATAGTTCTTGTCTGCAATACAATAGTTCCTGTCTGCAATACAATAGTTCTTGTCTGCAATACAATAGTTCTTGTCTGCATACAATAGTTCTTGTCTGCATACAATAGTTCTTGTCTGCAATACAATTGTTCTTGTCTGCATACAATAGTTCTTGTCTGCATACAATAATTCTTGTCTGCAATACAATAGTTCCTGTCTGCAATACAATACTTCTTGTCTGCAATACAATAGTTCTTGTCTGCATACAATAGTTCTTGTCTGCAATACAATAGTTCTTGTCTGCATACAATAGTTCTTGTCTGCAATACAATAGTTCTTGTCTGCATACAATGGGTCATACCTATAAACAATAGTACATACTTGTAGACAATAGTACATACCTGTAGACAATAGTACATACCTATAAACAAGAGTACATACCTGTAGACAATAGTACATACCTGTAGACAATAGTACATACCTGTAGACAATAGTACATACCTATAAGCAATAGTACATACCTGTAAACAATAGTACATACCTGTAAACAATAGTACATACCTGTAGACAATATTAAATACCTGTAGACTTACCTGTAGACAATAGTACAATAGTACATACCTATAAACAAGAGTACATACCTGTAGACAATAGTACATACCTGTAGACAATAGTACATACCTGTAGACAATAGTACATACCTATAAACAAGAGTACATACCTGTAGACAATAGTACATACCTGTAGACAATAGTACATACCTGTAGACAATAGTACATACCTGTAGACAACTAGTTCGTAGTGTGTCAACAATAATGCATACTTGTCAGTTATAGTTCATGATTAGTTCATACCTGTTCATGACTGTAAACAATATGTCATGACTGTATAGAATTGATTATGTCTGATATTACCTATCATAATTATTGGTGCCATGCTATAGTTGTAATACTGACTCCAGACAGCAGCTTTATTGCACTATTCGCCAGGATATCATTCTCATGTTCTGATATATTCTTCCACAGGCTCCTCTGTTTCACTATTCGCCAGGATATCATTCTCATGTTGATATATTCTTCCACAGGATCTGATGTCTCACTATTCGCCAGGATATTATTCTCATGTTGTGATATATTCTCCACAGGCTCCTCTGTTTCACTATTCGCCAGGATATCATTCTCATGTTCTGATATTTTCTTCCACAGGCTCCGCTGTTTCACTGTTCGCCAAGATATCATTCTCATGTTCTGATATTTTCTTCCACAGGCTCCGCTGTTTCACTATTCGCTTGGATATCATTCTCATGTTCTGATATATTCTTCCACAGACTCTGATGTCTCACTATTCGCCAGGATATCATTCTCATGTTGTGATATATTCTCCCCAGGCTCCGCTGCCTCACAATACACGAGCACCTGCATGGGTCAGTTGGCAGCGCTATTGTCTCGCGAGACCGCCATCAGAGACACCCCGTGCAGTAAGGTGTTGTACACCGTGTCGGCAGAGGTCTACAAGGAAGGGAAAGGTAGGTGCTGGCTTCTGAATCTGACTTCTACTCCGACAGACAGATTTACAGCCGATACCAGGAGCACGGCCGACCCAGCTCTCTAAGGAGCCAAGCATGCGTTCCCTAGACATGCCAGAAACCCACGGTGTCGATTGTTCGAATCTTAGATTCACCGGATTATGATTGTGCCCCTAGGCTTCACTTCCGGCTTTAGGACCACTCTCGGGATACATTGAAATACTGTCCCCAAAAGCGTTGATCCAAATTCACTGACTCACCCAGTCTGATTGGTTCGTGCATCCAAATACTATCTGCCCTACTTATTATGAAGCGGGATAAAGTGAAATTATCGACTCTAACGAACTGAATTAAATTGAAAATCATGGCTGTTGTCTTATATACACATGGACAAAATATTGCAACACTTCATATGTTTCATAGTATCAAGGGTCAAAGCAACCATACAGACAAGCATGATTATAACATTAATGTCAATGGCTTTATGGGGGTTAAAAATCAGTTGTTGCGGTACTTTCTTCCTAATGTATAATTAATATTCCACTTGAATCCCTTTATTTGCGTTGTTAGGATCATTTTCTTAATAACAGTCGAACACTTTTGTAAGGTATTTCAACGGGGATTTGTATTTTTCTGATGATGATGTTGGCTTTTTCATAAGCTTTCGTTAAAACCATTCTGAACTATTTCGTCTCCTCAGTCAAATGATATATTTTGCAGCATGTCAATGCAGCCCTGTTGGAACGCTTGATACCACGTGTGAAAATGGTCAATGCGATTGCGCCCCTCTTGGTGGTCAGTGCACGTGCAAGCCGGGGGTTGGAGGACGCCGCTGTGACGTCTGTATGCCCGGCTACTACAATCTCTCCTCCAGTGGATGCACAGGTGAGTATTCCTCCATGTTTTTGTGAATTCAGAGCACAATATGACACTCAACGTTTGCTTTGAGAAGTCAGTGTAAACTCCGACAGTACCGACCTAAGTGGAAGAAGGAATCTCCGTCAGTCTCAGCAATGGTGATCAACGTAATTGTGTCAATGATTAAAAATCACACTTACCATTCCTTCTCGAAATCTGTCAAACGAAACGTCTGAAAACTCAGTACACGGCCCGAGTAAACCTTTATGAAAGCAAATGGGCCGTGTTTGAATCGTGTTAAGTCTAACATCTTCCCTGGTAACATATAAACACGTCTGTCAAAGCCCAGTGGTAAAGCCGGTGTTCTTTTTGTAACGAACGCCGTGATATTGCGGGAATAAATCTAAAGGCGGTGTAATACCACACTCGTTCACTCATCCTTTGCAGCGCAGGGGCGGTGGGGTAGCCTTGTGGTTAAAGCGTTCGCTCGTCACGCCTAAGACCCGGGTTGGATTCCCCACATGGGTACAATGTGTGAAGCCCATTTCTGGTGTCCCCCGCCGAGATATTGCTGTAATATTGGCAAAAGCTGTTCATTAGCCTTTCAGTAGTCTTCCGCCATGTACCAAGATACGATTCAGGTGTTCTTCCGACCAGTGGAACACTTATTGTAGGAGGCGACTCACAGGCATGCACACCCTCACGCACACGCACATGCACACATGATCTCAGACAAAACGCGTCTCCTACATGTCTGAAGACAGTTTTGCATCTTCCAGCTTCGACTTGAAAATAACTAAAATGTAGTTTGAGTGTGTTTATTTAGTTACTTATTCACAACTGTTAATTATACCAATGAGGCAAGTTTTAATAAGTCGTATTTTGCTCTGAATTCATAAAAATATTTTTAAAATCTATGTTTTAGTAGCTATAGAATAGTGTTTTACGATAGGATAGATATTTATGTGTCATTTTACTACAATTTTCTATTTGAAACTTCTCAAAATGGTGTACGTTTTTTGTGATTTTCCTCATTTTTGACATCCATTTCTTGTCATATTCTCTTCGACTGTTGTACGTCTGCATGTTTTCACTGGTAGAGGGGATTAAGAATATACTTGAACGTCATTTCGACTTTTTTCTTGTTTTGGGATTAAAATGTAATAAAAAAGAACATTCCGGCAAAATATTTCATTCCGAGGATCGTCACCTGAACAGAAGATGAAGACATCGTGGTTTTATTGACGCAAGTAAGTTTAAATCATATACTCATCCTCAGTAATCAGGGGTGTTTTAAGTTCTTGTTCTAACTAATGTCTCAATTCATAAGGTTCATTGATAAACAGGGTGTTGGGGTGGCCTTGTGGTTAAAGCGTTCGCTCGTCACGCCGAAGACCCGGGTTCGATTCCCCATATGGGTACAATGTGTGAGGCCGACTTCTGGTGTCCCCTGCCGTGATGTTGCTGGAATATTGCTAAAAGCAGGGTAAAACTAAACTCACTCACTATTTTAAAAATATACTAGGCACATAAAGAAACTGTGCATACAAAAATTTAAAATCTAAATTTATCAAACCTGTGTAGACACATAAGGATTTAAACTCAGAGATTAGTGCATGCACGTGCCACGTTCCGTGACGGCAGTGGGTTCGTCCTTGAGACGTGCAATACGTTGTTGCACGTGCATTCCGGGAAAGAGAAACAGAGTAAATGAATGCCACACAATACTGTCACTTTGGAAAGCTCAACCCCTGCCCTTGCGATCATTCAAAAAATTAAACGGCTATTGAAACGCATAGCATGCCAAGGCTCACGTCTGCACAACATCATGAGGCCATTCGGATGGTCTGTGGCGGAATGTCTCAACGACAAGTGGCTGCACATTTCCACTGCCACCGGAACACCATTTCTGCACTGGTGAGACGCTACCAGAACACAAATGACGTCATCGATCGGCCACGTTCTGGACGTCCACGTGTAACAACGCCAAGACAGGACAGATGGATAAGGGTGACCCATCTGCGCCACAGGTTTCAGACTGCAGTGATGACTGCCCGAACCATCCCAGGACTTCGCCGTATCCACCCCAACACAGTTCGACAACGTTTACGTCATCACGGGATCAGACCACGACGTCCCGCCATACGGCCTATCCTGACACAACGTCATCGACAAGCTCGCCGAATGTGGTGCCGAAATTATGTCCGCAGACCCTTGTTTTGGTGGAGAAATGTTGTTTTTTACAGACGAGTCCAGGTTTAACATTTCCCATAGTGATGGACGTCAACGTGCCTATAGACGCGTGGGAGAACGTTATGCACAGGCCTATGTCTTGGAGAGGAATCGCTTTGGTGGTGGTTCCGTGATGATTTGAGGTGGAATAACAGCACGCCAAAGAACTCCTTTGGTGATTGTTCAGGACAACTTAACTGGTGTGGGCTACAGGGATCAGATTCTTCGACCTGTGGCAATTCCTTTTCTGCAACGTCATGGTTAACATTCCAACAGGACAATGCCCGCCCTCATACGGCAAGGGTTGCTATGGATTTCTTGCAACACCACAGCGTTGACTTACTGCCTTGGCCTGCAAATTCACCGGATCTCTCCCCGATAGAGCATGTTTGGGACGAGATGGATCGACGTCTACGCCGTCTTCCTCATCCGCCGGATAACGTCCTTGACCTTGCAACAGAACTTGAGAGAATCTGGCTTGACATCCCACAAGCCTTCCTTGCACGTTTGATAGGCTCTATGCGTCGTCGATGCACTGCTGTTCTCAATGCCGATGGTGGACATACCCGTTATTGAGCTTGTGACATGGTCGTTTGACCCCTGTCCCGCTTGTGGACTCGTGACGTCATTGTGATTGACTTTTCAATTGAAATTCTCCCGACTTGTTATGGTCTCATGATCCCCCCATTAAAGTTTATATGTACCTTTGACGTTGTTATCGTACTTATCAACTGGGATAATATTTTGACAATGCACAGTTTCTTTATGTGGCTAGTATACTTTAAAAATAGTGTACGGTAGATACTTTTGCACGGATACGCTGTGCCAACACGTGCTGGTAGGAAGCTGCCCTCCCGCCATTGTTTGTGTTGTAGACAAATACTGTCATTTGTTGTAGATCGCGAAGTGCGACTAGAAAACAAAAAACCTTACACGTAACCAAGGGAGGTAACTCTATTATTGTTTTTGCACGAGAAAAGCGCCGACAACGTGTCGGGTGTCTGTCTACAAAACCTTATGCAGTTATAACTTCAGTAAAATTGAGTTGTTAAAGATATTCGGATATGTTATGTTATGGCTGTCATTGATATTTGTGTGGTATTCTTATGGTGCGTTTACTTATCTTGCAGTAAAGCGTTTGTTACAAGGCAGTAGACTACATGACTGTAAAGACCATTAGCCTGAATAAATAAAAACAACAAGATAACGGACGCATTTTCATTTATTGTCAGACAACCACATTAGTTATTAACAAACACTCACTAATCAGCCACAGTTGTGCATGTCCAGTCATGTTTCGGAATTTGTTTGAGATGTGGCAAGATGACACGGTTCTATAACAAAGCTTCAATAATAATTATGCGGAGAGCACCCCTGTCAACAAGTACACTGAACTCCAGAAATGTTTGGAAACTTTAAATTCATATATTTAAAGTAAACTTCCCCTAAAACAGTAATCATGCTTGTTGTTAATGCGAACGATTTCCCGTGTTTATAGTGTGTGGAGTTGCCTCCCTTTGCTGTAAGGATTTGCTAATACATTATATGTACCATGATCTTCACGATCCGCTGACACCGAGCCATATAATCCCCATTTATCATGTATCGAGTTATTCAGTTGTGTTAAGACGCCGCATAAGCAAGATAAATTGTTTATGGCGAACAAAATGAGAAACATGGAAATCAATTCAAGTCATATGCGTTTACCGCTTTGTTGAACGTTCATGTACAGGGAGGGGCGGTGGGGTAGCCTAATGGTTAAAGCGTTGGCTCGTCACGCCGAAGACCCGGGTTCGAATCCCCACATGGGCACAATGTGTGAAGCCCATTTCTGGTGTCCCCGCCGTGATGTTGCTGGAATATTGCTAAAAGCGGCGTAAAACCAAACTCAGTCAGTCAGTCAGTCATGTACAGGGGTCGTGGCGACACACCTTATCAGGGTAAATCTGAGACTGGGTGTAGATAAACAAGTAAAGCAACTATATACGAATATGTTGTACGTCACATAAGGCACAGGTTTCTTTCTCTTTTCTACAGAATGTCCGTTAAGGCCCTGTCCAGAGTTAGCTCCCCCTACATCTGCAACACTCCAGTCAAAGACAGGACCTTTTTCAGACACGCCTGACACCACCGGCTTGTTTATCGCACTGGGACTTACACTGTGCGCCGTCTTTCTTGCATGTATAGCCTTTCTGTGGTTACATCCTGGGTTTATAACACGCCATATCACCTGTTTGAAAAAGCACCCTGAGAGGAGGAAGAACATCCGGGTTATCAACAAAGGTCCCGGGGGTAATCTTGGGTCACATGACCCGCGAAACCACACCCACAAGGAAATTAACGATCGTAAAGTAACATGGATTTCTGCAGGTAACACCAATATGGGTTATTCCCCTTCGCCGTCAGATACAAGGTCGGATTCAGAGTATGACGAAATACCTGCGTTTTTCTTCGCTCAAGGGACACAACTCAGTGATGGACAGCCCGAAGCGAGGAGTATAGTGCACGGTGATTATTCTAATGGAGTATCAACGACAGAGGACTCGGAGACGGGAACGTGTAACGCAGAGACGTTGCCATCCGATATCATCCCTCCTCCGCCATCTTTTGACACATTCAAGTCCGATAACCCAATAACACTTCCGGTTATAACCGTATCAAAGCCATCAGCTCCAAGCAAACCGAAGCGAAAGAAACTTAAGAGTATTAAACCGGTGAAACTCGCCGACGACAATCAAAACAATGTTGACGATTACAACACAGCTGTCGATGACAATTGTTTCAACGAGAATCTTCTGCAACAGAATACCATGAACTATGCTGGATATGATTCTTATGATGAAGTCAATGGTTCTCTCGTGTAGTCAGGTGTTACATTTACTGAAACACATGTAGAGTGTGGTTTGAAACGCCATACTCCAATTCTCTCCCTTGTACATGCACTGAGTTGTACACTGAGTTAGTGCGCACACGTGAGTGGGTGAGTTAGTGAGTGAGTGCGTGATGGTAACCAGTCGGGGTGTGTGTCTCTGACAAACCTAGAATCATTCAAGGGAACTTGGATTAGAATCCACGATCATAGGGGCCTGGTCTTTGCAAGGGACACCTGAACCCCTTTAATCCGAATAACATTCATCCTGATGAAATCGGATCCAGATTAAGATTCCTCTGGATTAAAACTGTAATATACTAAGCAAAGGAAGTAATATAAAAATATGTAAACGTTTTTAGAGGAGTGTTTAAGAAGTAATGTCCTTCGTTTTTATACAAAATGTTCCAAACAGAATCTGTGTCCGGATTGACAGGGGTACGGTGTCCGAACTAAGGCTGTCCCACTGTTAAGATAGAGGGAATGATTTTAAATGATTTGAACCTTTATTCTGAACAAAGCAAACTCCAATAGTACAGAATGTGTTGCAAACATTTGTCAGTTACGATAGAATCCAATTCATATATTTTCAATGCTGAACCCGAGTTGGTTGACGATGGTCACAAGACACAGCGACAACTTGTTCAATATACTGAATTCACGGTCTACCATGGCTGTTACGCCAACGTTTGTCCAGGAAGATTTATGCATTATTGCCAGAGTGGCTATATAACGAGGAAGCCATCCTAGTCAGTCAGCAGTAATCCATGAATATATGTCAGTTGGATAAAGATCGGTGTAGTGTGTGTAACATATATCATATTGTCTGTATATGTTAATATTACTTATAATAGAGTCGTCAGTTAAGCAGTAGCTGTCTGGAAAATCACTGCACTGTGTATATATGTACTGTAGAAGAAGTTTATTTCCGTTTGTAGGCCATCGGCCAATGTACAAAAAGAAATATAAATGATATTGTGCATAATGGCAATAGGCCGACATTTGTGTTGTCAATATATAGAAGATCGAAAATCACTGCACTGTGTATATATGCTGTGTGTGAAATAAAATAGCAATACAACCGGTCAACAATCAGGTAAAGTGTATATAAATGTGAGTCTATATAATATTAATAATATTACACACACTGATGTTCACGTCGAGGCTATATGACGTGAGTAATGACGTCACATGGGTATGTCACAAATGAAATATACAACACATCTGTCTCGTACGTCATCAATCATATCAAGTATGTTTTAAATCATGGCAGTGTTTACATGACATATCATACATGTGGCATTCTTTATCAACCTCCTGGAAAAAGAATATATTGAAAATGTAATTTGCCCCAGCGCTATCAGAACGTAAGTAGCCAGGTACTCATTGATGTCGTGCAATATCGCCATTACTACCATCGTCAACTATCACCATGCAATAACGTTCATTTACTGTTTGTTTAATTGTTATCCAAATATACACTTGGGTGTATAATATCTTTTTTCACTGCAGTATATAGCATTTGTAATATGTAATATATGCAAATTCCTCGATCAATTAAACCATCAACTGTAGTTTGCATTTGTCATTGTTTGATAAGGCGGAAGCTGTGCAAGAGTTGAATAATTACATGTGGCTCTCTTAGGAACCACCGATAGTGTGTGTGTGTATGCGTGCGTGCGTGCGTGCAAGTGTGCGTGTGTGTGCTGTGAGAGCGGAGGGGGAATTGAGAGGCTTGTTAAGTTTTCAGGCACGCTATGTACTGTGCCAAGGGAACAGTATATTTTGTATTTTAGGCCAAAGTGTAGTTTGTATTTATTTTATTCTGTAATATATAAATATAACTTAATGAACTTGTCCAACAAACAAAAAGGACCACAACCGCCGCTGCTACTGAAAGAACCGGGTACACATAGGTAGTATTTCAGACATTTTGAATTCTATTGCTTTTTTGTTTTATCTTTACATTTTCGCCCGGTTTGCCAAATTCCTCATTTTCAAACTAATTATTTTTCTGATCTTTTTGACAATATTCTTTGGTAAGGGTTAATGAACTTTTGCTCTGACCTTAAGTAACATACAAATGTACACTGACATATATGTGTACGTTTCATGGTTCTATTACAGCCTGTGACTGCGGCCCGTACGGATCTGCCAATGGTGCTTGTAACATCACCACTGGGCAGTGCAAGTGTCTCCTCAACATTGCTGTTGCTGGGCAACTGGACGCGAGCGGAAACGCCAGTGACACTCAGTGCCGCGCATGTCTGGCTAATTACTATGGTTACGGACCAAATGGTTGCGTTGACTGCGGATGCAGTATCGATGGAGCAACTGGACAACAGTGCAGTTTGGTTGGACAGTGCCCGTGTAAGCCAACGATTGGTGGAATGAAATGTGACGTTTGTGAAGATTCTTACTACAACTTCAACGCCAGTGGCTGTCAGTAAGTACTATTTGTATGAAAACTACTTTGGGCAAAACACATTTACACTCACCGTATTGTATAAAATTTAAAAAAAAAAGAAATGATAGATGATGAAAGGTTAAACGAACTTTGTTTGGTGAAAATTGAGATAAAAAACGTCTTCGGAATGAAAGTTCAGGGTGGATGGGGTATGGGAAACATAGTTTGGATTATCTTAATATGACAGAAATTTCAATGAATATCCTTGAACCTTTGACCTTATGACCTCAGGAAATGTGACTGTGACCCTAACGGTAGCACGGCCTTGACCTGTCAAGCTGCATCCGGGGTCTGCAACTGTAAGGACAACGTCCAGGGCAGCAAGTGCAATCAGTGTAAAGCGGGATTCTTCAATCTGGCGGGATACAATCCTAGAGGCTGTCAGCCTTGTTTCTGCTTCAACCATAGCACCGCCTGTGCAGCGGCTGACGGCTTTACTGAGAACAACATCACATCGGCGACGTAAGTACTACCAGATACAATGTCATTGGATATAATCATTAATGTCATGACTAGACATTAAATACTCAGATGCTATGTCGTTAACACACATTTCTTTTATGAGGTTATCCTTGTTCTGATAAATTTGATCGATCTTAATAAGAGACCTTTGGAACTGTGGAGAAATGTAAATATATAATGTCAATTCTGTTATGAATATGTTTCCTCTATGACAACTGTGTGTTGCAGAACTACTGGATGGACTGTCGATGGAACCAGTATTGTTGCACCGGAAGCTTACCTTGGAGACAAAAGCTCCTCTTATGGCCAACTGATCATTGCTGATATGTTCCTAACGGGGGGTAATGTCTCACAGGAGTCGCTCATTACCGTGCGAGGAGCTGGTAAGAGTGAACTCGTGTACACTATAATAGATAAAGCCATGGTAACTGATTTCTTTTGACACTTTTGCTTTTTAACTGCTTCACTTCACAGCAACAGAAGGCGTTTCATAAATATATTCTTTAATCCAGTCATTGGCAGTCAATGTGCTCAATATCTTTTTCAGATCCTTGGGTTAAGCTATGTCGTTATTACCAAATATGGTCTGTAATTAAATGTAGCCAACACAAGAAGACTCGATATTTTAACAAAGATATTTGATATGGGAGTTAATAAATATTCAAAGTCAACAAGAGCACAATGAGTTTTGATTGGGAGTATATAATCATTGATGACACCCGGTGCTAACTTCAATATAACGTTAAACAGGAAATTTACAATCTGTTCCTGAACCAAGTGATATCACAGAAAACGGTTGTGTATGGTCTTCTGAGAGTTTCTAGGACATCTGTCCTGACTCACAATGAAGCATACGGGCCACATGCGGTCTCATCTTAGGCGAGTGAGTTTGTTGAAAAGTGCTTCTGTTAACCCAGCAGAGAATGGGTACCCGGTAGGATAAGTCATATGACTATTAACCTTCTAGCGCCTAGCAGGCAGCTTGGGTTGTCTGGAGTTAAGTTGCCGTATTAAATACCTGATTGCGTCTTGTGCCGTGCATATCCCATATGTATATCCCATATGTTTCCATTGTGTTTGCTAGGGGCGGAACTTGTGTATAGGCATTTGGCGCCGACTACAGCCGGTAGGAACCTCATCCAAACAAGACTGTTTCCCGAGAACTGGCTCCTCAACAACCAGAATCCTTCCCCGAACCAGATGTACAGTAAGTTTCGCCCGTGACTGCTTCTCAATCCTCCAAGAACATTTATAGGGTGGTGGGTAACCTCTGAACATCCATATGGATACAGTGTGTATAGGGTGGTGGGGTAACCTCTGAACCTCCATATGGATACAGTGTGTATAGCCTATTTCCTGTAACCTCCATAAGGATATTGCTTAGATATTGTTAAAAGCGGTGTAAACCATACTCACGCATTAACAGATAACCTGTTGTTGTTTATCGGTATGATAACAACTATGAGTGAGTGAGTGAGTTAAAATTTAAAGTCTCATCGGCAGTGTTTTGTGTATGAAAGTTGTAAATCTGTAAATTTATAAATAATTAGGAACAAACTTAATATAATTACCTGTCTGATAGGAAAATAAAATAATTAGTCTATCACAGATTTGCACTTAAAACTAGCATATAACCTTAAAACACTACTTCGGCATGAAACATGAGGTAATCTAATACGCAATACTATTTCAGATATTCTCTCATCTATAACACATCTGATGTTCAAAAAACGTGATAAACTCAACTCCAACAGACGTTTCAGCTGTAACCATGGCAACGGCGACAGCCTCTGCTGGCATCACGGCTCAACTTGGCGCTAGTTTCGTAGAGAACTGCACTTGTAATGTAGCAGACAAAGTTGGTGGTGAGTCGCTACTTACGTTCGTGCGTGGTGTTGTGGGGGGATTCATGGGAGGGGGTGTATTTGGGGATGTTGAGCTGTCTTCATGGCTCAAGGTTAACTTAAATATCCGCAATCAGTGTATGATGTACAAACTCGATGTGCTATGTAGTCACACCATAGGCAAGTGGGTTTGTTAAAAAAATCCTCTCTTCACCCAGCAGAAAATGGGTACCCGGTGGGATAAGTCATGTGCCTATAACCCTTCAATCGCCTCACAGACAGCTTGGGTTATCCGGGGTAATAATGTCCATCATGCTGTATGCGCTTAGAGCATGTCCCAGCGGCGTGGAGTAAAAGTGGCCAATTATCAAGTTGTATGCATGGAAACAATGGATGCCAGTCACATACAACCAGGATTAAAGGTTCTCCTAACTTTTTCAGGTTTGTCGTGTGAGAGTTGCGGTGAAGGTAATAGGCGTTCCGCACCCGTGCAGAATGACACTCGCTTCGACGTATGCGTGGCGTGTGACTGTAGCGGACGGACTTCCGGCCAGGTACTGTGCAATGAAACGACCGGGCTCTGTCTCAACTGCCGGAACGGTACAACAGGTGACAAGTGTGAGAACTGCTCTGCTAATGTTCTTGTCGGACCGGAATGTAATGCCTGCGTTGACGGATTCTGGGGCCTTGGTGCAGATGGATGTAGAGGTAAGGCACAGATACGTCCTCGACTGCCATCTTCTGTATTCTGATGCTGTAGCAGGTGCCAGTACGTCTGGCATTACATTGTCCCCAGGCTATTTAAAAGTAGTAATGTGAAAATACTGGATTTAGTTAAGGATGGAGAAAGATGAAGTGTTGACACAGAGGCATTTAAGTGTAGAAAAGGATACAGTGTATTGTTGATATAGATGCAGTCAAGTGTAGATAAAGCTGGAGTTAGTGTAGACGAAGATTGACTTCAGTAAAGACAAGGATGTAATAAAGTGAAAATAAAGTATAACTTAGTGGACATAAATGTACAGTTGAGTGTGTAGGACAGATAGGTGGGTGTATAGTGAGACATGCTTGAAACAACACTGAGATGTATAGAGAGATGTACTTGAGTTGACATTAAGATACAGTTAAGTATCGATAGAAATACTTAAAGGTCACATGCAACCAAAAAATCAAACATAATTAAAAGACAATTATCACTTATTCATGACATATAATATACATTGCTGGTTATGAAAAAACATATAAACAAAATTGTAAGCGTACAATCGCAAATCAAAAGTGCAATATTATGTACTTCGGTTTACTTCCCAAGAAACGAAGCAGTCGGGATACCGAACCCAGTCAGAGCGGGTGGGTGTGCACTCAAGTGTAACGGCTGGTTCATTTGCAGATGCCCTCACGGCTGATTGTGTGTGTATATATAGAGATGTTGGGTTTTGTAAATACATGCTCATTTTTTGTGTATAACATTTTGCAATCAACAGACATCATAACATGTCATGTGTTCAAGTATCACACCTGCCTGTCTGTGTAATTACAAAATGTGACAGAGACCGAACTCGGGCCATAAATCAATGCATTTTGTTTATGGTGTATAGCCTGATTGGTGTTAAGTTCAAATTGCATGTGGTCAGTGATAGCAGCTGTGTATTGAATATTGTCATTAGCAGACAGGCAGGCAGACACACAGGTGTCAATAAAACAAGACATTGAGTTTTGTCTGTGACAACGACATATCTATATCACAGTTAGAAATTGTGTCAACGCTAAATAATGACATTGCTTTCAAGTTTCGAACTGAGAAAGTGACTCGGTAAGAAGAACGTGTAGACAAATGAAACTAAATATAAACAGTTAATTTACTGTCATAACATATAAAAAGCTCGCGCCTGTGAGATATCAACAAAACATTAGAAAAATAGCTCACACCAAAGCCTTCACCGAGTATTCACCGGACAACCGCTTCCAAGCTGCGCGAACCTACTTCACTGCGCACGTGCTATAAGCGCAGCCCAGCTGTTGAACCCCGTTTTCCCCAGAAAAGTCTGGGGAAAATTAGTGAAACGTTTGAACTCCGATTTGGCGCGTTTTTTTTCATCGCGTTATTTTTCAACTTTATAAGTTGAATTTGCATTTTTGACGATTTGTTTCGGTAAGTCCATACCGAAAGGTATCAGAATCTGCAAAGTTGTGTTTTACGTTGCATGTGACCTTTAATATGACTTTAAGGTACAGGTAAGTTTGTGCTTAAAGGGTCGAGAGATGTGCTTACGCTGATGTTGAGATACACCTAAATGGACACTAAGCGACAGTTAAGCGTTTTGAAAGATATGGTTAAGTAGACATTAAGATATAGTTGAGTGTAGAGGTGGGTAGTTACGGCTTCCTTATTCTGTCTGACTTACTTTTGCTTCTTTCCAGACTGTAACTGTTCCACACCTGGAACCACAGCAGGTACATTCTGTGACAAGACCAGCGGTCAGTGTGTGTGTGCTCCCCACGTGACCGGAAGGCAGTGTGACAAGTGTGAAGATAACTACAATAACCTCACAGTGTCTGGTTGTCAAGGTAGGTCTGTAGGATAACTACCATAACCTCACAGTGTCATGTTGTCAAGGTAGGTCTGTAGGATAACTACCATAACCTCACAGTGTCTGGTTGTCAAGGTGGGTCTATAGGATAACTACCATAACCTCACAGTGTCTGGTTGTCAAGGTGGGTCTATAGGATAACTACCATAACCTCACAGTGTCTGGTTGTCAAGGTGGGTCTATAGGATAACTACTATAACCTCACAGTGTCGGGTTGTCAAAGGTCCTATGACCCTCACAGTGTCTGGTCAAGGTAGGTCTGTAGGATAACTACTATAACCTCACAGGGTCTGGTTGTCAAGGTGGGTCTATAGGATAACTACCATAACCTCACAGTGTCTGGTTGTCAAGGTGGGTCTATAGGATAACTACCATAACCTCACAGTGTCTGGTTGTCAAGGTGGGTCTATAGCCTCGCAGTGTCTGGTTGTCAAGGTAGCATACCATAAAGTGTCGGGGTTGTCCAAAGGTAGGTCTATAGGATAGCTACCACTTATTACCTCACAGTGTCTGGTTGTCAATGTGGGTCTATAGGATAACTAACTACCATAACCAGTGTCAGGATGTCTATAGGATAAATACCATAGCCTCACAGTGTCAGGATGTCTAGGTGGGTCTATAGGATAACTACCATAACCTCACAGTGTCTGGTTGTCAAGGTGGGTCTATAGGATAACTACCATAACCTCACAGTGTCTGGTTGTCAAGGTGGGTCTATAGGATAACTACCATAACCTCACCTCACAGTGTCTGTCTTGTCAAGGTGGGTCTATAGGATACCTCACAGTGTCAGGTTGTACCATAACCTCACAGTGTCGGGATGTCTAAGTGGGTCTATAGGATAACTACCATGATCTCACAGTGTCGGGACGTTAATGTAGGTATATAGGATAACTACAATAACCTCACAGTGTCTGGTTGTCAAGGTAAGTCTGTAGGATAACTACTATAACCTCACAGTGTCTGGTTGTCAAGGTAAGTCTGTAGGATAACTACTATAACCTCACAGTGTCGGGTTGTCAAGGTTGTCAAGGTAAGTCTGTAGGATAACTACTATAACCTCACAGTGTCGGGTTGTCAAGGTAGGTCCATAGGATAACTACCATAACCTCACAGTGTCGGGTTGTCAAGGTAGGTCTATAGGATAACTACCATAACCTCACAGTGTCGGATTATATATCAGAGTAGGTCTATAGGATAACTACCATAACCTCACAGTGTCGGGTTATATATCGGAGTAGGTCTATAGGATAACTACCATAACCTCGCAGTGTCGGGTTATATATCGGAGTAGGCCTATAGGATAACTACAATACCTCGCAGTGTCGGGTTTTATATCGGAGTAGGCCTATAGGATAACTAGCACAACCTCGCAGTGTCGGGTTATATATCGGAAAAGGCCTATAGGATAACTACCAAAACCTCGCAGTGTCGGGTTATATATCGGAGTAGGCCTATAGGATAACTACCATAACCTCGCAGTGTTGGGTTATATATCGGAGTAGGCCTATAGGATAACTACCATAACCTCGCAGTGTCGGGTTATATATCGGATTAGGTCTATAGGATAACTAGCACAACCTCGCAGTGCCGGCTTGTCAAGGTAGGCCTATAGGATAACTACCATAACTCGATACGAATTATTGGACTTGAGAGTGATAGATATTAAGTTAGAGTGAGTGAGTGAGTTTGAGCAGTATTTCGGATATACGACGTTTCAGCTTATCCTGCACGGGTATGGTTCACACAAACCAATGAACAGTATTAATGCAAATCTGGGATTCGACCAACGGCCACACGTTCCTGGTACGCAACAGAACCAGACATGGCCTTTGCCCTGTAATGAAGTAAAGTCATGCAAGCTGACACTATATTATGCAAGGACGTAACATTTGATGCTTTTCGTTAACCTTGACCTTTGTCGCTGTGTCAGAGTGTGACCAGTGCTACAAGCTCGTGATGAAGGAGACGGACAAACTGCGAGGACTACTCACCAACATGACTGACACGCTGTCCACCCTCAACGCAAACGATGACACCAAGAGACTTGGCAACTTTGTGGACAGGGTCGACAACGCATCGAGGTCCCTTGACAGACTTCTTAATTTCGTAAGTTGAACGGAATAAATTCGTCACTTTAGAAGGTCCAGACTGGAACAGAGCTATTCTCCACCCATTTAGTAATGCTAGTTTAGAATGAAAAAAACCCCGGCCAACAATCGACCCTTTAAGCTTTTCTAGATCGGAACATTGCTAACAATCGACCCATTTAGCAGTTCTAGATCGAAACAGGGCTATTCTCCACCCATTTAGCAATGCTAGTTTAGAATGAAAAAAAAACCCGGCCAACAATCGACCCTTTAAGCTTTTCTAGATCGGAACATTGCTAAAAATCGACCCATTTAGCAGTTCTGGATCGAAACAGGGCTAGTGATCAACTCTTTTAGCAGTGATAGATTGGATCTAGGCTAACAATGGACAAATCTAGCAGGTCTAAGTTGGACTATGGCTTACAATCAACCCGCACAGGTCGAGATCGAAGACTGCATCCAATCGACCAAATTAGCAGCTCCAGATCGGAAGAGGGGTAACAATCATCCCATTGAGTAGTTCTACAAAGTAAATCTAACATGACTAATCTTTACCACACACACCAATCCAGCAGTTAGATTAGTTTCAGCCCTATCACTGATACGTCTAGTCCAAGACATTGTTCCACATTGTTCGGTCGTCACACGGAAGACATTGTCTGTTTCACCACATAGAGGTCCTACCCGTGAAGATCCGGGTCTTCAGTAATCCAGGCTTGTCATTAGAGGCGACTAACGGGATTGGGTGGTCAGGCTCGCTGACTTGGTTGACACATGTCATCGTATCGTTGCTCATGATGTTCATCACAGGATTGTCTGGTCCAGACTCAATTACTTACAGACCGCCGCAATATAGCTGGAATAATGCTGAGTGCGGCGTAAAAAAAATTAAAAAATAAATAAACGTATAGGTCTAATTTGTGACACCAACTGGTGTCTATCACCGGGAACAGATGGAATTTTGTTGACGGCAGTATGAAATACAAGTCTTTGTCTCATTCCTGTTCAGTTGAATGATGCCAACGCAGAGGAGGCCAGAACTCAGAGCATGATCGACCAGTTTAACAACACACTGATGACCTTGACCTCTGACCTCAACACTGGCAACAGTTCAGATCTCCCGCTCATACAGCAGCTCATCGAAGAAACGACCTTGACCTTGACCGGGGCCAGCTCGAAGAGGGACCAGGCAGTAGCAAACATCAAGAATATCTATGCAGCGAAAGGTAAATAGGTCGTGGGTGAAGTGTGAGGTAGGAGTAGATAGGCTTGTGGGAGGGAAGGTAGTGCTGGGACGGTGGGTTAGTGGTAGAGTGGTGGGTTAATGCTTTAAAGGTGGGCCAGTGGTCCAGTGACCTCACTGTTCTAATTGTGTCCACTCCTGCTACAAGAATAGATTCCTGGCAAGAATAAATTGCTGGGGACAATTTGCCGAGGTACAATCCTAATAACCTACTTAATTGTTGACATATGTTATTCTTCATGTTAGTATTGCCCTTTCATCCAGGTCCACTGACCCAGATATGGACGTCCTTGACCTCCCTCGTGGCGTCGCTGAAAGAGGTGCAGACGTACCTGATGTCCCTGTCGTCGGATGCGTCGTCACAAGTGACCACAATTATGGCCACTGTTGATGAGATAGAACATATATCTACATTGTCGCTCAACAGGTCCATTGCTGACTACGCGGTAAGTGGCAAACCTGTGAATGGCCAGGTGGTTTAAGAATTTTCATGTCTATTTGTACACACATATTCGATTCCCTTATTCTGAAAAAGATGAAAAAGATCGGCTGCAGATCAACGTTGTTTATCCCTTGAACACAATCACATAAGTTCAGCAAATGGCGTTCTTGAAAGGCATTTAGAAATTGAACGAACATTAATACATGACACGTTTTATGTATAACAACTTCATTTTATTCTTTTCACAACGTTTCAGAGCTAATGTCTGCTGCTTCTTCAGTTGAATTATTTCGGTTGTTCAGTCACCTGATGAAGGAGCAAGAATTATCACTGAAACGTCGTGTGAAAATACAAATAAGTTGTCATCCATAAAACGTGTCATGGATTCATATTGGCAACTGTTTGACAAAGGTACCCATACAAGAGATGCTCTCTGTTGTAGACTGCAGGCAATCTGAGTATATTGCATCGGAACACCACTACCGACATCACCAGGCTCGACAACATCGACTCCGTCCTTGAGACTGTGTCCACCACAGCTCTCGCTGAAGCTGAAAGGATTCAAGCAAAGAGCAACTCGACCCTGGCTACAGCTATCCGCCTGCAGAACGAAAGCATCCAGTTCAACAACCTGGATCTGAAACTACAACAGCTGAACACAACTTTCCTAGCTTTTAGAAATACTTTAGAGGCCACCAAGGCATTGGTAAGTGATTGATAAACTATACCAACAATGTAATAGGTAAAGTATACCAACACTATAATAGGTAAACTATACCAACACTATAATAGGTAAACTATACCAACACTTTAATAGGTAAACTATACCAACACTATAATAGGTAAACTATACCAACACTATAATAGGTAAACTATACCAACACTTTAATAGGTAAACTATACCAACACTATAATAGGTAAACTATACCAACACTATAATAGGTAAACTATACCAACACTATGCTAGGTAACCTATACCAACACTATAATAAGTAGCCTATACCAACACTATAATAGGTAAACTATACCAACACTACAATAGGTAAACTATACCAACACTATAATAGGTAACCTATACCAACACTATAATAGGTAGCCTATACCAACACTATAATAGGTAAACTATATCAATGCTATAATAGGTAAACTATACCAACACTAAATAAAATAAACATACAGGTCTAATTTGTGACACCAACTGGTGTCTATCACCGGGCACAGATGGAATTTTGTTGACGGCAGTATAAAATACAACTCTTTGTCTCATTCCTGTTCCTATTAATATTTATTTATAAAATTAGTATGGCAGTATAAAATATGATATCAGTGGTAATGGCAGTAATGTCAGTGATAATGCTATAAGTAGACTGGATATCCAGGGTGAAAAGATGATCATCAGACAACCGCTGGTGTGGACGGAGTGAGTGAGTGAGTTTCGTTGTACGCCGTTTAGCAATAGTCCAGCAATATCACGGCGGGGGGCACCAGTAATGGGCTTCACACATTGTACCCATATAGGGAATCGAACCCGGATCTTCGGCGTGACGAGCGAACGCTTTAACCACTAAGCTACCCACCTCCACGGAACGGTAACGTGAGGTTCAGGATAACACTACGGGACAGATGGATGGAGTGAGTGAGTTAAAAGTTACGTCACATCGAGAATATTTCAGCCATAGCGTGACGACAAGATGCTATGTACTAAGAAAAAATATATTTATACTTTTTAAAAACTTGAAAGGCATTTAGGAGTTGGACGAAAATGAATACATGACACGTTTTATGGATTAAAACTTATTTTTTAATTTAAAAAAAATTCTTTATACGACTATGGATAATCGTTTTATGGATAACAACTTCTTTATTCTTTATACGTTTCAGAGCTAATTCTTGCTCTTTCGTCATCATTCACCTGATGAAGGAGCAAGAATATGCTCTGATTATCACCAATTAATTAAAACTAGTTTGAGTTCAGTGTAAAATGCTAAATCATTTCAAATCAACACAATATAAAATCGGGCAACAGATCGCCAGCAACTGATCCCCATGCTAGGGACCAGGGGTACTTACATAACTTTTGCTCCCTGTATGGACCCAAGGGACGATTTACATCATCCCTTCGGCTGTTCGCGAATATTGAGCAATTCAGCCATAAATTAAAACTACAAACATTATACGATTAAAGACAGATGGGTGGAATTTGAGCTGACGGGGAATATGCTTGCCCCAATGTATTGTCTTAAAAATCTTCGGGAAGTTTCTGTTCTATGTTGGATTGATCTATGGTGTTCTTGAAGCTTAGCTTAGTCTTGCCCCCAAATGTCTACCTGCTGCAATGGGACAACATTACCCTCTAATGAATCTAAAAATATGTAATGCAATTACAAGCCTGTGTTACAACCAATTCCACTTTTCTGACCTTACGTCAACAGGCTGTGGCAGGTAAAGCTGAGGTGGACAGTAAGGCGGCGAAAGTAGCGATAGCCATCAGCAACTCCGAACAGCAGCGGATGAACACCAACAATATCATCAACCAATGTAACGAAATCAACGCCCGGGTTGCGGCGGCGGAGAGACAGGCGGAGGATGCTAAGCTCAACTCAGAGAAGCTGTTCCAAGAGGCGGAATTCATGAGGGACACCATGCGGAACTTCGAGAGCAGGGCACTCGGTACGGCATTTAACATAATTATAATAATATGATCAAGAGATACAGGAAAACCCTCGGGTCCATAGTTATACTGAAAAATGTGGCATTTTACTTCGGAGAAAACAATCTGGTCTTGTGTCAACCTTGTCTGATGTAAGTTTGACCATTTTCCTGTCATATTGTGTCATTATAAGTTGTTCACTGGTCACGCCGGGTGTACATCAACACATGGGCCCCGAGGGACCAGTGAACAACGTATTTATCTTACCGAAACCTCGGTGTTAATTTTGAACTGTTTGAAGCACGGGTATCGGATCATAAGGAGTACCAGAGTTAGGCAATTAGTCAAAACCGACAACTACAGACAAGAAAAACAATTTCGAGTTTTCTTCTTTCCATCTATTTGCATTCGTAAAAACATCGGTAATTTCCGTACATCATAAGCGACTCAATTATTCGAAATAAAAAATTACTAACACGAAGTACCAAATAAATTCCTACAGTTCGGCATTCCCAGCAAGTAACGTAGAAACTTTTACTCGCTTGTAAGCGGGGTACATTGAAAATAATAGAAAAGAGCGCTCAGCCAATCAGAAAACGACATTTATGTGCACGGTAAGATAAAGATATATGTCCTTCCTGGTCGTGTTTTCACCTGTCTTATGTCTTTTTTTACAGCGGTCGAGCAGCAGGCTATAATGTCTCTCGCCAGTGCGGTGGCAGTAACGGCGGACAGTCAAAAGGTCATCGACGATGCTGCTGCACTGGTGACGACGATGGCTACATCACAGCAAACATCGTCACTGGCTCTAGACACAGCACGACAGGCGAAAACCGTCGCCCAGACCCAGAATGATGTATGTTATTAACTGTTTTCAAGTTAACTCACGTCACCTTACCATTAATAGATTAGTCTCGTGACACAATAGTTTAGCAATATTCCAGCAATATCACGGCGGGGGACACCAGAAATGGCCCTCTCATTGTACCCATGTGAGGAATCGAACCCGGATCTTCTGTTTGACGAGCGAACGCTTTAACCACTAGGCTACCTCACCGACTCAGAACAGTGACGTGAGGTTCAGGTTAACTTTACGGGACTATTTCAGAATATAATCACTAAGTAAAACGTTCCATGACACAATACCATACGATTTGCCGCAGGTTTGCGTACACACGTGGGCTTGATGATAGTTTTTTTACGTTTCCAAGTCGGAAACCTATGTGTAAACGCTCGGCATAATTGGTTCAGGCAAACCCGTCAATCCGGGTTAGAATTGGTCTTCAGCAACCAATGCTTGTCGAAAAAGGCGCCTAACGGGATCGGGTGGTCAGGCTCGCTGGCTTGGTTGACACATGTGATCCTAACCCAGTTGAGTAGATCATGCTGATGATGTTGGTCACTGGATTGTCTGGTCGAAACTCGATTATTTACAGGTCGCCGTATTATTGCTGGAACATTACTGGGTGCGGTTAAACAAAAACGAATTTGTTATAACAGAAATGCATGTATTGTGCGGTTAAACAAAAACGTATTTGTTAAAAGCAAAAATGCATGTATTGCGCGGTTAAATAACAAACAAATTTGTTAAAGCAAAAATGCATGTATTGTGTGGTTGAGCAAAAACGAATTTGTAAAAGCAAAAATGCATGACTTTTGTAGAGGCCAAAATTATCAGTTAATATTTTATGAGCGCATCATGCGATTTCTCAGCGACCAAGAGAGGTCACTGTGATTCAGCTGTGTTGAATGCACGGACAGTTCTAGTCTCTCGTACAGACCCTGAAGCAAATATATCCAAGAAAGCCCACGCAAGTCTAGAACATGTGGCAAGTCTAGATTTCCTCAGCTTCATCTGAAAATGAAGAAAGTCTCAGGGCTCCTTTTCATTATATTATAATTTTTTTTCACTATGAACATTTTTCAGTAAAATATGTTCATTTCAGAGACTAGTTGTTAGTCTAGGAGAGTTCGTGCACTGTAGAATGTTGAGAGAAGACCGTGTATGTAGAGGTGGTTAAAAATGGCATGTAAACATTTCAATTTCTTAACATGTACCTTTAAATTTACATTTTATGTCTCATTATGATAAATGAGCAGCATTTATAAACAGTATATTTACTGCAACTTTTACTCTGTTGCAGTCAATCTTCTTCGTCTACGCCTTACAAAGTTGATCTAGTCTAGTAGATCGTTGGTCCGCCTGTTATGAAGTCTATCATGCTGTAGGGTGTATTAAGAACAGGAATGTAGAACCGGAATGAATGAAGGAACAAACGAACGAAATGATGAATTAACTTTATTTCGCATGTAATATATGTTATATTTGGGATTACACTTTCTTTATTTGGAATTACACTTTCCACATTTATTTCGCATGTGGAACAGAATGTAGCCTACCACTTTTATTCATGTAGCCTATTAAATGGGTATAAACCTCATTCACTCTTGTTGCCAGGCAATCACGAGGGTAGCGGCGACTGCCAATCAGCTTGGGATCATGTCCGACCTGACGGTATACCAGAACAAGTCCATCCTCCCTACCACCATCAACACGACAATTCTCGCACCAGCTAAAACAAAATGTGACTCCACTACAGCCGACGTTGCTGGCGCCACCACTGTCATCAACACCGCCGCCACGGGCGCCACAGCCCTCAACACGGATGTCCTCCGAACGCAGGCGGAGGCAAGCAGAGTGCTGGGCATCATCATGAACGTCCCCGGACTCAACATCGACACCATCAACTCTCTGAAGACGCAAGTTGAACAATTAAAGGGTCAGTTTAACAGAGACTCGCTGACCGCAGCTATTAATGGTCTGATAACTGCCCATGCAGCACAGACGACCTGGTTGGAGAATTTGAAAACGAAAAAAGCAAATTTAGAGCAACAGGTCAATGACATGAAGTTACTGGAGAGACAAATATCGTAATATGATGTTATGTTGATGCGCGGTCGGTTGGTGTTGTACGTGACATCTGGCTTTGATGGCCCTGACGATGGTACAAGGTGTGTTGGGCCTTGTTTATTAACATAATTTGCCATCAGCAAATATGATTATTATGTGATTTGGGGATAGAAGTGTTTGTTACACCATTTTTTACACGTTTTGTAAATAACATAATTTTTATTTACATGTTAAGTTGATTCGTCGTGGGAAACATCTCCGACACATACTGACTTGTGTTCCTGTGATAGAAGAAGTGTGCCACAACATCACGATAGGAATAATCGATACTACTGGCGTGAAACCAGCAGACATGTTTCCACATGTAAAACTAAATTGAAAAATATTCTGAAGTTAACTTTTCCTTAAAATTCACATTGCATTACAACTTCCAGATTCATACAGGGCTATCTTTCTCAGTTGGTATTTACAATCATTGGCTCACACATCTTTCCTTGCTGTTTACTTCAGCCATATTTGCGAATGTCTGTACATTTCCTTTTGTTATGTTGATACCGGGATATTTGAGTCGTTGATGCTTGGCCCACTTCAGAAGCTTCATATAGGTCTTAAACGTCATTCGATGTTCATTCTGTTGATCACTGGATTGTCTGGTACAGACTCGATAGTTTACAGACCGCCGCCGTATAGCTGGAATATTGCTGAGTGCGGCGTAAAACTAAACTCACTCACTGACTTAAAAGTCACATGAAGACTGACTGAGTTCAGAATCTAAAGGAAGCAGTACATGATGCTTATAGGTTATATCTGCATTTTCAGAAGGGCTTCGTTAGTGCTAAAACATGCTAAATCATCTCTAACAAATGGGAAAGGTCTATGGATATAAAACTTCTGTATTATCAATGTAGGCGTTGTTTCGGCGACGTTACCTACTGCACTAACTTCGCCTCATGTATATATATAAGCCCTTCCTGCAGTATTATACACCACTTGCTTGGTAACGGTGTCAGATTCTACATTGAAAAGCTGCTAACATTAATACTAAAGAAGTTGTATAACCGTACTTTCCCCGTTGTTCATCACACATACTTCTAAATGGCACTGGAAGAAGCCAAACTATCTTCATCTTTGAAACACTTTTTTTACAGTGTACAGGGACATGAGATGAGAAAAAGTAATATATATCCATACAGGTGAACCATGGAATTGAATAAATTGTCAGATTTCCATTAATTCATCATCTGTTTCCTCTTTGACTTCATCATTTGCATTTATCAATCTTGTAAATCCAATATCTCCTAATGTTTTTGGATGGTATAGTACAAGAGGAATATTTCCATCAATGGTCGAGTATGCTGATCTGCATCGCTTCACTGGGACCGATCCTACTGGGTGTTGTCACTGTTAGCAGTCGACACACATACTTAGCTCCCTTGATGGATACCTGGTTTCAAAGTGCGAACGATAATATGTTGTACGAAATACATTTTCTATGTACAGTTTGTTTACACTCATATCATTAGGTATTGTTATAGGGTATAAATTTTCATACTGAATGCTGTACATATTTATCGGGCCCCACTTGCACAAAGCGATCTTAGTGCTGTAGCTGTCTTAAGTCTATGTTATTATATAGGAGTTAAGATCATCGCAGAGCTAAGATCTCTTTGTGCAAATATCAGATATCAAATATATTCTACCCTGTGAAAATAACATATAAATGATAAAACTTCCATATAAATGACAAAATTGCCACATATATGATGAAAATTCCACATATATGATGAAAAAACCCCTGTCCTCTTGTTTTAGCCCGCTACACTTTTTCAGAATATTTTTGTTGATAATTATTCTTAACACGTTATATTTGGGATTTTTTTTTAGAAAAACATGTATCGTGTAAACAAGATACTCGTACCATATCAATTTGTGACGTCATAAAGTGACGTCATAAACGACTATCAGTTTCGTATGAAATATTTTTGGGGCAGTATGTACTGCTCCTTAGCTACGCAAACTTACCGATGAACTTTGAGAATCACAAAACATAAATAAAGTATCGAAACAGATTATCACTCAGTAGTATAGATATTCCACTCCATCCATTCAGTGTTGTTGCGTACTTTGTTGGATAATATGAATGCATTGTATATATACATATATATCCTGGACATCACACATTCTAGTGACCTTCTTTTGTTTCACATCATGGGTGTCTGCACAGCGCCACTGGTCATCTTAATCATGTCTTACTGGCTGTACGACGTCAAAGTGTGTTATTATTAATAAATATTTATAATCGATTGTTATCTGAAGTTGTAACACGGAGATACATAATTGTATTCATTGTGAATACGGAGTGCTGCACTGTACAGAAATAAAGTTTTCTTATTTAAATAGTCTTTGTTTATTTCTTTAGATATATGTATATATATCTACAAATTGAAAACATCCAGATGGAACTCAGAGGTTGGAGATTTGATGGCAGTGTCACCCACATCAGATCTAACCATAAGTGGACAAAGCAAGATTATCTGGTAACACAGATCAGATTCTCGCTTGTGATTACTGCAGATTTGGAAGGATTACGGAGCTAAGGCAATACAGACTTGCCAGATCATTCTAGACTTGAATCAGACTATTTAATCTGTTCTCTGTTGTCTTGGAGACAAAGTAATCGTGCTCCATTTAGGCTTGTTACATGAAATTATTTATTTCCTAACTGTCAACCCATTTGTCCCAACTGTCATATTTCGACATGAATTATATGTAGAAGAAAATCAATAAAGTTGTATTATGTATGCGTTTGGATCGTAACACATCCACTAAATTGTATTCTACTAGTTACCAGACCTGTCTGAAGCCTGACATTCTGTCTAGTTAAAAACTCGTTAAGTACTAGGGGTGGGTATTGCAGAGAATTTTCATATTGCAATATATTGCGATGCGAAAGCATATATTGCAATATGTATTGCAATATATTGCAAGAAGTATTTTTTAACAAAAATCTACTTATAATCGAGTTAATTTAACATCATACTGAAGCCTTTGCCCCAGTATTTGGCATCACAGTAAATTGTTCGTTGTTGAGGGTCGCCATTTTACAACAAACGCATGACTTCCGGTGTGAAAAACGGAAATATCCGTAGATTTCCGAATGTTACGAAGTTTTCTGAATGCATGCCAAAATACCGGTTTTCGATCATCGTATCGCCATACGTATCGTTTTCATGTCTGAACCGGTAAACCGGTTATATTGCGCAGCCCTATTAAGTACACAGTCATTAGAGTGAGTGAGTTTAGTTTTACGCCGCACTAATCAATATTACAGCTTTTTGGCGGCAGTCTGTAAATAATCGAGTCTGGACCAGAAAATCCAGTGATCAACAGTATGGGCATCGATCTGCTCAATTGGGAACCGATGACATGTGTCAACCAAGTCAGCGAGCCTGACCACCCGATCCTGTTAGTCGCCTCTTACTACAAGCATAGTCGCCTTTTGTAGCAAGCATGGGTTGCTGAAGACCTATTCTACCCTGGATCTTCACGGGTCCACAGTCATTAGAAGTGACAGAGCCCTCTACACATCCAGGGGCAGTGGGGTAGCCTAGTGGTTAAAGCGTTGGCTCGTCACGCCGAAGACCCGGGTTCGATTCCCCACATGGGCACAATGTGTTAAGCCCATTTCTGGTGTCCCCCGCCGTGATATTGCTGGAATATTGCTAAAAGCGGCGTAAAACTAAACTCAGTCAGTCAGTCAGTCTACACATCCAACATTAATCTCTGCCGAAATTCCGACTTAATCATAAGCATGTGTTTATGAATAACTATCAAACGGTGATGATGCCACGACCAAAGCAATTGGAGATACATGTTAGGGTTATTCGTGTTGCTAAGTAACCATGTAAAATGTCATTTCATCTAGCAATAGTACTTAAAATACATATTCCTCCATCTTTTGCGTTTCCTAATGTATTGAACTGTTCAGTCACACATGCACGCTCTCAAGAACGCACGCTCGCAAGAGGCACGCACGCACACACACAATGTGCATACTTACCTCTTTGATTCCACGACCGAGTTGGGTCACATTGACACAGAATCAGCCTGATTACCTGACCAATTCGGTCGCATCCAAACAACCAGCCTAGGTATCTTGAGACGGGGGTTCCCGTTTTGCCGGACGCTTTTGTTATAGATAAAAATTCACTGATGCGCGATAATCCTTTAAACAATAGGTTATTAACTTATAGTCTGTTTCGGCCTAAGAAAGTACACACTGTTGCTTCATCTCGATATTTCATATTTCACCAATTCAACATTTTTGGTACATTTTATCTTCATGATAAAATTCATAAACACCTATTTCGTACATTTTCTGAAAACGAGAAAATGCTTACTGAAGACATAAATAAATATGCATTAATATTTTCTGAACTGAACTTGATCTTGATGGTGGTTGTGTGTGTTCCTGGAACTGCTGAGAACATCACTGACGGTGTGGGCCGTAGCAAGACAACCGGTCTTACAACATTTCAAATGAACTCGGTCCCTTTTTGTGCTCTTAACCCTAAACTTGTGACCTAGATAGATTAAGTGTCTACCTACCTCCCCTCGAATTTGGAATGTTAACTGGAGCGTTTGCCATTTTGCAATGAGCGAACCATGTCTACATTCTTTATATACAGGCAAAACTTCAGAAAAAATCATTGGAATAAGCTTCACTCAATTCAGCTAATATAATTCGATTTAACTAAAATCAGTTACTAGAAATCGAGTTCACTCAAAACAAATTGGTGCCTTGTAATTAATGATTTCGAACTCAGTCTGCCAAACGCTCATGTCCCCCAAATGCCTATGGGTGACAAGTAATAACTGAAAACAGACTACAGCCGGCAAACTAGCGGACCGTTACTCTTAATTCGTTATCATCACATCAGCTGTCCGGCAAAGTGGGGTATGACCCTTGAGACCAATTCTAGCACGGATTATCCACCGACATTTTAAGTTTAGTTTTGAGAGGCTGGTTAAGCAATGAGTGCACCATAAATATGAAATAGACTGGTTTACAAGCAACATTAAACAGACACAGATGTCGGGTAACATGTCGGATTCCTGACCAGAACAGGTACATACTGGCTACAAGATCGACCAGACAGGTTGTTAAATGTATAACGTATCAGCACTCTTCTTATCATCCTACCCGTGAAGGTCCGGGTGAGAATTGATCTTCAGCAACCCATGCTTGTCGTAAGAGGCGACTAACGGGATCGGGTGGTCAGGCTCGCTGACTTGGTTGACACGTATCCCAATTGCGTAGATCGATGTTCAAGCTGTTGATCACTGGATTGTCTGGTTCAGACTCGATTATTTACAGATTGCCGCCATATAGCTGGAATATTGCTGAGTGCGGCGTAAACCTAAACTCACTCACTCACACTTATCATCCATTGGTTCACGTGGTCACTTACCCGAATAGTTGGCCGTAGTAAAAGATATATAAACGTCACTGTTTAGATTCCATTTGGCATTAATCGCTATTTAGCGGTGACAATTTCTTGAACTGATCTCTTATAACCAGGTGTTCACTAAGAGGGTAAACATGTCTAGCCCTGCCTGTTGTAACCGTCACTTAAACAATCTGCATGAAGGCGAATGTGTTTGCTTGTAGCAGCACGTCCTGAGAGCCAGCCAGTTAAACTTGAACTTTACTGAATACCCCCACCATATCAATATACAGCAATCTGAAGGGCTACGTGTACACTGCACTGAGTGAGTGAGTTTGGTTTTACGCCGCTTTTAGCAATATTCTAGCGATATCACGGCGGGGGACAGAAATAGGCTTAACACATTGTACCCATGTGGGGAATCGAACCCGGGTCTTCGGCGTGACGAGCGGACGCTTTAACCACTAGGCTACCCCACCGACCGCGTACACTGTGAAATGGCCTTATCAGATCCATATTTACATAGTCACTGTTGTGGATTTATTTTGGGAGTTTATCGATTCGTTAGTTATAGCGAATGCGAGGCCTCCAACTTTGAAAAAGCTCAAGGCCAACCGTCGTCAGGACGATGACCTTTGTTTATCGACCCCTACAAAACAAACAGCTGCACACCGTCTACGACATTCCCTTGGCCATCTTTGAATTCAGCAGACTACAGTGTTATGCTGAGACAAATGTTGGGTGGATTTTGTTTATGTTTTTTAAATTGGAAAATTTGCCTAGTACCCTGGTCATCTTGTGGGTGTACTCAACGTGACCCTGACACTCAAAGTCACGTACTTGAACGCTGTGTGACGTGCGGAGGTTTTGAGAGCGAAGTATCCCGGGGTATTGAGGCTTGTTTCAGCTTTGTAAGGTGAGAATTTGTTTCATGTATTTAATTAGTTCCATGTCGTGCTATGTTCAAGCAAATCCTTCCTGAAACATTCTCAGTCTCGAATGCTGTTTAAACATTTCAACCAACAAACTATCACTCAACTTTTGTGTTTGAACCATGATGTTGTCAGTAGTTGTTTGGTTTTGTGTTCATTATTAAATAGTGAGTGAGTGAGTGAGTGCGTGAGTGCTTGAGTGCGTGAGTGAGTATGCCGGGGAAAAACCACAATTAGCTTCAAACATTGTATCTATTGTATCTAGTCTTCGGGACGTGTGAGCGCTTAAGGGAAAAGACAACCCAATCAATATCAAATGCATAGTTTGTAAAGTTTTTTTTTTTCAAATATAATTTAACACCCGATATAACGTTGTGCGTGCCTGTGTTGGGGTATAAATGTAAAACTGTCTAGTCAAGGTCAAGGAGAGTGTGCTCTCCGTTTTTTATACCAATTTCATTCCCCGTTGAACTGATCAATAGGCTAGACACAAAGGGTCTACTTCTGCTGTAGGCAGGTGAATCGATCGATAGCGCCCATGTCACAATGACACTGGCAGAATGTTTCCAAGAGCGACTTTAACCAAACATAACAACAACATAAACAAAAGCGACTGCGTATTTGTGTCGTGTATGTGTGTTGTGTGTTTGTGTTACGTATGTGTGTCATGTAGTTTTGTTATGTATGTATTTTGTGTATGTGTGTTGTGTAGATTTGCTATGCATGTGTTTTGTGTATCTGTTGAGTAGTTTTGTTATGTATGTGTGTTGTGTATGTGTGTTATGTAGTTTTGTTATGTGTGCGCTTTGCGTATATGTGTTATGTAGTTTTGTTATGTATATGTTTTGTGTATGTGTGTTGTGTAGTTTTGTTATGTATGTGTTTTGTGTATGTGTGTTGTGTAGTTTTGTTATGTATGTGTTTTGTGTATGTGTGTTATGTAGTTTTGTTATACATGTGTTTTGTGTATGTGTGTTATGTAGTTTTGTTATGCATGTGTTTTGTGTATATGTGTTATGAAGTTTTGTTATGTATGTGTGTTGTGTATGTGTGTTATGAAGTTTTGCTATGTATGTGTTTTGTGTATGTGCGTTATGTGTTTTGTTATGTATGTGTTTTGTGTATGTGTGTTATGTTTGTGTTTTGTGTATACGTGTTGTGTAGATTTGCTATGCATGTGTTTTGTGTATGTGTGTTATGTAGTTTTGTTATGCATGTGTTTTGTGTATGTGTTGTGTAGTTTTGTTATGTGTGTGTTTTGTGTATGTGTGTTGTGTAGTTTTGTTATGTATGTGCTTAGTGTATGTGTGTTGTGTAGTTTTGCTATGTACATGTATGTGTTTTGTTTTGTGTATTATGTAGTTTTGTTATGTATGTGTTTTGTGTATGTGTGTTATGTAGTTTTGCTATGTATGTGTGTTGTATAGTTTTGTTATGTTTGTGTTTCATGTATGTGTCTTATGTAGTTTTGTTATGTATGTGCGTTGTGTATGTGTGTTATGTAGTTATGCTATGTATGTGTTTTGTGTATATGTGTTGTGTATGGTTATGCTATGTATGTGTTTTGTGTATATGTGTTGTGTAGTTTTGTTTGTATGTGTGTTGTGTATGTGTTTTGTGTAGTTTTCTTATGTGTGTGTGTATGTGTGTTGTCTATATATATTGTATGTATTATGTATATTGTTGTGTATTATGTATTGTTTCTGTATTTTTTGATATATGTTATTAAGCCAACATTGTTGTATGTGTTGTGTATGTGTGTTGTAACATATGCACATACACCATGCAACAACACCACCTTCTATGTCCATGTACCTGGCTACTACATACGGCCATAACTGCATGCATAACACACCGAACACCACGCTTATGATCACAACACTTGTGTAGACTTATACCAACTATACATGTCACTACATTCGCTGGCCATACTATAACACGTTACCTTGTCACCTGTAGCTGCTATCTACAACACATACCCCACAACTTACTTACACAACTGTGTACCTGGCTGCCACATACCTGTTTCTGCTCCCGCAACGCATGCCTGTGCACCTTCTTCCTTTATTACATATACCTAACACTCTACAACACCCTGTATTACATGTTCACATGTACATGTGGTTGTGTACTTTACGTAACACGTGTTATGTACGCGCACAACACGCATACGCAATGCGTACAACGCATGCGTAACATATGCACAATATGTACATACATGCAAATGTCATTTATGTGTGTATTATTGTGTGTTGATGTGTGGCTGTGTGTTGTGTAATGTGTCTGTGTGTATGTGTGATGTATGTGGTTGTGTTGATGTATGTGTGTATGTATGTGTGTTGTCTTGTTGTGTGTGTGTGTTTGTGTATATGTGTTGTGTAGTTTTGTTTTGTATGTGTTTTGTGTATGTGTGTTATGTAGTTTTGCTATGTATGTGTGTTGTATAGTTTTGTTATGTTTGTGTTTCATGTATGTGTCTTATGTAGTTTTGTTATGTATGTGTGTTGTGTATGTGTGTTATGTAGTTATGCTATGTATGTGTTTTGTATGTGTGTCATGTAGTTTTGTTATGTATGTGTTTTGTATCTATGTGTTATGTAGTTTTGTTATGTATGTTTTGTGTATGTGTGTTGTCTAGTTTTGCTATGTATGTGTTTTGTGTATGTGTGTTGTGTAGTTTTGTTATACATGTGTTTTGTTTATGCGCATTGTGTAGTTTTATTATGTATGTGCATTGTGTAGTTTTGTTATGTATGTGTATTGTGTAGTTATGTTATGTATGTGTATTGTGTAGTTATGTCATGTATGTGTTTTGTGTATCTGTTCTGTAGTTTTGTTATGTATGTGTTTTGTGTAGTTTTGTTATGTATGTGTTTTGTGTATGTGTGTTGTGTAGTGTTGTTATGTTTGTGTTTTGTGTACATGTGTTATGTAGTTTTGGTATGCATGTGTTTTGTGTATGTGTGTTATGTAGTTTTGTTATGTATGTGCTTTGTGTATGTGTGTTGTGTAGTTTAGTTATGTATGTATTTTGTGTATGTTCCTTATGTAGTTTTGTTATGTTTGTGTTTTGTGTATGTGTGTTATGAAGTTTTGTTATATATGTGTGTTGTGTAGTTTTGTTACGTTTGTGTTTTGTGTATGTGTGATATTTAGATTTGCTATGCATGTGTGTTGTGTAGTTTTGTTATGTATGTGTGTTGTGTAGTTTTGTTATGTATATGTGTTCTGTAGTTTTGTTGTGTATGTGGTTTGTGTATGTGTGTTGTGCAGTTTTGTTATATTTGTGTTTTGTGTATGTGTGTTATGTAGTTTTGTTATGTATGTGTTTTTTGTATGTGTGTTTAGTAGTTTTGTTACGTTTGTGTTTTGTCTATGTGTGTTGTGTAGTTTTGTTATGTATGTGTGCTGTGTAATTTTGTTATGTATGTGTTTTGTGTAGGTTTGTTATATATGTGTGTTGTGTATGTGTGCTATGTATGTTATGTATGTGTGTTGTGTATGTGTGTTATGTATGTTATGTATGTGTGTTATGCATGTGCCGGATTGGAGAATGTTTTAATGATCATTATATCTTTGTAAAATGGCGGGACCAGAATTTTATGCAGGTTTGACAGTGTTTACGGATTAGACAGGTGCCGGTGTTTGCAGGTTTCACTGTATCTGCAAGATTGACGTTTAGTGTCCTTAATCATTATTATCGTCCTTTTTCCCCAGGTCGGCGAACGGAACACCTTGATGGAGATGGAGAGGCAATCGTTGATGGAGCATCATATGGGGTACGATGAATTACAGATATTAATTGCATGGCTATCTTTTTGAACTGTAGATTCCTTGTAACGCCAAAAAAACCCAATACAACTTGCATACTTAGGTACATATACTAACCATCAAAAGTTTAGACTCACTAGTGTAGAGATATAGCCACTTACTTCAGGCAACTGTTCTAAACTAAATTTGCAAAATATTCCAATACTGTTTAAAGGTACTGTTTACACATGAACTGATGTATTGTAAAACAAATTCGTAACGTTGAAAAGATTATTGTCGTGAGTTCAGTAAATGATAAAAATCTGTTAAAAAATTGGCGAATTCTTAACTTTACACCAAAACGCAGCTGTTCACATGTACATTTGCACATCCTTTTCAGCAATTTGATGCATTATCCCCGTGCAATTCATCTGCATAAGGTTTGCAGTTGGTTCCCCCAAGTTAGTGGAGAAATCAATCTGCAATTAACCATATATATAGATACACACACGCACGCACGCACGCACGCACGCACGCACGCACACACACACATACATATATAGTATATTATCAATGACGGGGTCTTAGCGCTATGAATAAGGAAAGGCGTGTGACGAGGTCAATATACCAGGTTTGAATCATGACGACTTCAACAATACTCTTCGTAAATACTGAGTGAGTGAGCGGTGAGCGGTTGAGTAAATATTTTGTAATAAAATAGTCTAGATGTTAATAATATCAGTGGAAACGATGTTCATTTGTAAAAGTGCCAGTCACATTTCACATTCAAGGGTAAATACTGACTTTGAAATACAAATCCATATTTTATCAAACAGTTTGATTTCTTTTAAATATGCTAAAACCAGGTGTTAAGAAACTATTGTAGAAAGTTCAGATAAAGTATTGATATCACAAAATCAACACATTCAAGCAAAATTAAATGTGCTTGATTGTAATTGGACATTCGTAACCAACGCGTGTTATTCCGGGGCAAACCGAATAGCGACTCGTGGCCCTCTGGAAGGATTTCATATTGGCGCATGAACATCAGAACAACTTTAAATAAGAACGGTAACTCTATTCCTGTTTGGTTCTAATGTCACTTAACATCAGCGAAGCACTTGTACATTGTATTGCTGTTTTTATTTTTACTTATTTATTTCAAAGAATTAAACCTCTTTGATACAACTAAGAGAAGGAGGAAAAGCATATTTGTTAAAGACATATTCTAATGTAATTATTACCAGCTGTTCGCCTTATATTTCCAATTATGTTAATTTTCTAAATAGGGTTTAATAATCACAAATGGGAATTGTTTCATTGAATATGCAAATAATAAAAGTTTAAAATTTTCAGCTACATGAAATCCCAAAGCACAAACTCAAGAATGACTTTAAAATATTTCTCAGACTGAACATTCGTGCAATCTTGCTGTCATACCCCTGGAATTTTAAATGAATTCGCTGAAAAATATATGACCCGCCAAAAAGTCAGACTAAAATATCCCCAGAGATGTGAAATATAAGCTCAATGTTAAAGATTAAAGTTTATTAGTTACATACAAAAATAATATAATTGTTTTGAAACTCGTAGCGATATATAATGACATTTCCTAAAATTGTTGGAAGCGCACATACATTCTGCATGACAAGACCACAAGATCATCAAAAATACACTCTGTTGGACCCATGAGAGCCATTATGTCAACAAACGCACGTGCGTGTATTTGAATCTCTCACCGTCAATCGCATGATTCTTATTAAAACCTTCAAAATAGGCAGCAAAATCCTGTTAGCTACGTTCTTTGTACTTTCAATATGACGATATATATTTTTCATGATTTTTTAAACAATGCCATAATGCCATAAACGATTAAAGTACTCGGGATTATTATTTACGCGCGTTCTGATTGACCTTTGTCGTATTTTCGCACATAACAAGCATCGATAGGGGGACGAGTCTTCTTGTCGGTTACGACTGACTGAGTTTGGTTTTACGCCGCTTTTAGCAATACTCCAGCAACATCACGGCGGGGGACACCAGAAATGGGCTTCACACATTGTACCCATGTGGGTCTTGTCGGTTACGGAGTGGTGACGAATGTGTAACTGGATTGTTGCAAGGGATGATGCTAAAAGAAGGATCTTCCCCTTTCAATAAAAACGAATGTGTGTAAAATTTCGGCATCGCTGTATGACAACTTCATCATGGCGATAAAGACCAGAATGGGGTTGACCTCCAATGACCGGTTTGTGGGTATGGAGCTTATTCCAGACTTTGGTATCCCAGCTTTTTTACCAACTTGTAAACACTAACATAAAATTATACATGCATTTGAAGCTTTAGATTTACCTATAAATTGAGACCAAGATTACAAAACAATCGAAGCCGCACTTCGACCTAGGGTGAAATGTTAATTCCAAGAGAACAACTGCCAAATCCTTGAGTAGAAAATAGTTTCTTGAACTCACAGAAGGTATAGTCCGTTTGGCTCAAAAGCGGACCGATGAATGGCAATCTAACTCGAAAACTTATAAACATAAAATACTCAATGAAACACTGATCATAATGAAAACGTCAGACCAACTCTGAGAGGTGTTTGCAGAATTTATGTCCTAAAAATAAAAAAGTTGTTTAACAAACTATCATTAAAATATCGACACAGTTTACTATTTGTTACGAGGGAGGAGTGCAGAGAAAGGGACAGCCGGGTGTGCGAGAAAGGATGGAGACGGCACAGCACAGGCTAATGAATCAATAACTTGGTGGGCACTTGTGCACGTGCATCTCTAACACCTGGCTGTCCCTTTCTCTGCCGCGTAAAACTAGACTCACTCACTCCTTTTTGTAGTGTCCCGTCAGTGACAATATATGCCATGAAGCCAGTTTGTTTTGCGTTACAGGCCCCTACGATTATGGGAATATTTCACATTGGACTTGTTCTTAATGACAAGTCATCCCCGTATTGATTTGAGTGAGTGAGTCAGTATGGTTATACGCCGCCTTTAACAAACCTCCAGCTATATCACGGCAGTGTCACGAAAAAAAGGCTTAACACACTGTACCCACTGTGCCTTCGGGTTGACGAGCTAATGCTCAGGGACTGATGTCCCCTCATACAGACACTCTTACATTTAGGGGAACTTGGATGATATATAGACATCTTGGGAGTCTACCTGAAGTAGTAAACGATGAAGCACGAGGAAACACGTGGATGTGCAATCGTTTCACCCTGGGGCGGTGGGATAGCCTAATGGTTTAGCGTTCGCCGAAGACGAGGGTTCGATTACCCACAATGGGTCCAATGTGTGAAGATCACTTCTGGTGTCCCCGCCGTGATATTGTTGGAATATTGCTAAAAGCGGCGTAAAACTAACTTCACTTACTCCCTCACTCGCTCGTTTCATGCTAATACTTTTGATAGTCTGATAACCCCTATAGTCTATTTTTTTGCACATTAAATAACAAGGATCCAGGTTTCATCGAAACTTCTCTTTTATTGCTAGGGTGATTTATGCCCTATCACCATCACAAAAATAGTTACACTGTACTTTCAGGCAACTGACGAATCACGATCGGCAACTACCAGACGGGATAGGGGAACAGATTACAATAAATGCAACTAACTGCTCGTTTATACAACAACCAAATGTGAAACGGGGTAAGCATACAGTATGGACAATCCATGAAATCACTTCATAACAGTCGATAAAATCGTGAGAGATCAGTGTGTGTGTCTCTGTGTGTGTATGTGTTGTGTATATGTGTGTGTTGTGTATGTGTGTGTTGTGTATGTTGTCTATGTGTGTGTTGTGCATGTGTGTGTTGTGTATGTGCGTGTGTTCATAACAGTTGATACAATCGTGAGAGATCAGTGTGTGTGTGTCTCTCTGTGTGTGTGTATGTGTTGTGTATATGTGTGTGTTGTGTATGTGTGTGTTGTGTATGTGTGTGTTGTGTATGTGTGTGTTGTGTATGTGTGTGTTGTGTATGTGAGTGTTGTGTATGTGTGTGTTGTGTATGTGTGTGTTGTGTATGTGTGTGTTGTGTATGAGAGTGTTGTGTATGTGTGTGTTGTGTATGTGCGTGTTGTGTATGTGTGTGTTGTGTATGTGTATTATGTGTGTGTGTTGTGTATGTGTGTGTGTTGTGTATGTGCGTGTGTTGTTTCTGTTTGTGTTTTGTATGTATGTGATGTGTGTGTATGTGCTTTGTGTATCTATGTGTTGTGTATGTGTGTGTTGTGTATGTATGTTTGTGTTGTGTATGTATGTGTGTATTGTGTATGGATGTGTTAGTATGTATGTTATGTGTTTGTGTTTGTATGTGTTGGAGTAATAATATGTGCTGTGTAATGTAAGCGTTAGTGTGTATGTATGTGTTGTATATGTGTGTATTGTGTTTGTGTGTGTATTGATGTTGTGTGTGTGATTTTTCGTATGTGTTAATTGTAAAGTAATGTTTTGTATGTGAAGTGTTGTGCGGTCAATGTGTTGTAGTGTAGTGTGGTTGATTTAAAACATTATCGTATATGTGTTATTATGTATGTGCGTGTTGTGTATGTAGAGTGTTGTGTAATGTGTGTGTTGTGTAATGTGTGTTGGTAATGTGTATGTGAATTATTTTGTATGTAATGTGTGTGTTATGCAACAGAAGTGCGCCTAATGTGTATGTGTCTGTTGTTATGTGTGTATATGTAATGTTGGTATGTGTAAGTTGAGTGTTGTCTAATGTTGAGTGTTTGTCTATGTGTGTGTTGTGTATGTGAATGTGTGTGTGTCTGATGTGGTGTTGTCTATGTGTGTGTTGTGTATGTGTGTGTGTTGTGTATGTGAATGTTGTCTATATGTGTGTGTTGTCTATGTGTGTGTTGTGTATGTGTGTGTGTGTTGTCTATGTGTGTGTTGTGTGTGTGTTGTAATGTTGTCTAAGTTAATGTGTATGTATATGTGTGTGTTGTGTATGTGTGTGTTGTATATGTGTTATTGTTGTGTATGGATGTGTAGAGTATGTATGTGTGTGTTGTGTATGTATGTGTTAGATGTATGTGTGCTGTATGTGTATGGCGTTGCGTATGAGTATGTGTGTTGTGTTTGTGCGTGTTGTGTATGTTGCGTGTTGTGTATGTGTGATGTTTCTGTTTGTGTGTTGTGTATTGAGTGAGTGTTGTGTATGTATGTGTTGTCTATGTGTTAATGATTGATTGTATGTGCGTGTTGCGTATGTTTGTGTTGTTATGTGTGTGTGTTGTGTATGTGTGTGTTGTCTAATATTGTATGTCGTGTTAATGTTGTGTATGTATGTGTGTGTATGTATTATTTAATGTGTATGTGTGTGTTGTGATGTGCGTGTTCCAATGTAGTGTGTATGCGGCATTGTGTATGTGAAATGTGTTTTCGTATGTGTGTTGGTTGAATGTGTGTTATTGTATAATGAGTGTTGTGTATGTGCGTGTTTGTATGCGATGTGTGTTGTGTAATGTGTAGTGTCTCAATGTATGTATATGTTTGTGTGATGTTGTTGTGTATGTATTGTGTTGTTAATGTGTATGTTATGTATATTGTGATGTTGTGTATAATTGATGTATGTGTGGAGTGTTGTGTATTAATGTGTTGTGTATGTGTGTTTTGTGTTTTGTATGTGATGTGTATGTGTGAGTATGCCATTGTATGTATGTGTTGTGTATGTATCTTATTGTGTGTGTGTGTGTGTGTGTATGTGTGTTGTGTATGTATCCATTATGTGTGCGTTGTGTATGTATGTATGTGTGTGTGTGTTTTATGTGTATGTATGTGTTGTGGTGTTATGTAATGTGTTGTATGTATGTATATGTATGTGAGTGTTGTACTATATGGATGTGTTGTGTATGTAATGTGCATTGATGTGTTATGTATGGATGGTAATGTATGTGGTGTTGTATGTGTATGTGCTGTGTTTAATGTATGATATGTGATTATGTATGTGTATGTAATGTGTTTTGTGTATGTATGTGTTGTGTATGTATGTGTTATCGTGTATGTGCGTGTTATGTATGTGTGTTTATGTTGTGTATGTGCGTGTTGTGTATGTGTGTGTTCTGTATATGTGTGTTGTATGTATGTGAGTGTTGTCTATGTGTGTGTTATGTATGTGCGTGTTGTCTATGTGTGTGTTGTGTATGTGTGTGTATGAATGGTGTGAATGTGTGTTATGTATGTGTGTGTTGTGATATGTGTATGTTGTGTATGTTGTCTATGTGTATTGTGTATTGTATATGTATGTATGGAGTGTTGTCTATGTGAGTGTTGTCTATGTGTATTCGTGTATGTGTGTGTTGTCAATGTGTGTATTTATGTATGTGCGTGTAGTGTATGTATGTGTTGTGTATGTATAATAATTTAGTGTTGTGTATGTGTATGTGAATGTAAGTGTTGTGTATGTGTGTGTTGTGTTATAATGTTGTGTTGTGTTTGTATGTGTTATGTGTACGTATGTGTTGTGTGTGCTTGTATGTGTGTTATGTAATATATGTGTGTGTACGTATGTGTTGTGTAATGTGAGTGTTGTGTGTATGTATGTGTTGTGTATGTGTTATTGTTTGTGTGTGTATGTATTGTGTATGTATGTTTGTGTATGTATGTGTTTGTGTATGTAGTATGTATGTATGTGTTGTGTATATGTGTTATTGTATGTGTGAGTGCTGTGTATGTGTATTGTTGTGTATGTGCGTGTTGTGTATGTATGTGGGTATATGTGCGTGTATGTGTATGTTGTTTATGTGCGTGTTGTGTATGTGCGTGTTGTGTATGAGTGTTGTCTGAGTGTGTTGTTTGTGCGTGTGTGTGTATGTGAGTGTTGTGTATGTGTGTGTTGTTTATGTGTCAATGTGAGTATACATGTGCCATTGATATGTCTCAATGTGTGTATATTGTTCATTGATGATCTCAATGTGAGTATACATGTTCCATTGATAAGTCTCAATGTGAGTATGTGCCATGTGGCATTGATATGTCTCAATGTGAGTATACATGTGCCATTGATACATTGATAAGTTTCAATGTGAGTATACATGTGCCATTGATATGTCTCAATGTGAGTATACATGTGCCATTGATAAGTCTCAATGTGAGTATACATGTTCCATTGGTCTCAATGTGAGTATGTGCCAATGATGAGTATACATGTGCCATTGATAAGTCTCAATGTGAGTATACATGTGCCATTGATAAGTCTCAATGTGAGTATACATGTGCCATTGATAAGTCTCAATGTGAGTATACATGTTCCATTGATAGTCTCAATACATGTGCCATTGATAAGTCCATTGATACATGTGCCATTGATAAGTCTCAATGTGAGTATACATGTGCCATTGATACATGTGCCATTGATAAGTTTCAATGTGAGTATACATGTGCCATTGATATGTCTCAATGTGAGTATACATGTGACATTGATCAGTCTCAATGTGAGTATACATGTGCCATTGATATGTCTCAATGTGAGTATACATGTGACATGTAAGTCCTTGCCTGTATACATGATATGTCTCAATGTGAGTATACATGTGGCATTGATAAGTCTCAATGTGAGTATACATGTGACATTGATAAGTCTCAATGTGAGTATACATGTGCCATTGATAAGTCTCAATGTGAGTATACATGTGCCATTGATATGTCTCAATGTGAGTATACATGTGCCATTGATATGTCTCAATGTGAGTATACATGTGCCATTGATATGTCTCAATGTGAGTATACATGTGCCATTGATATGTCTCAATGTGAGTATACATGTTCCATTGATGAGTCTCAATGTGAGTATACATGTGCCATTGATATGTGACTATACTTAATATACGTGAATATCTGTGTCGTTCCTTCAGTGAGTGGCCATGTGACTATACTTAATATACGTGGGTATACGCGTCGTTCCTTCAGTGAGTTGCCATGTGACTATACTTAGTATACGTGAGTATATGTGTCGTTCCTTCAGTGAGTGGCCATGTGACTATACTTAATATACGTGAGTATACGCGTCGTTCCTTCAGTGAGTGGCCATGTGACTATACTTAATATATGTGAGTATCTGTGTCGTTCCTCCGGCGAGTCGACATGTGGCTAAACTTTGTATATGTGAGTATACGTGTCGCTCCTTTTGTGAATAGTCATGTAGCTTAACTTATTAAATGTGAGTATACGTGTCGTTCTGTTGATTTGTTGTAGTGAATATGTAGTTTGATTGACGAGTCTCAATGCAGAGAATATGTAGTTATGTTGATATATTTGAGTAGACATCACAAAAGACAAATTGACTTTGACGTATCTTTCCTGCCTCCTGCTTGCTAATGTATGTTCTCTTTACAGAACGAAGATATGGAAGTCGCTACACAACTATACTTGGTAAGCATGAGTTTGAATAAATATATGTGTGGCCTGATACTGGCAGTTATTATCAAGTGATAATTCTCATAATACTGATAGTCCATCGTACAACGTATTGTGTAAGGCTTCTATAAGGTTTTACTTTTACACATTATTGTGTGAAACCTTCACGTTTTCACGGACACTGTATGTTTGTGTATGTATCTTGAAAAACAGACATATACTTTAGTAGCTTAATTAGACACTAGTACATTAAATAAAGGCAATATACTTTATGGCTGATAACTTCTTTATTCCTTTAAGATGAGTCGGTCTGGTATTGATTCATATACCATTGCCATGCAATCAATATCGTAAGGTCACATCAGAATAGAATACAGGAGTTGTCAGAAGTGTCTTGTTTTTATTGTGATTACAATGCAATACTAATCAAATTGTTTAAAACTAATCTTTAATAGAAATTTGAACTTTGATGTACGTTAGTAATCATCCCAGAGTTTGTCCAAACATTCAACATTGCCAAAATATAGAAGCGGTTTAGTGTTTTGATGCCAGTTATAGAGACAGAGTTGATCCCATCATTTTTGAAAATTCACGAGTTGATAAGATCGTTCAGAATACAAATTTACACATTATATTTTACTGTAACCTCCTTTGACTACACTAAACATTTCCCGGCTATGCTTCCAGTTTATTAACCCTGACAGATAGAAACAAGGATATATATACTTAACGTTTAGAAAACTCTATCTATCAAAAACTCTAGTACTCGTTTTTTTATGCTTGAGTGAGCGCTCGCTTAATGTGGGGGAAAGCTGGAGATGGCCCAGGTTATACACCTCTACCACTTTGGTGAAACACATGAGCAATGTATATCGGACTGACAAAACTGAAAACACAATTGGGGCGAACTGGGATTTGAACCTACAATCACAAGTCATACCCAAGAGGCACAAGTTCAGTATGGCTATGAGTATCGCGAGACGCTACTTTCGGTACTAAGTTGGTTCCCGACTTCCTTTGCGCGCGCCAACTTGCGATATGCGAGACGGGGCCCAGCTGACTTCCGGTATCAGATTTCCGATGACAAGCGTATATTCACGAACCAGCTCTTGTTCAAAATTGCGCAACCGCTAAATATGACTTCACTAGACCGGACCAAGTGTACAACCATGTTTGGCTGTCACAACTGTTGACAGTGGTAATTGTTGGCTAATTTGGGGATAGTTAGATCGGAAATATGTTATTCCTGCAAGGGTTATCGGTTCCTTAGTGTCAACTGACAACCATGAGGTCATTGAAAAACTTATGAAAACTTGTTTGTCTTCGGAGGAACTAAACAACGTAAGGTCTCTGTTAGGCGCCGTGACCTACGGGCCCTATACATAGGCGAATCGAAGCGCCTTAGACGACTGCTCCCCAAAGCCACATCCCTCTGATAACATAATGACAATCATAATAACCTTTGAGAACAAACTTAAATTTAAACGATATCATTTTCCATTCAACAGAATCAACAAAACTGCAACTGCGGTCATTTGACGAGAAAAAGTTTGTGGAGACAGCAGCTTGTCGTGAAGCAAAACAACGATTAGCATTCCATGGGGTGGTAGTGATTGTAGGACAGCGAGGCAGTGGCAAGACGGCCATGGGTCTGCACATCCTAAAATCATTAACGTCAGGATCGAAACCTGTCATATTAACCAGTCCACAAGATTGGGACACCCTACCTCTACGTCTACCAAAGAATCAAGACCCTAGAAGGAAACTTACCATTCTGGTGGACAACATGTTTGGGATTGAAAACACTGAATCTTACTTGAAAGCATTATGGCTGCAGAAATTTGATAGCATGTGGCCGCATATTGAATTTGGAATCGTGAACCTGGTCCTTTTGTTATCTAGAGGCATTTTCAACACTTGCAAAGAACAGCTCTCGGAATATAAACTATTTCAAACCTCGCACATTCTGTCACTCTCAGATCCGAAATATGAGGTAACCGGCGATGAACAATTACAAATGATTCAGAATGCAATGAAGAAACCATTGTGCACAGCGGAAAAGTCGGTTCTTTCAAAACTTAGTATTCCTTTTTTGCCGATGATATGTCAGTTCTATGCTCGTGATAATGAATCACGTCAGAAAGGCCTGGAGTATTTCCAAAACCCTGTTGAATGCATGGTGAAGAGGTTCAAGATAGTGAGAGAACAAAATGATCTTCAGTACCTTGTGCTGGTTCTTCTTGCCGTGATGCAGGGGCGACTTCCAAAGAGTTTTTTCTACCCAGATCCACAGTCCAGTGAAGTCAAGGACACTGGTCTTGTTTTGAAAACTATCAGGAAATTTGTAAAGTTTGATGTCAGTCCGTGTAATCTTGAAAATATAGCTGACAGTATGATAGGGGAGTATTTGTCTTATTCGGAATCAGACAAAACTTACCGATTTCTTCATCCTATATTGTATGATTCTGTACTACTAAGCTTTTCCAGTTATCATATCAAAGATGTCATTGATATGTGTCCCACTAGGTTTCTTGTTCAATACACACAAGTCTCTTCGTGTAGTGTTTCAGAAGGAAGTCTTCTGCTTCAGGTGCAAGTGAAAAACTGCCAAATCCTTGCACAGAGAATAGCTTTTGAGCTCACAGAAGGGGACTTCTTTTCAGTGTTAAGTCACTCTGCATTGAAGGACGAACAATTCAACGTTGTCCTCACAAAATGTATCTTAAAATGCAAGGGATGTACGCGCATCTGCCGCAGGAAAATTGGTTTCTTTCATATTTACAAGGATGCTCCTTTTGCCTTTTCATATACTGAAAGTGTTTTCCGAGCTCAAAACGAGGCAAGAAGTTCAATTGGAAAACTGTACAGAAGATGGATGGCTACATACAAAACTCTCATTTGTTTGATAGTTATGCAAAATTTAGAGACACTAGCAAAGAAAATTCTTGATCAAGTGAAGATGAGACACGATATTAGACTCCTTCACTGCGCATGTTTTATGGGGAACTTTGAGGTTGCTCGAAAGGCGTTTTCTGAAATAGACACTGACCCAGGTGCTGTTCCAAGAGTCATCATTCCCCTGTGCATTGTATCCGACAAAGAGAATATAATGTTTATGAAGGCACTTCTACACCACTTCAAACAAACATCGCGGTTCTGTTGGTTTTACCTTGAGAAGTTAGTGCGTTTAGCAATAGCTGTTCTCAAAGTGAAACATGTAAGAGAGATAATGCAATGTATGAAGGAGAACGCACAGGAAATATCTGAAGGAGATTACCAAAGGATGCTGAACACGTTTCTCCACCAACTAATGGATGAGTTTTACAGCTGCCATTATGACAAAAGACAAGAGGCTTTAAAACAGATGCTGGAACTTCTTCTGAAGGAGGGCGCTGAAGGGGACCATGGAAAGCTGATCTTTATGGCATCCCAACACAAAACACCAGATGCTCTTAAAATACTATTAAGCAAATTTTCAAACGGAGAGACACCACCAATCACTGGGGCTCAACATGACACTTCACAAACATTTGGCACAAAGGGCAGCACGCCACTATTGGAAGCATCAAAACGCAGTACAGAATCAGTTAAGTTGCTTCTTGGTTGCGGTGCCAATATCAATCTTGTTGATGACAACGGATATACAATTTTGCACTCACAGATCATTTATTCCAACTTTGAGTTACTGAACTTGATTTTATCAGCAATGGTAAGTCCACTCCCAGTATATCGGGACAAATCGTCAGAAACACCTCTGCACATTGCCAGTGAAAATGGTAACTTTGAATGTTTAACTTTGCTTCTGAAAAAGTACCCTCATGTGAAGGAACTCACTTCCGGAGGTTCAACAGCTCTCCATTTAGCCATATTGTCAGGAACAGACAAGGCTGACAAGGTTAAGGCCCTCATCCAAGCTAATAGTGATATCACAATTGCTGACTATAGGGGCAACACTGTGCTCCACCTTGCTGCAGTTGGTAACCATATTCAGATTGTTAAAACACTCATTGACAAGGGGGCAAATGTAAATCAGAGAAACACTGACGGAAACACACCTTTGCACCTTGCACTATCATCACAATCCACAAAAGCATGTGTCGATATCCTTCTGAAAAGGGGTGCTGATGTTTTACTGGAAAATAAGAAAGGAATGACACCAGTCTATGAGGCAGCTGTAACTTTATCTGTAGACGCTCTTGCAATGTTGCTGAAATATTGTCCTAGGAATCCACCCTGTTCAAATCTACATCCTCTGAGAAGTACAAATAACTTTGAAAAAGTGAAACTCCTCATCAATCACGGTTTCTGTCAAACACCAGAGTGTGCCCAAAAGTGTCTTATAAAACTTGCAAAAGGGGATTATCCACAAGTGATTGTCACTGGATACATACGAGACTATGAGATTGCAACTGAAAACAACCCATTTCCGTGGCAGGGTAAGACACACATGGAAGAGGTTTGTCACGAAAGTCTTACTGCATTGCTATGTGACCATGGAGCTGATGTAAATCTGCTCAGTACTGATAACAGAACATTCACCTCTACATCTCTATTAAACCCTATAAATATCAGACAGAACATACATTTTGTCCATAAAAGAGCAGCCCAAACGTCACCAGATGCTGGAATGGCAAAAAAGAAGCGAGTAGATAGTTGTACTGGCAAGACTATCGTCAATGAAAGAGCTTCTTTTGGGGAAACCCCAATTGACGAGACAGTATCTGAAGGCATACAAGCCTTTGACTCCACTGCAACAGGTCAGGCGACGGTGGAAAACCATCAGCCCCAAATCGGCCCATGTATTGTTCAAGAGAACCTGAATACAAGCAGTGTAACAAATTCTAAAGATGCAACTCTAGATGTTGGCATTGATGGAAATAGCACAAACCTAGAATCCAGCTCAACTGACCATACTACTCCAAGCAAAACCAAAGAGACTGAAAAAACAGAAGCATTCACAGGACGGATTAATTCAGATGAAAGTGCGATTGCCAAGAGTTGCAATGATCCTGACAAACTGGAAGACATGGGAGGATACACACCATTCCACATTGCACTTAAGAATAGCAACTGGGAAATGGTGGAGTGCTTAATCAAGAAGGGAGTCGATGTAAATATTCAGCCATCACGAAAGAAAGTCATTCCACGCAACATTTGGGGTTCGTACATACCATTGGAGATATTCAAATTAATTTTTCTACATGGAGGAAACCTAAAATGCACGGGAGACATGTTCACAAATTTTGCATTCAGACGATTCTGGAAAACTATAACTTTGCTTCTAGAAAAGGGTTTTGATGTGAATTCAAAAGATTGCCAAGGAAACACTGCACTTCACTTTTCATTGCGTTCATGGAGGTGTTTGCTAGTGCTGTTAGCAAACGATGTCAAAGTCAATATTCAAAATAGCTTGGGATCTACAGCACTCCACCATTGGGTAGACTTCGCATACTCGTGTCAAATTCGATTTCAAGGTAAAGTTGATTTACTGCTCAGGAATGGAGCTGATCCAAACCTAAGAGACAATAGCGGTGACACTCCACTCTTGATTGCTTGCAGTAGAAGCGAAATTCATGAAAGGAGTAAACAACATAAAAGGAAGAAATTGTGGATTGTTGAAGGGCTGGAAGTAAAGACGCGAAGTCTGTTAACAACAGAAAGAAGATTGGCCGTTCAATATGTCTTAATGACAACGTGAAAGTGCTCGTGCAGTATGGTGCTGATTGCAATATCAAGAACCGTGAAGGATTTGCTGCTCTACACATAGCTGTGCAAAATTCAAACTATGAACTTGTTTGTATTTTGTTAAAAGGAACCTGTGACGTTAATGTTAAAGATGGTAATGGGAACACACCATTGAACCTTTTACTAAAACTTGTGGCAGAATGTCAGCATGGGACAGCTTCGTATTACATACCACATCATAGAAGAGATATCCAGGTTTGGAAGTTTGTAGAACGACTGTTAAAGAAGAACACTGATCCTGATATTAAGAACAATGATGGGGATGCTCCACTTCACCATGCAGCTTCCATGAATTGTCAGCGGTCACTGGAGTTGCTTTTAAAAGCTGGTGCCGATGTTGATGTAGATGATGCACATAATAGGACACCTCTTCATAGATGTGCACAATCGGGTCATGCCAGGATCGCCAGGATTCTGATGGTACACGGCAGTGATGTTAATGCCATGGATGACAATGGTGACACACCTCTCCATGTGGCAGTGACAAGAAAACAATACAACCTGGTGAAGCTGCTTGTACAGATGGGTGCTGATCTGTCTAAGAAAAACACTGGTGGCTTCACTGGCCATGACGTCTGTGTGAAGCTTGAACCATCATACAAAAGACAAAAACTCTTAAATGCTCTGAGTCCTGTCACTGAGATGGACTGTCTCTAAGGAAAGACTTCTGGTAGAACGTAAGACCTTCCCATTTTATGAAATGGACATTAATTTGTCACTTTTACAGAAACACCTGCATTCGATATAGATTCAACACTTTTGATTGATGGTCATGTTCAGCGATGCGTGTAGCTTTCACCTTGAATGTGTAAGAACTCTTAGTACGTGGTAGAAACTGTAAATATGTCTATAGTAATTGTTCTTTTCAACTTCAAACTTTCATTTATAGATACGTCCAATTGATATGCCCATGTTTGCTAGTGTGTTATCACATGAAAATGAAATGTAATATTTATAACATTTGTTTGAGCACTTATGAAACCGTATTGAGTCAACATATGTATTTTTCAATGGTTTCTGTTCTTCTAAATTTTGGTCCAAAACTAACAAGCATCACATATTCTGTTTGATGGTGAGATGTCATTATACATTCTAACCTCTGTCCTTCATTATCAGTTATCTGTCACCTGGAAGATCGCAAGCACATTTCTTTCTGCAATGTTGTATTTTCAAAACGAAAAGGTTGAAGGTCAGGTCATTGCAGTCGTCCACTGACACATCATTGTAGAAAGTTTCTTTCCACTATATGTGCTGACACTTTTGCAGACTGCGTCCTTCAGACCGCGAAATGTCTCTGTGGTCAGATAGAGTTAGAGTGTAAGAAGTGCATTAAAGTCTTAGTAATGCTATCCATCTTCATCTCTGGGACATCAAGGGTCATATGGACCAAAATCTGAATTTCACCATTATCAAGTGAACTTTTTCAAGCTCATTTTCTTTATCCGTCCATTAATTCATCCATCCATCCATCAATCCATCTATTCATTGAGGCAAAAGTTATTGTGACATGTAAGTTGGTCACCTTGTGACTGATTTTTTTTATCTAACCCAGAGGTCGAATAATCATGACATATTCGAGAAACATATTTTAATGCGAGACAACCAGACACTTACCATTTCCACTCAATGCAAGCTTAAGACGTTCTGGAATAAGTTCGCCACAAATGGGAAAATGATAGCTGGAGATCTGGTACCTAACAGTAGAAGAAGCAACGTTTATAGAAAGACCATTTGGCACTTCAGACTACGTTTTAAATACAGCAATAAAGGTATAGACCTTCATCGTTGTGGCCCCAGTAACATAACAAGACAGATGGTTCTAGCAACGCACTTCCAACATTGGTACCAGCCAGCAACCCTTACAGTCAATCCTATTCCTGGCATCAGAGGTGCAAAGAATGAAGACTATTTTTATGGATATATAAAAGCAGCGATTGCTTGACGACATTAGAATCTATATCGAAACGTCGCCTATACAGAATACAGAAGTTGTATATACATAAAAATAGTCTTCATTCTTCATCTACCCAACTTCTAGAATGACAATCAAAGAAATCGAGGTGTGTCTACGAGAACAGTGCTACATCCGCGCACGACGACATCGACGTCTCCAGTGGAGCAGACGATACTTGCAATGGGGAGCACGAGAGGAGATGAGTTCTTTTCACCGATGATTCACTTTTCCATCTTCACCGAGCTGACGGAAGGACACGTGTCTCTAGGTCGGCGTTACACCAGGCCATATGTAATTGAAGGGATGTCGTTTTGGACAGTGGGGAAGGAAAAACAGATGCAGCAAAGATGACAGTTTTTGGCATTGAGCGGAACTTGAATGCTGTAAAAATTCATGACGAGATTTTTAATAGCCATTTTATCTTTTTCGCAAAAGAACACCAGACCACAGTGGCTCGAGTCGTGAAGGAGTGTCTTTATCACAACGATGTCAGTGTGTTACCTTGTCCCCTAAAGTGTCATCCGTTTAATGCCTTTGTGTTGTGGCTCAGTTGCATAACCCAGATTCCCTGTTTTTGTGCACTGTTCCTTCATAATGTACATAAAAACCACTGAAGTGTTTTGAATATTGGAGAATCTGAGGAAACCTTATTCCTAACTCATTATTGTTCTTGTTTCTATGCGACATATGCTGGCGACCAAATGGATGAGGTGGCAAGGCTTTATTTAGCGTGTCTCCGTTGCCTGATGACGTGGATCGATGCTGGTAATATCACTGGAGTACGCTGCTTTTAGCAATATTCCAGCCATATCTTGGCGGGGGACACCAGAAATGGGCTTCACACATTGTGCCCATGTGTGGAATCCAACCCGGGTCTTCGGCGTGACGAGCGAACGCGTTAACCACTAGGCTACCCCACCGGCCCTAGAGATTTCGTGGTCCACTCTTTATTGTTTCTTGGCCGCCTTTCCAATAGCTTATAGCTGGACTATTTCTGAATGAGACACGCAAACGCGTATAGCTTGTGGTGACCGGAAAGTTGAGTGGTGCAAGTAACCATTATCCTCATATTGTACTATTGTTATCTGGTCCCTGATATAATTACGGGGGCAGTTGGGTAGCCTTGTGGTTCAAGTGTTCGATCCCCACATTGGTACAATGTCGGAAGCCCATTTCAGGTGTTCCCCGCCATTATACTGCTTAGTATGGTGATCTACCTTCAGTTGTTGGCAATAATTAGCCTGTTTCTATATTGTAATGTCTTCTGTAATTGAAATATTGTAGATTAACATACTGGTTTTATATTCATATCTGTGATGTTCTAGTTGTTTTTACTGTCCTTCGCTGACAGGTTTGTATTATTTACCTTTATTTGTTTTGAAATTATTGACTATTTTAGTCAAGTGGCTGAAATTACGCCGATGTGACTTAACATCTTAACTCATTCACTCATGATGCTGCTGGAATATTGCTAAAAGCGGCGTAAAACCATACTCACTCACTGATATAATTACGATGCATACATAATCTGAAATGAATATATCATTGATTGTTTTGCTTGAATTCATTGGTAGCGGCAATTGTCTGTTTGTTGTTATGTTCATTAATTTATCAAAATGCTGTCATGGCCAGAATTAAACCGCATTCGTGGTGTGAGTGGAACTTTCCAGAATGGTCTTAGTCTAGAGAACTGTTGGATGCAAAGCCATATCGGACTTGGTTGTTCTAGATGTTTCTGAATGGAAAAGAGCGTAGAAAGACGATTCGCAGCCATTCGGTGTTGTTTTTAATTTTTTTTACCAAGTGTAAATCTGATACATAGTTGTAAAGACAAAATTCCTTAAAGCTCCAACACTATTCTGAAGCTAGAAACCTTTGACAAGACCTTGAACATACTTTTCGTCAGTTTTCAAACATTGGGTTCCTGATACACTTCCATTTGTCAACTATTTGATTTTTGATTTTCGAAGTGTTCCAGCAACTTAGGTTTTCAGCTGTAGGAACTTGTTGCATGGTTATTAGATTATGAGTATAAACTCCAGTATTTTGGAGGCTAAGACGACGTATACTGCTAAGATTCACACAGTCCTCTAAGCGATTATTAGTGAAGACGAAAATTCAAATGCGAGGGGCTATAACAAGGTTTTGAGCCTCAGGATTTAGAAGCAGAACGATGCATATTTTGATGCAATCCCCATTTATTTCTCAACATAATCGTCTTGTAAATAGATCACTTGGTCAATCTTGTCTACCAGGGCCTAGATTTTCGAAGCTCTCTAAGATAGTCGTAAGTGCCATACATTAACATTAACTTACGACTATCTTAGCGCTGAGAGAGCAACAACAAAATCTAGGCCCAGGCATTTATGCCCTGTCCATAGAAGTCCCTTTCTTGGTCCTGTAGCCACGTCTCCACAGCTGTAGTGAGTTCATGATCATCCTCGAATCTCCTACCACGGAAGTGATTCTTCAGATTGGAAAACAGGTGGTAGTCACCTGGTGCCAGGTGTGGAGAATTGGGTGGGTGAGGTAGGATTTCAAATCCAGATTCTTCGACAGCGACCGGTGCAACACGACTGATATGGACTGGAGCTTTGTCGGGATGAAGGAGAACTCCACGCCTGAGTTTGCCACGGCGCTTCTCCTTGATGGAGGGTCTCACTTTCTTCAGTAGGGTACCATAATATTTCCCATTCAGCGTAGTTCGTCATGGAAGGTAATTTATGTGGATCATGCCTTGACTATCCGACCGCCTCCGTGGTGTTGTGGCTAGAGCGTCCGCCCGGAGAGCGGAAGGTCGCGGGTTCGATCCCCGTCCGCGTCATACCAAAAGACGTTAAAATATGACTTGTTGGTCACTGCCTGGTGCTGGGCATTAATGGGTACAACAAGGACTCGAAGTCAGTATAATGTGTCTGAGTGGGGTATTCATGCTTCACTGTGGCATGGTATCTCAGTGGGCTAGCACTATAAAACCAGCTTAAGTCCTGGCTAGTACAAGCAGCCGTACTTACACATACACACGCATGCACGTCGTCATATGATCGAAATATTCTCAAGCACATATCCCAAAATATGGTGGCCATAACCTTCCTGGTCGATCTGGACGACTTCTTGGTCGGAGGAGACTTGGCCTGCTTCCACTTCATGGATTCCTCTCACGGTCATAGTGATCAATCCACGTTTCATCACAAGTAACTAATCACAGGTAACATGAAACTCATCGGGGTTTTGTTGATATCTTGCTCTCATGGCATTACTTATGGTGACCCTCGTGAGCTACATGTCGGTGGTGAGCATTCTTGGGACCCATCTTGCTAAACCTTAGACATGTGTAGATGTTCATGCAGGATGGTTACAACTGATCCATGAGATGCCACTTGTCTCATGGATGGAGATTCGACGATTGCTCATTACCAAGGTGTGCACCTGGTCAATGTTTTCCGGTCTGGTGATGGTTGAGTGGCTGACCAGGACGGGGTTCGTCTACAGACCCTCTCTACCGCACTGGAATTCTCTCACCCATCGCTTGCTGCTTGCAGGTGATGAGCAACGCTTCCAGTATACTGCTGGCAATCGCTCTTCAATGTGCTTCGCGGGTGGCCCTCGAGGTGGTACTCGAGCTTATCACTTTCTGCCGTTTCAATAGGGGTACATGTGATTAGATGTCACGTGACAAGAAACTAACGACATGTGCATGTCATTATTACGTTTATGTGAATGATATAAACCATTATTCAATATCATAGTTATTTTTATCACGCACCCATCAGAATTATTAAAGGCTCAAAACATTTGATTGCCCCTAGTATTTGATATTGATTTCTAACTGTTCCAGAAACTTTCGTTTTTCAGCTGTAGGCACTTGTTACAGGACGTGGATCTGTCAGATTACGATTTAAAATTCCATTGTTTAGCTGCCAAGGAGTCGAAAATTCAAACTGTCGTGGGAACTACATTGAACTATATGGACAACTATTCCCTGTCGTGGTGATGTTAAACATATGATTGTTAAGCTGTAATATACTGGCTTTGAAATATACCTTTCTGAATACAATTTGATGTTACATTTGCCATTCTATGACTTGTGTTGTTGCCCCGAATTGTATGCATTGTTACCATTCAGACAATGTCCAAATGTATATCCTTGTTATATATCCTTGTTATATAGCATATGTTTCTGCTGTCTGGTTTGTTATTGGGTTGATCTAATCCTCCTAACTGACCCAAATTAAGCTATGTAGTGTTGGTTGCTTCAATAATGTCACGTGAAGGTCTGGGCTAGAATTGATCTTCAGTAACCCATGCTTGTCGTAAGAGGAGACTAACCGGATTGGGCGGTCAGGCACGCTGACTTGCTTGACACATGTCATCGTATCCCAGTTGCGTAGATCGATGTTCATGTTTTTGATCACTGGGTTGTCTGGTCCAGCCTAGATTATTTACCGACCGCCGCAATATAGCTGGAATATTGCTGAGTGCGGCGTAAAACTAAACTCACTCACTCACCCATTTGAATAACACTTGTCTTTCCATATATACACGTTTGTTTGAATACTTGGTTATCCAGCATAACATTGTATGATTTAACGTTCAATGTGAGAATCTTCATGTCTTTCTAATGATAATACTGTCACTTGTCTTTATCAACTGTAATTAAGATTAGCTGTTTAAGAAGATACATTAGATTGTCAGTTGACGTGATTGTAACATGAAATTGAAAATGTTCGACTTTGATTCAATACACTCATATTATACAGAAAATGCATACATATCAATTTGATGAAGCATTACGTTATGGGATTGTCCTCTACGTTCTTCAAATGTGTGTACAGCCAAATGCATCAATATGCAGATCTATTGAGGAACTGGAACTTCGTGGCTCTTCATATATACTGGTCAAAAATAGTCAGGGATATATGTAAATTTTGAAATAATGATCTGTTAATTCATTGACACACTGATAAAATATCAATAATAAAAATACCAATATCCCTAACTTATTTTGTCCAGTATATTTGTCTCAGGTTTACATTAGTCATTCATATTGTAGTTCGTGCGTATGTGTGTATGTGTATATGTGTGTGTGTGTGTGTGTGTGCGTGCTTGTGTGTGTACCTAGTACGTGTATAATACTTTAACTGTATCCAGGTGTTTTGATAAATCTATGTTAATGTTCAAATTACGGTAACGTTCAGTCTTTACCTATACGATGACTTCACATATTTGTCATTGTTCACACCTAACATTTCATGCGTTTGCGTTATTATAATTATTGAGACAAAATCACACGTGAGTGAGATTGCCTCAAGTTGATCCATTTAACTTTTACTATTTAAACACATATGTATGTACATTAATGTGCCTAAGTTCATGTATTCCTAAATTTACTTTGTGTTAGCTCATATTAACCTGCATTCCAGTAACATCTGTATTCTTAATATAGTTCATTCTTTATAGTTCTTCTAATCTTTAATATGATTTTGAATGTCCTTGTTACAGTTAATAATTTGCCGTTACAAAAAGTTTAAGAATCCCCTTTGAAGTAGCAAAATAGAACACAGACAAATCTAAAATGTTCAATGATATATTGAACAAACAATGAGCAAGCTACAATGAATGACAATCTAGTACAATGCAATTGTGTCACAAATCTAAAATATTGGGTCACAAATATAAGATATCAACTCACCACGAGTCTTGACATTTACAGTGAGATCAGATATACTGATTGAAGGTTGTTTACAATGAGAGCAGTCAGGCACGCACGGTCAGTCTTGAAATGTAGGTCAGCTTGACGAAGGCAGACAGACATATATAAATCCAGTGATATGAAAAGTCCGTGTGTTAGTCCCGCTGTACAACACAACAACCAGCCTTTATATAGCTCTTACACAGTTCTCGAGCATTCTAGTAAAGGTGGGCAGCATCACTATCCACTCAGAACATTAGGCGACTTTCTCGAACATACGACCGGAAGTCAAAAACAAAATAAAGCCAAGGGGGGCAACTCTCGAGCCTTATCAAAAAGGCTAAAAAATACTATTGCCATTGAACATACATGAGGCAGCTGTGAGCCACCACCCACACCCAAAACTTTAAACATTGTGACCAATAATACCTATCACCTAATCAATGTGATATTGCAGTTACAACTTACAAAAACACACTCTCATAACACCTTATAAAAGAACGAGCATTACTAATTTGAGGGGAATTTAAGGTTGGCGTACTGAGTAAGGATAAGATATATGGAAGAGCGACGATGTTATTATAGCATTAGGAGCGACCATTCTGTGTTGGTTAAACAAGAAACACATATTCTGTGTGACCGAGATATCTGATTGTCTGTTCTAAAATAAACGCTGTTCTTTATCATCATTATTTGTCATGAGGTATGAATGGTACCTGAAACTTGTATCTTATATTGTGCTACTGGTTCCCCATCCACAAAGCTTTCGTAGCGCTATGACATTCGTAAGCCTTTGACAAACTACAGAGTTACGACAGGTCGTAACGTTAAGAACGCTTTGTGGATCGGGGCCCTGACCTCTAGTGTCAGATACGGTTACAATACTTTCGTCAGGCCTGTTCACATTGGCTTAAATATTATATTCATTGATAAGTTTAAGTAAGTGTAAGTCTGTGAAATAAGACATGTATTTGTTATGATTGATGGAACTACTAGTAAGAAATACCCATATGCTGTCTTGGTCAGATATGAACAGCAGTCAATAAGCAAGAATGGTCCTGTATAGAACTCGAATTATCTGTCCTTCTTTGGTCGTCAGACATGACAGTGGTCAGTCGTTCTAAAAGTTTCTCAAAGATGCAGTCCATGGTCCCTAGTATGGTGATCTACCTTCATTTTTACATTGTATTGTCTAAAATAGTTTCCTAGTTTTAAAAATACATGCTAGCTAGTTTTAGTGAGTGAGTGAGTTATAATTTATTGGCAATATTTCAACCATATCGTGACGAGAACATTTAATTGTTATACATAGTACTTTATGGTAAATTATATAAACCTGTCATCGAAGGTCAGTAAACCCGACTAGAATATCACAATATCAAGAAATAAAACTAGCATATATCTCTAAAATAGGATTTCAGATTAGGACAATACAATATGAAAAGGCTGAGGATCGCCAACAACTGAAGGTAGATCACCACTCTAGGGACCATGGGGACTTACAGTACTTTGGCTACCTGCATGGACCCTAGCTGGATTTATACCATCCCTTCAGCCACTGGCGATTGTGCTGATAGTTAGCCATAATAAAACAACAAATATTCTACGATTAAAAAAGTGTGTAGATCTGAATAGACTTTGAAAGTTTTGGGACTTACTTACCCTCTCAGGAGGACAATAGTTTTACAGTACTTTAACCCCCTGTGAGGCTAGCTAGTTTTAACTCTTTTGTGATACTCTAGTTATTTTACAGTCCGTCGATTACTGGTTATTTAACTACTTGTATTTATTGTGTATGTACAACATTTCTCGTCACTATATGGCTGAAATATTGCCGAAGTGACGTTAAATGTTAACTCACTCACTCAAAGATGCAGTTCTACCAATACTGGCTTTACCATTATTACTGCAAGAAGGTATTTTGTGACCATTCAATCAAGACTTGTTTCTAATTTACCTATCATTTGCAAACTGTACCCCAATTTGTGAATACCCTTTCCACTTCTACGACAGACATCTGCTAAAAGACTCCATTGGACAAGAGTATGTGCTTATGAATAATTAAAAAACAGTGATGACACCAGGTCCCGATTTCTCGAAACAAACTTAAGTCTGAGTTTTTACTTAAGTTAGAGTTTTTACTCAAACTTGAGAAAACGCAGAAAATGCATTTCCCAGAACTGACTGATATCGATATCGATGAGTTACAAGTTCAGTTGTTTCAAATTGTCAAACTCAGTTTGAAATTTGAGTAAAAACTTAAGTTTGTTTCGAGAAATCGGGGCTGGTGTTCATACTAAATTCCTGTCAAATCAAATATCTATTTGTCAAATATTTCATTCCTGCTAGGGACTGCGGGGTAGCCTTGTGGTTAAGCGTTCGCTCGTCACACCGAAGGCCCGGGTTCGATTCTCCACATGGGCACAATGTGTGAAGCCTATTTCTGGTGTCCAACACCGTGATATTGCTGGAATATTGCTAAAAGCGGCATAAGACCATACTCTATCACTTATTTCTGTCAGATCAAATATATTTTTGATAAATATTTCGCTTTCACTTTACAATGCGTGTTCAGGGCGTGTCCCAGATAGTTCATTATGTAAAGTTCCCATACGTTTGGTTGCCTAGTTGCAGTATGCTAGCTGCTAGGATTCACGCCATTCTCAGTGAAGCCAAAAAATGTTAGAAGCGGGAATTAAAACTGTCCTGGAAACATAATTATATGAATTATATGGTTAAAGATACCCCGAGTTTTTCATCTGTATTATAGTGGCTTTATTATACATTTGTGAATCTTATTTGTTGCTACCGTTGTGACGGTTTGACTTGTATAGTTGTTCTGAATGCAATGCATGATATCCTAGTTAAACAGCTATTACCATAGAGGTAATGCTATCATGTTGCCATTCAGTCGATAATCCAGTTATCCGTGTGAAAGTTTACATGTTTCTTATATATAGTTTGTAAGCGGATAAACAGAAGCCGCAAATCCCTTCCACATTCATAACAAATCTCTGCCAAAAGCAGATCGGATTGTACAATTGTGACTATATGATGAGCATATACATTGTATTTGCTTCAGCAGTATTGCAGCCGTATGATGTTCGTAGACTAACCGCGTCTGAACCGGACAATCCAGTGATTGTCACCCTGCGATACGATGACAGTACGTGTGTTTATGAATCTAGTGATGATAACAGGTGTTCGCGAAATGGTGAGCTTGTCCTGCCCCACCGGTAGCACCCGCGGTAAACATGCTAAATCCCGTCAATAGTTCACATGAAATATTTCGGGAACGTATGGCATGTCAAAATAGGGAATTGTATCGGACAATTCAGTCTGCCTGATCGGCCCAAAATGAGCTATGTCGTGATGATAGCTTACATAATTCATTTTGAATAATACTTGTCTCTCCATACATATGTTATGCATATGTCAAATGACATTCTCGTGATTTAGTTCAATATTATTTTATTAAATCCTGGACAGATGCGTCTCATTTTTACACAGGGATTATATACCACTCATTTTCATTTAAATGAAAATCCTTAAACGAATTAGAAATGATTGATAGCTTTTTATTCATATGTTTTGTAGATAGATGTATTTTTAGTAGTACTGTTGGCGGTTTAAATTAGAAACTGAGATTGTTAGCGGCTGTATCCTCAAAGGAGATTAAAGTATTATAAAATTATATCCTGAGAGGATACGTAAGTCCCAAAACATTGGAGGTAAATTTTGATCTACCAAGCTTTTTAATCGTAGTTTTATTGTCATCGTAATTTGTATTTAAATCTAAGCACACTCGCCAATGACGGAAGGGATGGTTAAAATCAAGCTAGGGCCCACGCAGGTAGCAAAAGTACTGTAAGTCCCCATGGCCCCTGATATGGTCTAGCGAGCTTGACCATCCGATCCGGTTAGTCGCCTCTTACGACAAGCATGGGTTACTGAAGATCAATATTCTCACCCGGGCCTATTGTCACGGTGCTATCTACCTTCCAGAAATGCTAGTGGAAAATAACTAGACAAAAATGCAAGACAGTCAAGTGAGTGAGTAAGTTATTATTTAGCGTCACATTGGCAATATTCCAGCAATATCGTGACGAGAACATTCTGGTTTATATCAATATGAAAATCAAAAAAGTTAGAGCATAAAAACCTGTCATCGAAGGACAGTAAAAATACTAGAGTATCACAGCTATATAAGTTTAAAACTAGTAGGCTAACGTGAAATTAAATCAATCTATAGACTGTACAAAATAAAAATGGGCTAAAGATGACCAACAACTGAAGGTAGATCACCATACTAGGGGCCATGGGGACTTACAATGCATTTGCTACCTGCATGGACCCTAGCTGGATTTACACCATCCCTTCAGCCATTGGTGATTGAAGACAAATCTAGCCATGAAGTAAAAGCACACATATTCTACGATTAAAAAAGTGGTAAGTTTAAATTCACTCTAAATTTGTTGGGACTTACGTACCCTCTCAGGAGGACAATAATTTTACAATACTTTAACCCCCTTTGAGGGTACAGCCACTACCAATCGAAGTTAATAATCGCAAGACAATCAAGATTGCTGATACATTAATTTATTACAATCACATCATAATGACTCAGCGGACACCTGATCAAGCGTAATAAACCTGCTACTCAAACAGAACAACAGCCGCCAAATAATCTGTTTGATTGGCATTTTAGAAGTTGCCACTCTTGCTTGACAACGGTATAAGTGTAAACATGATTTAGTTCCGAGTAGTAAATGTTCCGGTTCGGAATAAATGCCGTGAAATAGAGAATGGATGACACGAATATAAATTCCGCACATACGGCAAATATTCCATCGAACAGGAACAAATACCGTAGGTGTAACCTATTCCAGTCATTATTGAATGCAAAATGAACTCGTCCAACTTGTCCACATCCGGGTTTTCTCTAGCCCGAAATACACGTGAATCATTTTAAATCTGGGTGAAAATCAAATTAACGAGCGGTCATTTGCCACACACAGCAGGAAAATGCAACAGACCGATTGTGGAGGAAGAGGAAAACACTGCTCATTGCACTCATTGTATCGGACGAGATCAAGGATAACTCTGCTCCATTGAAGCCTGTGATAACTAGTGACCAGAAATTAGCAACCATCAGAATGTGCCATATTGATCACTGTAAGTTTACCTAAAATGTAGATCAAATTAAAATAGAACGATATTTGAACAATTCTTCAGTATTGTCAGGATTTCGATCAGGACCCTTATCAAATGACATGTAGATATTAAACATACATCCTTGAAATAATAAATTGAAATAGAAGCACATATTTTTAAAGAAAAAGGAACCATATCTAATGGCAGGTTAGGCTGCCATATTACACAACCACCGATTTATATGATGTTAAACAAATTTAAGGTTTAGATTTCTATTAGGTCGTACCTAAATGGCACAAAGTGAATACATATTATCAAATATTGTGATGGTGTTTATTTGGATTATTTAACAGACATGGGGTAATTGTAATTTGTAATTGTAATTGAATGTAATTAATTACAAAAATCTATGTAATTGCATGTAATTTGTAAGTGAATTTTTCAATTACTTTTTCAATTACATCAAATTACATCTCACTTTTTTATTTTGGTGGTCATCAGGCAACCCTTGCAATTATATTCTGTACAATAAGGAGGACAAAGCAGTGTTTTTCAATAAGATGCTTGTTGTCGGTATATACTCTAGCAGGTGTTAAGTTTTGAAAGAGATTGAATGTCTAAGCCTTTGTAACTATCACCAGCTGCACATTTGTGAAACAAAGGGAATCAGTGACTGAATGTAGGTTGGTATTTGAGGAAATGGGGATTAACAGTACTATTAGTCAAGTTCAAAATGGCCTCTTTGTTTATTTCTCATTGGATATGATATTCAAAATCTTACTGAACTGTAGTCCTATTTTTATAATCAGGAAAGGTAATAAGCCATAAATCCAAGTTGACAAATCCTTTAGTATGTTAATGTGGATTATGTCAGACAGAGAGACCGGCAGATTTATATTGTAATGTAGGGCTGTAATGATGTCATGATACAGAAAACCTAAGGCAACAGTGGTGGACAAAGTGTTTTTTGCAACAAGAGGTGATAGAGGTGTCTATTTGATAATAATCCCAAAGAAATATGCAAAAATACAAATTTGATCAAAAAGTGTACATTGTAGATAAAATCTAATTTTGCATTTCACTTTTTGATGACAAAAATATGAATTGGATTTAGTGACCACTGCTTACCAACATCGATCTGTTGTTGATTAAAGGAATACAGAAATATATTTGTTTTTTTGTTTTTTTAACAAAGTAATTTGTAATGTAATTAATTACAGTGGTAATGTAATTGTAATTGAATTAATTACATTTTAATTTAAGGTGTAATCGTATTTGTAATTGTAATTGAGTAAAATCAAGGTAATTGTAATTTAATTAATTACATTTCAAAGTAATTGAACCATGTGTGTTATTTAAAATAGACATTATTTAGCGCTATTTTGTATAGCCATAACAAAAGATGAAACCAATTCCCACAACAAAGACAAATGATGCCACTGATGACAATACTGTATTGAGTCATTTTATATGGAACTTTCACACATGATAATTGCTTCTTGATAGCCGCAGGATTGTTTCCAGACCGTAGGACTGAATCCTTTCTTCCTTCTTCCCCAAAAACAACAAAACAAAACCAAGCAAAAACAACCAAACAAACCCCCAATCCCCACCCCCAAAAAACCCCAACAACAAAAAACAACAACAACAAACAACAAAACAAAAAAAAATACACGCCCCAATTTTTAAGACCACCCCAACAAACAAAACCATCTTTAAGACACATTAGGATGTGTGTGAAAATTCCTATTTACCCGGAATAAATTCTGTGTGTGCGGAACGAACGAATTGTTCCGCATACACTATTACAGGAACAAATATTGGAATGAAAAGGAACAATATCTAAGACGTATGTTCAGATCCACTTCAAAACAAGTTCGAAGAACTGTTGCCAGGCTCTATTTTCTTCCAGCTCTTCCAGAACAAACACATTATCTCCATCCAGAAGCTGAGTGAGTAATGGTGGCAGAGGGTGATGCAAGATGGTGTCGGAATATAGAAGTATTAGTCTCTTGGGCATGTTATTGTTGCATGCATAGACCCCAGATGAGAGTGTAAAGGAACACATCTCGTCCTGAAGAAAGGTCTCTGTTACATACAGGACAGTCTTCCAGCTGTTGTGAATACAATTGATAATTTCTTCAGCTGCACAAACGCCCACATCGAAGTCCCTGTCTGGAATACAAAGTCGCAGACCTCTCTCTACCTCCACCTTCTGTAGAAACGTGGTACACACCCACTGATAATCATCATGTTGAGAATAATAAATAAATATGTCATACTTAAAATCTTGTCTTCGTGGTACAAAATGATCAAACCCTATCAACCTCAATATCCAGTATTTTAAAGAGATGGTGTTTTTTAACACCAAATGACAAACGATAAGACCAGAAATCAGTACACACATCAGACAAACTGAAAAGGCGAGCCAAAATCTACCATAGCAAGATCTCCAGTGTCTCCTAAAGGAACTGGTAATATTTGAAAGTTTAATGAGCTGACCCTCAGTGTTGATACAGCTGTATGAATCGAAGTGTCGAAACTGGACATCTGTGTCAATTATCCATGTCAGAAAGTCTAGGGTTCCACATCCACAAGACAGGATGTTCCCATGGAGGTCAAGTGAAATGGGTTGGGAAACAAGAACCCTTTGATCTAACATTGTTCTGGTGTTGACGCTCAGAAAACTGATAGAATTAAATGAAAGATCAATATGAGAGATGCTCAACATTCCAGACAATTTAATAGGAACGTCCTCAAACATATTATTGCTTAAGTTCAAATATTTTAAGGTCTTAAGATTTCCGAATATGTGAGCATACATTCTATGTAGAATGTTATGGGATACATCTAAAAGGTGGACGTTTTTGAGAGGACTGAACAATGTTTGTGAACTCATGTTAGACATCAAATCAGTATCAAAATGAACATTTTTCAGATACAATGTCATGACGATTGGGAATGACTGAAAAAATGTCAACGGTATTTTCTTAAAGAAATTCCCTGAGAAATCAAGATATTTTACATGCTCCAAGCCAAAGACACGTGAAGTGTTTGTTATTATGGCAGAATAGGAAAGGTCCAAATACCACAAGTTATTACCTCCAGAAAGCACATGTTAGTTCCCTCTAATGATCTTCCATGTGTTCCTGAACCACTTAATAAAAGTTTTTCCAAAGATGGAGGAAGAAAAAGTGTCATGTTTCCAAAAAAGGTTAGTTTTGGTATGTCTTTGGAATGCTGATATTGTCCATCACCAGCATAAAGTACATATGCCTGATTTGACACATCCAGTACAGCTAGGTTAACAAGTTCAGGGAGATGGAACAACAAGCTGGGGTCACCTTTTATAGAATTGTAGCTGATGTCAAGATATTTTATACAACTTTGAAACGGTTCCTGCAATAACACGCCAGTTTCAATGACCACGATGTAATTATTCCTTAGAATCAGTCGCTCAACACACATAGTCTTAAGGTAACGTGTCATCTCAGACGTGAGCACGAGACTTTGGTTCTTCATAACACCTTGAACAGAGACAGGATATGTACGCACAAGTGAAAAGTCTATTTCGGTCATGTTCCTTCCACTGAGTCCTTGTAAGCTTAGGAAAGACTCATACAGGCCAAAGGGAGCAGTTTCTCTTGCAAACAGGAACTTCAGTTTATGAAGAGGAAAGAAGACATTGGCGTCCAGAAAAATAAGAATGCTACATGCTGACAATGACAGATCCCTGACAGGTGCTTCCCTGAAGTTGACAAATGAGTTTTTCCCCAAACGTCTGATAAGGCATTGTGATCCAAAACTGAGACTCTTCAGCCTCCTCATCTGTGCAAAGCCAGGTCCAAACACCGGTTCTCCAGCCCCGTCAATAACCAGTGACTCGAGGTGGTGAAGATCAGCAAATGTAGCATCAGGATATGTCAATGAAGTAAACCGCATCCTCATTCTGCTCACATGGAGTGTTGTCAGAGATGTCAGGTTTTGGAATGTCCCAAGAGGAAGAGAGAAATAAGAAAAGTTCAATTTATTCCCATCCAAGTTTAGTTCTTGAAGGGCAGGTAGGCTTTGCAGAGCACCTTCCTCCAGAAACTCTATGTTGTTATCATTCACGAGCAGTGTATGTAATGAAGGAAGGTTGGGGAGTGATTCTTTCTTGAGGCTTGGTAAGTTGTTGGTACTCAGGTTAAGGACTGTTGTGTTTCGTGGAAATCCTTGTGGAACTCGGTTGAAACCACGACGTGAACAGTCCACTGTTGTTTCATTGGCTTCGTGGTGAATGTTGCATTTCTCAATATCGGAATGTTGTGGGTGACCCAGTGATGTCATCAGATTCGGAATAACAATCCAAACCAAACTGTAGATCGTGACTGACATCATTCCTGTCAACATAAATGTGTTTAGTAAATATGCCTCATTAACCGTAGATATTGAAAAGGTTATTTAAGTAGCTTGGAGACACGAAAGTCGTCGTTACATGGGAATAGAAGCGATAAAACTCTTTCCATATTCATAAGAAATCTCTGTTAAAGGCAGAGTCGATTGTACAATTGTGACTATATGGTGAGCAGATATTTGCCTCAGCAGCATTACAGCTGTATGATGTTGTTTGTAATCAAATCGTGTCTGGACCAGACAATACAGTGATTGTCACCATGCGATACGATGACAGTACATGTGTTTATTAATCTTCTGATGATACCAGGTGTTTGCGAAAAGGTGAGCGTGTCCTGCTCCACCGGTGGTTCCCGTATGAAACATATGCTAAGTCTAGTCAATAGACCGATCCAGTCTGTCAAACAAAACTGGCGCATGCGTCAATTTTGGCCAATCAGCAGGCCGGGCGCTGTGTGGATTTGTCAGACTTATTTCCGGGGTCAAACGATGCATCCGAAGCGATGTGCTTCGAATTATGCCATTTACACTCGCTATGTTTATTACATATTGCTGCGATTTGATGTGTACCTTAACAAAACCATTACGGTCAAGACAACAAAAATGGAGGCGGATCAAGAAACGCGATAGGCCTAACGATCAGTTAAATGTCTGCACCATCGTTCAGGAAACCTACGTCTGCCTGCTGATGAGAATTTGGACGAATTTCCACACTTTTGCACATGTGCAAAATCATTACCAATTGATGACAACAAATAGCAGTTTAAGACTTTGCAAGTGTTATAAACACGGACAATTCTTGTTACTACAAAATTGTTTTTGCTTAACGTTTTTAGTCACTACTAGGCATTGAGTTGGTACGCCATAAAGCTCAAATGAGACAGGCGAGAAAGCCTGTCAATGTTGTAGTGGATAAGGGAGAAAGTAAAGAGCAATGTTGTAGTGGATAAGGGGAGTAAGTAAGATAGATTACCCGGTTAGGGTCAACCGAAATAGCAAAACTTGTTACATGAAAGAACAATGTGGCGGATATTGTCCCCTTCGCTCTTAGATATTCTTCAATTTGTCACACATTATAGGATGTTATAAGTTTCATAAGCACATTCTGAAGGCCTACAGTATCTTGTTAACAGAGCAAAATGTTCGAGGAGTAATATTTTTTATTCAAACGGAAATATTGTCAGCGTCAGCAGTTGCCTATCATGCAATATCCAAGTAACAAAATTAGTTCATATGAGTGCCTATAAAACCATGCTTTAAATATTTCAGATTTTTTATGAAGAGTTGCATGGGACTTTGAACTGAATAACCTTCCTCCATGTTGATCGAATACGAAAACTATGTGAGAAAAATAGTGACTTTCTGGAGTATTGGACGGAGTGAAATAAAGTGTATATCTTAATTATGAGAACATTATTTGAAATTTTGTTACCACATAAATTATTCACATATAATGGTACATTTTAGGAGTAATATTACAACTGTAATTTTGATTAATTCACTGGAAATGATAGCAAGGTATGTTTTAAGAATCTTGGTTTTTTTAGTAAACGTGGAAAGGTAATAAAATTAATAATAATCTAATCAATAATAAATAATTATTTAATTGATTGACATATCAGATTTTTTAGATTTTAAGGCAGAACTAGGTAAACAAACACCATACATATCATGGCAGGACAATCACTTGGTATTAACACAGTTTCTTGGCTCCTGCTTTTAGATGTTTTTTTAAATACTACATTTACTAATAAGATAATTCTGAAAGTGATTGCTAGTATCATAACTCATTAAAGTTATTTCAACATGCAGAACATTTGAAAAAGCAAAGGCTACGATTTGGTCAAACCCTGGTCAGGCATTATCCAGTCCTGGAACAGAATAACTTACCAAAATCTCAGGTGACTTTTCATGTAACGGAATAAAGATTGAAACATATATTTAACCCGTATTTGATGTAATTCTTCTGATCAATCATAAGTTTTTTAGGAGGTTACTTATATTTGAAGACTGAGCCAAAGCTAGTGTTTAATAAGATGGTGGATTTGGACAAATTGTTCAAGGTTTGTTGATGGTTATTTGCAAAATGAGCTTCATATTAAATTGCACACGGGTTTGTAGGAGGTGAACGCTTCAGGACATTTTCATGTCTGTTTTCCTAAACCTTTGTTATGACTTTTACCAAATTTTGAATGAACTTTACTATAATTTTTATGACACCAGTAAGTATCTCAGAAAAGGAAATAGATCAAAATCAGTGTTATGTCCTCTAGGGATATGGTCTCAGATCTAATAAAACAAAGATTATCATTGTTTAATTAAGAAGCAATAATGTCAATATGTAATTGTATTGACAGAAGGCTTTGAGCATAGGATATATTCTTTGCACCTTATTTACACTAGTAGTTAGCAGTTAAACATCTCTGATAAAAAACAATAGATCTACATTTGTATTTTGTGTAACATTCTATTTCAATGCTATTTAATTGTTCGGATAACTGTGGATTCTCTGTTCCAAAATTTTGCATCACATGTTTCCTATTTCTGGAAGATGGGTCAGCTAGTGTACAGGTGCAGACTGTATCTTGGATCTTCTTTGTGTTCTGGTGCTGTGACATACCTGTACATAAACGCTGGCAGTTCATGAAGTCCAGTATTGTGGAAGTTTGTATGTAAATTAGGATTCCACAACAAAGTACATATAGAAAAATTTAATGGAAATGATGATTAAAAAAATGATTTCCTTTATTCAGTGTCATTTTATCATGGCGTACAGATTTTGAAGAGAGAAACTTTACTGAGAGTTGCTGCAGATCAGCTGTTGAATATTTGCTTCTGGGTATGTCCAGATACGTCCATGGAAACATATCGTTTACAAGCCCAATGACCTTTTCCAGATTTCCAAATAAGATCAAATAGGTTATGCTGTGATTGATTTGTTTACATTAATTGTACAGACAAGTAAGGTGCATGAAGTAGTAGACGGGAAATATTTTCTGCTTTTTATTTACCATTCTCTTAATTCATTAAAAGATAGAAACCCATGTTTTCAGATTATTGAACTAAATTTGAACAACGCCAACGGATAAGTAAAGGCGCCACGCGCAGTGTTGATAATCTATTTATAGATACCGAAACGATCTGCAACATAAACATGTGGTTGTGTTCACGAGTTTAAAAAAATTATAAACCCAAACAACAAAATTCAGTTATCCATCCCCTGCTAATATCTGTGACGGAGGTGAATTGCCAGATAGATTAATTGATTCGAAAGAAATTACGCTTCCTACAGTCTCAGCAGCTAGTCGAGACGCTTTTTCATCGGGCATGTAACTCATTTTCACTCTCAAGTTGTAATCTGCCAGCTAAAATATATTAAAAATCACATACGTATAACTTGCCTCTTTAAATAACATTCACAAACGACGGATACCAAAGTATCACAAGCAGAATTCATCAACAACGTTCGCAATCACGTAACGTTTCGCCGGCGGTGACGCCATTGTGATTTGCCAGTGGTTGTCCCCCCTAACGTCAAAAACGAAGTGGGCGGGGCTTATCGGCCGGGACTGGATCAGTCTATTGTGCACCTGAAATTTTTGAAAATGGAAACAATGACCCCATTTTCAACACCAATATGTGAGTTCATATTTCGTATTAGTAACGTTTTTCTTCTCTAAAAGTAAAGAGTTATTCTTTGCTATATCGCTGAAAGTGCTGAGAATGATCTCACCACCCGTGTTCTTGGACTGTTCTACAATAAATATATGGCCTTGAGTTCACGATTGTGTAGTCCCTGTCGGATGCAGTGAAGCAGAAGAGCAGCACACCCTGGGATCCAGGCTGTTACTATTGCACAATTCAATATGTTGTTTGTTAGTCACACATAGCCGAGGGAATATTCTAACCCACCGAGGCATAAGTGATGGCTGCAACGAGGAAGTGAAATAAGCTGTGCCCATAACAGTGGGATCACAGTGAGCATTCGATACAATAGTATGGCGTTGTTAATATGACTTTCCCAAGATTCTCATGTGGGGAGATAGATATAGCTAAGTCTTCTTTTGTCGTCAATGTCTATCAAGAACGAATGAACGAACACAAAAGACACAGTTTGCTATTTTAACGGTTACATTGAAGTATCATGTGTAATACAATACTGCAACTCATCTTCTGAGGATATTATGAACATTCATTTGACATATTTATATTTGACATAGATTAAATGTATCCATCAAGCATTGACAAAACTAAGCATATACTGCCACATACCTGTATTTTCCAGTCTCAAGATAGACTCCTCATTCCTGTTGTTTTACCTGAGACAGCTCCGCTCAGATGTGTCTAATATGCGATGCTCAGAGTTTATAATTGGGTCGAGTACACTGCACAATCTGCCTCGCGAACGTCGTGAACCTTACGCTCTGTTGGTTTGGGAAGTGATGGAGATGTATACATGTTTATTCATCCCTTGGAGAGTACATGAGAGTGCGAGATAAGTTTAACATATTGTTAAGTTTAGAAGAGAGACGCGTAAAGTTTCCATGCATTACAGGTCGCGTAGAGTCCGTTAACAACAGTCAGTGTGTACAGCTCAGTCTCCTCGTCAGAGAGCAGTACTGGGGGACGGCAGGAAAGTAGGCTGCCCACCAGGTCCATATCAGTCTTGTGTAGTTCCACGCTCAGCTCCACTGGGCCCACATTGATAAAGTCTCACCAGAGTTGGCCTCTGCAGCAAGCACAGGCTTCACATGATGTTAGGACATGGATCAGGGGGTCTGCACAGTTCGTTCTACATTTATCACAAGGTCCATACACACGGCAAGGTCGCCAGAGAGCACACATTTGCACTATGAAGCGGCATTGTTGTTTGAAGAAGGGGTATCTTTTGGCAAGTAGCCAAGCTGGGTGTGGCTCTATCGAGGGGTGTAATGTCCTGGGTTAGTGAGTGAGTGAGGTAAAATTTAAAGTCACTTTAGCAATATTTAAGCCATTTCGTGACTAAATCAAGTTATAGATTTATATACTGAGTCAAAAAAGAAACTTCACAAAATGTAATTTGAAAAATAATGAATAATTTTTCTCTGATGATACATCTATGTATCCGAAATGGGATCCCTATCTTTCGACTCTAGAAAAACGTTAGCAAAACCCACTCAAACCCATCCATTCGTCGTGCAAATGACGTTAGTGCCAAATCAGGTTTTGCACGTGCAGTCGATCACGTGATCTTCGCATCGAAGTTTTCTTCATATGTACGTGTTTGCATTGGCCTCAAGAATTGAAAAAACACTTTTAAACCACAGTTCTAACGGTACTTGAAATGCCACGATTGTCAAATGTGCAACGTGAACATGCCGTTGGCATGTTGCAAGCGGGAAGATCAGTTATTGACGTCGCAAGAGCAATGGGATGCAGCCGCCGTACTGTGTATGACTTGCGAGGTCGTCTACAACAAACTGGCACCACTTCTGATCGCCCAAGGTCGGGTCTTCCACGTGTGACGTCACGAGCAGAAGACTGTCAAATCGTCCTACGTCACCTACGTGGCTGAGATGTTTAGAGGTCGAGTGTCCTCACAGACCATTCAAAATCGGTTGCGGGCTGCCAGTCTCCATTCTCGACGTCCATATCGTGGGCCAATATTGACGCCGTTTCATCAACGTCAACATCTGCTGTGGGCCCAACGTCACCAGAGAGACTGAGGCTGGTAAAAAGCTGTCAACGAAGGACAGTAAAACAACTACATTATCACAGGTAGAAATTAAAAATTAGTAACCAAAACTAAAACATTTTAATACTAGAAGACAATACAATATAAAACTCGGGCTATAGATCGCCAACAACTGAAGGTAGATCCACATACTAGGGACCATGGGGACTTACAGTGACATTGCTGCATGGACCCTAGTTGGATTTACCACATCCCCTCAGCCGCTGGTGACTGTAGGAAATGTTAGCCGAATTTTAAAAGAACAAAAATACTACGTTTTAAAATTTGGTAACCTTATATTTAACTTTGAATATTTTGGGACTTACGTACCCTCTCAGGAGGACAATAATTTTACAATACGTCCACCCCCTTTGACGGTAGGGCCACTAACAATCTCAGTTACTGATCTAAACTACTACTAATAAAATATTGATCTATTTACAAACCACGTATCAAAATTTATCTAGTAATTCTAGTTCTTTTAAAAATTCAATGACTAAATGATAGTTAACATTAAAAAGATCCGTCACTGTTTTGACATTGAAATATTTATCCCTTGTGATTTTAAAAATCTATACAGTCAAGCAGGATATGCTTGGCCGTGATTCTCTCATCACAAGGGATGCAAACCGGAGGATCCTCACCTTTTAACAGGTGCTCATGAGTATATCTAGTATGGCCAATACGACATCGTCGTATAATGACCTCTTCAAATCTGGACTGACAACCCAAGTAGGAGTAACCGATATAGGGTTTAATTTCATGTAATTTATTAATACCTACTTGGGTGGCCCACTTCTTCTGCATCAGATCACGGATATAACATCTAATAGAAGCTTTGTAATCAGAGATGGTGTCACAGATTTCATGAGTGCTGCCTTAGCAACAAGGTCAGCCATTGTGTTCCCAGTAATGCCAACATGGCTTGGTAACCAAAAAAGACGATGTCACATTGGCCAGTAGCAAGATCATTATACAATTCTCTAATTTCTATTAAAAGTGGATGTTTACAAGAGAGATTTTTAGTAGCCTGAAGGCAAGAAAGAGAGTCAGAAAATATGATATATTGTTGATATTTAGAATGTTTATTTATATATTTAAGAGCTGTTATTATGGCGTTAGCTTCGGCTGTAAAAAAAGAACTGGAATTTTGTCAAATAGAAGATATTGTTCTGGATCCTATGACAGTGGCACAAGCAACCGTGCCACCATCCTTGGACCCATCTGTAAATAAGGATTTATATGTATTATTAATTCTTCCGTATTCCGTAAAATCACTAATCTGCCTTTTGAACTCACCCGACAATAGCGGAAAGGTGCGAGCCGCACTGGTTTGTTAATTGGATCAGTTAGCAACACCAATTAACTTCTCATTGACTGACTTCGGCTTATGTATACAAGATTACTGTTGTTTGAATCTCAAGGGATCAAATTTCCATTTCGAGTCATCGTGTGTATTTATGAGACGAATTCGTGTAACCGGAAATCAAATGATGACAACAATAACAGGGAATGGTCGGGACCGACAGGTACTTCGAGTTATGCATAATATTCGAGACACCGGCATTCGACTCATCGGGATTTGATTGATTTACTCTTTAGTAGATAAATATTCTTGTTTTTATTGTAATTCATCAGTTTCGGATTTTTTAAACGTTGTCAGTGTTAGGTCAACATGTGGCCTCACTAATTGCCAAGGAGGAGAAGAAAGACGACGGGAAGGAGAGATATTTTCCAGCTCAATGCCAGCAGCATTGAGAGGGTTGAATATTAATCCCAGAGGTAGAACAAGAAAAGACTTTTTTGTTATACAGATCCTCATAAAGAAGATTGAAAATAGAGTTAAAAGTAGGATTAGATTCGTTAGAATGTATTTTTTCGTTATATACTGTAAGGTTAATTTTATACGCCGTTGGTTAAGGGATGGTTCATCAGCCTCACCATAGAGACTGTCAACAGGAGAATTTCTAAAAGACCCAAGACAAAGTCTTAGGCCTTGGTGGTGGACAGAATCAAGTAGTTTTAGGCTGCTTTTGCAGGCTCCACCACACACGATGGAGCCATAATCAGGTTTCGAGCGGACTAATGATCGATATAAGTGGAGGAGGGTAGCTTGATCCCCTCCCCACTCTGAGTTGGAATCAACTTTCAACAAATCGAGGGCCTTCAGGCATTTGTCCTTAAGGGATTTAATATGCGTCTAAAGAGTTAAATGAGAGTCGAAAATTAGACCCAAGAGCTTGGCCTCCTTAACAACTTTGATGGGAGAGCCATTTAAAGATAGTTCTGGGTATTTATACGGCTTATATTTTCTACAAAAGTGTAGACAATTAGTTTTGGATTTTGAAAATTTAAAGCCGTTTTCAAGACGCCAAGAACACAACTGCAATTGCCGTTCAATAGTATGCATATTTTTACCACGACAAGAAATATTAAAATCATCCACAAATAATGATCCATCGGTTGAATCGTTTAAAACCTTGGATAAACTGTTGAACTTGATACTAAATAAAGTGACTGACAAAATACTGCTTTGTGGGACACCCTGATCCTGATTGTAATGGTCAGACAGGGTTGAACCCACTCGGACTTGAAATTGCCTGTTTCGTTAAAACTGTGATATAAAAAGAAGTAAACGACCCCTCAAACCAAAGTAATGTAAATCCTTCAAAATCCCATGCTTCCAGGTCGTATCATAAGCTTTCTCGACATCACAGAATTTTGATACTGCATGTTGTTTAGTTACTATTGCATTTTTAACCAAGGATTCTAAATGTACCAATGATCAATGGTACTACGATTTTTTCCTTAAACCACATTGGATATTTGCTATAAGGTAATTGGTTTCAAGATACCAATTAATCTATTATTCACCATTCTTTCCATGGTTTTACTGACACAGCTGGTTAGAGATATAGGTCTGTAATTCGATGGATCTGTATGATCCCTGCCAGGTTTTGGTATTGGGATTAAAATGGCATTACGCCATGAAGAGGAAATTCTCCAAACGTCCATACTTGGTCAAATGTATCTAAAAGTGTCATCAGACATGGTTCAGGTAAGTGTTTCAGTAGCTGGTAATGTATATTGTCATCACCCGCTGCAGTGTCATGAGCTTGCTCAAGAGCAGTATGTAGCTCATGTAATGAAAACACTTCATTATAATCTTCACCGTTATTTGATTCGAAATTAAGTTCTGTCTTTTCCTGTTGTTTCTGATATCTCTTAAACTCAGGGACATAATTTGCCGATGATGAATTTTTGGCAAGAGTTTTGCCAATGTTATTTGCAAGTTTAGATTTGTCAGTTATTAAATTACCAGCCGATTTTGAACCTTTACCGTTTATTCTCTGAACCATTCTCCACACCTTAGACACAGGCGTGAGTGAATCTATTTTGGAGACATAATTTCTCCAAGATTGTCGTTTGTTTTGTTTGAAGGTGCGACGCGCCTTTGCATTGAGTATTTTAAATATATATTTAAGTTATGGACAGTTGGATGATGGCGGAAATAATGCTCTGCCTTTTTCCTCGCTTTTCTGTCTTTTGTGTTGATGTGAACTGCCATTAGGCACTGTAGTTCTGATACTCTGTTACCATGGACTGTAGATGAGCTGTGATAGGACTGATCAGTGAGATATCATCTGCCTGAGTTGGAGCGGCGAGGTAGAGATCCAGTACGAATGCTCCCTTCTTAAGATGTGATAGGTTTGTCAAGTTCGTTGATATAGACCAAGTAGAGCTTGGCAGAAAGGACGCTACCTTGTCTAACTCCATGAAGAGACGAGAGGCCTTTCTGGAAGCCGCATTGCTGAGGATCAGGGAGGTCTGTAGAGTCTTGTTGTTTTCAGAGATTTGCAAAGATTGCTTACCTCACACTGAGAGGTCAGAAGGCACTTGACGTCGATTACATTGTTTGAGGTACAATGTTTTAGTTCAGCAACTCTGCCTTCCAGATAGTCCTTCAACTGCTGGTCAAAGTTGTCATCCACCCCTTTGCTGAATATAGTCTTCATGGTTATGGGTGAGTGCTTGGCAGATTTCCAAGGAATCTCTTGTATGGTTCCCTGATGCATTTATGGTTGAAATGTGTGATTTCGTGTCTCTATTGTTGAGGAGAGTCCAGAATGTTTTCTGGTCGATGTCATATAGTTTATCAAGATTGGTAAAGTGCTCTGTTTCATGAAGCGCTGCAGCTTCTTTCATAGCAGCTTGAAATTTGACCTTGGATTTTGTGTAGTCATGGAAACTAGTCACAGGAACAGAGAGTTCTACGGCAGTGATTCTATCTAGAGTCTGGACATATGGCTTGAGATGTTTGTGACATAGGAAGGCTGGTCCCCCATTTCTCTGAGACCTCTGGCTCCGGGATTGTTGAGCTGGGTTGGCGACTGAGAAGTAGTTTTCAAGGAATCCAAGAATGACAGATTGTGGGCACCAAGTTGGTGATCAGACAAGGCACATATCTGGATACGGTTTTGAGAGAGTGTAGCGTTGAGGGTAACATACACTTGACATTACACCACGACAGTTCCATGGCATAAGTGAAATGATTGGGAGCGACATATCTAAGAGGGAACATCGTTCATTCTTTGTCTTTCCTCTATTTGTTGCAAAACTTTCTCCTGTCCAGCCACGGCTTGACAATATTGTTTTCTGGACAGATATCAACGTTTTTAACAAGTAGCCTTCCTTGAGCGAGTACATTTATATGTGCAGCAGCCAAGCGTTTCTCTGGTTTGATGAAGACTTTAAGGTGCGTCACAGTAACTCTCCTTTCTATATAAGTTTTGATCGATTGTTCAGAGCAGGACTTCTGGATTCTGCCAATGAAGTAGCGTCTGGTTTGTTGGCAAATAGGACCTGCACAAACCTCATCAGCATCAGGTTGGACAAAGGTCTTCGTCTGTTTATTGATGTGGACTTCAATCCTTCTTTGACTCATTTTTATTGTCAGACGATGTAATTTTCTGAGTTGCGTTAGCTGGTATGGCACTTGAACCTTGGACGATACCTTCAAAAGTTCCTTCCATCAATGGTTTGTTGCTTTGAGTAGCTGGAGTGACGTCAATAGAGGTGGATTCGTTTTGTGTTTGAATCTCCTGTACAGTATGTTCAATGCTACCAGATGCTCTTTGAGCCTCTTTTGGATATGTGCTTGGTTGTTGACTGGCATTGGAATCATTGTCAGGCTTGCTCTAGTTTGCTGCCCCGGCGTAGGAGTTATGTTTGTTCTTCTTTGAATCTGTTATTTTTCAATATGGTCACCTTCTTCTTTAGGTCTCCGAGAGACGACAAACATGATTTGCTCTGGTCATCCATGGGCTTGACGTCATCTTTAATAGAGGTGAGACTCTGATTCATCAACGTAACCTTTGACTTAATAGAACCAATGACCAGAAGACGCTAAAATTACTGTTTGACTTCACTGCCTCGACTGCTGCCGTATCACGTTTTGGGAGTTCAATTTCAGAAATCAGCTTGATATCCCGTTCAAGCCATGCTATTGTCTCACTGATTGGTGCTATTGTACCCTGTGAATTTGTGTCAACGCCACTGGATTGTTTTGTTGCCTTCCCATACACCCATGCACCCATGCACCCCTCTCTGGATCCGTCTATGACCATTACTTACATTCCTCGTTGAAACACAGAACTTTTCGTTCCCGCTATTACTGTAAGTTTCACTACTCACTGCACATGCGCAGATAAATTACAGTCGTTAATGATAACCTTCATTAATCGGACAATATCAATGATGTAAATGTGTGTTATGTCAATTATGAAAAAGATAGTATCTGCCCTTGTCATTATAGAGTTATCTCCCTTTCCGTGTACTCGATTCCAAGAAATAGGACCCGATTCCAGCTGTACCCGACCCGGATTCGAGTACCCGAGTACCCGTCTTAGCCCAAATCCTGAAACAGGAACTTGGGAAGGAGATATTACCTGATGTTGCTCGGATGACCGAAAGCTAGACACTGAATCCAGAGAACCAGGTCACTTATATAAGCTCCAGAACGACCTCTGACATGGGTCAAAGTTCATCTACTGATGACGGACGTCTCCGCCAATCAGAGCCTACCCAACATATTTAGCACCAGCCACGTGGCCTACCCAATGTATCTAGCGCTACGATGAGTGAGTGAGTTAAAATTTAAAGTCACTTTGGGCAATATTTCAGCCATATCGTGACTAAAACATCATATATATAAACAATAATTAAAGATAGAGTATAAAATCCTGTCAACGAAGGACAGTAAACCAACTAGAATATCACAGATATATATGTAAAACTAGTAATTAAATCTAAAACATTTTAACTATAGAGGACAACACATTATAAAAATAGGCTATAGATCACCAACAACTGAAGGTAGTTCACCATACTAGGGACCATGGGGACTTACAGTACCTTTGCTACCTGCATGGACCCTAGTTGGATTTACAACATCCCTTCAGCCGTTGGCGATTGTACAAAATGTTAGCCCAAATTAAAATAACAAGAATACTACGTTTTAAAATCCTGGTTAGTTTAAATTGACTTTGAAAGTTTTGGGACTTACGTACAGCGCTACGATGAACAGTAACCCCGGTCAAAAAGTTGTCCCGTAGTAGAGCAAGTCACGCTAAATGTGGTACGTATTATTCGAATATCCCCTTATGAACCCCTGCCCCCTGCTTACACTACAATTTTACCCAGTTTTCTTACAATATAAAATATGAGTCCATATATTTCTTCTTGTCAAAACTCCTTTATATAAGCACAAAATCTTTCGCCGTTCAACGGTTCTCCGGGTGTATAATGACAAGGTTGGCAATTCAATTTCAGTAATCTGAATGTTCCGCTAAGATGAAGCAACTCTGACACATGGTCTGTGTAATGCAAGTCAATAAGTCTGTCGGCAAGATGGTCGGCCTCCAAGGATCGAATCCTAGCGTTGATGAATCGATAGCGACGTCTACATATACGGACGGGATCTCCCTGCTGTCCTTGGATCTGCTGAATTTTAACTTCAGTAGCTGACTGTTCTTTGTGTAGCACTCGCACACCATCAAACACATTCGGATGTGTCTTCATGGCATACTTGTTGAATTTGTTGTGCCAACCTTCCAAATTATTGTTAGTCCTGTGTCCATCATTTTCAAACTGTTTCCAAATTGGCAGAGTCCAGGGACCTTCTACCCAGGTGGTAGTACCGTAATCCATCAGCTGTGTCGCCTGCTCACCTAGTGGTGCGTGTGCAATGGCATCAAGCCAGACATGTTCAGCTTTCTCCAGTGGGACTAAAGGGAGAGCTGCAGCTCGACGCACTTGTAAAAAAATAGTCCGTTTACAACCTTAATTCTCTTACAAATTGTTAAAAAGACATTGTCGTTAATTAACTAAATTCATTTACGACGGAAAGTAAACAACACCAATGTCCAGATCACAAAACCCCGTTAACGAAAGACAGTAAAACAACTACATTATCACAGATTGAAATTTAGAAATAGTAATTAAATCTAAAACATTCTAACTATACACGACAATAAAATATATAAACAGGCTATAGATTGCCAACAACTAAAGGTAGATCGCCATACTAGGGACCATGGGGATTTACAGTACATTTGCTTCCTGCATGGGCCCTAGCTGGATTGACATCATCTCTTCAGATGTTAGCAATTTAGACAAATCTATCCATACATTAAAAGTACACATATTCTACTAGTAAAAAGTGGAGCCTTTAAATGTGAATGTGGGTAAGGGTATCTGTGACTCGTGGGTAAGGGTATCTGTGACTCGTGGGTAAGGGTATCTGTGACTCGTGGGTAAGGGTCAAGCTCTGTGGACGCAGTGCACTATGTACTAAAGATAATAAATTGTTTTGGAAAACTGTCAAACCTAAATCACAATTTACAAAAAATAAGATAAAACCTATAGACTGGAACTTACACTTTCATGATCTCTTCCAAGGTCTGCATTTCTCAGTGGAGTATGAGGAATTCTATAATGAGGTGAATCAATTTGTTTTGTCTATCAGTGAAGAATTTATTGAACAATCTGCAAATTATGATGATCTAGACAACGAAATAAGTTATCAGGAAATTGTAGATGCCATAAACAGTATGCAATGTGGCAAATCCCCAGGTATAAGTGGTATTGCTATTGAATTCTTCAAAAGCGCCCCAAGAGAATGCATAGACATGTTGAAATCTTTATTTAACGGTGTCCTATCTACGGGTATCTATCCGACTGAGTGGACAGTAGGAGTAATTATTCCTATTTTCAAGAAGGGTAATGTCAATGATCCAGCCAACTACCGGCCTATAACCTTACTTGAAGTATCTGGCAAAATATTTTCAAAATTATAAGTACTAGACTAACTCTCTGGGCTGAGCAGGAAAGTTTCCTTGCCCCAGAACAGGCAGGCTTTAGACATGGATTCCAAACCCATGATAATATATTTATATTGAATTCGATCGTTCAAAGATACTCTCTCTGTATAAAGGAAGATTATACTGTGCTTTTATTGATTTGAAAGCTGCGTTTGATTCGGTTGACAGGAACAGTCTCTTCTATAAACTGTGGTTGGGAAATGTTAAAGGGAAATTATTCAGATTATTGAAAACATGTACAAATCCTGTAAGATCATGTGTCTCTATAAATGAAGGATATACAGCATTTTTTGAGTGCCAAAATGGCGTCCGCCAGGGTTGCCAACTATCCCCTTTCTTGTTCTCATTTTTCGTAAATGATATTGTAGAGAGCCTAGCATTAGATAACCAGAGGGGTGTGAATCTGGAACTAATTGAACTGTTTATATTACTATTTGCTGACGACATTGTAATCTTTGACTTTTCTGTTGGTGGTCTCCAAAAGAGATTAGACAAATTAGTTGGTTATTGTGACCGTTGGAAACTAAAATCAATGTAGCAAAGAGTAAAATTATTGTGTTTAGAAAGGGTGGCAGACTTAAGAAATGCGAACGATTTTATCTAAAAAATAATGTTATTGATACTGTCTCATCCTATAAGTACTTAGGGGTTCATTTATCCAGCTCAGGCTCGTGGTATATAACTCAAAAAACCCTCGCAGAACAAGCATGGAAAGTTCTTGGTATACTCAGATCATCAATACCTAATTTCTCAAATCTCCCCATTCATGTTTTGTTCAAAATATTTGATGTTAAAATTCTCCCAATCTTACTGTATGGCAGCGAAGTATGGGGATTTCACACAGCACCTAATGTTATTAATATCCATGACAAATTTTGCAAACAAGTTCTCAATCTTCCAAGAAGCACCCCGAATATATTCGCTCATGCCGAGCTTGGTAGACACTCCCTTAAAGTTAATATTTATTGTAAAATTATTAAATATTGGATAAGACTGGTATCTCAAGCTGATAATGTTATTTTAAAGAAAGTGTATGAATATCAATATCGAACTGCAGAGAAAGGACGCCCATGTTGGGCACTAAGTGTAAAAAGACTTCTAAATCAATATGGTTTTGGATATGCCTGGTTTTACCAGAATGTTGGGAATGTCACTACTTTCATATCTCTGTTCAAACAAAGATGTATTGACGTTCATAACCAATCATGGAAAGGTGATATGCTGTGTTTTTCTAAACTTGATTTTCTGAGTAATATCAAAACAAAGTTTGCTTAGAGTTCTACATTAATCACGTTCAATGCAAAGTATTTCGTATTGCCTTAAGTAGAATTAGAAGCTCAGTCATATGTTAATGATTGAATATGGTAGACGCCTTGGTCTAAAGCGAAATGAACGCTTGTGTCCATTGTGTATTATTCCTACTGTAGAAAGCGAATTTCATTTTTGCCTAGAATGTCCATGGGTAAGGGTATCTGTGACTTTGGGTAAGGGTATCTGGGACTGTGGGTAAGGGTATCTGTGACTCGTGGGTAAGGGTATCTGGGACTCGTGGGTAAGGGTATCTGTGACTCGTGGGTAAGGGTATCTGGGACTCGTGGGTAAGGGTATCTGTGGGACTCGTGGGTAAGGGTATCTGTGACTCGTGGGTAAGGGTATCTGTGACTCGTGGGTAAGGGTATCTGTGACTCGTGGGTAAGGGTATCTGTGACTCGTGGGTAAGGGTATCTGTGACTCGTGGGTAAGGGTATCTGTGACTCGTGGGTAAGGGTATCTGTGACTCGTGGGTAAGGGTATCTGTGACTCGTGGGTAAGGGTATCTGTGACTCGTGGGTAAGGGTATCTGGGACTCGTGGGTAGGTATCTGTACTCTGTAAGGGTATCTGCGTGGGTAAGGGTATCTGTGACTCGTGGGTAAGGGTATCTGAGGGGTAAACACTGTGTCGATGGCGTGATGCCCTGTGTTGAGGCTAGTCCGACGAGTGTGCTGTTCTTCTTTCGATCACGATCGGTTTGGGTTTGACGATTGTTATAAGTGGTAATGCTATTTATGAGGGCATTATATTTGCAGAAAAAGACGACAGAAAATAGCATTACCGGTGCTAAAAACATGGAATTTGTGTTTAAAAGAAAAAAACCAATGAAGGAACCTGGTAAGTTTACTCAAAACCAATGGTACGGGGTTGTTGCCCGAATGCAATACAGTGACGTCTGCTGATATTCGACCTTTTGACCATCGCCTACAACATGCCAAACCATGTCAGTGTTCGGTTTGGTCCATCAATGAGTGCAATTGTTAAGGTTAGCACCAGCCTGTGCCAATATTAAGCTTTAAAAGCGGGAATAGTTTGCTTTGACTTGTTTGCAGAATTTCTGCCAGTTCAATGTCGAATAAACCGACGCAGTTTTATGACGTGTTGACAAGAACGATTGGCCCGTCGTTAAGCATAACTGACCATTTGAGAGCAAATTTCTACAGGCAGAATTATGTATTTTAGCTATAATTAAGCATAACTGACCATTTGAAAGCCATTACAGGCAGATTAGGCCACATAGAAGAAGTTGTAAATAAAACATTGAAGGTCAGAATCAAAACACACCTGTGTCGGCCATCTTGCCACGTCACCCCACGGGATGTAGTCATACTGGGACGTAGTCGTAATGGGATGGAAGCATTAATGGCAGATGGTCGGATGGGTGTGTGCTGATTGAAGCGTTGCAGCTACTGGTTTAATTAACTGGCTATTAATTGAAATAGCCGGGCCAAGTCAGACTGAACACAGAGGTTTACTTGTATGCGCTATGAACATGTTTGGCGCCATATAAATGGACTTAATACGTTACGCTTTGAGACTCTGAAGGGTGGTATGTAGGTAGATATAACACTGTAGATACTAATCATATAGATACAAACACAAGCTAATTTTGAAAGAGGCCAAGAGGGACCGAACACCTGTGATATAGAGGCTATGCTGGGAATGTTAAAAGAGAGCTTCACTTTGAGCAACGTGGTTGCTTACAATACTTCACTTTGAAACTCTTTAAATTGATATTTAGTTACATATATAATTTATTCTACAGATATAAACACCATTCAGGATACATCTGTGAGGTTTAAGTTGTTTATGAAAGCCCAGCCCAAGCAGAGAGACCAAACACGTTTGACTGAGGCTATGTTGGGAACGAATTCAACGGTCTTCACTTTAACGGACCCGTTATCTATACAAGTGATGTATTATGACGTTACAAAGTGGTATTTAGGTGGATATAATACTAGTCAATGGCTCGGAATAAAATCAAGGATACATCGTCATGTTTAAGGTGCTATTGACAGTCCGGGCCAAGTCGGACCAAAGACTTGTGCTAAAGAGTCTATGTAGAGAATGTAAGTGAGTGAGTATGGTTTTACGCCGCCTTTAGCAATATTGCAGCAATATCACGGCGGGGGACACCAGACATAGGCTTCACACATTGTACCCATGTGGGGAATCGAACCCGGCCTTTGGCCCCATGTAGAAATTGTGGAAAGATTTTTTATTAACGCTATAAATTAACCGAATTAAGTCAAAATGAGTTGAATGTTTGTGCCATGGTACTTATAAACATACTTTCATTCATTTACAACCTCCAAAACATGAAAAAAACATGTATTTTGAGCAAAAGCAAATATTCTCGCTAATGGGTGAAATTATTTTGTCCATGGGCGAGATATTTTGATATTTAATAATTAGCCGAATTAAGTCAAAATGAGTTGACTTTTGTGTCATGAAACTTATAAACATACTTTCAAACATTTACAGACCGCCTCCGTGATTTAGTGGTCAGAGCGTCCACCCGGAGAGCGGAAGGTCGCGGGTTCGATCCACGACCGCGTCATACCAAAAGACGTTAAAATATGGTACTTGTTGGTCCCTGCCTGGCGCTCGGTATTAATGGGTACAAAACAAGGACTGGTCGGCTCGGAGTCAATATAATGTGTCTGAGTGGGCTATTCATGCTTCACTGTGGCATGGTATCTCAGTGGGCTAGCACTATAAAAACAGCTTCAGTCTGGGCTAGTACAAGCACCTGCACATACACACGCATGCACGTCGTCATGAGAGAAATATTCTCAAGCACGACGTTTCACCCAATCTCACCTCACCTCACCTCATACATTTACAACCTCCCAAAATCCTGAAAAAATAAACTGAATTTGGAGCAAAAGTAGAAATTCTGGCCCTGATGCCTTCTGATGATTTCGGAATCACATCGGCAATGTCCAAGTTGTACAGCAACTTGAGCGCAATTTGTATTCATGAAATACATGCACCTCAAATATCACACATGCAGTATAAAACAGTAGATGTAGATACTGAAGTAAAACATATACACACAACAACATGAGCTATAATAAATATAGAGATTATTTCAAGACATGTATTCAGAATTTACGATATACACCAATTTCAAATTCAATTGTCTGGTAACATGGTTAAACATACACTGCTTTGAAAGAAGAATCCCTTGCAATGGCTAGGATCAACATTTGCCTTACAGTGAACACTTCATTACCTAGGATACATCTGGGAAGTTCATACTCGTCATATTTAATCTTAACTAAGCTGTCCAAGAATTCAAACTTACATGTATTCGGTAACGTTTTTAACATGTCTTGAAAGACAACCAATTAGGCATGGCTGTTTTTTTTTATTAAGTGAAGTGTATTAATGATGAAATTGGGTGTCACATCCTTAAGATGTCCCATTTGTATACAATCAAAGTGACTGGCGCCCACACTCATTAGATTTCTAGTAACAAAGTAAGACTAGACCGTAAGACAAATATACAAAACAACAACCCCAAAATAGGAAACATCCCACAGAGGTTTGCTGTTATTTATACAAAAAGAACAGCAAATAGGAATTTCTCACGCTTACATGCATTGGGGATAATTTGTGCGGGTAGAATAAAGTGTAACCAAAATTACTGAAAAAAGCCCACAACAAAATGGCAGCGTGTCGGCCAAACACACCTAGATGTAATGAACGTCCAACATGGGTTTTCTTTGCTTGTCATCGTGAAGCCCATTTCTGTTGTCCACTGCAGTGATATAGCTAAAACGTCGTGAAACTAAACTCACACTCACTCCCTTTGTCACTCATCATAAATCTACAGCAAAAGAAAAATGAAAACCATGCCACGGCTGACACAAATTCCACGCCATCGGCAGACCGGTAACTCTGCTTCAGTCATAGCCAGGTTTTTCCACGTGTCGCCATACTCCATTGCAAGACTATGGAACGGTTTTCAGAAGCAGGGATCAGATCCGGGCGACGACGTGTCACCACTGCAGAGCTGGACAGGTTGATCACTTACGTGTTAGACACACCATGACCACCTTTAAGGTTACACCAATATCAGGATTACACAGGATGTCCGCCCAAACAGTGAGGAACCGAAAGTATTCCCCCGAGACGACTAGTTCGAAGTGCCTGAGAGGGTACATAAGTCCCATTTCATTCAAAGTATTCTTCATTCTCTGAATTTTAATAGTTAAGTAGCATATTTGTTGTTTTAATGTATGACTAGTTTGCTTTACGATGTAAATCCAGCTAGGGTGCATGCAGGTTGCAAAGGTACAGCCCCATGACACCCACAGAACCTCCAACAGTTGGCACAAGCACTGCAATAAGAGTGGGTGAACATTCCCCAGATATGAGACCACTATTCGTAACCTGATTGGTTCCATGGATTGATGGTACCAGGTAGTTCTGGGCACTCATGGGGGCAATACAAGACATGAAGAGCAAATGACCTTCACCTTGACATTCGATTGTTTCATTGTGACATGATGAATTCATTGTAGGTAATAATCCCTAGTTCACCAAGAGTTATTTTTGAAATATTCACATCAGACATGACACCCAAAAATTAAGAAATATCTAAGACACATGTTCAGATCCACTTCAACACATGTTCAAAGAATCGTTGCCAGGCTCTATTTTCTACCAGCTCTCCCAGAACAAACACATTATCTCCATCCAGAAGCTGAGTGAGTAATGGTGGTAGAGGGTGATGCAAGATGGTGTCGGAATATAGAAGTATTAGTCTCTTGGGCATGTTATTGTTACATGCATAGACCCCAGATGAGAGTGTAAAGGAACACATTTCGTCCTGAAGAAAGGTCTCTGTTATATACAGGACAGTCTTCCAGCTGTTGTGAATACAATTAATAATTTCTTCAGCTGCACAAACGCCCACATCGAAATCCCTGTCTGGTATGCAAAGTCGCAGACCTTTCTCTACCTCTACTTTCTGTAGAAACGTAGTACACACCCATTGATAATCATCATGTTGAGAATAGTAAATAAATATGTCATACTTAAAATCTTGTCTTCGTGGTACAAAATAATCAAACCCTATCAACCTCAATATCCAGTATTTTAAAGAAATGGTGTTTTTCAACACCAAATGACAAACGACAAGACCAGAAATCAGTACACACATCAGACAAACTGAAAAGGCAAGCCAAAATCTACCATAGCAAGATCTCCAGTGTCTCCTAAAGGAACTGGTAATATTTGAAAGTTTAATGAGCTGACCCTCAGTGTTGATACAGCTGTATGAATCGAAGTGTCGAAACTGGACATCTGTGTCAATTATCCATGTCAGAAAGTCTAGGGTTCCACATCCACAAGACAGGATATTCCCATGGAGGTCAAGTGAAATTGGTTGGGAAACAAGAACCCTTTGATCTAACATTGTTCTGGTGTTGACCCTCAGAAAACTGATAGAATTAAATGAAAGATCAATTTGAGAGATGCTCAACATTCCAGACAATTCAATAGGAACATCTTCAAACATGTTGTGGCTTAGGTTCAAATGTTTTAAAGTCTTAAGATTCCCGAAAATCTGAGCATACATTCTATAAAAAGCGTTATGGGATAAGTCTAAAGAATGGACGTTTTTGAGAGGACTGAACAATATTTGTGAACTCATGTTAGACATCAAATCAGTATCAAAATGAATATTTTCCAGATACAGTGTCATGACGTTTGGGAATGACTGAAAAAATGTCAACGGTATTTTCTGAAAGAAATTGCCTGATAAATCAAGATATCTTACATGCTCCAAGCCAAAGACACGTGCGTTATCCGTTATTATGGCAGAATAGGAAAGATCCAAATACCACAAGTTATTACCTCCCAGAAAGCACATGTTAGTTCCCTCTAAAGATCTTCCATGTGCTCCTGAACCACTTAATAAAAGTTTCTCCAAAGATGGAGGAAGAAAAAGTGTCATGTTTCCAATAGAGGTTAGTTTTGCTAAGTCTTTGGACTGTCTATCTTGTCCATTACCATGATACGCTTGATATACCTGATTTGACACATCCAGTACAGCTAGGTTAACAAATGCAGGGAAATGAAACAACAAGCTAGGGTCACCTTTTATAGAATTGTGGCTGAGATCAAGATATTTTATACAACTTTGAAACGGTTCCTTCAATAACGCACTACTTTCAATGACCACGATGTCATTATTCCTTAGAATCAGTCGCTCAACACACATAGTCTTAAGGTAACGTGTCATCTCAGACATGAGCACGAGAGTCTGGTTCTTCATAACACCTTGAACAGTGACAGGATATGTACTCACATGTGTAAAGTCTATTTCGGTCATGTTCCTTCCACTGAGTCCTTTTAAGCTTAGGAAAGACTCATGCAGGCCAAAGGGAGCAATTTCTCTTGCAAGCAGAAACTTCAGTTTATGAAGAGGAAAGAATACATTGTCATCCAGAAAATTAAGAATGCTACATGCTGACAATGACAGATCCCTGACAGGTGCTTCCCTGAAGTTGACAAATGAGTTTTTCCCCAAACGTCTGATAAGGCATTGTGATCCAAAACTCAGACTCTTCAGGCTCTTCATCTGTGCAAAGCCAGGTCCAAACACAGGTTCTCCAGCCCCGTCAATGATCAGTGACTCGAGGTGGTGAAGATCAGCAAATGTAGCATCGGGATATGTCAATGACGTAAACCGCATCTTCATTCTGCTCACATGGAGTGTTGTCAGAGATGTCAGGTTTTGGAATGTCCCAAGAGGAAGAGAGGAATAAGAAAAGTTCAATTTATTCCCATCCAAGTTTAGTTCTTGAAGGGCAGGTAGGCTTTGCAGAGCACCTTCCTCCAGAAACTCTATGTTGTTATCATTCATGAGCAGTGTATGTAATAAAGGAAGGTTGGGGAGTGATCCTTTCTTGAGGCTTGGTAAGTTGTTGGTACCCAGGTTAAGGACTGTTGTGTTTCGTGGAACTCCTTGTGGGACTCGGTTGAAACCACGACGTGAACAGTCCACTGTTGTTTCATTGGCTTCGTGGTGAATGTTGCATTTCTCAATGTCGGAATGTTGTGGGTGACCCAGTGATGTCATCAGATTCGGAATAACAATCCAAACCAAACTGTAGATCGTGACTGACATCATACCTGTCAAGAAAATTGTGGGTAGTAAATAGTCATTGTTAGTAAAATAAAGAGTAACAATTTTGGCCTATCGAAACTGCTCAAATAATGTATTCTTCTCTAAACGTAACGATGAGCGTTATTCTGGTAACGTATACTTTGCTATGGACTCGTTGAAAATGCTACGAAAAAATTCTTATCGCCCGTTCTTTGACTTTGTATTGTGAAAGGCGTGTTGCCCTGTAGCAAAGGCCGCCATTATGAGTCCTTCCCAGGGTCGGTGAAGCGCCACCGCAGCCCTTCTTCGGACATAAAGTTGTTTCTAGCACACAATGGCTGTAACGCAATTTGTTATCTGTAAGTTTCTTGGTGTGTTAGCTGTTTAACGCCATAAACGAGACAGTGTATGACAGTCAGTATCAACCAGGACATATGGTAGCATGGTGGTGTGTAATATGGCTTTCCCAGATTTTCATTTAGGGTGATAGATACATCTGAGTCTTCGTTATTTTGTACCAATGCCTAATGAACTAATATTTGTTGTCTGAAAACATTTGTGATTTTTATTTGAATCCTAATCGGAAATGCCCGTGGATTTTATCCAAAACATTTCAGTTCAGTTCAACCCTCAGTATTTCAGCTAGTGTGTAATGACTTCAATACTTCGGGGGTGGTGTGGAGGGTAACCTAGTGGTTAAGACCCAGGTTCATTTCCCTACATGGCTGGTCGATGGGGTAACCTAGTGGTTAAAGCGTTCGCTCGTCAAGCCGAAGACCCGGGTTCAATTATCCACATGGTTAAAATGTGTGAAGCCCATTTCTGGTGTCCCCCACCGTGATATTGCTGGAATTTTGCTCAAAGCGGCGTAAAACACAACTCACTCACACCCTTCATGGCTACAATTTGTGAAGCCCATTTCTGGTGTCCCCACCGTGATATTGCTGGAATTTTGCTAAAAGCGGCGTAAAACACAACTCACTCACACCCTTCATGGCTACAATTTGTGAAGCCCATTTCTGGTGTCACCCGCCGTGATATTGCTGGAATTTTGCTAAAAGCGGCGTAAAACCCAACTCACTCACACCCTATATGGCTACAATGTGTGAAGCCAATTTCTGGTGTCCCCAGCCGTGATATTGCTGGAATTTTGCTAAAAGCGGCGTAAAACCCAACTCACTCACACCCTACATGGCTACAATGTGTGAAGCCGGTTCTGGTGTCCCTCGCCGTGATATTGCTGGAATTTTGCTAAAAGCGGCGTAAAACCCAACTCACTCACACCCTACATGGCAACAATGTGCGAAGCCCATTTCTGGTGTCCCCCGCCGTGATATTGCTGGAATTTTGCTAAAAGCGGCGTAAAACCCAACTCACTCACACCCTACATGGCTACAATGTGTGAAGCCCATTTCTGGTGTCCCCGCCGTGATATTGCTGGAATTTTGCTAAAAGCGGCGTAAAACCCAACTCACTCACACCCTACATCGCAACAATGTGCGAAGCCCATTTCTGGTGTCCCCCGCCGTGATATTGCTGGAATTTTGCTAAAAGCGGCGTAAAACCCAACTCACTCACACCCTACATGGCTACAATGTGTGAAGCCCATTTCTGGTGTCCCCGCCGTGATATTGCTGGAATTTTGCTAAAAGCGGCGTAAAACCCAACTCACTCACACCCTACATGGCTACAATGTGTGAAGCCCATTTCTGGTGTCCCTCGCCGTGAGAGTGTTATATTTCCAAACGCGGTGTTAAAGTAGTCACTCAATACTTCAATTGAGATTAAAACATTAATAATCAAATAAGCTATTTTAACGGTGACATTAAAGTATCATGTGTAATATAATTTTGCAACTCTTCTTCCGAGGATGTTATTAAAATTAATTTGACATAAACTGATGACATTTGTCCAAGAAGCATTAACGAAACTAAGCGTATACTGCCCCATACCTGTATTTTCCAGTCTCAAGATGTTCTCATTCTTTGCTGTGTTACCTGAGACAGCTCCGCTCCAAAGTGTGTGGAATACGTACACCATCCCTTCAGCTGCTGGCGATTGTAAGAAATGTTAGCCAAAATTAAAAGAACAAGTATACTACGTTTAAAAATCCTGGCAAGTTTAAATTGACTTTGAAAGTTTTGGGACTTACGTACCCTCTCAGGAGGACAATAATTTTACGCTACGTCAACCCCTTTGAGGGTAGCAGCCACTAACAATCTCAGTTACTAATACAAACTACCAACAATATAATATTTAACTATTTACAGATCAGTCCACAAATCTAATTCTTTTAAAAATTCAACTATTAAATGATAATTAACATTATAAAAAAGATCCTTCAATGTCTTGACATTAAAATATTTATCCCTTGTGATGGAATATTCAACACAGTCAAGCAGGACATGCTTGACTGTGATTCTTTCATCACAAGGGATGCAAAACGGAGGATCTTCGCCTTTCAGTAAATATTGGTGAGTATATCTAGTGTGGCCAATGCGACATCGTCGCATAATGACCTCTTCAAATCTGGACTGACAACCCAAGTAGGTGTAACCAATGTAGGGTTTTATTGCATGTAATTTATTAATACCTACTTGGGTGTCCCACTTCTTTTGCATCAGATCGCGGATGTATGCTCTAATGCTGGCTTTATAATCAGAGTATGGGATAAGAAGTGGTGTCACAGATTTGTTGAGTGCTGCCTTAGCAGCAATATCAGCCATCGTGTTCCCAGAAATGCCAACGTGGCTGGACAACCAACAAAAGACGATGTCGCATTGGCCAGTAGCAAGTTCATTGTACAATTCAATAATTTCTAATAAAAGTGGATGTTTGCAAGAAAGATTTTTAATAGCCTGAAGACACGAAAGAGAAGCTGAAAAGATGATATATTGTTTATATTTACGGTGTTTATTAATATATTTAAGAGCTGTTAAGATGGCGTTTGCTTCTGCTGTAAATATAGAGCTGTTATCCGGTATTCTAGAAGATATTGTTCGGGATCCAATGACAGTGGCACATGCCACTGCGCCACCATCCTTGGACCCATCTGTAAATAAGGATTTGTATGTATTATATTTATTTCTTAATTGACTAAATTCTTGTTTATACTGCAATTCATTTGTTTCTGATTTTTAAATGTAGTTAATGTTAGGTCAACTTGTGGCTCAACCAATTTGCCAAGGCGGAGAGAAGAAAGAAAACGGGAAGGAGCTATAAGTTCTAGCTCAATGCCAGCAGCAGAAAGGAAAGGTTTCACTCTTATACCAAGAGGCGGAACAAGAGAAGGCTTCTTGTTACACAGATCTTCATATAGTGGATTAAAGACACAGTTATATGCAGGGTTTAACTCATTGGAATAAAGTTTTGTAATATACTGTAAAGTTAATTTTATACAGCGTTGTGTAAGAGATGGCTCATTAGCCTCGACGTAAAGGCTGTCAACAGGTGAAGTTCTAAAGGAACCAAGACATAGTCTTAGACCTTGGTGGTGGACAGAATCTAAAAGTTTGAGATTACTGTTGCAGGCTCCACCATAAACGATGGAGCCATAATCAAGTTTGGAACGTACCAATGATCGATATAATTGTAGGAGGGTAGCTTGATCCCCTCCCCACTTAGAATTGGAAACGACTTTCAACAAGTCAAGCGCCTTCAAGCATTTAGTTTTTAGGGACTTGATATGGGGAAGAAAAGTTAGATGCGAGTCAAAAATTAATCCCAAGAACCTGGCCTCCTTCACAATTTTGATGGGAGTGCCATTGAGGAACAGTTCCGGGTCTTTATGCGGTTTATATTTTCTACAAAAATGTATACAATTAGTTTTGGATTTAGAAAATTTAAAGCCGTTTTCAAGACACCATTTATGTATTTTATTTAAACACAGCTGCATTTGCCGTTCAATAGTATGCATATTCTTACCGCGACAAGAAATATTAAAATCATCCACAAAAAGTGATCCATCAATAGAATCGTTTAAAACCTTTGATAAACTGTTTATCTTGATACTAAACAATGTGACAGACAAAATACTGCCTTGCGGGACACCCTGATCCTGATTGTAATGGTTAGACAGGGTTGAACCCACTCGGACTTGAAATTGCCTGTCATTTAAAAAGTTGGATATAAATTGAGGCAAACGGCCTCGTAATCCAAAGTCATGTAAATCCTTTAAAATCCCATGTTTCCATGTTGTGTCGTATGCTTTTTCTAAATCGAAAAAGATCGACACTGCATGCTGTTTATTAATTCTGGGATTTTTCACAAAAGATTCTAAGCGCACCAAATGATCGATGGTACTACGGTTTTTACGGAAACCACATTGTATATTAGTTATAAGGTTATTGGTTTCCAATTTCCAAACAAGTCGATTATTTATCATGCGTTCCATGGTCTTGCAAACACAGCTAGTTAATGAAATTGGCCTATAATTGGAAGGATCAGTATGATCACGTCCAGGTTTAGGGATGGGCACAATTATAGCATCGCGCCACGACGAAGGAAATTGTCCAGATGTCCAAATGACATCAAAAATAGATAAGAGCGTCTCTAAACATGATTCAGGTAAGTGTTTCAGGAGTTGATAATGTATACCATCAGCTCCTGAAGCAGTATCGTGAGCTTGGTCAAGAGCAGTATGAAGCTCATGTATCGAAAAGGTTTCATTGTAGTCTTCCCCATTGTCTGAATTGAAATTAATAGATTTCTTTTCCTGCTGTCTTTGATATTTCTGGATTTCAGGTACATAGTTTGATGAGGAAGAATGTTTCGCCAAAGTTTCTCCAAGTTTATTTGCTATGTCAGATTTATCAGTTAATAATTCATCTCCATTTTTAGATGCTTAATGCTAGATTTAGAGCCCTTACCTTTTATTTTCTGAATCATGTTCCACACCTTTGATATTGGCGTGCGCGAATTGATGTTTGAGACATAGTTTCGCCAAGATTGGCGTTTATTTTGTTTAAAAGTACGCCGTGCTTTGGCGTTTAAAATTCTAAATTTGTTTAAATTGTGGACCATAGGATGGCGACGGAAATAATGTTCAGCTTTCTTCCGTGCCTTGCGAGCTTGTTTGCATTCAGCGTTAAACCATGGTTTACATACATGAGGAACTGCAGAGGATTTGGGGATACACTTGTCAGCTATGTGTCTGAGCTCATCTGAAAAACATTTGATGGCATCAGGAAGATCATGAAAAAGTTCAGGTTTGAGTTTGTCAGCACAGAAAGTTTCATATAAAGGCCAGTTAGCCTTCTTAAAGTTCCATCTTGATGATGGAGGAACATCAGATGGATTCACGGGTTTGAGAATTGTTGGGAAATGGTCACTTCCACACAGGTCGTCGTGGACTGACCACTCAAATTCATTCAGTAAGTCTGAGTCTGTAATTGATAAATCAAGGGCTGAATAAGTTCCTGAGCCAGGATGTAAATATGTGCTCGAACCATCATTATATATGCATACATCATTATCTGAACAAAAGTCTTCTAATAGTTTACCTTTGGCATTAGTTGTTGTACCACCCCAGAGCGGGTTGTGGCCATTTAAATCTCCCATAATGATACAAGGTTTTGGGAGTTGGTCATATAAATTTTGAAGGTCAGACTTCTGAAGAGTTGAAGACGGTGAGAAGTACAATGAGCATAATGTGAACGCAACATGTAACGTCAGTCGTACTGCAACCGCCTGGAGACCAGTATTAAGTATCACAGGGCTGTGGATAACACTTTGTTTGATAAGGATCGAAGATCCTCCAGTGGCCCGATCACCTGGAGGTGAAAAGGAGTGGTATGCATTGAAATTACGTAATTCAAATGTATCCGTCTGTTTTAAATACGTCTCCTGGAGACAAGTGGCTGATGGTGTGAAGTCCTGGACTAAGAGCTGCAAATCATTGAAATTATTCCGTAGCCCTCTGCAGTTCCACTGTACAAGATTATTAGAAGACATTATCTTTTTGGGGGATTTACTGGGGATCTACCCCGCACTTGTTTGGAGGGCGACAAGCTATGTGCCCTAGAATGGACGTTTTCAGATACGTCCATGGCCTCAAGAGATCCATATTTGTTGTATAATTGAATTTTGTTTTGCGACCCTTTTGGGGCTCTGCCACTCAGCTTTTTAGATAAATCTGGCTTGTTACTTTTGGGTTTAGTGATATCTTGTTGAGACTTCGTTGACGACTGAGAAGATGGTTCATGATCACGGGAGGTCGTCTCTGACTGGATTCGAGATGGACCAGGAGGTGAGTTTCCAGTTTGTGTAGTTGTAGCAGTCGAGAAAGGTTTAGGAGATTCTGTATTTACCCAAGTTAAGTTTGTCTGACAACTTGTAGACACTTTAGTTACCCTAGATGGTACCTCAGTCGTTGGTCTGGCAATAGAAGCATAACTTTCTGTTTGTTCTGAGCTGTGGACTAGCTTCTTGGCATCCGCAAAACTAATGTTTTGCGTGAATTTTATTCTATTAATTGCCATTTGGTCTTTCCATACGGGACAGTCCTTAGAGTAAGATGGGTGATTCCCTGCGCAGTTGGTGCACTTTTTGACATTACTGACACAATCTTCAGTTGTGTGTGTCTTTTCACTACAGTGAGCACACACAACAGACAATGTGCAAGTATTCACGCCGTGGCCAAACTTTTGACACTTGAAACACCTAAGAGGGTTTGGAATATATGTCTCAACATTGAGGTTACAATAACCTGCCTTCAGTGATTTTGGAGCATTTGGTAGAGAAAAGGAAAACAGATAGGTGTTGGTTTTAATAGTTGTATCATTTTTACGTGTTGAGAAACGTTTGACATACAGTACACCCTGATCCTTCATCTCGGATACGATATCAAGTTCCGACATGTCAGCCAGCAATCTATCGCGGTCTCGCACGATTCCCTTGCTTGTGTTAAGTGTTTTGTGGGCCGTGACGGTAACCGGAATGCCAACAAAAGTGTCAGTGTTCAACAGGTTGGTAGACTGTGGTTTTTTGCTCCACTCTATCAACAAGCGCACCAGAACGTAGTCTTTTGATGTTCTTTACTTCGCCAGCAATGCCTTGAATACCCTTAGACACAGCAAAAGGATTTAACTTTAAGGGTGTGCTATCTTTCGTGTCAATGACAACAAAACGGGGCCAGTAATCAATTTGTTTGGACAGTCTGAGGTCGTTGTCATCAGGATCAATTTCCAGAGGACGTTTGCTTTTTTTTGTTGGGGTTTCATAAGCCATGGTAAGTGTTTAGATTTCATCATCCGAGCTCCCCACCCACCACGGAGTATCACAAAGGACAATGCTAAAAACAAGCGGGTCTCCGACTTGCAGCACCAAGGATACTCGGATGATATACTCAAGCAGAAAAAACAAAAAGTAATTTTTCCACCAGATTGGCCCATGAGCCATCGCCTTCTGGCACCAGCATCTAGGCAAATTTTCACAAATTTGAAAATCCATACATAACATAGTAGATATACAAAAACAAAACATGTCAATATTGTTACCAAAGAAAACCAAGCCAAATAATATTAGAGCAATGAAATTTAGTGCTCAGGGCTCGGCATGACCAGCCGATTGGTTGAACCGGGCCAATTCAACCACCCGTCTAGGTGAAGTTAGGGCCGAAGTGGTGTGTTGGGCAAAGGAACACTGTTCCCGGAACCAGTGCCCTCAACAACCAGAATCCCTTCCTCCACCGACACAGGGGCGCAGCCCACGGCAAACGGGTTGGTGGACCTAATATTCCCCCGGGTCCACAACGGGGGGTTGAAGGGCGCTTAGCGTGACCCAACACCCACCACGAGGAGGTGGCCCTTCACGGGTGCCGTGTGGAATACGACGCTCATAGTTTATAAAAGGGTAGAGTACCCTGCATAACCTGCCTTATGCTCTGTTGATTCGTGTTGAGATTGAAATCGGTGTATATTAAGTGGACGTTACCACTGAATCGCCTCACAAGATATTCCGGTGCTTTATTTATCAATAGAAACCTATTCGTTTGTTGGTTGTTTAGCGCTGCATTCAGCAGCAATTCTCCAGCTTACTGGCGTCCACGTCTTTGAGAGGCATTTTAGAAGTTGTAAAGGTGAAGGAAAGCCAAGTTCTATGGACAGTCTTCATTGCAATGAATGCAACGTCTCGGTGTAGATACTTACTACTTTCATGATGACGGTGTTAGTATCTGTTGCATAAATGTTGCATTCATTGCAATAAAGAAGTTGACTATCAATAGAACTTGGTTTTCCATTATGGCGGCGGTCTGTAAATGATTGAATATGGGCGAGACAAGCTGGTAATTGACACCACGAGTTTCCTTTCTGTAAGTTGTAGTCTGTAAAGGTATCAACAGGTTTGGTTGAAGCTGCAAGTCTGTTTCACAGAATTCAATACAACAATAATTCAATCTATGCATGTGAGCTACGATAGCATGTGTCAACCAAGGCCGCGAGCATGACGTGCTGATCACGTTAGTCGCATCTTACGACAATCAGTCGTGTTTATAGGCCAATAATTCTAAAGGGGATCCCATGGTTCCTAGTATGGTGATCTGCCTTCAGTCGTTGACGATCTATAGCCCATGTTTTATGTTGTATTGTCTTCTTTAATTGGAATGTTTTAGCTTTGTTCGCTAGTTTTATATTATACCTGTGATTATCTAGTGTTTGTACTGTCCATCGTCGACAGGTTTTAATCTTCAAAATGTTTTCACTTTATATTGTATAAATTGTTTTCGTCACGATATGGCTGAGATATTGCCGATGTGACGTTAAATATTATCTCATTCATTCACCCACTCACTCAATCGGATTTCAGTTTTAGAACTGTATCAAAAGGAAGACTTCAGCAAAGTCCGTCACGCACTGTGCCTTTCACTTGACGGTAGTGCCTAAACTGTAATGTGAGAATACTCATTACAAACACCACACGTAGATGCGTGTATTGCGCAAGTTTAACGTTATGTAGAATGGCATAACCGTGTCTATCCTTGTAATATTATTTAACTCACCTTTAGTGATACTCATTTAATCAATTCACTGGTTTTATTTACTGCCAGATTACACACAGGACCAAAAACCGGATAGTTAACCATTGAAATAAACGTAAATACAGTGGGAAATACATGCCTTGACCGGATTTACGTATGTTTTCATATATTTCCTAACTTCGGGCATATATTTCATATGAATCTATACCTTTGAAACATATGCTCATCGTACATTTTCGTATGCACAAGAACCTCGTTCATGTATGCCATGACCGGATTGTCAGGTATTTCCAAACATGAATTGCAAAACAGATACCCAAGTAAATACATGATCATACAGTATTTCCAATGCATTCCTTTGAATTTCAATGGGTGCTGAAATTTACGATTTCGTTCTAAGTTTACCCAGGTTGGAAACATCTTAATTTACTCAGGTGGGGAAACACTTGTAAATTTTCACATGTGCAAATGTTTACACACCTTAGATATTTATGTATCATACCGGATTTCAGGGTCATGTATATGAACGGTTGATACACCTTCATGTTACTTGTGCTCAAGCAAGATGATCATTTGTTTCCATCATGTGAATTACTTGGTTCATGTAATTTCATTTTCACACATTTTAGTACGTTTGAAATCAACGTTCACATGACCTCATTATTCTTATCATCAAAAGAGCCTGACTAAGAAAGCAGTATTACACAAGCTAACATGGCTTATTAAGCTGCGCTCGCACTTGTTGCCAGTATCAGTTACGCTTTGTCTGCGGTGTTGGCAAATCTTGTGAGTGGTGAACAAAAGGGCGATGAGCTGCCCCTTCGTCCTTGCAAGTGTCCCTAGCTGTCCCAACAGAATAGCACTTTATCTCTCTTGTAGTCTGTCTCTCAGTCCCTGAACCACATTATTTTCCCTGCTGCCAAGCCCTCTCTGCAGTGCTAAAGCCCTAAATAAAGCAAGTCTAGATTTCCACAGGTTCTGAATCTCTAGTCTCCCTGGGGCTCCTTTCCAATTTAAATGGGCTTGTCTGTTACTATCAAAATTGTATATATTCAGAGACTAAGCATTAGTCTATCTCTCTTTGAGCACGGCCAAATACGCTACACGAACCAACTCGTAATTTCTTAAGTCTCTTCAGCTCGCGCATCAGTACTGTAAAATAAGTTTTGGCAGTACATAACTGGAATATTATTGCAATGCATGTGACCTTTCTTAATAGTCTCACAGTGCCTGAACCATGTTATTTCTCCTTCCGCTCAGCCTTTGCTGTAATAACGCCACACAAAAAATAGTTTTTATCGTGTAGCGATTATGTCTGGATGGCACAGGCGGGTGCGTTCTCTGAGTATACCATTGGCATGTTGGGCCTCTGTGCCTTTTGTAAAATTTGTCTTGATTGTCCTATTTAAATTGATGATCCATAACCCCAGAGTCCGAAAGCAAATGTCACACAAGTAAATGTGATGTTGCATTGCTGCAATTTTCCATGTCGGAGAAGTCCTTCTAACAAGATATATATTCCGTTGTTTGGAGCAGGCCTTTGACTATTACGCGCCAGTGTTGCTAAACATCTTGCAGACCTTTAACCTGACACAGACGCAGACCTCGCATGTTCAAGTTCAGATCTGACAGATGCCGAAAATATTGATTCCGGCAAGAAAGCAATATCTCAGTGGGTTATTGTTTTCCTAAGTAAGTGGAGTGCTTTCTACAACATTGGAGATAATGGTATCGTTGTCTTCCTGAT